>NC_057763.1:38610454-39237468 GCF_010389155.1 Erigeron canadensis | reverse complement strand
TTCTTTTTCCCCATACCCTGCGTATGTCGGGATTGAGTAGTCGTTGTAGATAATATCAAGTTGTAAACCATTGCATTAAATAATTAAATCCGTTAATGCAATCTTTATGTTTGATTTTTAATATTAATCGTCGAGTCAAGTGGAGCTCAAAAGTGTCGATGTTATTCCAGCTCGAAGTTGGAAAAAAAAATTGGTTGAACTCGATTGTATATCATCACGACTTAACTCTATTACACCATTTATATAAGATTCATGTCCTAATAGATTTAGAAAGAGGATGAAATAAACAATAAAATTTCAAAAATACTAGTATGTGGGTTGAGAAGGTTAAATCTCAATTTTCAACCAAGTTTTTATATGAGACCAATGTTTTAAAAACCACTTCAACATGGTTTTCTAGGGTCGGTCGGTTTTTAAGCCTAATTTTTTTTAGTGGAATAGACACTATGCATGTTGATCTGGCCGCTTTTTTAGTTGATCGTGATTTGTTTTTTTTTTTTTGGAAAATGATAATGACAGCCCTTAGGGTTGTCATTAACAACTTATTACATGCTTAAAAACTTGTACATTATATATTAAAAACCACCCCCTGATTTTTCTAACAGCAAAGTACAAATTTTAATGCACCCAATTAGTTTTTACTGACAACACTAAAGGCTGTCACTAACAAAACCCTTTTTTCTATGATAACATTTTATAAAAAAAAACACTAAGGCTTGTGCTTATAAGGAGGATCGTCCTCCAGCTTCTTTACTGCCACATCAGTATCACACAACTCAGGACTCTCCTCAAGACACTCACTGTCTATAAGGACAGCTTCTTCAGAACTTCTTCGCCACATCATCAATTCTTTTATATTTTTTTTAATTAACAAAATATCATTCAAATATAATAAAAAAAACACATTTTATTATTAAACAAACAAATTACATTACTTAAAAATAAAAAACATTACAACACGTGATAGAACCCTTCTGGGTCTAGGAACACGTGAACCAGACGCGTCATCGTTTGAATATTCTTCTTCGTTACAAAGCTCAAAAGTGACGCTTGCGATCTGTGGATTAAATAGCGTGTTCATTTGCGTAGCGGTGTTGGTAAGAAAATTGTATTCTTCACTTGCGGATGATGAAGTAGATATAATTTGGGTGGTGTTTGAAATGAAATGTTTGTGTGTTAAAATGAAATGAGAGGTTTGTTTAAAATGAAATGTGTGTTAAAATGAGAATAAGGTTGGTGTTTAAATAAGAAAAAAATAATGTTACCGATAGAAAAAAAAAAAAAAAAAGGTTAAACGGTCACAATGGTCCCACCAATCGTCGTCCTACAACTTCTTCCGGAAGAATTGCCACAAGGACGCAAACGCAGGGACGATGGGTGCTTATGGATCGTCGGCGTCTTCACCTATTTGGACACTCGGAGGACGGTGCTATAAGCACCGGCCTAATTAGTTAAAGTGGTCAGTACGTTCAACTGGATAGAAACCAAATTTGCTTTCTCGGCCAGTCCTATTGAGTGAAGCAGGTTTTTTAAACATCGAATGGAACCCCGTTAGTAATAGAAAACCCAAATAGATGGCATTGTGAAAAAGATGACTATAAAATGTTCGTCAATTTATATATAGACGTACTAAAAGGGATACGTACGTTTTCAGTATGCGTCTAAATCATATGTTTTAGGTAGTTGTATTTGTAGATAGGTGGATTATAAAGCCAACATTTAACTTAAAAAGAGGCGGTTGAACATTACTAGCCCCGTCTCTGTAAAGAGGTAGAGCTATAGAAAAAGGAAATTTGGATTAGTCGATCTATGGAAAAACTAAACCATGCACCATCTTTTACTAGATGTTTTAATTAATTAGGATAATAATATCGTTAACCGAAACCTCAATTTGACAGACAAAACAAAAAAGTACAAGAATCACAAATACCACACACAAGATATATATCTCGGATCTATATATAATCGGATATATTGGATCACTTGTTACTCATGGATGTAACCTTCACCCAAGCTGGCCTTGAAAGGATATCAGAAGCCCACGCGCTCACATGAGGACGTTCATCAAACAACCTCTTCACTTTTGTTCCCATCAAGTAATGCGTGTTTGGTAAGTGATGAAGATCAACCAGTGAGAAGCTCTCTCCCCCCAAATACTTGCTCTCCTTAAGCCGCGCTTCATATACATCTAAAATTTCTGTTAGCTTACTTTCGGATTCTTTCACGATTGCCTCATCGATTATAAGTCCACGCTTCGGCTTCACAGCTAGCTCCCAAACTAGCTTTATAGACGTTGGTTCGTATCTTAGAGCTTCTACTTCACCCCACACTGTTTGTATCGCCCTTTTCTTTACATCTTTGGATATTAGAGATGTTCCCTTATTGGGATATGCCTCTTCTATGTACTTCGTGATTGCCCTTGATTCTACAGTAATTAATATAAAATTTATATATCAAATTTATATCATTAGGTCTTGATCGAACTTGAAATTGATTTAAATCGCATAATAATATTATGGAGCAGTTTGTCCGACACCTAATCCTATAAATGACACCCCTCCATACAAATTTTTTGTTTAATTATAAATGTTTAGTCCCATTAATTTTATAAATTAAAAAATAAATATGTAAGTATTTCACACCGTAACTAACAGCTTTATATAATCATCCTCGTAATATAAATGAACATGTTGAACACAAGATCTAAGATTATTGTAGATTAATTTGTAGATCATATATGAAGTAATTAAAGATAATTTTGTAATTTTTAAATTGACTCTTTTTATTAAATTTATTTAAGTTGAACCTTTACTATATTTTTTAAAAATAAATAAATAAATTGTGAAATCTTTTACGTACCGAAAAGAGTGAGATCGCCATCCTGAAAGGCAGGAACTTGACCAAATGGATGGAGAGCAAGGAAGTTAGGTGACTTGTGTTCCTTGGTAGCAGTACTAACCGGAACGAACTCAAACTCGATATCCTTCTCAACCAGGCCAACCAGAGCCCTAAAAGCCGATGTTGAACCGATGGTTCCGTAAAATTTGATCGCCATCGTGTACGTATTAGTAGTTAATTATTAAGTGATTAATTAAGCAGTAGTATGTTTGTATGTAGTGTTTTGCTGAAAATAGTAGGGGACACAAGAAGATTAATATGTTTGATTGATATAAATGTGGGATGAGCGAGCCTTTATAAAAAGATATGTGGATATGAGGGAATATATGGTCATGGAAAAAATGGTCAAATAAGATGGCTGTCGGTTCAAATTGTGGTCAAATGAGATGGCGATGTATAATAGGTGCGTTAATTTCTGGATATGGGAGATCTACAAGACAGTCATTAAAAAATTCCAAATTGTGTGTGGACAATACTGACCACATGCGACGTGTGAGTGTATTCGATACATTTTTTTCTTTTTTTTTTTAACATTCATCTTTATTAATAAAGAAAAACCAACATGATGCTAGTAAATACAAGGTTTGAGATTACAAAGCAAGATACAATTAAAAATTAAAGCTATTTCATTTTTGCCATTCAATGGGGTTCGATTTCGATCTATTTGATAACCAATGGTAGCTTATCGACTTGAATTCCTTGGTGGCATAGTGGATTGAGGGAGTTTTGTTATTGAAAACTTTTTCATTTCGAATTCTCCAAATCGTCCAGATGAAAGCTTGGATGATCAGATTGAAAATCTTGGATCTTTTGGGGCCGATTATTGGTTCCTTGTGTATTTCAAGTAAAGTTCTGATCTTGGATGGTTTCATCAGCGGAATTTTGCACCAGGATAGGAGGAATTTCCATAGTTCATCTGCAAAAGGGCATTCGAGGAACAAGTGGTGTGTTGATTCTTCACTAGCATTGCACAATGGGCATTCGGGGTTCTGAATGGGTATGTTCTTTTTGATCAGCAAATCTTTCGTTGGAAGTCGATTCCTTTCCAGTTTCCAGCCGAGAATATTGGTCTTCAATGGGGCAAGTCTGTTCCATGGGAAGCACCATGGTTTCGGTCCATACTTTGCTTGGTTAAGGCAGTTTTTCATTGATTTGACAGTGAATGGTTCTGAAGGATTATAGCTCCATGTCCACGAGTCGTCTATGTCTGTCAGATGGATATCTTGGATTCTTGATAGCAACTCGATGAATTGTTGGGTTTCTTCTGTTGTTGTTGGCGGTCTGACCCAATTCCATTCCCACTGTGAGAAGTGTCCGCTTCCAGTGAGACGATCTTTGATAACACATCCTTTCCTTTTTTCAAGTTTGAAGAGATCGGGGAATGTGTTGCTTAAAGGCTCGTTACCTTGCCACGAGTCTATCCAGAATCGTATTGATCTACCATTTCCTACAACACCTGAAAACAATCTTTGCAAAGAAACATTAAAAGGATCGAGGTGGGAGCTTAGTTTGGCAATGTTGTACCATGCTCCCACCAAACCGGTCTTGTGAGGGATGAATGAGCAATTCTTTTGTGAAAAGTGGATGGAGGTGATAGTACGTCCCCATAAGGAGTTTGGTTCCATACGGAAGCGCCACCACCATTTAGCAAGAAGAGACAGGTTTTTAGAAAGAAGACAACCCAACCCTAACCCACCCGAATCCAAAGGGGCAGTGACAATTTCCCAAGAGACCCAAGGTATTTTTTTTGATGTGGACGTGCCCCCCAAAAGAAATTTTTACGAATTTTTTCAAGTTTAGCAAGAACACTAACCGGTGCCTTATAAAGCGAAAGATAGTACGTAGGAAGGCTGTCAAGCACAGAGCGGATGAGGGTGATTCTTCCACCAATCGAGAGGGTGGCGGCTTTCCAATTTGACAATCGGTTTTCAAAGGTTTGGATAACAGTTGGTTTTCAAAGGTTTCCAGTTCGATACATGTTTTCACTTGCGCCTTGAGTATCTTTACTTCTTTCTAGATATTTAGTTATTTACAAACTTTGTATATTACATCACCATCATAATTTTAAGTCCACACAACTAGTTGTCGCTAATCGTAAACATCATAGATTCTGAATTTACGAGAGCAAGTATCCGTGCGTTGCGGTGGTGAGATAGTGATGGTGATAGGTCATAGAAGATGATATGTCATAGAGTGTCATAGCCAAATATCTTAGCCATACGGGCTCCGACCTCAGATTTAAAAATTCGTCGAAAGTATATCGAATGACATCTCTAATGAAAGAGCATGAAATTTTAAGAACACCCATATAATTTTTATAATTTATCGATGTACGATTTTCGAGATAAAAGATTTTGAATGAATTAGAGGAATAAAATTGATTTATGGAGGAAAGAGAAAGTTGTAAGCATTGATGTATGGTACATTATGTATTATCATGTGTACATTGTTGAAATTAAAAGTTGAAAGTTGAAACTTTATTTGTTTTATAATATAGTATAGATTTTTAAAATTAAAACTTGAGAAATCTAGTCTCATTTGTAGATATAATATAATCGTCATGATGGCAAAAAATGGTATGATGACGGGTGTAGGTAGTATAGATCATTAATATAATTTTGTAAAAGTAATTGGACTAAAAGAGGATAAATTTTTTTTTGAGTAGTGATATATCAACCTAAAGATCAACCTAATAATTAATCTAAAGTTTTTATCACATGACATGTGTAATCCACTCATTATCTCTCTCAATCTCTTCCATTGATTATGCCAAGTGTCTTCATCATGTTATTAGGATGATTATTAGGTTGTTTTGGTTAGGTTAATTAATCATTTTCCAATTTTTTTTTTTTTTTTGAAAAGTAGATTTTATTAACATTCGCCCCGACAAAAACGCCAGCGGCCCATATATACAGTTAATTACATGAGATTGAAATTATACCAATCATGCCAAGAGAGGCTTTTATGTTTTGTTCTATTTCTATACCATAAATACCCGAGAGCTTTGATACTTTGAATGATATCCTTCACATCCATTCTACCATTGGAGAATTTGATCTCATTCATAGTCTTCCAGATGCACCAACAACTTATCATAATCACTCCTTTAACAGCCATCTTTTCCACACTGCTCTTGCCCGGTTGGTCGTGGAGTTCCAAAAGATCTTGTAAGAACCCAAATCTTTTTAAACAAAATCGAATAAAATTTTTTTTTTTTGTGCCCACTGCGGCGCAGTGAGGCAAAACACCTCCACTGCGGCGCAGTGGGATACTTCGGCAGAAAATGAAAGATGGCCCACTGCGGCGCAGTGAAGCACCACACATCCACTGCGGCGCAGTGGTTTTCCTCGGCAACAATTACCCAAAAGCCCACTGCGGCGCAGTGAGCTAGGACAGGCTCCCACTGCGGCGCAGTGGAGCTACCTGCAGCAAACTTTTGTTCAAAATCAGGTTTTCCCTGCACTTGACTCATTTTGTTAAACCAAAACACCATTTCAACTTCAACATTTCCAAATACCAAAACATGACCTTTAGAGCATATAAATCACGCATACATTGAAATCATTCCTTTTTTTACAAGACTTTTGACTACAAAATTCCACAAACGGGTCGATAACCCTACTTGGGTAATTGTCAAGTTAGTTACAAATTCTACCATTACTAAAGTTTCCAACGCAACTACAACTTTTCAGAAGTTCATCCAAAATAATTTGACCAAAAAACATATATCAAAAGCCAATGGGTACCAAAAGGATCATCTACCCAAATTATCCAAAATGTCAACCTTCCAAATGGCAAGAGCTTCCAAATTCTAACTTCACTCGATCACTTCTTTACCTTTGCTACTACCAACTCCTATAAGAGAGTTAAACAACTAAAACATAGCAACGATTAGTGAATGCATACACATAAATCATAATCATGTCATTTCAACTTTGTGCATCAAGCACCATATAGCCTAGCAGCTAGCCTTTTCATACATTTCAAACAACATACATTCATTTTCAACATGGCCATGGAAAGTTTGGCTAGTAGGAATTTACCCACCTACTAGCTCTTACAAACAAATTGACTAGTAGGAATTTACCCACCTACTAGTTCTAACAATCAACTATCAAATGGGTCATAGGAATTTACCCACCTATGACCTCTAGTAACAAGAACATGATTATATGCATATACACTCACCTCAAAACTTGGCTACTTGACACAATAAGGCTACAAGTTCAACAATTTATTCTTCAACACCTCAAGGATGAGAGACAAAGAGTTAGGGTTTTCAAATTGAAATTCTTCCCCTCTTCTTCCTTAATATTTCGGCCACCACCACCACCAAGAAAACCCCAAACTTCAATTTATAATTCAATTGGAGATGATTAATGTTATTGCTTTAGGATTAAAATTCTTTACTTTCAGTTTTGAAACTTCAATTGCATGGATTTGAAGGATTTTGAGAAGAGGAAGTATATTAGAAAAGAAAAGAGTTTGAGTGGGAAAGCATGAATCATCAACATAGTGGCTGGCTTTTCTCCCTGCTAGCCACGTCCCACTTTGTATTTTGTGGATAAATACCCGCTAGCCACTAAAGTTCCAACTAAATTAACCCCTTCACTCAAAACAAAATACTAGGAAATTAATTAGATGTCAAAACTACGAAAAGGGTTAATTTTCTATTACCTTAAAATACTAGGATGTTACAGATCTTTAACAGTTAACACAAAGAACGGTGTCGTTTTGCACCAACCACTGACAAACTGCCAGACCCTCGCAGCCAAGACACACTCACAGGAAAAGATGATCAACAGTTTCGGTATCTTCATCACAAAAGACGCATTCGAGGTCGGAATGATGACAGTTGCGTGCTTGAAGAGCAGCCATGGTGGGGATTCTATCCATAACAGCCTCCACATGAACACATTGCACCTATTTGGGACCCACCAACACCAATCGAAAACATACCTGTCGCTGAAATCTTTCTCTGATTAGGAAATCTTTAGCATTCTTGGCAGTCAATACTTTTTCGCAGCCCCCCAACCAAACCCAGTCATCTGCCTTGTTTGAAATGGCCCAATGAGAGATTGTTGAAGAGAAGCCAATTCATCAATCTCTTCTGTAGAGGCCAGTCTTCTGATCCAATTCCGTATCCTGTTGGACTCCCTTGTTACATTGTTAAGACGATCCACAACCGCAATCTTTTTATCCCTTTCTAATTTGAATAGCAGAGGATACTTATCTTTAAGTGGCACGCTGTCGATCCAATTGTCAAGCCAAAACCGAATCTCTTTACCATTACCAAGTTCTCTTTTCATTAGGTCGTTAAACCCTATACCAGTGACTTTCACAGCCTCGACGCCTTTAACTATATTGTGCTATGTACCCGGTATGTACTTGTTAACAGGTGTATGAAACCAGCCTTTTTTGGTGTCATGGATTTCCACGATCACTTTTCTCCATAAACTTTTCAATTCAGTCTTAAGCCTCCAAATCCATTTGAGAGTAAAGCCACGTTTGTATCACGCAAGCTACACAGCCCCAGTCCACCCATACTCATAGGAGATGCGACCCTATCCCAAGCCACCCAGTGTATTTTCCTTCATACTACTAAGGAACCCCACAGAAGCTTTCTCATCAAAGTCTCCAGGCCATTTATTACTTTTAAAGGTGCCTTAACTATGGAGAAAAAATAGGTGGGAAGGCTTTCCATCACTGATTTTAGGAGTGTGATCCTACAGGCGATCGACAGGTTAACAGCTTTCCATCGAGCAAGTCTCGATTCAAAAATATCGAAGAAGAAATTCCAGTTGGCAATCTTATTCATATTTGCCCCGATCCCTTAAGATGCTTAAATGGTAGACAACCAGCAGTGCAATTTACAGCCTTTGCCATCTCATGCACCTCTTTGCTATTCACCCCGATGCCAAACAACTTTGACTTTCCCATATGAATACTAAGCCCAGAGCATAAATTGAACACTTTTAACACCCGTGTCACATTTTTCAGATTCCCAGTCGACCATTCTCCTAAAAGGACGCAATCGTCCACATATAATAAGTGAGAGAGGACAGGTCCGTCTTTTCCCACTTCAATACCCTTAACAGTGCCAGCACTTAGAGCGTTGAAGCATGACCGACATTGCCTCCATCACAATGATAAACAAGAATGGTGCAATCGGATCCCATTGTCTAAGCCCTTTGTGACATTGGAACTCAAAGGTAGGGGACCCATTCACTAGGACAGATGATCTGACAAACTAAATAATGCCATAAATCCACTCACACCATCTCGCAGGAAACCCCATCAACTCTTAAACCGTGGCGAAGAATTCATCCATTAAAATATTTAGGACATGTTTGGTAGAGAGAAATTCAAAAAAATAAAATGAAATAGAGATATGAAAATAAAAAGAAATGAAATTAGTTTAAAAAAATAAATTCCTTAGTTTGGTAATAATTGAGAAATTTATATGAGAAATAAATTACTCATTTCTCGGTAAGAAAACTAGAGATATGTAAATAAAAATTTATCAAGTTTAATGTTACAAACCTATATGAAAATAAAATAGATCATGGTAATTTTTTCATCAAAAGTTTAAACCCCTGTTCATATTTGATTAAGAGGGGATATCTAAAAATTAAAATAAAATAAAAGTAATAATCAAGTAAGAATTTGATGCTTGATTTAGAATTCAAGAATATTAAATAGGAGGTTCAAAGAAGAAATGCAAATATGCAAATCACCAGTGAACATCACGTACATCATTACATCCCCCATTATATCCAATTGAAGATGAAAATCCATGAAAAAAATTGTTCCATGTGATTTTAACATATAAGTGTTGGTATTTTTAGTGTAATTGGGTTAATTGTTTATTTAACTCATAATAATACATCATATAAGTTTGGTGGTGCGGAGAGCACGCTTATATGAATTTATTATGATCTTAGGGGCGAAGCCCCTAAGGAACGGGGTCCAAGGGGCAAAGCCCCTGGCGGGGGTCAGCTTGGAAAATTTTTATTTCCAACATATTGTTATATTGAAAATCCCTCCGAAAATTAAATTTTCGGAACTTGAGGGACCAAAAATGGCAAATTCAAAACCCTTAGAAAACTGTCTACAAAACAGTTATTGGGCCATTATTCTGAACACAGAAAACATACGAATTCTCTGAGAATTCTCTCTGTTTTCACACATACTCTCTCAAACAAAACACATAGAACGTTCTCGAATCTCTGATTGTATCCGATTGAGTAATTTGGGGTGAACCACCGAATTGATTCAATCTGATAGTGTTACATACGCCTTCGGAGATTGAATTATATATCCTGTTTTATTCGTTATTGATAACTTATCCCCAACAATAAGTAGGCAAAACATAAATTGTTCCAACAAAAAAAAGAGAGCTAAAAAAATCTCATATGGTTGCAGGAAAAGTTATAATAAGAAAAAAATAAAATAGATCTGATAAGGTTTCTTATGTTGTTTGTAAAAAATGTGACAAGCACGTGATGAGTTCTATTTATATGGGACACTTTGAACAAAAGTCAATTTCTCCATAAAGCATACACGGAGAAATCTCTTTAACAAAACTAATTTCCCCACAAAATCAATGGAAATCAACTTATATAGATCTTGAACTCTGAAATCATTTAATTTCTATTACTTTGTGTCTAACAATTCTCAACCAAACAAAGGAAATGATTTCATTTTTATTTTTCTTATTTCATTTCCTCCTACCAAATAAACATATGGTAAACCATATGGTTAGTTGTTAAGAACATTGCTAGTTTCGAAACATTTTAAGGATATCAAATCTGTAAGTGAAAAGAGGGTGAGCAGAAATTATTTTATATGGGGTATAGAACTATGAAGTTTTTGCACGGATACTAACTTTTCTCGGCCATGTGGTGTAAATACGAACTTCTGTGGGGAAACTTGTAAAAATACAAATACCGGTGTCTTAGACACTGGTCTTGCTTTTTTGACAAAGCCGGTGATGTAGCTACCGGTTTTTCCTTGTTTTCTCTCCTTTTCAATTTCTCCTGTATTAATCTTGTGGGAACATCGCAGAAAGCCGGTGATGAAGGTACCGATCTTCACTTTTCAATCCAATCAGAAAGCACCCATATGTATTAATTTTGTGGGAATCTTACAACTTTGCAAAAAGCCGGTGATGGAGAGGCCGATCTTCACATTTCAATCCAATCAGTAAGTGCCACATCTAGTGTTATGTTGCAACATTAATATAATTTTATTTTGCCAAATAATATAGGGGAGTCTAAGACCGATGTCTTTGACACCGGCGTAGTCAGGAAAAGAGAAAACAAAGGCAAGATCGGTGTTGGAGACAACTGGAATCACTACTTACTAACTTTTGATCCAATTTGATCATTTGAGTTCTCGTTCTCATAAAACTACAAAGAGTAAACAAGAGTATCTCAGTGTGTATGCATTGTGTATGGTATATATCCTAGGCCCGTCGACACCAATTGTATTAGACGACTCATGATCTTTCATGTACTTTAATGTAATGCAAGAGGTTAACTATTATCGAAAAATACCCTTTACATGTTTATGATAATCAGATAGTATTTCAATCTTTGATTTCACGAATTGTTGTTTTCTTCTTGTCCCCGGATATCCCTATTACGGATACTATATTATTACTACTAGTTTGTATTTTATTTGATTGCAATTGACTTTATGTATGAGTAGTTTCGAATGTATTTTGTGCTTATGGAAAGTAATTAATTCCGAATGCACTTTGTGTTTATGTTATGTGCATTATTAATGTTTTCATTTTATAATTTCTACTCTTTTATAAAGCAAATTCCTTTCTATTAAATATTTTTTTCTTTGAAATATCTTATTTATCTTTGGACTTTTTTTATTTTTCTTTTTCTTTACATAACTACCCAATCTCACCACTGCACCGTATTGTGCGGGTACCATGTTCGTGTCATCAAATTTATAAGCCGAGTTCTTTATAGCCCTCGATAACTCAATTCCAAGATTCGTCCCTAGATATTTGACATTTTCCATGGTTCCTTCATGACCCACGTGCAACTTAAAACGTAAACAAATTTACTCATGTTTGGTTTTCAGGTTGCAACATATATATAAACTTTGATTTAAAATGGCAGAGGATAACACCACTAGGTAAAAGTCAACCCCATAAGAGTATTCGTCGTTAATACTCTGAACATGACAGGGACCCTGCTAATTTCTTTGTCAGATTTACCATTACAAACATGGGGTCCGCACTATTAACGGCAACGTCGCCGCTAATAATCTTCCTGATGGTGTTACCCCTTTTGACCTGGTAGTGTATCACTCCTCATTTAAAATATGAAAGGTGCGCATTCTTTCGAGACTTATTTTGAGATTTGTGGAAAAAATTTGACAACAACGTCAATGATTACATAATTGCATGCGTCATACATTACGTGACCGGTGACTCCTTATTTCCGTGCGTCATCATCATACGAGTATTTGTATTATACTATTATATTATGTATAATGATAAATCAACCTAATTTGTATGTATAATAATCAACCTAATTATAAAAATAATGATAAATTAATATTTGGTTACCGTTACCCGAAGTTACTTGATGATGAACAACGCTTCATATGCCTATTAACAACAGACAGTGTTAGGTAGGCATAGGTAGGCAAATCTATCTCGTCTAGAATCGAATTTAAGACATGATGCAGTAAAACTCGTCTTGAAACGAATTTAAACTTGAAACCTATGGCCAAATTTATCTCTTCATTTTACCCCGGTCTTACAGGAATCTGATTATCTTGAGTATATTTAAACCAATATTAACAAATATATATCATTTCTGAAAATAAGAGTTGTAAGCAAAAAAAAAAAAAAAAACTAACGATAGTATTGTCAGTTTGTCACACAATGTTTCAAAAATAGGAATAAATTGAAAGTAACAATATTCTGAATATCTGGCAAAATCTAGGATGTGTAAATGTGTTACATGACATTCTTTTAACTTTTGCCAAAAACGTGGGTGCTCTGCATTCATACATACGATTGAACCCCAAATGTTTCAAACAGGGCATGCTGAGTTGCCGACCACCATTATAAGAGGGAAGGTCATAGTCAAAAGGTGGGATTGCCCTAGCCAGACCTGGTTGAGGGCCGAATAGTGAAATGCTCTTAACAATCCACTGAATTAGTTTGTAAAAGACCGTAATAGACTATTCGTCAAGCGCTCTTAACATTTTCCAAACACAACACTCTCGTCTTCATTTTTCACAAGTTCATAAGGTCACATTTGTAACATTTATATACATTGGTATTTACAAAATTACATACCCCTTTCTTCAGAAGTGTCAGGGAAAAGAAAACGAGTGAAGGATGAACAAACATATCGTGGAAACAAGTACATTATTTTCCACGTTTTCAGCAATTAGAAAGAGTCATCAGGCTTTACAAAGTTGTGATATTCCAGTTGAGTCATCTCCCCACCCGTTTTTGGGTCAAACTTGCATCTATAGAAGCTGCACAAAACTTTATTGCATCAGCTGCGAATATTGTTGTCTAATAAATATATAAATGGCTTCAGTCTTTCATCAAATAACTCAAAACTGCAAGCTATGGTGTCTATTTACAAGTTACATCCTTGATGGTTGTAAACCGGTCACCGACATCATTCTATATTAGTCTGTGTATTTACGAACAGTTTACATATAAATTGTGTACTGTCAAGAGTGAATCACTTCTTAGTAAAGACGGGGCTATGAATATGGCAGTATGATATAATGCATTTATAGGAAAAGCAAGTAATTAGTTGAGAAACTTATCATTTACTTAATTTACTCACCTTCCATCCATGCCGAGAATAACCACTGTATTCTTTTGATGACCGAATGCAGCAATATACTGAGAACCTTCCACCAAACGAAACTGGGCCAATGACCACACAGAGCTAAAATACTTTGGCATAACTCCTGAAACAAATGTTTATGCAAGTCACCAAACTTGTCATTTTATTGTGAATACTGCAACTAAAAAGACATTATGCTTCGCTAAATGAGCAATTATTGGGGAAAAAAAAAAAACTAAACTAAACACCATGGGTGTTATTTTACACTAACTTGGTCCCTTAGTGACCAAACAATGGTTGATTTTGAATGCATTTCTGTACCTTTAATAAGAGCGCGAGGTGAGCTAGATGGAGAACCAGGGGCATTATGATCCGGATTATCGACAGCTGAGATGCTGAACACATGAATGGTGCCCTTGTCACTTGAGACTGCTAGCCACTCAGCAGTAGGCGAAAATGCAAGGCTGTATATCTCTGCTCTATCTGCACCTCTCCTTACCTGCATCCGATATTCAATTGTTTTTAGTACACTCACTATGGACAGGGTTGTAAAAGAATCGAGAACATTCCTTTATAAACTAGTAAATGAAACTATTACTTCAGCCAGGTGCAACAGTGTAGAGAAATAAGCAAGAGAGAGAGAGAGAGAGAGAGAGAGAGAAAACAGGAACTGCCTTCTAGCCAGGTCCCTAAGGACCATAGCACATCCGCACATCACCTTAAGAAAAGGATAACCGAGCCTCTGGTGACCCCACCGACTGGTCCCGCAGCCAACATGGGAGAGGGTCAATCACAACACTTTAGTTAAAGAGACATAGGGATGGCATTTGAACCTTTCAACATATTACAAAACTTCCCAGTTTTAACTAGTTCAACCTTTCAACTTTTAATGTCTGGAAACAGAATATTTAAATGACTTTAACATTCAAAATTGTTTCCTTCCTGGAAAAAACATGACTTGTACATTCTAAAAACATTGGCATCCTCTTTTGTGGTGTTTTAATTATCAGAAGCTTAAATAAAAAAGTATAAAAAAACTCAACTGTAAACAAATTTCTAGGATAGTATCTTATCATAGTCATCATATGATGCTACTCAAACAAGTTTCGCTCTAAAAGTTTCTTTTATAAGTCTTATCAGCTCAGATTGACACATAGGATCTTGATTATCTTATACCAAAACTTTCAACACCATAATAAATTTTTGACACAGTTGGTGACCATATTATTGTATGAGTATGTACATAGTCACTAAAGGCAAAACAAAAAGATTTCACTAGTTCTATGTCTTGACTTATGAGAACAAAAGCAAATCATTCATTCTGGGACAGAAGATGTGTCTAACTAACAGACAACAGTTTACAATGTGCTCAGAGATACAATGTTCAACCATCAAAGACCCATATAGCTCCAATAGCATGTATGTACTCTTAATTTTGACTAATAAATTAAATCAACAACTTATAGATTGTGTAGCTTCTTATACATTCTCAAGCAACCTGGTTGCAGGGGGGAAATGCAAACTCCAAGAACTTTAACATTAATCAAGTATCTCTGTGAGTCGTAGGTTATGAGGCATAAAATCCCACAAATCAGAGATTTAATCTCCACAATCCAAGCATAGCATATGATATATCTTAAGGTTACGGAAAAAGTATTCATAAGTCACCAACTAGATAACTTTATCTAATTGCAATGTGCTAGGTATAAGGGAGATAACTTTATCTGATTGCAATGTGCTAGGTATAAAATAAAATTTCATACATAAGAGACCAATGCATCTTTCACATCAACCATAAGGGGGACTTAAAACAATCAGATAGCCATAACAATTTCGATAAGACTCTCTGAAAATCCAATCAAAACCTACGCCAATCATGAACTAGGTAATATATATGCTTAGTATTTCATTACAAGGCAATCTTTATCAGAACTGAGCATAAAAATGAAATAAAAAACCATACTTTTCTTCTAACCTCTGATTAAAGCACACCATAAAACTAAACTAACTCAGCTAATAGCAAGGCATTGACACTACTTAATGAAGCATATGCTTATAGTTGACCATTTATAGGCGGGTTGGATAATAATACTGATATAGTCAGAATTAGGGAACCGGCTATGATAACAACATGGTACAGGAAGAGTAGTCATAATCACTTTGTTGGTGTTGAGTGTTTGGTAACTTTTAATTATTTTTAGAACTGATAAATTATGGTATGTTGGTAATCCTTACACTACTCATGCAAAAATGGTGTGCAAATTTTAAATTGACTATTTGACCCCCAATAATCTAAGAATCATCAACAAAAGTGGGTTACGAACGCACTAGCAAGTTGGCAACTTAATTATTAGTTATTTTTTAACTAAAATCAAGCAAATTCTTCCAAATGAAAATTTTCCATCAACCCTATCCAGCCCATGTCAGACCACTCTAGACCCATCATCTACGAGGTAATCAAGCTCAACACGCTTAGGTGGTGGCCCAATCAATCGATACACCATCACCAAGAATTTTCTGTTTTCTTCTTATAAATCAATTGTTGCCTCCAATGGAGATGGAACCCCAGATACTTTTGAAATGCTCCCATCACCAAAACCAACTAGGTTACACACCAGTATATATTTTGCATCTTAGATAACGATACTAGAAGCTCGAATTGTCATATTGTTTATCCTATAGTTCTAATCTGTTTCCTGCTAGTTTAGAGTGTCAATTCCTCAACAAAGACCTCATATTTATAATCCTAAAAAAAAGGGAAATAAACAGCCTTTAAAAGATATTAAAAGTAAGCAAACTGCAGATAAACACCTAGACGAGCAAAATCCTAAACACCCGCAAAATCATTGTCAAACCAAATCTATAAACACATCCTACAAAATTAGACTATAGCAAGACATCATAACTATTGTCATCATCCAAAAACAAAAACTAAGAAGCCGTAGACTAAGAAAAACCAAAACTATATTCATCAAGCTCTCGCCAGACCGTCCCGGATTCTCAGCCCCGTCATGTGAGAGTTAAACCAAGCTCACCTACCTAGGTGTCTACTCAACCAACTAATCCACCATCACAAAAGAACAACTTTCCTATACATCTGGTACCGTGTTACCTCTAGTGTCACTAGATACTCTCTAAATGCCCCAAATCCAACTACTTTACAAGTCGATTGTTCAAAAGGTAGATACTTTGACTCTTAAACAACAATAATGCACATACATACTTCCAAACCAAAAATCTAATCACATGCTATAAACATCATAACATTCATAATTCATAAATGACAAAAACAACAATAATTCAACTTCAAATTACCTCGTGCAACAAGGTGCCGTCATGCGTATTGAAAACCCGAACAAGCGTCCCCTTATTACTCGCGGTAGCAATCATCCCACCATCTTGTGACAAACCAAAACAGGCAATCCTCGAATCATGAGCCAAGATGAACTTAGTCCTCTTAGAACCATAATGTTCAACTCTCACTTGCCCTTTTCTCAATCCTAAACACACAAGCACAAACCCACCAACCCCGGACCCCTGCGAAACCTCACACAGCCCTTTCGGGTTCCCAAAAGTCTCAATTTGTTGCAACAATTTCAAATCAGTAAAATTATACACAAATATTTTCTGTTCAAGGATCACAATTATTCGGTCTCTACGTAATCGAACCCCTTTAACTTCGGACCGAAACGAAAGCTCACCGATACATCTGCCTTGATGATCATCCCAAATCATGACTTTGTTTAATGGGTATTGAGGATTGGGCCCACCACCAACTAAGGCTAGAATGTTGCAGCGGAACAGCATCTGGACTATCCCGATTCCGCCCGTTTCGAAATCGCGACGGAAGATTTCGCGAAACGGGTCGCAGTTGTGGATCCGGAACCCGTTGTTGATACCACAGGCGAAACATCCGTTGTCTTGGTTGAATGACACGTGGTGCAGGCTGATTGAATATACGGGATGGTTTGTTGTTTTTTGTGGGAGACTGTCGGGAAGCTGCTGCTGGTGGTGGTCGTCGGATGTGGTTGTTGTGTCGGTGGCTTCGGTTTCGATTTCTTGGGTTGGGTTAGGTTCAGGGTCAGGGTTTGGCCAAGCCGGAGAAGACAAGGTAGAGACGGTTGCCATTATTTTTTTATTATTATTATTATTTTATTGAGTCGACGATGATGAAGATGATCTGAAAATTGTTGGGTTAAGATAACTTGTTGGATATGCAGTATTTATTTGGGTATTGTTTGTATTTACATTTTGGTACCGTATACTTTTACTTCTTTTATGTTTCAGTCTTTGGATAACTGCAAACAAAGTATAGGACTACTATGGTGTTTGGTGGTGTAGCCGTGTAGCTATAGATATACATTTAACACGGACATAATAGCGGAACCAAGATTAAAAATACATTGTCGCACAAAATTTTGTATTGAGATAAAATAACGATAATGATTTACTTGTTACAACTTTCAGCAATTTTTAAGAGTTTTCAACACTTTTTTGTTGTTATTATTTTTCATTCAATTGCATAATCCGGTTGACATAAGGTTTATTGTTAGAAAATTCTTTTAATTGTTTAGAGTTAGTACGGATATCTCTTTTTTATTTGACTTGTACTCCCAATAAAGAATACACCATTTTAAAAAATCAAATTACATAAATCTAACGGACTTATAAGTGCAACATAATTCTATCTATGCCTAGTTAAATATAATGTGGTCTACTTTGGTAGCGGTAAGCCCCATGTAACTGAAAGGGTATAATATTGCTAGATATTCTCCAATTTTTGTTCATAATCTTTTTTTTTTCTTTTTGTTCGCTTAGATATAGTTATAGTTTGTTTAAGACAAATTTCATAACATTATTTAGAAAGAATAAACAAACTTTCTTTTGAAACATATATGGTCGGCAAAAATTGAGTGTTAATCTAGTGATCACTACACAATACACAATTTGATCAAAATTGGATCAAAACGTGGTTAACTCGAACAAAAGCTAATAGACCCGACCAAAATTCTTAATACCCGATACTTACAAGGTTCCTGACTAATTAATGAGTTTATAGCTTTATCTTTAAAAAAGATAACGGTCGACTTCCTTATTCAATCTTCATTAAAAAGGTCTTTAACAAAATATAAGGTTAGAGTTTGGGGTACAAAGGCGGCCTCCAAGTAAGCACAAGCTTGTATATTTTAGAAAAACGTTACTTTATATCATATATATAAAAACATACTCGTGTGGACTTTTTTATGATGTTTTATATATTTTATTAAGAGTTTAAGACATTTGAATATAAGGATTTTTCGAGAGTCATGAGATTCATCTCAGACATGCATTTGTGTAATTTAAGAGTATGGAGTAGATTACAATGTCGTTCTTAAAAAAATAAAATATTATAATTAGTTAAAAACATACAATGATCCGGTTGTTAAAATAGAGGGGCACATATGTCATATGTTCTCAAAGTTGAATACGAGTACTAAATAGTATGTGTTTAATTTATTTATTTTTTGGAATGGTGATCGAATTTCGTTGGAAGCTTCATGTCGCGATTTGACAGCGAGAGGTCTAGCATAAGTTTTCTTAACCGGGTTCGTACTAGAAAGCTCCCTCGAAGTAGAACTGCCTATTTCAAATACTCGATGGGAGAAAAACCCCTATTAATCCATCCGAATGCACGACGATTAATATGGTAAACCTTGCCCCCTCAGACTTGAACATTGGTATACCCAAACCAAGCTCTCGTAAATATACTTCATTCATATGTTCTCCCCAATACTTAAACACAATACCTCATAAAAGGAAGACGACCTTCCAACCATTGAGCTAAAGCTCAAACACAATATGTGTTCAAATGGTTCATGAAAGTAAATTGTTATTATGCAAGTATCTATACTATTGACACACTTGTTATTATGCAAGTATCTAGAATATTGACATTGTGTCACACACCTTCTAGTTTAGGAGTTTATATGCATAGAAGTCAAGTTAAAGGGACGCATAATGTCAAACAAAAAAGTGAGGGGACAGGGGGCAAATTGCACTTCACCGGTTAGAATGGTAACTCGTATGGCTAATCCAATTTACACGTAATAACCAAACGAAAGGATACGTCATTTGCTTAGCTCCCACGCAACTGGGTGCCAACTTTATACGTTAAAGTGTAGAATCTCGGACCTGTATATTGTTTTTTTTTATACGGTAAATCTTGTAATTATTGGCATCATAAATTGTAATACAAAAGGAAAAAAAAACTCTTCAAATTTTAAAAAAAAAACCTATATCCCAATGGAGAAGTTTTTTAAAAGTTTATTTCTCACTTAACAAAAAATGTAAAATATCCTCAACTTTTAACTAAAAAAAAGTCATTATCTTCAATGATAAATAATTTTTAAAAACTTTAATTTTTTTCTATCAAAAAAATGTTTTTTTTCAACCTCTATTGGAGATGTTTTTTAAGTCATGTCTATCGGGTGTTAGAAATTATTTAATTTATTACATAGATATATAAAGAATATCAAACATTTTTTTTTACATATTGTGTATTTGTTGTTGTTTATTTATTGACAAAGCAACTTTAAAGCGAATGGTGGTCGTCATTATCAACATCACGTTTGATAGCATTACTAGTGCTTAGACCCCATGCGATGCACGGACAACCCTAAATAATTTTTCTTAAACTTTATTTTAAGATTGTATCAATGAATAAATATAACTAAGTTGGACATAATAAAAATATGAGTTGATTAATTTAAAGAATAAGAATGCTAGATATACCTTGGGATTTATTAATGATACACGAGGGCTTAAAACGCGTACATTGCATGCCGGAGAGAAATTATAAAATGGATTGCCCATAGTAGTATAGGCGCATATAAGAATGATTATGTTGGTTACTTGGATGTGATAAGTATTATAAATTTTCCCCCACTTTGATATATAGACCCACGTGGATGCGCTATAACCTTAAATAATTTCTTTAACACCAGTTCAAGCATGCATGTAGCGAAGTAAATGCACTCCTATTACAACTAATGACCATTTTTAAAAAAATTAATGACTTAAAATGCATAGAAAAGTCTTATTTGGCACTAAAATAAACCAAATATACCTCATAATTTTCATCACAGATTTAATAGGCTGTTCTTTGTATAAGATTTGAAATTTGTTGATCATTCATTTTAACTCCAATAGCACCAGTGATATCTACAATCCTAACTTGCACATTAAACCTACCCAAAAAAAAAAAAAACAGAGATACAATTTTACCACATAACTTAATGATTATAGAGTTTTAATATGAAATATAAATATATACCTAGGATTGATGAGAACTCTTTCCTTGTTACATGAACAACAAATCCACATTTTGTTGTCCCTTAAAGCATCAATAATGTCGACTGCATCCATGTAGAGATCGGTCAACTTAACTTCTTGAGAACAGTTCACACATTCCATTGAATACCATAACTGGTCGGTTGAAATAAAACCGATTGTTGCAACAACAACCACTTTATCAAACTTTTAAAATGAAAATGTTTATACATTAGAATGTTAAAAAGCTAGTTATAAATTCGAAAGAAAGTTATGTTAAAAAATAATCTAATCAAAAAATAAAAATTCACAAACAATGAATACTTACATGTTCGTCCATCAGGATCATCTCAATATTACCTATGTTATTAACATCTCCATATAGAGGTTGCTTCCATAGCCGCAAATTCTAACCGTTATCGTACATGGCTTATTATTTGGACGCAAATTTCTAATTGAAACATGGTTTAGTGAAGCCATGCTAAAATTGATCTGTTATGTGTTTACGTTTTGAAATGCCTTAAAACTGAATGGAAGTGGCCTTATATAGACATAGACATGCAAGGAAGTAACCGCCACAAGCAATACACGAACGGTTACATATTCAAATTTTCAAAAATTTGAACTTCTTGAAAACATAACTAATATGTTTTCGAAAATTTGAACTTCTTATAAAAGTAACTAATCCGTAAACCTTCCAAGGAGTAATATTGTAATGATTTTTGGGCTTTCTTACATTTTTAAGCATGCCACATAGGCAATAACTAACAAATTATGAAGTGAGATTTATATAATGTAGGGATTTTTGTATATTCCAAACAGCTTTTATGGGTGTAAACAATGACCAACAAAATCATAACGCAATTGCGAAATCGCAACTCAATATGACCACTCCACAAGTTTAGTGATGTATAATGTTCGCTACACCAATTTCAATATGAACTCGTTTTTACTCACTTTTATTAATTGTTTTGAAGACCAGTCTAACCAGTCTTTTAAATTCGCTCCGATTCAAATTGGAATATATGTGAAATATACCATAAAATGAGTGTTTGAAGCAAGATTCGATTCGGATACCTTCATAACCACTAAGTGAGGCGTCTACCATTCCTTTTACAAATTGTGTTATAAGGTTGCGTGCATAATACTTAGGGACCGTTTGGTTCGCATTTGTTTTTGAAGGATTGAAATTTGTCAATGAATAAAAAGCGTCCGATTTTGCAGGCTAGTCTAACGGGAGTTGTGAACCGCACCTATTACCGATTGAATGTTCGTTCCTGGTTTTGAAACATGATTTACATCTTACTTTGATCCAATAGAATATACTCAGTAATAAAAAGGACTAGTCAGTCAGGGCCCATGGACTTATCAGATCACCAACCCATTATCAAAAGTACATGCCATCCAATCCAATAGGCCTATATAGCTTACAAGACACACTAGCTCTAGTAATCTTGATTGCTAAGTGGGCCCCACACCTAAAAAAGGTGTACGATTCACATTCACACGTGCCTTGAAATATCAAAGAACCCGCGCATATTTTGAATTTTATTTTTTCTTTCCCAATTCCAATTCCCATCACTCTCTCTCTCTCCAACACACACACTCACATTATAAAAATCTATATTTATCACTCTCTCTACAAACACATATCTAGATACAAAGAATCTGTATCTATAATAAATTAATCAATCGATTAATGAGGGGCAGTTTCAAGAGAAGTAGAACCACCAGCAACAGCAGCAGGAGAGATACAAATAATAAGAAAATGAAAGGCTCGTTGACCACACATTTATCCGTTCAATTAGGTCAAATCACTTTCAAACCGCCGATTCACCGGAATAATAATTCGTTGAGGTTCCAGAATCTTCTTGATGAAGTAGTGATATCAGGTCAGGATGCATCGGAATCCGTGCAGCCGGCTAATACGACATCGTTTCCATCAGCCAAGGTTTTGGATTTTGATACTGACGTTAATTTGGACGATAAGGATTTCATTCTCAGTCAGGATTTTTTCTGGTAATTTTTATTTTTTTTAATAATTTAATTTGATTCAATTTTCGTTTTAGCAATTTTAGGAATTATTTTTCTGTAGATTTCTAGGGTTTGTAAAGTTGATTATTGTTATTGTTAGTTTAGTAATTTGAATTAGGTCAAAAAGTCTGATACTTGAGGGATGATGATATTGGATTCTGTGTATGTTAAGTGCTTATAGATTGTGGCGTTTTTTAATAGTGAAAATGTACACTAGGAGTTATCGCGTGTAATTAAAACACTTCATGAAATTGTATAGTGTGTATTATAGATTTATAGGTGCTAATAGGTTGGTGCGCCGTAAAAAAACTAATATGTTTGAATTCTTGGTGTGTTTTTAACTTATATTGCATAATTGTGGTGTAATTTTACACATTTCTATCAAGTAATTTAAAGGCTTCCGCTGGTGTTTTTATTTTTCCTTTTGTAATAAACTTGTGTTTTTTTATTTGAAATTCATGATGATGATGTTTTTTCATAAACATTTTTTTTGTTGCAGCACCCCGGATTACATTACTCCAGAAGCTCCACCATTGCCAGTCAATGTAGGGTGTAATAAGGTAAATTTTGAAGAGGTTGTGTTCTTGCTGTTTGCCAAGTTATAGTTTTGCTTTTGTTTATGAATTATTATTTGTGTATTCATTTAGTTGGAAGAGATGCCATGTCCAAAATCACCAGAGAAGTTAAAGTCTATCCGAAGTAATAGGCAAAGAGCAGGTTAGCTAGCTTGCTGGTTATAATTTATAAATATAAGCGACATTAAATTGATATACGTTTCTTTGTAACTGTTGCTATAAATTATAATATTTGCTGCATATGTGATGTAAAGATGGAATGGATGAAATGGGTCGTTCTTGTATACATAATAGGCTAATACTGTATGCATTTTGCAATACAACAGCATTTTTGAAGCTGGAAGATGATCCAGCGGTTGAAACTGAAACGGATGATAAAGTTGCAACTGAACATCAAATCAACAAGCAGGGGTATGTTTCACAATCTGCTGTTGCATTACGTTGTCGGGTAATGCCTCCTCCATGCATGAAGAATCCCTACATCAAGGACACTCCAGAAAATGGTGTTGACCCATTTGGTGATCGCAGGTCCAAGTGTGCAGGTACATGCCAATTAACTTCTTGTATACGTAACAATCATCAGAACCTCTTTCTCAAGTGCATTATACAAATGTTTCACTAGATTTGACAGAAAAGAAATATAATTGTGGGTGTTATTGATGTTTTTATCAAACAATTGCTTGCTACATGCCTATTTTTGTTTTTCTTGTGGAAACTTAACTGTTATGTATACGTTGCAATGAACAGTTTTCCTTCCAGCCGCAATTGGTGGTGATGGTCTTTCACGCTACCAGACAGATTTTCATGAAATAGAGGTATAGTGAATATTGAGTTGAGAAAGAATAGTTCTAAAATTTTCTTCAAAATGCCAACTATAGCTCGTTAGAACTAGCTTTTCCATTATGCAGCAAATTGGTACTGGAAACTTCAGCCATGTATTCAAAGTCTTAAAGAGAATTGATGGTTGCATGTATGCTGTGAAACGAAGCTCAAGGAAACTATATCAGGACACTGATAGGTACTCTGATTTTCCCACTCTATGCTGCTCTAAGATGTTGATAAAATATATTTAGCCGTGCATGTGGGCGTACTTGTTCTGATCTAGATGGCTTATATGGCGTTTTACAGGCAAAAAGCTTTGATGGAAGTTCAAGCTTTAGCTGCTATTGGTGAGCTAATTTGAAAACTCTTTCTTTAGCTCCCAAATTCCTATTTTAGTTGGTGTTTTTAAATTATAGTCTTTATGTGAACTTGCAGGCTATCATGATAATGTTGTTGGATATAATACTTCCTGGTTTGAAAATGAGCAACTTTACATTCAGATGGAACTCTGTGATCACAGTCTATCTATTAACCACTCAAGGAGACTGAGTCTAGAGAATGAAGTGTTGGAAGCAATGCACCAGGTTATTCTTTTATTCAACACATTCTTTTAGTTTTAAAAATGATGCACATGAATACAGTTTTCTTTTTATCGTGTGTGCTATAATTATTTGATTGTCATGCTATAATCACTATCTAAAATTATAGAGATGTAGACATTATGTATGTATTCAACTTAAAAATATTTCTTGTTTGTTAATACCATATGGATGACTCAGTTTACACAATTTAACTTGCAGCTGTTTGTTATAAAATATAATTTTGATGATGCTTCTCTTTCAGTTGGCAATGTTCTATATATACAACTATAAAAATGTTAAAGTTTGATTACTAAACCATTATAATTATAAAATGGTGTACAGATAGCCAAGGCATTGCAATTTATACATGAGAAAGGGATAGTTCATTTAGATGTAAAGCCTGAAAATATATATGTGAAGAATGGCATATACAAGCTTGGTGATTTTGGTTGTGCAAGTCTCCTTGATGGAAGCTTACCAATTGAAGAAGGCGATGCAAGATACATGCCACAAGAAATCTTGAATGATAATTATGATCATCTTGACAAAGTTGATATTTTTTCACTTGGAGCAACTATTTATGAACTTGCAAGGGGTTCAATGTTGCCCGAATCTGGGCCTTATTTTCAAAATCTCAGGGAAGGGAAGCTCCCTCTTCTTCCTGGTCATTCGGTTCATTTTCAGAATATACTTAAGGTATAAATCATTACTCAGTCTGGTATCTTTTTTTAAGAAAGCTTTCATGTTGCACACCTATTATTTCCATTAAGTTCGGTAAGTATGCCAAAATAGCTTTAGGTCAAATGGGTAGGCTGGAACTAGTCAAGTTGGTTGGTGTATATTAATCTCAGTTTTAACTTGACTATTAACTTCTATTAAGTATATAAGGTGGTTTATGCATTAAGGTTACACTTTTGTCGAGTTGCTCATTTGACCTGTTTGTTTTGTATTTTTTTTATGACTATATTTATGGTTGACATGCTAGGAGATAAAACATAACCCACATCAACATTTGCATATGTAAAGGTATTGGAAGCATCACCTCTAAGTTTTTGCTACAATTAACTGATTAAGTTGATTTTGAATTGTGCAGATACATGTAGTTTGCTGAATTTGTTATACGATTACTTAGATAAGATTTATGGCAAATAGTTGACAGTAATGTATGGAAATTGTTTTGATAACCAATAAGGCACTCAAATAACTATTCTTATCAAACTATGTTTCAATTCCAATTCTCAGAAGTTTTTTTTTTTTTTTGTCAACATGATGCAGGTGATGTTGGACCCTGATCCTATCCGACGACCATCTGCTAAAGAACTAGTATGTAACCCAATTTTTAACAGGCCCCACAGAACATTCAAAACCAAGTAATAATTGTTTCTCAATCACATTTTAGATTTTTGAAGTGACTGGTATGCTGCAATGTTCAGCCATCTAACTGAGAACACTAAGAACAAAAGCTGGAAGGCCATTTTTCTTAGATTGTTTTTTCTCCACTTCCTTGCACCAAATTTTGTATTCCAATGGTGCTCGAGTGCTTCACCCCCTTTTTTGTAAAAAAGAAATCTTGTGCTTTCACTGTAATATATCAATGTTGTGACCTCTTTAACTTTGTTTAAGTTAAACTTTCATTACTCCTTAGTCCTTACAACCTATGATTCAATATTAATTAATCCGCTCTGGACATTGATTGTCAAATTTTTTTTATCGCTGCATGATAATTTTCTTATCATGCAAAGGTTGGAGGGCCTTTTCTACCATTTAGGTAGAAACGGAAGCAACCTCTTTACCTAGGTAGAGGTAAGGTTTATCTACATCTTAACCTTCCCCATACACTGTCGAAGTATTGAGGCTCAAAACCTGCGGAAGGCGGCACTGAGCAGTTATTACTTACTTTTTACTATGATAATTTTCTTATCTATATCTATGGTATTCGTAAGGTTTATGTCAGACTCAAACTTTCATTACTTGCAACTTTTGTATTTTAAATGTAATGATTTATTTTTCATCACATTAGCTTGCTGTATCTAGGGTCAAGATTAATAAGTCTGCTGAATGCCTCAATGCAGAAAAACAGATGTATATTCATTACTTTTTTCTAGATTAATCTTAACATATGATATTTTTTCGAAGCTAATTAATGTGAACGACTTTTCTTTTTCACTATTGACCGGCTTACCGAAGTTAGCATTGTGGTTGTATTGTAACTTGCACAAGTGTAATCTATTCAACCCCAGGGTCATTGCATAGTGTTTTTCAAAAGAATGCAACTTGAAATCTAGTTGAATAGAATTTGATGAAATGACATTTAAATTGTGTTGTGTTTGTTTCACAAAAATTTATATTTTAATTTGATTTACATTGAGATTTAAAATTAAAATCATCCATTGTTATACGAGTATTTAATTATGCGGGTACATCTATAACGACTTTAAATTTATTTATAGTTAATTTTTAGTTTGTACGTTCAAAGTGTTTTAATATCCGGTGCATTCACATCCATAAATTTTTTATTTTTTATTTTTGGATAAAATTCATACTTTGCTTATAGCCATTTGGAGTTTTCAACTTCTAAATCTTTCGATTTGACATATTTAGGTCCTACAATCCTCACAAAACATATTTGTCTCAACTCCAAGTCTCCAACTATTGCTTAAAACAATAATACCCTGTTTTTCGCTAATAAACTTGGGCCATACCTTACTTTGGTATTTGGCCCCTCAACTAATTTTATGAACATTTATAAACCAACATTTATTATGGAATTCTCTCAAGTTATCAATTTTTGCTGTTTTTTTTAACCATTTTTATACTTATTTTCAAACAGTTTTGTTTTATATTCATTCTTTTGGCCAAGATAGGGATCAAGAAAAAGATGAGAACTTGTTAATGGTTTAACCTACAAATGTATCATTATCAAATTTTGTCTTTTTCTTTGGAAGCAAAATCTCGAAGGTGTTAATGTGAATGAAACAATCGGAGACTCCTATCCGGCTACTCAGCCATGATTCCCAAGTCATCTCCTCCGATCCCGCCACCTTGAACCGTCATTCCTGGTACCACGATCACGATACCGAGAAGTGTCATTCTGCATTCTCGACATTTCTGGCCTATAGTTGTAATTCTGGCCTTGAGGGTCTGAATAATCCCACCCATCAACATACTGGTTAGACCTAAACGGACTATTTTCGGGGCTCCAAGATTCATATGCGGTTTCATCCCGATATTGCCCGTTTCTCACCCTCGATACACCTGATCGTGATGAAACTGGCTGTGCGAATTCTCTTGTACCATATACGCCATAGTTTATGCTTTGCTCTGTTTGAGTATACGGACTAGAACCTAAACTATCCCGGATGGTCCACGACTGAACCGGTGAAACCTGAGGCTGTAATTGGGACGTACCATGTCCAGCCATATAGGAGGCATTCGAAGATGCATACCCTCCTTGCAAAGTAAAACCGTTGTCAGCTGCCGGAATGTTTCGCTGCTCGGGGACCAAATCAGAAAACCTCTGATGTATTTCTTGTTGGGTCAAGTTAGCTTGAAATTGCAGACCATTTACAGTTGCCGGAATATTTCTCTGTTCGGGAACCAAATCAGAAATATATCTTTGTTCAGGGACCAAATCAGGAAATCTTTGTTGTGTAGTTGAAGAAATGGCTTGCTGGCCCAAAGATGTGACTGTTGTTGCCGGAGTTAACAAACTAGTTTCTTGAAAATGGACCCCCGGAATGGCATAAATATCCCCGTTGACCGTCACACTTTGACCAGAAAATTGGGTTTTAGCACTTTCTGACCGCCATCCACTCTGGATTAAAAGAAAATTAATCAGAAAACCCCCAAAAAAAAAAATATTAACTAAAGAAAATCAAAACTTCCACGAAATTCAATCCAATTAATTGATAATTACTATCTTTTAACTTAGCCCATCAACCAAAACAGAGGACTCTTTGAGATATAATATCTATCTTTTACCAAATTTTACCATTCTTATTGCTAAATATTTAAACCATTATTAAGCATTTTGTTGTTGATTGCAAGGCCATCAAGAAGGTGAAAGGAAAAAAGAAATGAAAAATAATCCACTCAAATGGTAAAAACTTGTTAATAACTTCACAAGCAAGTACGGATAGGTACAAAACATGATGATTTGCATATAACTGACGCACCGTTACAGGTTCGCTTGAGGGAGTTGGAGATGGTAATGAAACTTCAACCTTCTCTGCTTTCCTTTCAACTAACCCATCGACAAGACTACCAATCGAGCCACCCTGAGCCGCATTTACCTTTATGGCATCAAGAAGCTGAACCATTTGTTCGTTGGACAGATTCCCACCTTGACCAGCCGTGAGGGCGAAAACAATTTGTGGGTTTTTAAGCAACACTGCCAACAATTCAAGATCTGGTTCTGCCGCATTCCTGTAGTTATTTTCAGTTATTGTACTTGTACCAGCTGCATAATTATTTGTATGCTCTGGTGCAACTTCTGTAGGTTCGGCTATCATATTGTCATCGTCGTCAGGAAGTTGCTCAATTGGGATAACTGGTGTTAGTGAATCATCATAGTCCATTTCTTGGTCCCATGGTTCTTTTGGGTTTGGTGGAATTTCAAGAATTGTGTTGTAAAATACTTCTTTTTCACGTTTGATTCGGTTGTTTTGGACATCAACTTCTTTGCTGTTCTCTCCACAACACACACTCCATTCCTTAATGATCTTCATTTCTGCATAGCATCAGAACATAAAGAAGCATGAGTAAATCACTAACCTAAAAAGCACCAACAGTTTAAATTTTATCTCAAAAAAACAATACATATAACTCCATCCAATAACACAATTTCCATGCGTTCCAAGTATATGAGTAAACAGTAACCTAAGCCATTGTAACTACTATTACATATATAAGTGCATGCAAATAAAAATATTAGATTATTTTCATTACGAAAAAAGGATGCGAGTTAAAGCATCCAAAATTGGAACCTACTTGTTTTACGCACTACCTGATGCAAAGTGATGTTTAAATTGTAATGTTAAGCTAATCACTAATCACATCTTTGTATGATCTTTCTTGCACCTTCCACATAAGCCTTCTATATATAAGTAATATGAAATCCTCAATTTGCTTTGCCCATATCAGGTTGTTATCCAAACCACAGCCACTACATCAATGCACGGTTTGGCCAACAATATAGATGACCTCTGCAACATTGGTCTCGGACATCTCGAGTTTTTTTAGGCCAACTCTAACTAAGCATTGTAAAACCAGCAGCTTATGTTGTTTTAATGTAACTTGGTAAATGTTAGCCAAAATCAACATCAATTTACAACTCATAGATTCTGACATGATTGGATAGGTTAGTTCATTATTATTTCAATATGACAGCAAAAAGAACATACAAGATAGGACCCACAAGGATCACCACAGATGTCTTGTCCAGTCGAATTGTGCAAGAAAAAGCATACGATAACATAGTGGAAAAAATATACAGCATATAAGAGTACATTACATAACTATTTCACCAACCAAAGTTCAACTGTTACTTGCTCCATGAGCCAATAGAATATACACCAAATCTCTAGATGTTATGAGAGGGTTTGAATTTGCATCACTATTTGATTCTCGAAGTGAAAATATATATTAACCAACTATGAGATTATTTACTAAGTACATCTAAACAATATATCCAATCCCAAAGACTAAACATAATACACCATGCACATGTTATGTCTACTATGCCAACAGATATGGTTCAAATAAGTTCAGTCCAAGACACAGTATCGGTATTTATCAAGCTTAGGTCTTACGGATTAGATTTGCAATAATTAAGGAATTTACATCTCCCATTGTACTCTTAATTCGTACAATTTGCGGACTCAAATATTTACTCACTAACAAAATATAAGCTACACAACTTTGGAAAATACAAAACTTTAGAATGACTCAATTATATTAAGAAAAAAATGTTGACTACTTTGCCTAAACACAAGACTGTCATCTATCTCGTCCGACCTTAGAAAACTTTACAAACAGCATAATGTATTTCATCACAGCCTGATTATTTAGTATGATGATTGGTTAGACTCTCCGAGTAAAATTATTTCTCTAATCTGAATATTATATTATGTTATATTCCTACTTAATTAGCTTTATTCAAGAATTGGTAATGCAATCGTGAAACACTGTCGATTGATGAACATTTGTAAACACCACCTTTGTCCCAATGCTACGCCACCTCATAGGCTCACACAACAACCCATGACCCCAGTACATTCATTTGAAAGGCGAAGGTTTAACACAAAGAGCGTATTTATTTAGCTCTTGTATTATTATTATTATTTTTTAACGGCGATTGGTAGATTTATCGTGGTTTGACATTTTAATGTTTTTTTCTTCTCTTAAGAAACAACTTATACAATGCCACATCAAAATCATCCCCATGGAAATTGAGGAGAGAGTATGTGAAGGGATTGAATGATGTTGAACAATAGTAGTGTGATCATCAAGCCACCACAAGAATCCTTTGAAATTTAAGTAAAAATGGACTCACTTAAAAATCTTGTTGCAAGTTTGTCAGATTAAAAATTGCCATTTTATATTTGCACTTTTCATGGAAGATAATAAAATATTGTCAAGTTATTATCTCATTCAACCCTTGCGTGATTTTGTGCCTACTTTTGGGCAAATTTTGCAGCAAGTCTTGTAGATTAACCTTGTTAACAACAAAATTTAGAAATAATGAGGTTAAGTTTAGCATCATTCTACCATGAACTGAAATATGTGTCGTTCCCATGAACCTGCAAACAGTTAGCACCAGATAATATAGAAAACCTGAATTTTTAACGTGATTATACCTGGTGGAATCACCCAAGATATCGGCAACCTCTTGCACTTTTTCCACACGGGTTCTTCCGATAACATAGTTTCCTTCCTATGAAATGGAACCTCCTGCACTTCATCACCTGACATGACCTTCATTGATCCCATATGTTCATCAACTGTAGGCTGAACATGAACTATAGCTGATAACGAAGTCATACTAGCAGAATTAACATGCTCCCCAGCTACAGGAGCATGAACATGTGACAAAGGCTGAACATGAACTTTAGCTGCCAAAGGAGCGATGCTAGAAGTAAAAGGCTCCTCAACTTTGGGATGAACATCTGCCAGAGGCTGATCATGAACTTTTGCTGCTAGAGGAGTCATACTAGAAGAATTAGCAGGCTCCTCAACTTTAGGATGAACCAGAGCTTTGGGCCGAGAAACTTCTGTTTTCACTTGAGGGTTTACATAACTTTCACCATATTTACTACGCATGAACTGAGCCCGCATTTTAGCTTTCTGTATATCATCGGCTGATAGTGGACGGCCCTGAGGTGCAGAAACCACTCGTGTAACCTGTGGACCACGGGTGGCTGCTTTTTGGCCAGGTTGCTCCACAAGTTGTACTTTTCTGCGCTCTCTGGTGTCTATAATCTAGTCAAGGCAATAACTTTTTTTTCTAATTCCTTCACTTCAATACATTTAATATAAAAGCATTGGCTAAATACTGTAAATCTGAAATTACTAGTAAATTTAGTTTATTTAGCTGTTCAAAAAAAAAAGTAAATTTAAATTTAAAAATGTTGTTTTCTGCTGAGTTGCACAGCTCTGACCTACGGTAGCTTGAGTTTAACATGTGGTATATGGTAGCTTGAGCTGATCTTGTTTTCTGTTAAAGTTGACTGATTGCTGATTAGTTACTGGCCAGAAGTTATCTATATAGGGAGGACGAAAGACTCGACAACCAACAATAGTTGAGCCTATTTCGCAGGGGTTCCAAACTACAAATCTTGGTACTGCAGATATGGGTGATTACTTGATTAATAATTAAATTTTATTTGCTTTCACGAACTCATTAAAATCTTCAAAAACGAACAACATATCTTGAATACGACAAACCAGTTGCTCTAAAATTACCAGAGGTGTTACTGTGCATATTAAATATATACTTATTAGAGGTGGAAAAAAACAGCAGATTTGATAACGGGTCAAAATGACCTCAGGTCAAACTCTAATCATTCTATGGATTTGCTGGCCTAAACCAGTTTATTTCTGATTGTTTTATATAAACTAGCGGGTCAGATAGGATTGAAGTTATGTATATGAATAACATAATTTTGCTGATATGATGATTTAGAAACTTTGTGCATTATAATACATTTCTGGTCACTTTTGGTCAGTTTGGTCCGTTTTACTTTCCCTTTGAAGCTAACATGTTTCCCATTTGACCATTTTAGAGTTGAGATATAAACGAAATTGTCCCATTCTGGTCGAAATTGCTACCTTTAGGTTTTATATATCTATGTTAGAATCTATATATTGTGTCAAGGAATCATGTATGAACTAAAGAGCCTTCAGTAGTTCACTTTCCATGAGAACACACAAAACCCCAAGGATACGAGATGAAGATACACCTCTAAGAAGCTTCGTATTGGAGTCATCAGAAGGCGCCGTTAGCAATTTCATCGACTGAGACCTGTGCAGAATAGGACAAGAAAGTATAGAGGTTAAGAAGCCGTACAAAAGCTCTTGTTAGAGCATCTGAACTTGATCGCTATAATTTAGTTGTACCTGGAGTTTTCGGAGTTCTCTTGCAATAAATATATTGCTCCCTAATTAAGAAAAACAAATTTCCAGAAATTAATATATGCACAATGTAAAGAGGATCCACCAATATATTTGAATTCAAATGGTTCACTTAAAAAAAATGCACATGACAATGAATTTTGGTTTTGTGAACCTCTTAGAAAATATCACATTTGAATCTTTAAATCAGAAGTAGATTTCTATGGGATGAAAAAATAACTCAAAGAGAAAAACTTGGTGGGGATAGGCTGAGAGGGAGTAACTCACAGGATTGTCGATTCTTGCCTCCAACGATTCATTTTCCATAATCTCACCAATGCTATACATTAACATTATATAAAAAAATATAAAAAAAAATCACATTAACTGACGACATAATATTAAGCAGAAGTCGGAACATAAAGATCGGACTTACCTTTGCTTCAGTAGCATCTCATCTTGTGCATCAACCGGGGAAATATTGGCATTGGTCTTTCTTAAAGCCTGGCTTCTTGCAAACATTTTGCTCCATCTAGACAGCAGAGTTTTTGCTCTCTTTGAGATATCTGATCTTCAAATCAGACAATGAGACTCACAAAACACCAAAATAAAACAAGCAGGAAGCAACCATACAATACATAAATTCCAGTTGAACATGAAACGGATGCATGGGTATAACATACAAAATTGTATATGTTAGGTATTTTATGAAAAGATGGCATGTCTAATTGTCTATATTTAACTTGGTTTTCCGTAAAATAGTTCTACAAGAGAAAAATGAAATGTTTTTGACGCTAACCAAATTAAAACACACCTGATCCCCGATAAAACCGTAGTTTGTTAACACTTTGCAATATGGCTGACATGTGAGCAGGAAGAGCTTTATGTAATGGCAGATGACAAAGAACCTGCAGTTGGATCTATTTAGTATATGATGAAATTATAGTGCAACAATACCATCTTGAATAGTTCACGTACCCTAAGAATGACATGAAGAACACTTGTTTGCTCTTCAATTGCTGCTTGACTCAACCATGAAGCTAAAATCATCACACCTCCATTTGTCATGAACCTGCAATTTCATTGAAGTATTATTAAATCATGAAAGTTGCACTAAGCAATACGGAAAGTGTCCAAAGATATATATATACATATATATATACCAAAAGAGTACTGAAGCGTTTTGTATCTGCAGGATCCATTCCATCAATTTGACTTGCCCAGAAAATGTTTCTTCTTTCCGCAACAGATGAAAAATATTTGAAATAAAATACTTATCCGAGTCATTTGTATCGGCCAACACCTCATCTTGCATGGAACAAGACGGCTCTTCTACATTGGATGGACCTATTGAGTTCAATGGGACTGGTTGATTTGGTATTTCCACACTAGAGTTCAGTGGCTCAGCCTGCTTTTGCACACTCTCAACAGATTCAAGTGCCTTCTCTCTTGATAAACGGATAAATCTCCGAACTTTTGTTCGTTGACCATTAAAGAAATCCCTCACCTAAGAATTGTAACAGATATTAATTACCAAGGATTTGGTGATAAAGATTACTTTGAATGTGAGCATAATGCTTCAGGGGTAATTGGAAATCAGATATGTATATATCAACTCATTATATTATTAATTGATGAACGTAAACAGAAACCTGTGTGGCTGTCAAACCAAAAAGAGCACTAATTGCTCGGGTTTCCTTCTTGCTTATTTCATCTTTAACGGAAAAGATTGCTTGCATGTATTTTATGGCTTTCGGATTCAACAGATCTCTGGGTCTTTTTCCTGCAAACAAAATTAGAACGAAAGGCACAAAAAGTAAACAACCCTCAAACCAAAGTCCCAAACAACCACTATATATTAACCTTTAACATAATTATGCATCTAAGATGTCATACAAGAACCAGAGGCATAGACAGACTTATGAAAATAAGATGAACACAGAACCTTCTTTGAAGAAGAATAGCATGGTCTACTGTAAAGTAGCCAAAGCAAAGCTCTTTATTACTTTTGTATTTAAAAATTTTAATACGATACAATGAAATAGTGACATTGATCCAGAGATTAGACCAGTGACCCATGGCGTCTGAAAAACGATATCCTCACCTTGCGGCTTGGAGATCAAAAGATAATGCCACTTTATAATACATAATAATCTATAAAGAAGACTTGTCTGCTTTACAAAAACTGTCAATCACAGAGTAGTAGAAACCATGAAACTTACCAATTTTAATCGAGAGTGCGCCCGCTGCCTGCATATAAACAAAAACAGATGATCAAAGCAATACACAATGTCAACTGATGAGACTATCCATGAATAAATGTAATAAACCAGTAGCAAATATTAGTATATCACAAGTCTTTGCAGCATTTCCTTTTTATACTCCTAACGGTATCTATAGTTATAAATTCTAATAAAAGCATAAAACTTTCCTGACAGCAGATATCACCATTGTCAAGAGAACAAGCAAAACAAATTATACTGCATGTCATATATATTTATATTTAATTAATTAATAAATTGACTTCCCCTTCAATTTCTCAAAATTAAACTGCATATCAAAATTTATAACCACCCTATCATGTACTATATATTTTCTCAAACTTTTTTTCCTTCTAATAAAATTTAAAACTAATGATACAAAATTACTAAGAAATACATAAATATTAGCTATATATGTAAGTATATGTGTGTGTATATATATAACAAGAAATCACAAACGCACCATTTCTTGAGAAAGAGGATTAACGCCGGTGAGTTTACATTGAGTTGAAACAATGTTTTGGAGATCATATATCTGTTTACTTATTAAATCCTTTTGTGAATCCAATAACTGCTCATACGACGTCGTATTTTTATCATTGGAAGATGAAGATACTACCAGAGCCAGCTGATTTGATATCGCCATTACTGAATATCTATCTCTATTTAAATTGAGCTAAATTAGCATTAATTACGATGTAATTAGTTTATTTGGTGTTTAAATAATTGGATTGATAATTGAATTGAACTGAAGTGGCGTGGTTTGTTTAGTTAGGATTAGGGTTAGGGTTTGAGTCTGGGTTTGGAAGAAAGTACGGTTTGTTTGATGAGCTTTTGTGTGTGATACTAGAGAAGATGAGGGTGCTAGTTTTGGTATAATTATTTGTAAAGGGGAACAAACAAAAAATTTATAATACGGTATTACAATGTTTACCTTATTAATCGTAGTGTTTTTTTGAGAGATTGGTAAAGGTCCCCCATCAATTAAGATAACATAGGTTATACCTCTTGCTTTCAAATTATGATATGAAATTTTTAACGAAATTCACCTTTAAAAAAAACAACATTTTTTATGAAAAATTTATAACAAAGGGTTTTTTTATTGTTATTAAACTAGTAATGCGACGGTGGTGGCAGCGATGACAGTTTGATGGTGGCGATAGATAGCTATGGCAGGTAAGATTTAGGACAATTAGGTAATTTCTTATAAGTAGTTTAGAATAGGAGGTTCATTAAGGGTAAATTAGTCATTTTCAAACTTTTCTTTTTCTAACTTTTTAACAATATACTATAACTTTTATAATGTAATAAAGATAGTATAAAAATATCGATAGTATAGTAATTTTGTTATACTTATCATTTCAAAAATGTTAATCATACCAAATGTTTTAGAATTGTGTTGTGCGGAATGTATACATGATACATCAGTCTATAATTTTTTAAAGAAAATATAGTTTTCTCAAATGATCCAACCATCGAATTCGTCGAGTATCAATTTTGTATGATAATCGTTATTGGTGATGTTTGAAATGAGTCATAATAAACGATATAATTTATCTAAACTATATAAACTATGAGAAAATGATCTGAGCTGTAGTAGTACATAATTGCTGCCTCAACATCCCCACCTGAATTTTCCCAAGCGATTAAACAAATAATAAACTCCCCCTTGATTGTGAGGGTTGCAGTTCGGATTTTCCGAACAGCTGCAGTGCATATGATTTTCATATGATATTGATGTGAGCTTGAAAATATCATATATATCCAAATTAATTTATAAATATCAAAAGTGCTATTATAAAGTATGAGATATATCATAAATACCTAAATATTTAAATTTAATGAATGTATAGTCATATAGAACAATAGTATCCTTTATAACTATATGTAATATTTACAATTTACCATTTTACTATTTTTATTCGGTGGATATAAACTTAAACCCGCATTTACCGATTTTCAATAAGTGCAAAACTTTCCTTATATAAAGATCAAACATCAAATTCGATATTAAGCATAATGGGTGAAAAAGGTCATCACGTTTGGAAGAAATAGTATATCTAACAAAAGTAAGAACGAAAAGATCACAAAAACTTAGACAGTTTTTAAAAAACTATTGGAACTTTAGATTATCATGGGCAAATAAAAATATTTTCTTGTTAACAGATCATTTTTAACGACTATAATCTTTTTCATCGTATCATTGCAAGACCATACTAGATTACTCTATATGATAAAACGCGAAACCTATTTACCAATCAAATTCAAGTATGTCATATGTAACTGAATTTGTTCAAAACTTTATATTGGTGGTGTTTTTTGGATTTTTTTTTTCATTTAAACTTTACAAATATTTATATTTACTATGAATAAGCTTTGATTTTTGAGACTTAGTACAACTTTTAAACCTTCTTTCATAACTGTAAATTTAATACAAGATTCATCAATTATGAATTGATAAATTTTGTGAACCAAATTTTTTTTTCCTTTACGGACGTTAAAGTGGACTAATTTTACATATTATTTTGCTTTAAATTTATTTATTGGAGTGTGTTACTTACAAAGTTATGCACATGAGATTTTGAATTTTCTTTTCTGATTTTATTAAAAATCAAAACAATGAATAGTGATAATTAATAACTCAATGAGCAACCATGTTTTTTTAGACGTCAATTAACATTTAGGTTTGACTAATTAGTTTATTTTTTTCTTCTTCTTTTTTTATATGTATGATACATCAATTATTACAAACTATATTTTAGCTAAATAGATTCAAAATTATTAAATGAAAAAAATAAAATATTTTCCCTATGTACGTTGAAGTAAACTATTTTTACATATTAGTTTGCTTTGGGTTTATTTTATTGGAGTGTGTTATTTATAAAGTTATGCACATGAGATTTTGGTTTACTTTCTTTTCAATTTGTTAAAAATCAAAATAATGAATACGGATAATTAATAAGTCAATGAGCAACCATATTCTAAAAAATAAAAAAATAGAAAATAAAAAATTAACAATTAAGTTTAACTGTTTAGAGTTTTTTTTTATATATATTATTTATATGTGATACATCAATTATTACGGACTATATTTTAGCTAATAAATTCAAACTTATTAAATGAATATATATATATATATATCTTTATTTTCAAGAATTTGTTTTATATTTGTTATTAAATGGACACTGTTATAGGTTATTATTTTTTGTGTCATTTAATAAAGTTATTTATACATTTAATTTAATTTAACTACAAAATTCTAATGTTATTAGTTTTTATTTAGTTATTTTATTATTTGAAATATATATTTGATAACATTTTATATAACCCGTATAACATACATGTTTAATCTAACTGTGAATATTTAATGATTAACATTAAGGACGCGTTTGACTTACAAAATGTTTTTGTAATGAATGAAATTTTGTAATGGAATTATATTTCGAAAGAATGGAATTTGATGGAATGTTTTTTGTTTTCTTAAAATTTAAGAGAATGAAAGAATCAAATTTCACCCAATAACCCTATGGATTGGAGATTCCATCATTTGATAGAATGTTTACATTCTAATGGAATGAAATTCCATCATCTTTTGACAACCAAACTTAACACGGAATGGAATTCAATTTCAATTCCATCAGAATTTGTGAATCAAACGCGACATAAGAATGTTTGATGATTAACAATAACATGTGAATATAGTGATTATCAACTAATATATTTTTAATAATTAAAATCACAAAATAAATCCATCTAAAATCTCACAATAATTAATTAATTAATTAAATCAAAGTTAAACAAATTTATTTAAAATCTCACAATAATAACCGTTCCCTCCAATAAAAAGATAAAAACTCACAATAATACGGAGTAATATAATAATAATGAATTGATAATAATTAAACATGAAGATCTAAAATACTCACAATAATAATAACCGTTCCCCCCCCCCCCCCCCCCCCCCCCCCCCAAAAAAAAAAGAAAATCGGGCAATAATTAAACGAAAAAAAAATAAATTACACCACCGTCACAACTCACAAGTATCGCTATAAATACCCCTAAAAGAACAAAACCTATACATACACAAAATTTTCTTTTATATAAAAAAATAAAAATAACATAGGGTGGACTCCGCCTGTTTACGTCCTCTCTATCTACGATAACCCTTTTTTCACGATTAACCGCCACTTTTGATCCGTCGTATCCCTACCAATCTCAGGTACTTAATCGATACACACAGATATATGTACCTGTATATATGTATTGTAGTATATTATATCATATTAAATAAAAATTAACTTACTTGTTGATTTGAAGCAATAATTGTGGTTTCAATTTTTCATTATTTAAAATCGTAATACATGTTTGTGCTTGTGTTTTTCAATTTTTTTAAAAATATTTTTATTTATATATTTTAGGATGTATATCTATGTTTTGTATGTGTTGTATATATTGTGTATATATATATGTATTGTTGTGGAAAAAGGATGTGATGTGGTGAACTAGGGTTTTGAGTAAAATAAGTATATATTGTGTATATATATATATGTATAGTATTTTCTATATGTGCTGTAACCATTGTTATTAAAAATCTAATAGGATTTTTCTGCCAATTATTTTGATTGCGTAATTGCTTTCTGATTCATTAACCGTCTCCCTGCGATTTACAGTTTGTTAGGGTTTTGCGACAATGACGATGTCGCAAATGAAGGCTCCTGTTGATTTGGATGAAGGATGGAATTACATGCAGACAGGGATAAAGAAGTTGAAGGATATTCTGGAAGGGCAACCAGAGCAGTTTAGCTCTGAAGAATACATGATGCTATACACGTATTGCTTTTTCGTCAAGTTTTGTTTGTTTTATTAATGTTTTTGAAGTCTCACTAGTAATTTTTTCGGTATTGACTTGCTCTATTTTGTTGATTTGTGTACAGCACCATTTATAACATGTGCACTCAAAAGCCTCCCCATGACTATTCCCAACAGTTGTATGATAAATATAGGGAAGCATTTCAAGAATATATTCGCTCCACGGTAATCTTTTACTTTTTATTTTTTTATTTTTCATGAACTGTATTAGGTTTTTTAATTTCGCAATATAAAAGCATGTAAGATAGAGACAAAAGGTGTATATATATATACAACATACTAGCAAATACTAGTTGGTTACTTGGTTGCATACATCTTTTACTTTTTTTATTTTTCATAAACTGTATTAGGTTTATAATTTTGCAATATAAAAGCATGTAAGATAGAGAAGAAAGGTATATATATATATATATATAGCAGTGGGAATTCATACTAGCAAATACTAGTTGGTTACTTGGTTGCATGGTAAGTTAGTTGCCATTGTAGCCATAAATCTGAGATTTGACCCTTGACTTTAACAATGAGTCTTCAAACTCTTTAAATCTAACCGAACTGATTTTAAAAAACAGGATGCCTTGTCTGCGGTCCGACCGGCTTGACTGATTAGTCCGGCCATGGTTTTTAAAACCATGGTAGACATAGCAACAGATGTGAATGGCTTTCGTGAATTGTATATTTTTTTTCCTTTGTCACTGAGTGGGACCGATTAGTCCGGGCATGTTTTTTTAAAACCATGGTAGACATAGCAACAGATGTGAATGGCTTTCGTGAATTGTATTTTTTTTCCCTTTGTCACTGAGTGGGACCGATTAGTCCGGCCATGGTTTTTAAAACCATGGTAGACATAGCAACAGATGTGAATGGCTTTCGTGAATTGTATATTTTTTTCCCTTTGTCACTGAGTGGGCTAATCAGCAGATATTTTGGCTTAACATGTCATATTGTAGACTTCTATGAATAACAAAGGTCTTCATATATTACATATATATATACATCTCTTTTAAAGTGTGAATATGTTAGTCATAGGTTACATTTTTTCTATTCACTCTTACAAGTTACACTTGAATTTGACTTAATTCATCAAGGTGTTGCCATCATTGAGAGAGAAGCATGATGAGTTTATGTTACGGGAGCTTGTGAAGCGATGGGCAAATCATAAAATTATGGTTAGGTGGCTTTCACGGTTTTTCCACTATCTTGATCGGTATTTCATTGCTCGGAGGTCTCTACCTCCCCTAAATGAAGTAGGCCTTACATGTTTTCGTGAATCGGTTAGTAATTTGCGCACATCATTCTTTATGGTTTTGGTTTCTCTGTCACTAACAAGTCCTGTAAATCCAGGTTTACGAGGAAACTAAGGGTAAAGCTAAAGATGCTGTTATTGCCCTTGTAAGTGCTTTTACTCACTCATACATAATCTTTGCGGCATGTGAATTTTTATTTAATTTTGCTTGTGATACAGATTGACCGTGAACGAGAAGGAGAGCAGATTGATAGAGCATTACTGAAAAATGTTCTTGGTATATATGTCGAGATTGGAATGGGACAAATGGATTGCTATGTGAATGACTTTGAGACTCACATGCTTACTGATTCAGCTGCTTACTATTCTCGAAAAGCATCAAACTGGATCCTGGAAGATTCCTGTCCTGATTACATGTTGAAGGTACATTTTGTCAAGATTTTACTTCCATTTCTGCTGCTATAGTTGTCCATGATACTTACTCTTGCTACTTGTGTTCAATCGTTGTCACTGTTGGTTTTACCAATGAGATTGCAGTGTCTAGCTGTTCACCAATGATAGGGTAGATTTGGGTTATGTCTGATCTCTATTGGGTCAACTGGGTTAAGCTAAAGATTTCAACTAATTATTAGATTTAGTGGGTCAAGTTATCTGGAAGTAATCCGAAGATCTATAATATGCATAAACCCTTTCTAACTTGTCTTCTTTGTTGAAGGAAATGTTGAACTATACTTGTAATATAGTTTGTAATCATATATAATTAAAAAATATCTATAAAGCTTAGAGACTGGATAAATTGTATTTATATGAGCCCAATTCAGCGTCAAGACATTCAAAGAGTTTAAGTGCATAGCAGCTCTCCTAAATCTGTTTTCGAAGGTGTTTGTGGGTCGTCCCAATTCGACGCAACCTGTCTTAACCTACTTGTTGACCTGAACTTTTTTGGATCGAGCTGTTTTGTTCGATTTATTCACCTGATTGATTTGGCTATTTTCTACATGTAATTGTTATATTACATTATCTGTTGGTTTTTGATTTGCCCATTTGCCACCTGTTATTTCAGTATTCTGTATCTGCTAGTTCTATCTTTATTTGATATTTGATCGGCTTCACCTGTGGTATACAGGCTGAAGAGTGCTTAAAAAAGGAAAAAGAAAGGGTCAGTAACTATCTACATGCAAGCACTGAAACGAAGCTTACAGAGGTTAGCTTTTCTCATAAAGTGTTCCTTTAGATTATTAAGTTCAGTTTTTTGTATGGCAATTTGTTGTTTTGGCTCTGATTTCATCATTGTATATTATGTCATATAATGCGTTCTTTTCTTGTGTAGAATGTACAAAATGAGTTGCTGGTTGTATACAGCAGTCAGTTGCTTGAAAAAGAGCATTCTGGATGCCGTACCTTGCTTCGTGATGATAAGGTATTTCATATTCTTGTTAAGAATTTTTTTTTTGAGTTTTTGATCTTGGAACTAAGTTTTGTATTCACTTATAGGTGGATGACCTCTCGAGGATGTTTAGGCTCTTCTCAAAAATTCCCAAAGGATTGGATCCCGTTGCCACTATGTTCAAACAGGTATTAGTTACTCTCGCACAAATTAGGCTATGCTTTTTTTTTGCTGCAGTGCTTGACACTTCTATTCTTTTGGGTACCAGCATGTTACTGCTGAAGGAATGGCTTTAGTTCAACAGGCTGAAGATGCCGCAAGCAATAAGGTAACTGTCGCAATTTGCAACAAATTCAAATTACTTAGCAATTTCCATCCACTACTATTAGAGGAACTTTGCTGCATTTCTATGCTCCTGGTCATAATGTTATTAGTTCTGGATTTCTCATGACAATAATAATGACCTGAAAATGTTTGTTTTGATCCATGGGCACATATTAAGGTGGGACTCTGACCACCTATTGATGGATCGTGGCAGGTAATGTATAATTATAGTCGGATTTAAAACAGGTCGACAGCTGTGTAAAATGTATTCGTACTGTGTTAAACCTCCTAAGTCGTCGTCGTAGTAATCGGGAAATCAGATCGATTTAAAATACAAAATACTATATTATAATACTATAGTGCTAAGTAATATTTTATATAAAAAGGACCCATAACAAAGTTACCATTTTTTCATGTTGCTCATTGGTATGCTTGTTATGTCACCTGTAGCCACATATCCAAATTCAAGAACTTGCTTGATGTTTTATGTCTGGCTTGCTACTTTACAGTTGTACCTAAAAATCTGTCACTATACATATTATTATGCTCTGATTAAGATATAATGGGTTATTAAAGCAGAGAGAAGAAATGTGAGGATATAGGCAATGGTTATGTAGGACTTAATGCTTTACACGTATGATTTTTTAATACTTTAAAAAAGAACATGCTCTTGTAATCACGCTTGAGGATCACTTACAGTACCAGTAAAACGAATGTCAGAGTTATTAAATATTCCCTAATCGCAAGTTATTTTTTTTCTACAGGCAGAAAATGTTGGTGGTCCACAGGAGCAGTTGTTTGTCAGGAAAATTATTGAGTTGCATGACAAGTTCATGGCTTATGTTACCTTATGCTTTGATAATCACACCCTATTTCACAAGGTTAATTGTCTTCCTTTTTAATGTTTGTTTATTTCTGTATTCTTTCAGTGAAGTTTACCTTTTCTTGTTCTTTCTTAAGGCCCTGAAAGAGGCATTTGAGGTTTTTTGCAATAAAGTTGTGGCTGGCTGCTCTAGTGCGGAGCTACTGGCTTCGTATTGTGACAACATCCTCAAAAAGGGTGGTAGCGAGAAGTTGAGTGATGAAGTTATTGAGGAAACCTTGGATAAGGTATAGCATCTGGTCTTTTTTTTTATGGTCATTTCAATAGTACAATTCATTGATCACGGTGATTTGGTTTTGATATTTACAGGTGGTTAAACTTCTTGCTTACATCAGTGATAAAGATCTTTATGCTGAGTTTTATCGGTATATGTTATTAGGATCTTCATTTTTAATATTCTGTATTGGAAGTATTTGGTGTAAAGCTTGATTTTTCTATGTATGTGTTCGCAGGAAAAAACTTTCGAGGCGTTTACTTTTTGACAAAAGTGCAAATGACGATCATGAAAGGTTGATCCTGTCAAAGTTAAAGCAGCAATGTGGTGGACAGTTCACTTCAAAGATGGAGGGCATGGTAATTAACCAACTGGGTCCAAGTTATATGTAGAGTTAGCAACAATAGTTCAATTATTTGTGGATGGGCCAATTTGAGCTATGTTTTGTATTGAATGGGTCAAAAGTATGTTAGCATAAAAGGGAACATGTCAGATGAGTCAGGCTGGTAATAAGGTGAAACCATGCTAATGGTGACAATAATGTCATTTTAACCTGAGTTTTGCATCATGGCCCAACCTGCTGGATCATCTTGCTATCTCTCGTCTTGTGTCTTAGAAATGCAATGTGCTGACTTACTTTGGTCCCTGCTTTCAGGTGACAGATTTGGCATTGGCAAAGGAGAATCACAGTCAGTTCAACGAGTACCTTTCCAATAATTCTCTTGCCAGTCCTGGGATTGATTTGACTGTCACTGTTTTAACTACTGGTTTCTGGCCTAGTTATAAATCTTCTGATCTTAGTCTACCTGAAGAGATGGTAAGCTGTTTTTGAGATTTAGATTGATACATAATGATTAAGATATATCAATTCTGATAACCTGTTGAATTTCAGGTTAAATGTGTTGAGGTATTTAAGGAGTTCTATCAGACAAAAACCAAGCACAGAAAGCTCACATGGATATACTCTCTAGGCACATGCAATGTGAATGGTAAATTTGATCAGAAAACCATAGAGCTGATCTTGGGAACCTACCAGGTAATACTCGAGGGATAGGTTGTGGTAGTAGGGGTGTGTAGAATTTGTACTAGGCCAGAAAGTTTGAAACACCAAATTGTCCCTGAGACCCTGACTGAACCGATAATGTATATGGTCTGGTTCTTCCCTCTTAAATTTTAAAGAGCTGATTTTAATGCTTTTCTTTTAGATTCTAAATTACATTATATTTCTAGAATACTTATTTAAGACGTCTGTGTTATGTGGAACCTAATTGAAATATAAAATCTCGACTTTGTATCTGGTTATGTATCTGGTTTGGGAACGAGTGGTCCAAGGAAAATTTAGACTGATTTACATCCTTTTTTTTGTAATTTTTGGCTTTTTGCGTTGCCTTTTTACTTTTCCTGTTTTTGCTCAGCTCAGATCGGCTTGCTTTTTTTTTTTTATGAAGTTGCATTTTTTTTTACTTCATGTCACTTTTACTATATTATCTATTTATCATTAAAGAAAAAAACCTTTTCAGGCTGCAGCTCTCTTGCTGTTTAATGGGTCTGATAGACTAAGCTATTCAGAAATCAAGGACCATTTAAATCTTGCTGATGAGGATGTTGTGAGATTACTTCAATCACTTTCTTGTGCCAAGTATAAGATTCTAACAAAAGAGCCAGCCTCAAGAACCGTTTCTCAAACTGATTATTTCCAATTTAATTCGAAGTTCACTGATAGGATGAGGAGGATCAGGGTATGTCACACTTAAGAATTCACCATACCTTTTTTCTCCTATTATATATTGGAAACACTGCTAACTTTATTATTTCTTCTATACACCAATCAGATTCCTTTGCCACCTGTGGATGAGAGGAAAAAAGTTGTGGAAGATGTTGACAAGGACCGTCGATATGCTATAGATGCTTCCATTGTTCGTATCATGAAGTCCCGAAAAGTTCTCAACCATCAACAGCTAGTCTCAGAATGTGTGGAGCAGCTAGGTCGCATGTTCAAGGTTTGCCATTTTTTTTATGCATTTGACATATTAATTGTCTTATATCTCACACAGGTTAACTGGTTCTAATAGAAATACACCTCCAACCTTTCGAGGCTATATCCATCATATATCAATTATCAATATATGCTAATATGATCCGTTGAACGATTGATCAAATAGTAACTAAAGGTCTTGTATTTGATATGCAGCCTGATTTTAAGGCGATCAAGAAGAGGATTGAAGATCTGATCACACGAGAATATTTGGAAAGAGACAAGGAGAACCCTCAGATATTCAAGTATTTGGCATGATTGAAAAAAGTAGACCTTTATGGAAGACCAGTGTTTGGTAAATCACATTTTGCTGCAAAGAGGTAGAGCAGGAGTCTGTATGGTCACCAATGAAACGTGACATTCTATGCTGATTATCCTGGGAGTACTGTATTGCAGGCTCTGGGGGGAGGATTGGGTTCTAAGCATTACCTTTTGTGGATATTTTTACTTGACACGGTTTTGTGCAGTTGAATATTGAATTCTGTTAGACCGCTGAAAAATTATTGTTATTTGGTAGAAGTGCTATTAAGTATGCAAAAATATAAGTCGAGTAAATGATTTGATTATTGTTTGGGATTTGGACCCAGACTCATTTGAAACCAGTTGTTGCGGATTTAAGTATCATTCCCAAAAGGGAATGTTTTAAATTGTTTCAGATAACACTCTTATGTGTTGATTTGATCAACAACTGGTTTATCACCTTTGCAGTATGGCAATGCTTTATCTTTTAGTATGGCAATGCCTACAAATCTGTAAAATGCTTAAAATCTGTAAAAACAAGTATTGGTTGGCAGAGTAGGTCATTAGAAGATACAGATTCTTTGATCATTTGCTGTATTTTTGAACATGTATTTTCCATGGCTGACGTCGTCTTTCTGCAAGGATCAAAACTTGGTAAAATTGTTCCCCTCGTATGTCAGAAGTCAAAACTAGAAAGTACCTGATAAAATTATGGCCACCCAGGAATAACTAAACTCAAAGGCCCTTGTCTATCCTTCTCGGTTCTCACACTTAACCAAACAGATAATGTCAATCTTAACTTTCTGATCATGCTAAAGGCATACAGTTGGAGGAACACTTAAAAAACCAAAAATCTGATCTAATTTTGCAAACAATTATTGTTAACTCATCAAACCAGTAAAACAAACTTGATATGTTTGATAGGTGAGACAAGATTTAAGTGTCAAATTTTTATTATACATAAACTCGTAAATGTAATAGTTCTAATGGTGATAGTGTCCCTACATTCCACGTGTATAATTTTTTTTTTAATAGTGTGGATCATTTGCTCGCAACAGGGGATTCAGTTTACGTTCTCTTATCCGGGTCCGCGTTAGAGAGCCCCTCACCCTCAATATCTAGTAAGAGGAGAAACCCCCACTAAACTGTCCGAAAGTACGACATTTAATTGGGGTAAAACCCTCGCCCCTCTGCAAGACTCATACATGCTTCACTGGAGGACTTTATATGAAATTTCTTTTAAATGTCTTTCCTATGTATCGAACTCGAGACCTCCAACATGTAAAACTGGTGCTCAACCATTGAGCTATAATGAGAAATACCCACGTGTAAGTATCTAACCGGTTATCTCGTAAAGATGCATTGTATTTCATAAGTAATGATGATCGATTCTGAAAATTAATTTGTAGGTATCCAAATTATAGAATACTAAGTGTAATTTTCCTTAGAATATATTTTTTTATTAGACAAAGCGGATAAATAACTAACACCCCAACTTTGTTACGCCCACATCGGGTTCGAATCCCGATAATGCCTTAAAAAGTTTGCCCTCCTATGTGTAGATGAATATAACATTGCTAAGAACCCCTTATCTACTTTGTTATGTAGTTAATGCATGAGGCCTATATAGGTGTCACCTAAACGTTCTAAGGTGATATATTGTTCTAAAACTCTGTTATTATAAAAAGCATATTCTATATATTTTAAAGTAGTTGTTCCAGTAACGATCTATACAATGACAAGTGTCTTAAGTTTTTGTGTTAAATCTGTTATCAATGAAAAGTAATTTTCGTTATAAGGAATATGTATTTGTCCAATAGATTTGTGATACTTTGTCATACATTTAATGCATGAGGCCTATATAGTTGTAACCTAAATGATTTTTAAGGTGACTGGATCCAATATATTGTTCTAAAACTCTTATTATCGAAAACATATTTTATAAATTTTGAAGTTGTTTTTTCATTAGATCTATATATACTATGACAAGTATCTTGAATTTTTGTGTGTTAAATCTGTTATCAATAAAAAGTAATTTTGCTAATAATATTAGAATGAGTTTTCAATCTTTTTAACTTTTTGTTTTTATATTCATATCGAAATTAATATTGAAAATTATCCGTACTATTTTGTGAAATGGATCAAATTAAACGTTATATGACCTTTACATAGTAGTGTACAAAAATCGGTTTTTACTCAAACCGACCCAAACCCGACCCGGTTATTTGGACAACGGGACCAAAACCAAATTTGACCTATTGACCAGTTTTGATCGTGTTTGTTTGACAAAAACCAAACCCGACCTAATCTCAACCCGGTTTAAAACGGATAAAAAACCAAAAACCCAAACCGGTTAGTAACCGCCGGGTTGGGTCAAACCCGAACCAGTTAGGGTTAAAACCGGGTGTTGATCGGGTTTAATTACGGGTAGATTTTCAGGCACGGTTTTTTTTGGCACGCTTACCTCTAACTATGGAACGACAAAAGATGATATCAATACATTTAAAGACCAGCCCAAGAAATGAACATCTTTAATGCATACAAATGTCGAGAACTCTTTTTGCTTGCCACTTCAAAATATACTACTTCCTCTGTCCCATATTAAGTGTCATAGTTTGACTTTTTGAGTCTTTCTTTTTCGACTTTGACCGTAAATATTTTTATTTGTGCTATATAACACTTGATATAACATATATGAATGGATTGGGCTTTGAATGTACTTTTCATTAATATAACTTTCATCAACTAATATATAACTCAAACAAAGATATTTACAGTCAAAGTCGAAAGAAAAAGACTTAACCAGTCAAAATATGACAATTAAAATGGGACGGAGATAGTATTTTTTTATTCGAGTAGAAAAACTTACTCTATTATTTATTTTTATAATTTTACAAGGTAAGGAATAAAAATGAATACAAAGAAAGGAAAAAAATAAGATTAATTGACAATGCAACAACAAATGAAGTCTTCCAATACCCCGCCTTTACTGAGATTGATAAATATTTTTTCTCACAAATGTGCACTTAACGTCAATATCTGAATCTTCAAGTTCTTTAACCCAAATTATAAGTCCATATCTTTCCAAGATCCCATAGAAGTAGTTAAGAGGAATACCCGAAAAGAACTCCATTTGAACTATCCAACTGTTGCTTTAATTAGTTTGTACATTAGAACTTCTAAGATGAACTTTATCTAAAGCATTGAGACCATTGTATAGTCCCTTTACACTCATTCAGAATTATGATATCCCTGCTCTTTGAGATCCTGAATGTCACACTTATCACACCGTCGAAAACATACAACCCTGGTGATCAGGATCCTCAAAAACCAGACCCAGACTCCTAAATCCAGAAATTCTGAACCTCTTTCAGATCGAGTAAATCCAAATTACGCATATCTTACCACATAAACATTGCCAATGCTTACAATTAAAAGACCGTGGCCAGATGTCACATTTCTTGCTTCCTCTCCTTGATGGCTATACTAAAAGAGGGATGAGTGGAAAGACCATTTAGGTATTGATAAATACCAAAGCTTGGACAATTTAAATCTCAACTAATACAGAAAATAAATAATGTCCGGGGAAGGTTTACTCATTGCACCCATGTAACACAATGCTTTTATAACAAATTCGTGAATCTCATTCTCTCATACATACATATTCTTCTAAGGTCCATACGGTTGGCCTCTCTTTATACAAGCAAAAATGCAATAGAAATTATGCTTTATCATCATTATCATCCTCGTCAGGGTATTTGACCACCACTTACCTGATAAAAAGAAGATAATAGATCAAAAATCATCATAACCATAATGAAGAAACCAAAAAAATTCAATTGCATCAACAAAACTACTATTATACAGGGTTGAATACATTTCCAAACACTTATCCCTATTATATATTGTAATATGTCATATGAGACCGAAATGTTTTTGTTATGCTTAGTGATTTCAAAAAAAAAGTTACAATAAAATCTCACCTGTCAACCATCTTCAATGCTACATTAGGTATTTACTCGACAATTTCCGCCACTGCTGAATGTAATCTAACTCAACGACACCATTATATACAGAATATCAACTGCGACAACACCAAAATAACAATCAATACTTACACAAAACTTTGACAAAAAAAAATAAAAAATGTAAGGTTGGTTTATATGCCATCTGCGTACCTTGAAAAGAAAAACTTGACGTCAAGGCTTTACAAATGACAATCAAGATAACAAATTAACAGCGACGAATTAATCTTTTCTCACTGTTGTTTCAAAACCATCCTCACTAAAACAAACACTAATCTGATCAAAATCTTTAATCTGCAGGTTTTGTTTGATCAGAATTGGATCTTAACTCCTTATTTGTATTGGGAAGTAATGCAGTTCAACTAGTACTGTACAGTTGTACAAAGGGTGTTCAAAAAATCCACCAGAAATTTTCTCGTTTGAAAATCCGCAAGATTCAAATGGATAAACACGCGATTTATAGCTGAGAGATCCACCAGATGCATCAATTACCAGGAAATCACTTGCTAATTACTTCCATTGCAACTCGTACAATTTGTAATAATCCTTCAATGTCTTGAAAGTTGAAATCAAGAGCTGGTTTAATTACTTCCTTATGATTGGCATGTTCTGGTTGTGACCCAGAGGCTGCAAATGCAATCTGAGATCTCCTAGAAGCTTCCATTGCAAAGTTAACATCTTGTGCCTGCCAAAGACTTCAAATGTGAGATGCCAAATGAACAATCGCACGGCAGGTCAAAACAGGTTTCAGTCGAAGGAAATTTTTAAAAGATGATCTAAACAAGTCAGTTTATGTCCACCATTTATATAACGTAGCAAATAAGATCATGGAAACTATATACTATCATGTTAAAATTAAACTTCTTTGCTTGAATGAAACAACTTAGAAAGTTGTAAGCATATCTAGTTATGAATACATTTTTGGCTTTTTGACTAGTATCGTTTTTGGGAAGTTCCAAGTTTCACCCATTTGATACCTTGGAAGTAAGAGATAATACAAAACGTCCCACATTTAGGTATATGGTCAACAACCCAAATATAGCCACCTCTAGTTGCAACAAGTAATCAACTGGTATCCAAGGGTGCACTTACAAAGTTAAGAATGCGCAAAAAGTTGGGTTTACTTCGAGCAGCAATTACATGATTTCCACCAAGTTGAGGATCATTAACACCCTTGAGTAGGGCAACTTTGTCAACAACAGCCGGGTTGTTCAAGTTATCGATATCGGAGGCGGATGAAGAAGGAGACTCGCCTATAAATTCAGAGCAAAAGAAGCATACAAAGTGGTTAACACAAATTTAGAATTGCAAACATTCCTTTTGGAAAGATCCCAAGGAAAGTTAGCCTGTTTGGCTGTTCATTATGAAATACAAACATTTGCTGTTATTGTTTGGTATTAAGAGAACATTTTGCTATTTGATCAATAGTACATCATTCCATTATATGTTGAAGCAAAAGTTGTGATTTTCACAGCATAGAGAAAGTACAAGGGAAGTGAGTCTTGGAAGAAAAGAGCAGTTTTCAGTAAACTAATAACAGACTTGCACTTCATTCCTAATTTGATCATTGAGCTTTATCATAACTAAAGCCCTTGTGCTTTTAAAATTTAATATTATCAGTGATTTTAGTCGGAAACATATAAAATGCATTAATTTAGGCATTTTACCCTACTTGCAGCATTCCCTTTTACTCCAGATACACAGGGAATCATAATAAAGGTTTTAGAAAGTTGGATGGTTTTAGTAACCATTATAGAAATTAAGTTGCTATTATTACAATTCTTCTGAGAAAGTACAGATAAAACAAACACACCTGTAGGACCTGTTAGAGTCGTTTGCAGTTCCTGCCTATCCTTCGAGGCACTAGTATGTGATGAATAAACCACCTTTAAGTATGCAACCTCAGCTAATTTGTATGCTAGTGCTGCAGCAGCCATTTCTTTCGATTTCTCATATTCGTGGGCAACATACCTATTAATAATAATTGATTAAAAATCATTTCTTCAACTTACTTTAAGGATTAGATATCTAGATTGAAGTTAAAGTAGTAACGTCAGAAGAATGGTTAATTCAAAAAGAAAAAAAAAGCCATCTAGATGTCACTTACTCGCAAAGTTTTGCAGTACTACTGTACATGCCCGTAGACTGAATCATATCACTATGTTTGCCACTCTCGGTATAATTAGATTCTAATACAGAAGATCCATAAAGAAACTTAAGGGCTGCCTGGAAATACAGCGAATTACTCTCATGATTTGATCCATTATTCTGCGAAAATCCAAGTTATGTTAATCAAGCAACGTAACACAAAGAAACATAGCTTTAAAAGATAGTGTTTGGATGTGCTTTTGTCGGTTGAAGTCGTAATAATCAGATAAATATTTGTTCGACTGTTTGGCAAATTTCAATTAGTAAAGAAAGTAATAGATAACACAATGCTATAATTAACTTTACTCTAACAATCTGTTGTTTGGTATCAGCTTATAACTCAAAACTAATTATTTGTCCCCTAGGTAAATAGGTTTACCCAGCACTAAAAACTGTGAAGAAAACCACTCAGAGGTGGTGATTTTGAGTTTTAACATTTACATACCAATGGATTCTTGTTATTGTAGATCTCTAATGGATGTAAAATAAAATAGATATAGAACAGCTTGAAAGGGAACACAACTCAAATGGATCCAAAAAGTTGAGTGGGTCAAAAGTAGCCCTCGATGTTATTTAAATGCATAAACTTTCTTAACCATTTTATTCAAAAACTTTTTTCACTAACTATTTATGATAGATATAAACGTTAGACATGTTGAGTTGCCATTTTATGAATCAATACAAAATGTACTTGGTCTGGATAAAACTGTTTTGACAAAGTAAGTAGCAATCACTTTTCAAATGCACACCCAAACACCCCTTATAAGTAAAAAAAATTGTGTAACCTTAAGACGATCAGCCATGTGTTTCAGAGCTTTCGCTTCTTTTATTGCACTTGCAGCCTGACTCGATGATTCCCGTCTGAGTGGACTTGGGGTTCCCCTATTCCTGTTTGGGGTCGGATGTCTTGTACTCAAGGACTGATTTCCATTCTGATTTTCAGCTTTCTTTTTCTGCTTAATCGCTTTTGATGCATCACTACCTTCGACACCATCTACTGACAAAGTCTTATCACCATTTTCTTTATGAGAACCCACAAAAGGTTGTGGAGGACGTGAGGTTTCGTTTTGAACTTTACCAGAAGGTGGTAAAGAGTGCGGTTTAACTCTTCCAGACACATCCTTTTTTGAAGATCTTTCACCATCACGTTCAATTGGAAGATTTTGCTTTAAATCCTGGATTGAGTGTGGTTTTACAGAAGATTCTTTATTCAAAGCAGACCCATTTTCAATCTTATCGAAATTAACGGGTAGTTTATCTTGAGATCTATTTCGTCCCCCCTTTGACTTTTCTTCATATGGAGGGACATTTGAATTTTCATTCGTACGTTCAGATTTTTTAAGATTAACCCTCTCAATATCAGATTTAGAACTCCTATGTTTTTCTTTAGATCTTGAAGATGATCCTTTCCCACTTTTTCTTCTTTCTGCGGTATGGCCTTTGACTAGCGTTTGTGCCCCTAAGGGTTCAAATTCAGCAAAAGGTACAGTTTCCACCTTCTCTAAAGATTCCACTACATCTAATCCATTTTTGGTTGATCGGTAATTTCCTCTATCGTCCTCCCAATCTTTTTTAGGACTCCCATGATTTTGAGAATTATTAACACCTTCAATGTTCCTTCTTGAGGATGTAAACTTATCAGGATTTAAGATCCTTAAAGGAGATGAAGAAACTGACTCCACCGGTGACCCTTTTGCTTCATGGTTATTGGTTTTAGTTCTATGAGAGCCTGAAACCTTCGAAGAGCTTGAAGTCGCTGCCAATGAAGTATGCACAGGCACATCTCTTCTAGGATTATCTAGAAGTCTACCTTTTTCTTCCTCCCAGGACTCGGGTATTTTCGCTTTTTTCCCCTTCTTCTGTCCAGTTTCACTCGTTTCTTCTACCTGGGAATCATCAAATTCAGTAGATTTCCTTTTTCTTGCAGCATCTCTTTCCTCACATAATTCATTTTGATTTTTGTGGTTTATGCCCAAATCTCTTGAAGTAGATTTTGTATCTTTGGGGCGGTCATCATATTTTCGATGGTCCTTCTTAAAAGGTAAATCAGCATTGGAGCTATTAATTGCCTTAAAGACAGCTCCACCATGGTCAGAAGTCCAATCTTTATCCGTTCGACAATTATCATCCGTTTTGACTTTCTTGGAATCTCTAGAATTATCTTGACTGCCCTCTCTTCTGTTCTTAATCTTCAAATGAAGAGCATTATTACCTGTGCAAGTATAGAACCAACAAGATACGCATTGAATACTTGATAACAATACAAGTAGAGATGAAAAAATGGACACGTCAAGTGGGTTCAGCAAAGGTCAAATGAGCGATTTAGCGGTCAAATTCAACACAGATTGGGCCAGGCTGAGATGACCAGCATAATACTTCTCCTTTTTTTGAAAAAGTTGCAAATAACTAATGTTAAAAGTGGTAATACCTCCCCCTCCCCCCCCCCAAAAAAAAAAAAAAATAAACCCACCCAATATTATCACATATTTAGAATAATAACGTAGCTTTTTAGTAAAGCAATTTAGATCGTTTTATGCCTTCAATTATTTGACATGTTCAACCCATTTGATCTATGACTCATTTTTAGTTGAATCTTTTTTACCCCGTGGAGATGACACAAACCAAATCAGTCCATTTGTACATAAATGAGTTGAAATTGCCACATCTACATAAAAGAATATGTCAAATCAGCTTCATTAAAAATACCTTCATCCACAAAATTTTCACGTAGTTTCTTCTTTTCTTTATGCTTAAATTTGTGCTTTTCTGTAATCAAACTACTAGACTGTCCAGAATCTTGAAATTCCGGTTCCATAACAAGGGGGGACTGGTTGGCTCCATTTAGGCTTCTCGTTTTATTTGAGGTTTGAAGGTTCCTTTTTGTAGAGTTAGAAGACAAAGAAGGTCTTTCCGGCTTTGGTTCGTTTGGTAGATCTTTCATTCCATGCTTTTTCTTCATACCAACTGGTTGACCAAAAGGTTGGTGTCGTTGATCCAGGTGTAGAGGGTCAATCATCATCAATTCTGACTGAGATGCTCCAGGTTGCACAGGCTGAAAACCATGAACTGCAGGAGCCGGGCCAAGAAAGTGTGTGGCCATAGCCTTGGTGGTTTCCTCCTGACTGATGCTGCACCGATTCATTCCAGGCCTATTCATGTAACAAATGTTTTAAATACTAGGAAAAGAAAGAATTGACTAATTAAAACATTTTTGCATATAACACAGCTAAGTTAGTAGCGATGTATTTTCAGCAACAACCTCCCCCGTAAACAGTTTAGCCAATCCGAAGAAAGATTTGTGGCTTCTTGAATCATCTTACTGGGGTTTTAACCATTACTCTTGCAAGAAATGAAACAAAGTCTGAAAGAATGAGAGATTTGGGTATATCTCATGGCTAACATGTCAAATGCGTAAACCAGATGCTAAAAGAAACTATGTCAAGCAAGTCAAAATATGGTGCAAAACGTATTTTCGACCTTCCAAATAATTTTAATAACGATAATATATTCTTCTAATTACAATAAAATCTTAAAAACAATAAAGAAAATGAGCAAAAGAAGTGTTATGCTGTAAATATTTCCCATTTTACCCTTAATAGAAAATTTCCATTTTGACCCAAGCCTGTTTTCCCCATCAGCCAATCCTCCGACACACCCATTTTGCCACCTCAAATAACGTTTGACACTTGATTGCCCAAATTGGCAAATTCACCGCCTTTAGCAAGCTTAAATGTTTCTCTCGGTATCATTTTTTGCAACACACTGATGGTGGTTTGAAGGTATAACTCTTCCAAGAAAGAGAAACAATAACTTTACAATTGTAGTGAATAAAGAGAACTTACAGCCAATCAAGCATGCTACAGAGCCATTTCTCAGGAAGGCTGCCTGGATTTACACCGCGTGGAAGAAGCCTCCATTTCTCACATTTGTCACAGCAAACCCAGTCGTCGTTGACTACGGCAGTCACTGTTGCAGAAGTTCCATCAGGAACAGGCACACCAATTCCCACCGGGCCTGCTACGGGATGTACTATCGAAGATGGTTTTGGACCCTTTTTCCCATTTAGTCTATCTTTTGACAAAACGTTACTTTCCAAAGTACCTTTTTCAGTCACTCTCTGGTTCTTTGGCTTGTCCATCAAAGGCTTATCCTCCAATGGCAAGTCATCGCCATCTTCAAGTTCGGGATCAAGTTCCCCAAAGAAATCTTTGTATGTTTCCCTCGCTTTTCCGTTATTGTGTTTTGGATCTTCCACTTTTGATTTGTAAGGGTGGTTCTTATTTTTGGAAGCAGATTCATTCTTCATATTCATTTTCAAATCCTCTACACCTTGAAAACCATTTTCCAAACTTTGTCTTCCATTTGATTTCTTTTTGCTTCCAGAAGATGACATCATCAGTGTTGAAGCATCTTTTTCATGTGATGTAACTCCTTGAGCAGCCTTCTGCTTTGGAGGCTTTGCCAATCCATTATCAACAATTTTACCACTTTTTGAAACATCTGACTCAGATTTTGTAGGCAAATTAACAACCTTCTCATCAGACGTTGAGTTGCCAACCACACGCTCCTTTTTGTAAGGTTTCTCTATCCGAAAATCATCATGGTTAACTGGATCCGGAGATTCTTCTTTTGGAACAACAGATGGTTCACTCTTAAAAGCACCTTTTCTAAAATCCAAAGCATTGCCCTGTGTATCTGATATAGGAAGCTTTGAAGCGTTGGAAACAAGTGCTTCACCAGACCAATTATTGTCGGCTTCCTTCTTTGTAACATTTTTTCCAGTTACTGGTTCCATTGGAGCATAATTATTCTCGATCTTTGGCTTCTTCTCAGATAAAAATTTCCCAGCCTTATAATTAAACTTATCAACTTTAGATGTACTTTCGTGGCTTTGTTTGTGCACAGAGCCGCAGCTACTATCCTCTCGTTTTTCGTTTTCCGTCAAAAATAAGAGATTATAGGGGAGAGGGGATAACAATAAACCCCCAAGAACTGGAAATGACGTCATCATCTGTTGCAGAATCAAAATGAAAATATATATTATTAGAAAGGTTTTACATAGACAATAGAGTTGGAAACTTCGACCCATTTACCTAATGGATCGATTCGAGTCATATTTATCACAAACTGGTCAAATTTGTAAAGCTTAATAACTTAGCTAACATAATGGGTCAAAATCAAAAGTCACCCAAAGCCCCACTGTATTGGCCACCGTTTATTAATAAAATCACAATTATGAGGTGGTATAGTTTCTGTATCGGTACTAATGGGACTCAATACATAAGCTATCATATAATTTAATGAAAAATAGACAAAAGATGTCGGTGGGTCAGCCCAACCCAAACCCATTTGTTTTAATATGTTACTGAACTAAACTATCAAGTCTATTATGCCAGCTCTAGAAAATATACAAATAACCAAAGATTTTAGGAACGTTTACGAACCTCAAGAATACTAGTGGGGGATTCATCACGAGGGGTGTCACGGGGCACATGGCAGATATCATTGCTATCTAAGGGACTAGCTTCTAATGAAGATGAAGGAGAGACATCAAGGCCAAGTCCACTGTAGATTTCAGCCTTTTTTCGAGTCGACAAGTTATCTGATCCAACTTTGATCCGAACCTTTAGTGACTTCGGGTCAGAAGTGTTGGCAAAATTTATGTTAACTGGTTGTTGCCCATTAGAGGCAAACTTGTCACCACCCTTACCAGATGACACGTGCACTTCTTGTTTCACTTTACCATTCATTGACGGACCCTTTGGTGCTGCTGGTACACCACCAGTCAAAAGTAGTCCATGTCTTGTTGGTAGAGAGGCATTTGATACAGAAACTGGGTGATGACGACCACCCTGTGTAGGAACATAATTGAATATTTTGTGCAAAATTAAGCACAAGTCCCGTGAGGGAATCAACATTGTTGTGAAAATATCAACAAAACCAAAGCTTACCAACAAAACAACACACAGAGATTACGAACCACCACAGCTCATCGTTAATGTCAGCTTACACCAATTAGACTCTATCTGATTAGGGTATTACACTATCATAACATATCCATTTGGAAATTGCACCCAAACAGTTTTTATTTTTTTTTACATAACTAAACACTAAAGATCTTTTGTGTAGGGTATGCCTAAGCATTTTCAATAGAACGTGTAGGTATACCTATTATGTTGATTACGTAGGTATCACTTGAAAGTTGAAATTTCTCAACCATAACAGAATTCGTTCACTCCTCTGTGAATGACTTTTTATCAATGGGATGGTATAAAACCTCATTTATAGAAGTAAATGTTTCTAATATGTCAACAAAAATCCAAAAATATTATATAAGTGAACCACAGGCATCTCAATAGGGGTAAGTGCAATAATGTGAATGAATCACATAGTTCACCTTAACGAATTCAAAAAGACTACTAAAGTTTAAACAGCCATTAACCATGGCATTAAAAGAGCTATAGTACGATAATAATAGTGGGTTTTAAAATGTAAAGACTATAGGGTTTTTATATGAACACCAAGTTAATTTTGACCATAAACACAAACTTTACCCCAATTATAGATGACCCGCTAATCATAAAACAACAAACTACCTCTATAAGCAGATCGTTCGGAGATATGGATGCGCTAGTGAAAGGAGCTTTTGGTGGTGTCTTTGGATGAGGGCAAGCAGGAGAACGCTGATAAGTGGGCAAGAAAGAACCGTATCCCCCAAACTTTGCCCCTGCAAATAAGGTACAAATGCTAGAATCAGCATTCCAGCACTTTTAGTTGGGGAGTTACCAACGATCTGCTACTTCTTTAACTTACCCAAATTTTCAGCTGAAACTCCACCTTCAAAGTCCTTCTGAAAATGTCCCAACACATCTTGAAGTTTTTCATCCTTCAACGATTAAAACAAGAAGATTTATGAGAACAAAGAAATACTCTCTTCAACAGGATAAGATGAGAATAACATAGCATGTCATTAAATATGATAAAGTGTAAACTCAAAATTAGTCACATTTGCTACTTTACTTCGAATGAATAAAACAAAACAACTACAATGAATAGCTACACAAATTCAATGCCAAGGCAACTATAAGAATCTCGCTCACTGTTCATGACTAAAGAACGAACAAGGGTAAAGTTAATGTATTTATTATACACATTTATTACATTATATGAATTATAAGATGACTTCATAGGCACAAAAACATAAATATCGTGTATATAAAAATAAATACACCACTATCATAAATTTGTATCCTTGCAAGATACATTCACATCGCACATATAAACGCACAATAGTTCAATGGTGACCTATTAGTTGTTTCTATATCCTAAGTCAAGGTTCAAAAGCCAACTCAAAAAGTAATCGCTCTAAAAATCCAAACCATTACACTTCCATGGCTATAAAGGTTCAACCAATATAAAACACTTACTAGGCTTCCAATGATCTTCTCCAAAACGAGGGTAAAAGATAACAAAAAGGTACAATGTAGCTAAAAATCCAATACACACAATCAGATACATACATACATACAGAATAACCAACCAATATATATACATACAAGTCATCAAAACATAGATCCAGCCATTAAAGGCATCGAATTTAGCTTGAAAACAATGCACATTCACTATTAAATACACAACTTTATAAATAAATAAAAAGGAAAACTTTTTTCTTACAAGATAAGAGAGAGCAACATCAGGGTCAATTGTTGAATTATTGTCGTCATCATCATCATCCTCATCATCGTCATAATCATGATTATTATAATTACTATTAATATTGATATTATTATTAATATTAATGTTGTTCTGAAAACAAGCCTCCCCTTCTTCAAGTTCAGTTTCTAAATCCATATCTTCAACACCATAACTGAAACTTAACCCCTTCCTATCATCTCTACTCCCAACAGAAATCATCCAAAACCAAAAACCCACAAAATTTTATTATTTATATTATATATAGGCTTATTATATATAATAATAATAATCTTAATGAATATATTAAAATTTGCTTGAACAAACCGCAATGAAACTTAAAAATCTCATCGACCCGTTTCAAATAAACGAAAACCCATCAAAAACCACAAAGGAATTCTCTCAAAAACATCAAGATCGGAAATTTAGAAAATAATAATAATTATTGATATTTTATTTAAAAAAATATATAATTTACAGGAAATAAAAAATTGGAAGCTTGAGTGGATTGATGATCTACGAACAAAATTGGGGGTTGGATCGTTTTGAAGCTGAATCAAATCGATGAGCGATGAAAAGAAACAAAAATGGAGGAGACTCTGGTTTTGGTGTACAGCTGCCGCTTTTTTTTTTTTTTTCTATATTTTATTTATTTATTATTATTATTACCATTTTTATTTTTATTTGCTGCTTGTAAGTAAAGATTTTATTATTTCATGTTAAAAGAAATATGATTTTATTAAGGGTTTTGTTAGTGAAAGCCCTAAATTATTAGTAAAAACTAATTGGGTGCATTAAAATTTGTACTTTGTTGTTAGAAAAATCAGGGGTCGATTTTTAATATATAATGTACAAGTTTTTAAGCATGTAATATGTTGTTAGTGACAGTCTTTAGGGCTGTCATTATCATTTTCCTTTTATTAATGTATTTAATTTTTTTTGTATCTATTTGTATTTATGTAATAGATTATGTTAGATATTTTCTAAATGAAATTAAATTTTGGTTATATTTAATTTTTAAACAGTTTAATAAACTTTTAACTAGAATATATTGCAAGGGTGATAATGTTAGCCGACATATATTACCAACCAACCGGCTTTGGATCGGCTAACTATATAAAAGTAAATTTGTATTATAGGACATTTATTTTATTTGTTGAATTATAAAGGACATGAACTTTACTATATTTTTTTCTGAACATTTAATCGGGATGTTATATTAAGAAAACCTTACCATATAATGTTAAAACCGTACACGTATTTTAAAAAACAAGATGTTAACTATGGACCTTGACAAATATTAAAAGAAAACTTACCTAACAAGATAACTATTAAGCCAATAAACTAGGCGATAAGTATAAACTAAAATATGGTAAAGATCGACTATATTTTACTAATTCTAATACATGTACCACTTGAAGTTTTTGAACTATGTTTTTAAATTTGCTTTAACAAAAATAATAAAATAAAAAAGGTATTCTTCAAAAAATTATTCACCACCACAAATCATGTTATAATTCTATCATGAATGGAAATAGTAAGTTAAACAACCATGTTGTTTCAAAAACTAAATTGGCTACCTCAAGATATATTGTTTCTGCTTAACAAAGAGATAATGTGGTTTTGATGATAAAAAATCATGTTATCTCAAAAAAGTGTATAATCTCTAAGTATCTAGACATAATATATATGAAATCCTAACCCTGTGTTTTTGAGTTTTTTTTTGAAAGAAAGGGAAAGATTGTAAAGGATTTTAAAATTGATTGTGTTCTTGAGTTTTATTTAAGAGAAGAAGTGAAAAGAAAGGAAAAGATTTAGAAAGAAAATCTAATACATTTTGTTTAACATTCTTTCCTTCCATTTTTGAGATGATTTGAAATGAATGAAAATCTACCTTTCTCTTCCATTCATTTCTCTTTTCCTCGTTACCTTTCCTTTAAAAATTATCTTGAGAACACACTGTAAGACAATGAATGATGGATCTTGCACATGTGAATACACTTGGCATATAAAATATCATGGCGATTGACACTAAGCTATTGCAAAACCACAACTAAATTGCGACGTAACAAGGGATTTATAACATGTGAACGGTTAGGTTTAAGCCAATACAATTAGTAGCGATTGTCATATTGGCTTATAGTTGGGCCTATGAGTCGATCATGATTGCCATGACATTCATTTGTTGAGATAAGAACGTGTATGTCTTCATGCGATTAACTATAGAATAACTAAGAAATAGCCATTTTATACAATACTCTAAGCCAAAAAAGGTGATGGTATAACCAATATGGTAAAATATAATTTTGGAGGTAGGTCATATAATGGAATATTCAAAACTGAGAGTATTATGGAATGATGTTGTAAAGCTACATCAGCATAGTCTTTTTGACCGATCCTGAATCCAAACATATGCTTGCTTTTTGAAGGATTGGAAAGCATATGCCATTTTCAGAAACCTCCACCACAAGCTTACTCCAAATTGTAGAGAAAAACTACAAAGATCAAGTGTATATATATATATATATATATAAGGCTATTAGGTACTTAAGTTGAGAAAAACACACATATATATATATATATCTATGGGGATGGGAATATAAGGCTGTTATGTACCTAATCTTAGATGTCAGACACTCGCATATTAATTTTTTAAACCATAAAAATCATGGGGTCCATATATTTATTCATTAAACAATAAATAATAAAATATTAGTAGGTGAAGAGTTTCACACATAAACTTAGGTGTTTGACAACCTTATATTCCCTTTTCCCATATATATATATATATATATATACTCCCTTATAAAGCATTTTGAAGTTTTATTTATGGTATGTCTTAAAAAATTAAGCATATTTTTTTTTCTTCCAAAAAACCCCTTTCACTATATATATGGTTCTCAAAATGGTCCTCCGTACACTACAACACTGAATTACCATATCTACCCTTATAACAAACTGTCACTCCTAAGGTATTATGCTCGTATATATATATATATAGGGGTTGGGTATTGTAAAACAAGTATTAAAGTAAAACAAATAAGACATGATATTGACCCTTGGATCATGGTTAAATTGATGCATGAAGATTCACGAAGCAATTGATGCACAATGATTTTCATGCTGCACGGTGATATTTAGTGAAGAAAAACCTATTGTTTTATTTGTTTTACTTTAATACTTGTTTTATTTTACCTAAAATACACACACACATATCTATATAATTATTAAAACAGTAAAAATCCTAGACTTCTAAGACAATCTTTAAACTCAAAACTATTTTAAAAAATTGTCACGTAGGATTTATCCTGTGTGGCGTCTTCATAAACTTTTTTGACAATATTAAATTTATTTATATATATACATCACAGAAAGAAATCTTTATTATGTATAAGTAAAAAATCTCCATATTTTTTTTATCCTTATTATTCGTATAATAATAAGAAAAAAACTTTATATTTTAGGTAAATATGTTGATATCTCAAATGGGACATGCATGGTTTATACTCGACATTGCCGCTATACATAATACATATTGATATTGATTTAGCCGAATAATACCATTGCTCAATCATTATATGATTAGTTTATTTATTGTCGTTTTTTACTCATGCTTATGAATTAATTTTCCTGTTAAGAAGTATATGTTTGAACTATGAAGATATATATATATATATATAATTAATCCTTGTAGTAGTTGCTCACAATAAAAAACCTAAGGCTACTATCTTCTCGAAACAAGTAGATACGATTAACACTTCATTACTTGCGGAATCATTAATACAGTTTATATTCTAGAGATTGATCATTGGCCCCACTTTGCCTTGGACAATAACGGTTTATATGATTTGTTTTATAACTCTTATTTAATTATTTATATGACTTTTATCCTGTTAATAAATCTACAATAGTATGAAATATATGTTTTCCATTTTTTTCTCATCAATTGTTGCCCTGTATTTTCTTTCATGCATTATTATTTTACTTTGTATTATTAATTGATTAACGAATTAAATTATAATGCTTATTTAACATTTATTATATATTTGGACTCTTGTAAAATTTTCAGGAAGATAGGCAAATCCATAATCATGCTTGAAGATGTCAAACATAAGTTACTTAATTAAAGGGTAAGGGTTTAGGTCTTAAAGATATGTCAGATGACAAGTTTTGAAACATATTTTATATATTGTATTTATTGTGTTTTTTTTATCTAGGTTTATACGACTAAAAAAAATAAGAGGCCATAAGTTATAAAATAAAATAATATCAAACGGTATCATGAATCATGAAAGATGAATTCTAAAAAATGCATATCATAAAATGACAATGATGAGTAATTGTTCATTTTTCTCATTGTTGGCAAGTGTGGGCGCGGTTATATATTTACCTGCAACCTTTTAGTTAAACATTTATATTTACGTTTGTAACATGTTTATATTCAAAATCACGAATTAGATATTTGCTTGATCTTGGTATACCTGTAGAGACGTAAACACACATTATCTAAAGTATGAATCGAATGCTTTGCTGGAAAAGAAATAAATACGCATAAAAATATCGTTATTGCCAACAACTAAATTTTTAATTAAAACAAGTATGCCAAAGTCCCAACTTATAACAATTCGCACAACGCGCGGGGAAAAAACCTAGTATATATATATAAGAGAAAAGTGAAGGTGGTGGTGTTATGCACCCAACTTGGATAAAAAAACTCTCACATACCAAAATTTTAATATTTTGAACAAATGTTTGGCATCCCATTATTTTTATGGTTTAAAAAAAGGTATGTGATGGGTTTTTCACCCAACTTAGGTGCCTAACAGCCTCATATTCCCTTCCACCATATATATGTACTGGAAAATTGAAGGTGGTGCTGTTATGCATCCAAGTTGGGTGAAATCCCTCTCACAAATTAATTTTTTAATATTTAATGTATAATGAATTAATAATTGCCCCTCATGCTTTTTATGGATTAAAAAAATCAACATGTAAGGGAGATTTCACTCAACTTAGGTGCATAACAGTACCACATTCACTTCCCCCATATATAATATATAAAATATAATACTGTAATGTGATAATAAAAAGTCAATATAAAATGGGGGAAGGGAATATGAGGTTGTTAGGAACCTAAATTGGGTGAAAAACCTCTTACATACCTTTTTTAAACCATAAAAATTATAGGGGGCCAAACATTTATTCAAAATATTAAAATTTTGGTATGTGAGGGATTGTTCACCCAAGTTGGATGCATAACAACCCCATACTCATTTTTCTCATATAAAATTCCTATGTGTTTTTTGATACAAAGTATTTGATGAACCAAAAAGTTTATATTTTCATGTGTTTTTTTTACAAGTGAATTATACCTCAGACGTGTATGATGTGTGCTAGTCGCACAACGAAAGGGTCCCGCACTAAGCAGATCTTAAACAACTTTTCTCACCGTACCACCTCCTTTATTGGAAAATACCGTCGAGGAGAACCTACTAAGACTCGAACTCGAGACCTTGGAGTAAACTCATCCGGGGCCCCACATAACAGGTTTAGTGAAATACCCCTGGGCACTAGGGTGTAGCCGAGTGGTTTTTCATTTGTTTATTTTGATCAACAATCTTGTAGTTGCGTTGATCTTAAACACCAAGGCTGCATTTTGAATATTAATATTGTGTTTAAGTTAGTTATATATGTTGTAATCTAATCAAAATTATATTACAACTCTAACTACCACATTATATCTATTGTACATTTAAAAAATATATTACTCGTAAAAAAGTAAACCGTACAAATTAAAGATGTGAATCATAACTAGTTCCAAGATACTCCGTATATATTTTAGTCAACAACTAATAACTTTCTTTTCTTTCTTTTTATCGAGTTACTTCCAACAATTAACCTACTTTCATCTTTTGTAATGACTACATTTTACCAAATTTCCTCTTACAACAAACCTACTTTCTTTCTATGCCCATAACATATTTTCCGTTTCTTAAATTATTTTCTTCCGTTGTTATTTACTTTTCTGATATAATACATGGAGGCTCTTAAATGTAACTCATAAAGATTTTTAAAAATATAAATGATTCTGTATCGACCTTTTAAAGATCATTTTGGTATTTTATATCTTGGTACATATTTCATAATCCCAAGTTAGAGACAACCAAATGCTATGGTGATATTGTCTAATACAAAGTAGGTTTTATGTAGCCCTAAAACTCTTCACTTCCAAGTTAGAAAAAGCACAAATTCGAAGAATAAGCTACTATGCCAATTGTGTACATATTAAAGTTTTTCAATCGAATCTGTTAAACTATATAAACAAAACAAAACATAACTTAATTTAGTATAATATACTGCCTATATCTATCTCTCCCAAGTGAAATAGCATCCACAGGCCCACAACACAAAAAGGGACCATCTTTGTTGAGGGTACTATTGTAATTATATTCATCTACCCAAAGGCCAAAAGGAATGCATTTTTCAAGGATATCCAATGAAACAGCCATACTTGCAAATTTGAAACGGATGGGTGACAAATTTTAGAAAGGTCAAATCAGGACGTCAAGAAACTTTGCATGTGCGAACACTGCCAAGTTGTTGTATTTAACTTTAAAGTGGTAAGTTTGGTTTAATAAGACCTGTTGGGTTCTAATTTAAATTACTTAAACTTTGTCCAAATTTGTTTTCTAACTACTTATAAATAAAGAAATCCCATATAAATAGACCAATATTTAGTGTAAAGATGTCTATATCTCACTTCTTTATATGCTGCTCGTGAGTCGTGACAAGATTAAGTATATTGTCACCCTCGGTCTTGACATTTTGTTATGCTAAAAATTTATACATAAACATCTGTAGAAAAATGTTCACATAAACAAATGTTTTTGATATGGTGTATTGGTATCGCTCTAGTTGATTTGATTTGACTTTGTGCTTCACCAAAAACTAGTTGGACTTATCGACATTTTTGTTCTTACATCATTATTTGTTGACTGATGACTAAATCGGACTCCCCCAAAGTAATATTTCTTGTATCTTCGATACTTCTATGAAACTAATATAAAGTTGGATACCCTTTTTAAGTGAGAATATTCTGGGTACACTTTTTCCCCTAGAATGTAATACCACCTGGTAAATGGTATGGGCCTATGGGGTCAAAGCATGAAAAGAAAAAAGAAACATGCTATACACATTTAAGTGATTTAATCAATTTTATTTTTAGCTGGTTGCATAGAAGATTGGAAGCTGATTTTTGTGGTTCTTGTGTGTTTAACTATCCATACCGAACTCAACCCTACAATAGCTCAAGCTGATTTTTCTTTTTCTTTTTTTTTTGGTCAACGACAAACACACACATCCATCCGTATTCGCCTTTATCGGGGTTGAACTTAGAAATATCTTTTCTGAACAAGCTTGGGTAAGCAAATCGAATAGAATCAAAATGACTAATAATGTGTTATAGCTGTCAACTCGAGCTTAAACGACTCCATAGAGCAAGGAGGCCGAGGCCTGTATGTAAACAAATGTAAAGAAAGTTTAATTCACAAGACAAGCCAAACCAAACCTGCAATTTCCAATGAGCCAAGTTACAACCTGAGAAGCTTTCAATTATTCCAATCATTAATGCTAAAATGACAAGATCAAAAATTAAATCTCTAAAAACAACTTGGATGGCAATCCACATGCCTACAAAGAAGGACAATGTGGGTAATAGACAACCATTAGCTGTTTCTTTCACTCCTCATTGAATATATATTTAATTTAATAAAAACAATAGTAATACTCTCTCCGCCTATAATAAGTGTCAAATTTAAAAATGACACACGAGATAGAGAAGGCCCTGTCAACAAAGAAAATGTCTATTTTTAAAAAAAAATATTTTGATGGGTTAAAACTTAAAAACAATAGTCATTTTGAAACATACGGAAATAGTAATGACCTTAACATACCGTCCTTTTCCTGATACTAAAAAATTAAACACATAAGATATATCAAAATTCAATGTATACACTGGTCCTTTTGAAGACGATAGCAACCAAATATATTATCAATGAATACGTACAAAGCATTCTGAAATTATAAATGTTGCAATTAATAAGATACACCCCACAACTCCACAAGGGGAATTGAAGGATTTTCTTTCCCCTTATTGCATTTAAATATCTACAGTCTATCAATAACTATTAGTTTCTCACAAAGCTTTAACCTTTTTCTCTTTAATTTATACATTTACTCAAGAAACATTATTTGTTTCCAAAATATGTCAAGGAAAGGCTAAAGCTTACAGATTGAGTGTTCGAAGATGGCAAAAAGACGCTCATTTTGAAGTTCCTTCAAATTGATCTCGTAGTAACTCATATTTGTTGAGCTCTGCTAGAGAAAGTGAGGGGGAAAGCTCTCTTAATACCTGCAAAACAATATGAAATCATTTAACTGCCACAAGACATAGACACAATATTAGAGCAAGTAATGTAGTTTTATACTTCATTTGTACAAAGAAATACAACAATTTCCTCTTCGAGGTGTCTTAAAAACGAACTTCCTCTTTTGGTGAAGTTCTAAACCAAATTTACGGACGTACCTATATGTAATATCTACAGAACATAAATAGCATTGATTTTTTATTCAACAAGATGTCTTTTTCACTATTGAGAGGTATCTGGGATATTTATGAACTATGATCCAAATAGCATGTTGATATGGAATTGTCTATATTGGTGATTAATTAGTTAATAAACTTACTGTCACAAAATCTTCATATTCGACTACAACAGAATCAACTTCATCCTTCATGCAAGTTGGATCGGCATCAGCAGCTAATACCTACAGCAGAAAATCAAACTAAGTTATTCACTCGATAAGAAAGCAGCTTAAACTTGACACTATAGGCAATGTATGCTTTATTCTAACGGAAACTCATCAAAATAGCAAACAGAATAAAGTCAAACGCGTATAATAATAAAAATACCTAAAAGAAGAAAAGGGATTGAAAAATATGTCGAATGTCATTCAGAGTGTACCTTTAATGCATGGAATCTCCTAATCACTTTATTTACAAAGTCCAGTTACAGATTAAATAGTATAATTTCTGAAATCAACACACTAATCATTTCTATAAAAATTAATTCTGTCGGACATAAGTAATTTAGGTTAAGCCAATCTGATCTGTGCCAATTCACCCATTACTCAACCTGCTCGACCAGCTAATTTAGTACTTTTACTTGATATAATGGACTAACAAGCTCACCTTGCGCTTTGCAGCATGGAACCATGCATCCGCACACAGGGCATACATGTCTGCACCAGTAAAGTTAGGGGGGCATTTCTTTGCTACTGAATAAAGAGATACGTCTTCGTGCAAGTTGAATTTCCGGGTCAGTGCTTTTAAAACCCTAGAAATTAGAGTACATGGTAAAATATTACAACACACAAACCATTATGGCATTATCCCACAATCTCATGAAAATTGCATGTTAATTATGACATCGAGTCTTTTTTTGAATGCATTTATGGTTTGACTAGTCAATTATACAATACAAACCCTAATAACTACCATGCATGTGGTAAATGTAGCAAGCAGCATAAAGAGTCTGTCTAAAGAAATGGAGGTGAAAATCTTTCAGATTAGGTTAAAAGAAGGGACATATACTAATTAATATTTTAACCTTTGATTGTTGCAGCTTGTATATGGAACTAATTGTTTGACCATATATAATCAGAATATCAGATAATTGCAAGCACAAATGGTCAAAGAAATCAAAAAGTGATTATTGCAATTTCAAGACAAAGAAAATAAATCAGTTTCAAAGTGCACATCCAAACACCGCCTTTGTTTTCAAATTTTCATTAACTGCAAGTATAACCGAGTGTCTGACATAATCCATCTTCACATTACAAATAATTCCTCCTTTAGTAAGTATCAACATAAGATTACTTGATAAACCAATTTCAACAATCGAGAAAAAATGATGGTAGTGATTTATATACACAAGATTTATCCTATACAATAAGAAGCTCTTTAACTGGATGGCGAGTCAGAAATAATCTTTATGAAAGATGTGAATTAAGACCGTGTAAAAGAAATAAAACCTCTCTCTATACGACGGGTCTGTAGCGACTCCAACATAAAGTAGCTTATCAAATCGACCAGGCCTTAAAAGTGCTGCATCTATAAGATCAGGTCTGTTGCTTGCTCCTATTATGAATAAGTCCTATAAATATGAAGTCTGAAAAGTTACTAAAGCATCATTTAAGAACAAAATGAATGAAGAAGAAAACAATACGGAGTAATTAGAGAACGGCATACTTGAGAAGAATCATTTAGGCCATCAATCTCTGCAAGCATCTTATACCACATAAAAAACTATAATGAGCATTTACAATCAAATGAACATTAAACAAATCCTTTTGCTGTAATGCATCACCTGAGAAACCACACGGTCCATAACTCCTCCAGAATCACCGGAAGCACCTCTGGCTGGAGCAAGAGAATCGAGTTCATCGAAAAAGATGACACACGGCCGAGCTGCTCGAGCCTGCAAACAACTCATTCTCATGTTGTGAACATTTAAGCTCGAGGAGACAAATCTGACCGATCCATTGACGAATGGCTTAATTCAGGTCAAATGAAAAATAATGGAGAAAAGAATCATACAGGTCAAAAGTTCCCCAAAAGTGTATTCCTTGTACATAAAATTTATTAAACCGTTTTATTATAAAACCCAACTATAACCACCCGTACAGCCCATTTACCATCTCCGAGTTAGCGCACCAAAAATGATTACTGGCATTATGGATAGAATAGAGCAACTCACCTTCTGAAATATGTCTCGTACATTTTTCTCTGACTCTCCTATGTACATGTTTATCAATTCAGGCCCTTTAACACTCAGAAAATTAAGAGAACATTCGGTCGCAACAGCTTTTGCCAGCAAAGTCTAGGAAAGACAAGTTACTTTTCAATGATTATAGCATAGACATTCGCAATATGACATGAAGCTTGAAAAACATATGACATACTTTTCCGGTACCAGGAGGACCATAAAGAAGAACACCAGAGCGCTTACGTAGGCCAGATGAAAACAAATCCTTATGCAGAAGGGGAAGCTGTGGATGCATTACCAGTTAGCCAGCAATTAAGCTGAATCATATAAGCACCTTTAAGACTGACCGACTTGATTTTGAAAGATTTACACAGACTAAACTATAAAGAAGACAAAGTGCAAAAACATAGCCAAAGATATATTGCATAATCTCACCTGAACTGTATCTAAAATAGATCTTTTCACATCTTCCAGTCCGCCAACATCTTCCCATTTGACATTGGGGACCTACATTCGAACAACCGAGACTTAGTAGTCTGTGATTCCCACTAATACATTGAAGTCAAAGTTGTTACCCAAAGAAAACATAGACTATCCAAAGTATTATAGGTGGCGATTCAGACCCCTTGTTATTGGGACTATTTAAGTCGTGTTTTAACTCAAACAGGTCATCTGAATCCCATAAAAATAACTTGTAAAGAGGAAAATGGTCCAGATGGGCAGGACGGCTTGAACAGGTTGGAACTCAACTACAGTGTATATTATTGCATACGTTTAGTGTCTTACTGAAATATTTAAGTTAAATAGTTTTGTAGTCATTACAAATGCTAATGATATTTATAGACAACCTCTATAAAATGAACCAAATAGTGCTTGCAGGTCAACCAATACTAAAAGATGATTAGTCTCAACCCAGACCCATTTTAAACCTTCACCAGTCACGCCCATCTTTCCTCCTATACAAAAACTGAAGCAACACAGCCAGCTTAGGACATACCTTGGGAGTTCCAAGAGCCGAAGCATTCCTTTTCTTTGATCGCTCGAGAGCTTTGTTCATAAATTCTTTGCCGAGAGGCTGGGGTGCGACATCAGTCGAACTAATATCCTTTCGTGGTTTCAGTGCATGTGAACTTCCTTCACCCAAAGCTTGGGACTCATCCTTCTCAAAACTAATGCCATTAGTTGGAATCAAACTCGAACTAGCATCAGCAATTAAAGCCCTTATATCCCTTGGCGTATAACCAGATGTCTGTCCAACCATATCTTTTGCAAGATCTTCTGGAGAAGTCTGCACCAAGTAATATCTGATCCATTAGATTCAGCAATCATGAGTTCATGAACACCCCCCCCCAACCCCCCACCAATAAAAATAAAAATAAAATAGATTTTAAGATAAATATACAAGAAAAAGACTTCCTTACATCCGGAAGCAATTCAGGAATACGGTGAAGTGACTGGGATAGCATTACAACTCTCTGTTCTTCAGTCAAAGGTCCTATCTTTACTTCATGGCTGAAACAACGCCTAATAGTAGGTGGCAACCCTTCAGAATTATCAGCAGCTGCAACAAGCAGTACTGGATGAGTATTCATCCAATTAGTGCTGTTCATATGCTGCACAAGGAAATCCACAAATATGAATTTTCAAGTAACTGATAAATGGTTAAAAAATTTAGCGACACACATCATTCTCTTATAAAAGCAACCTCTGCTTCTCCTTCCTCTTCAAAATAATCTTCATTTTGGTTAAATGGTTCAGTGAATTCCCTGATGACAGAAGCAACTTCGGAATTCACACCGACTTGGTCATTTGGTGAACCATCATTAGAGCTCAAATTGTTAAAAGCATCAAAATGACGGAGAAGAAGAATTGTTGGTGAATATCTGCAATGACATCACATCAGGTATACAAATAAGCAGGCATCCTAAAAACAAAGATACACAAGTTGCTTCATATCCATACAAAAGTAATAGAAATATGACCTCAACTATTAACTTAAAACATATAGCTACAACATTCGTATCATGATGATGGTAGATACCTGCGAGCAGCACCAAAAGCTTGAGCCAACATGACAGAAGAGTTCCTCTCAGAAGATGCCATTAAATCATGACAACTATACTCGACCACATGCAGCCCAAGTTGACAAGCAACATGCCTCACCACAGTTCTCTTCCCACACCCTGCAAAAACACCGACGTGATAGAACTCATCAGAAAAATTAATTACAATTATTATTTTGACAACATATAAGCCCTATGTATTTGCAAAAAAATAAAGCTTGTGTCCTTAAATCTTTCATCATGATATAAAATTAATATAAACATCGGATATGCCATTTAAGCATAGTAAAAATGATTTAGTACAATATCTTGGTAGAGAAAATGAATTGCATCCTTAAAGAATACAACAATTTTTGTCCATAAGCTAAACCAAAACCAAATGCTCACGTTCACATGTGTTCGTTCAAACATTAGGGCATTAATCCACCATTAACTGCACAATATTTTGTTAACAAAATTTACTAATTTAGTTCAGTATGGATTAATGAGGTTTTTCTGTAACGTCGATTTTCTTATAGGTGTTTTTCTCAAAACAACAAAAAATTTGACACTTTCCTCAAAGCTAGATGTAGCAATTTGGATCATGTGACAGTCTGAGTTATGATATCTCTTTAGAGTCAAAGAGGTATAGAAAAGTGGAACAGGTTGAGAGTCGCCAAGTTTATTATGATGCATATAACCTCCTAAATTATGTTCTAACAATCAGATTATTATGGAAATAAATTAAGTAGTGTACTCGTATTTGACACCCAGCATCTTTTAGCCTGTACCAAACATTAGTGTTGCTTCGTTACCCAATCCACCCAGTTTGACTCATACTCAAAGATATCATATTGTATATGGCATTGCGGCTAAAAAATAATGTACCATGTCCAACAACATCACGTACCAGGTAAACCAAACAGTAAAACAGCTACCCGAAATTTTGATGAAAGTTCTGATGGGCATAAAGTAGGCGTTATAATGGAGGCCAGGGTCTTTATTGCTTCTTGGTGTAAAGGTGCAAAACCTCTTTGCTTGGCCAGTAAAAGATTTGGGGGAACAGCAGATGGAGTACTTGCAGCAAGCACAAGTGCAGTTTGAGTGCGATTGATTCTCAGGACAAGCTCATCTGAAGGTTCAGCTGCAACCACCTAAAGACATAAGCAGGTCACATAAGATAGTACTTGGTAGAGGTGGCAATGTTGACACATTAATCTTTAAATGGTTAATTTATCTCTACTGGGCAAGAACACAAATAACTTGAAAAGAAGCAGGTCAAATGAGTTGATAATCATCCCAAGTGAACTTCTAATGCACTAAACCTTCCGAGTATTTTTTTCCAAAAAAAAAGTACATAATGTATTTGACAATGTAAGTTTCATTGTTATATTATTAAGAAAAGTATACAAATTTTGACAAAAAGTGTTTTGCGTCAACCCAATCCGACTCGGACAAAGGAATGACATGTTTGACCCACACTCCTCTTGACCCGTTTATCCAGCCCACCTGACCTGATCACCTCTAGTACTGAGCAAATATGCTACTTAGCATCTCAATCAGGTATGCAACAGCCAAATGAAATACCTTGAAGTATAGATTGGTGTAGCTTGAATTTTTTTTCTTTTGGTTACAAGCGATGCACATAGCTGATTTGCAATTCCAGTTTATGCAGATACTGAAGAGATCACCTCTAGCAAGATATCTATCTATAGAGAAGTATTCATTTAAGGCCAAATCAACTTTTGTCTGACGATCTTCAGCTTCAATAGATGAACTACCTGTAAGAGAACCAATGGTACCACATTCTGGTATCTTCACATACGAAACCCTCAGATGTGAGGCATACCTCGGTAATTTCGTCAAAGGTTCAATATCTAGATTAACGGATAACCCCTCACTTGCATCTCCATTAGCTTCAAACAAAGAGGCTAATTTCTCTTCTCCATGGGGAAGAAGCAATCTCAAGCATGATGTATGCAAGCCAAGATTGAATGCTAAAAGGGGAGAAACATAAGCAACTTGGGTAGCTAATGGCACATGGTGGACCAGAGGATAAGTATAAGAAGGAAATACAACCATTGCATTCATAAAATCATACGAACATGGTTCATTGTCTGATGATGCAACATCATGAACATTCGGGGGATCTAGAGCCACGACCTGGCTCACTCTTTGTATCGAGAAATCTACATTTTTCACAATCACCTAATATAAAACATGACACGAAAAAGTTAAAATAACTCTTTAAGTCTTAAAAACTAAAAACTTAACATCAAGAAAAAGCTCAAAACATAGATATCTAGACTATGAACAGTGTACGCGAAGCAACCAATAATGATCCTTCTACAACTACTAAAGATTAAGACCATCGAATTACAATGTATTTAACTACTTAAGTTGGTGGTCCGTTTTATTAACAATACTCAACATTCAATAAGTCGGACAAAGTAACTACACTCTTTTAAGATGGACTGGGTCAGTGATTTATTTTAGTAGTTAAGCTGATAGTATAACCAGTTAAAAGGATGACGCAGCAAGCCACCTAGTCAGAAAATGGGCTACTTCGGTAAATTAGTAATGACCACCTCTTGCCAGAGTCGTTTTGCCACATAAGCAGGAACATTGATCAGATGACCAAATAAACCCTAAAGGTAAACCGTTGTTTGGTGTAGAGCTCAAATGCACATAGCTTTGTTTTGGTTCAAAAAGGTTTTACGAGCTTATGGAAATAATAGACTCCTAGACCATGAGCTACTTAAGTAGCTTTTGAAAAGTAGTTAGTAGCTTGCAAATTAAATTAACTAAAAGCCCCTTAATTAATAATTAAGCTTTATTTGTTCGTTCATTATTTATGTCAATTTACATTTATAAGCTCTAGCTAATTTGCAAAACACATTTCTACAAAAAGCAGCGTGATTTGGATCAGTGGTAAACACCCTGACTTCTGGAGACAGAGGTGAGGGGTTTGATCTTCATCCTATGCAAAGGCCGGAGGTCCTTTTCTACCATTTAGGTAGAACATGAAAGCAGCCTCTCTACTCTGGTAGAGGTAAAGTCTGTCTACATCTTAACCTCCCCCATACACCGTCGAGGTATTGGGGCCCAAAACCCGCGAAAGGCGCCAGTGGACAATTTCTTTCTTTGTTTACATTTCTACACAGAAAAATAAAAACCCTTTAAACTACAAACTCTAAGCAAAAGCTAACAACTACCAGCTAAACTACATCTACATTTGCCAAACATACTCTCCTCGGTCCTATAAAAAATATTCTTAGTTTGCTCTAAAATAAAAATTCACTTGTAAAATAGTTTGAGTTTACATTGTTTGTACATGATTAGAAATATGTGTAATCTACAATAGTAAGACCGTATCAATGGTCTACAATGGACAATTATTTCGGAACATAACGTAACAAGATAGTCGCCAAACATAATTATCGAGTACAACTACCAATATAACTAAGCTGCTAACCTAAATAGGCCTAAAAGAATTCATTAAACTAAGAAAATCAATCAATGGTGATAACAGAAATATAGTATTTAGGTTAATACCAGAGAGCCAGAGGTAATAGATAGTTTTTTTAATAGTGAAGTTGATAGTCCAATCAAAGCAGCTTCATCCACATTAATCGTCAATTTCTCAGATAACCTAAGTATTCCGGCACGCAGCTGCAACGACGTCGTTTCACCGGAGGCGGCGGAGTGTTTGTTAGCCGACGGCGAAGCATCGTCGTGAATTCCGGTAAATAGTTGTTGTTTATTAACGGATGATGAATTGACTACAGAACTGATGAGTGATTTTGTTGAGGAAAGCACCAGTGGCTTCCTTCTACTTGTTTCCACCATTTTTAGTTAAGGCATAGATAGATACAGAAACATATATCTATATCTGTATCTATATATAGCAGTTGATGTTTTATCGCGCAAATCAAGAGAATTGATAAAGAGGCCTTTGACGCTGGTTAATTTTTAACACTCGTTTTTTGACTTCCTCCATTTTATAAGATACCTCCTTTTTTTAAAAGGGTGCCACTCGATACATGTTTTATCAGGGTTCGTCTAAGATGAATAAATCCTTAATTAAAACAGTCCATAAAAGAAAACTACAAGCTTCTTTATATGTGAAAATTAAATACACATGACCTCTAAGGGGCTGTTTGGTTCGCAAAATATTTTTGAAGGAATTGAAATCTATTAAAGGAATTGGAATTTGATGGAATTGAAATCTGAATTGATTGGAATATGATGGAATTTAGCTGGATTGGAATCTGAATGGAATTTAAAGGAATTGGAATCTATACTTCTATACTATCTATATAAACAAAGTCCCTCCCTTAAAATTTAACACTCTACTTTTAAAATCTCTAATTTACCCTTTTAATCTATACTACCATCAAACACTTTATACTTGAAATTCCAAAAAAATCCTTAGAAAAAAACCTTACGCGTGTCCCCTCACTTCCCTTCCCTAGAGTTGCTCACATAGTATACCAAAAAAACACATATGCGTTAGTGAATTTAATAATCAATCAACATAAAAAAAATACTCTAAAACAACAACGGCGGTTTGCACTTTCAGCCGGATTAAGAAACACTTGAGTTGAATCATATATTCATGTAATAACACAGTACCACTACTTAACCAGTGTTTTTTTCCTATGCCCCGCCGCATCGCGCAGGTACAAAGCTAGTATTATAAAAAGAATAGTCCTTTTTATTTTTGGTAATGTTGAAAATATGTAATATTTTCACTTAACATCCCTTAAAATACTTTCATATACACTATCATCTTAACATTAATGATTAAATTACACTGTCAGTCCTTTATCATTTAAAATATGTTCATTAACCTTTTACATCAATAAGACTTAAACTTGAGGTCTTTTATTAGAAAACAAATTTCCTTGTCATATGATTCAATTTAATCTAAAATTAAAAATGTCTAAGATAAAACTCGAACTTTAGATCTTTCTTTCTATTTTTATTTTTATTTTTCATTACATTTCCAACCTCTTTAATGACGTTCATTAAGAATACTAAAAATCATTTAGAATACTATGCACCGTCCCATATGCTAAAACATTTAAATGTAACATTTAGAATACTAAAAATCATGTTAGTTTAAAACACCTAAAGATACATATTCATATAGATTCAACAACAAAATATTAACAAAGCTAAAGGTGTTAAAATTTAAAGCACTATCATATAAGAGACTGTTAAGAATCAGCCTTATGTGGCCTCGAGCCACCTATGTTGGGCCTACTTCTCCCGGCAAAACCAACACGAACCACCTTAAGGTACTACAACTAGTCAAATTACTCCAAAACCCTTCCCATATGCCAATTATAATTTGTTGTGAATGATTTTTAACTAAAATATATAGAAAAAATAAGCCATAGCTAACGTCACTTAAGATTCCATATGCACCGTCCACGTGTACATGATCTTCACCGTCCCCAGATGTCTAAACGCTTATATAAACCGTCACACCATCTTCACCTAGCTAGTACACTTTCCTATTATTTCCTAGTATATTAATAAACCTATTTAAAAGTTCATTGATAAAGATAATTTTAAAAGGGTCTATACGCAACTACATTTTGAAAAAACTATGAAGTTTGTTGCTCTACATTAACTGACCAAATAGATCCATAGGGGTTGAGTATTGTAAAACAAGTATTAAAGTAAAATAAATAGGACAAGATTTTGACCCTTAGATCATGGTTAAATTGATGCACGAAGATTCACAAATCAATTGATGCACGATGATATTCATGATGCATGATGATTTTCAGTTAAGAAAAACCTATTGTTTTATTTGTTTTACTTTAATACTTGTTTTAGTTTACTTAAAACCTAGATCCATAACATTCATAACAATAAAAATCGAGTATATGTGTCTCTATAAGTTTAGATTATTTTTTTCTAAAAACAACCTAATATAAAGAAAAGGGTAATTGGATGAAAATTCCGTATCATTTGGTACCCACTAATCCTCCAGTCGGCTAGTGTCTAGATGAATCTCAACCACTCAAGACCTCTCCTAAAAAGTGGCAACTGGTAGCCACTGGGCTATTACCCAGTGGTTAAAAAAAACAGCCTAATAAGTATAAATATGAAAATGAAAAACAGCTTAATCCATACTCCTTATTAAAAAGAATAGACCCCCTGTTGAAAGTTACAGGGGAGAAAATGTCAGAATTACCTTCCATTAAAACAATACCTTCTAAATACAATACAACCTCACTCTAGATGAAACAAAAACACCATTAGTCCTCAACTTTTAAAATAACTATACTAACCATTATATTAATTAGATTTACATAATAGTCCACACTATTCGTCGTCGCCACCGCCGCCCGTCACCATCGCATTGTGGACACCGCCGCCGCATTTGCGCGGGTACCATGCTAGTAAGTATAAATATAAATTATCTTTTCTGCATCTTTCCCATAACCATTTTATTTTATTAAATACACCAATAACTATTCATCATTCTTCATGTTATAATATACAAAAGTTTCGTATACAAATTTTTACTTTATATTTATTGAGCAGGGCCATAAAATCTACGGGAACAAATATCGTCTCTTTTTATCCTTTTCCATCATTCTTCGCAAGCAACTATAGATAGACATCATCCTTCAAGTCACCGTATCAATACCCTCTTCACAAACAATTTTCACATCACCCCATACTCAAACATCCTTGATGTTGGTAGCCTCGCAACTCGACTTTATGACGTACATAAAAGAGGCATGGGAGAAAGGGTCAATAATATACATCAACATATACATTAGAATTAGAATTTATTATCAAACGGAAATGATGCAATGCTGCAACTTTCTCAACTACGAGTACGTGAATAAATTGGAAGAAAGAAAAATACCTTTTGAGCATCATGCTGCTTCCTCCTATCATTATACTAATGTATAAGATATTTATGACATAGCCATTTTGTAGAACTATTTATCTACATGATTAGCTCTTATTAGCCATAAGAAAATAGTACAGTATGATTTCGCGCAACTATCTACATGGTTAGTTCGTATAGACAATACACTCAAGATCTCCTATCTATACCAATCATTATACACGGACATATTATTGAGGTATATGCACGGACTTCTAGATCGAGCATAACGAGTTTAAGCTTTCCCGGATGAAAGCAAAGCTTCTAGAGATTTAGGATCAGTAACCGGAGCTTTACATGCAAAGTCTTTGCAAACGAGAGCCACTACGTTTTCAGCCCTTACATTGCTTTTCGCCATTGCAGCAACATTGGGGTTCTTCTCCTCCCAAAATCCAATCTCTTCTTCGTCACTCGGGTCTATATGTATCACCTGATATAACAGAAAGAAATTGAATCGAGATGTGATATTGGGTTTATCTTGTGCCATATTCGTCTTTAAAAGTAAAAAAGGTCAAACACATTGACTAACAGTTTTGTTAGGGTCATAAGACGCATGAACTGAAACAAGCATGCTTTCCATATCCGGAGATGCTTTCTTTCCCACCAACACAATCTGCTTCTTTGAAGGAACAGAGAGCATATCAGCGGCACAGCACATTAATGGAACAGCCACTGGAGCATCATTTAACCTCTTCTCGAATACCGCCTGCAAAATGGAAACCAACCACTTTCATATTGCACATCCAAACACCGTACATATTCAAGTCAAGATAAGAATATCAAACCAGAAGATGCTCTGCATTTTGTTTGTAACGATCAGATCTCGTGCCTATAAACATGGATGCAAGTCTCACGAGATTAATTGCTGATACAGAGTTGCCAGACGGTTCAGCCCCGTCATGGTCTTCTTTCACCCGGAGAAGGACGGACTCATCTTCACCAGTGGTATTGAAATAACCACCTCCAGTTTTGTCCAGAAACACCTCATCCTAAAATGTAACAACCGAGTACAGAGTGAGATTTTAATTTTCTTTCCTCCAAAAAAAAAAAAACATAACGGTTTAAGAGCATGAATACTTGTGTTTCTTGGAGTTCAACTGCCCAAGATAACCAAGAGATTTCACCACCATACTCGTACACATCTAGTAATCCTGAAATCAAAAACGCATAATCATCCAAGAATCCAGGTGCTTTTGAAGGCCCGTTTCTAAAACTATGTTGCAGCCTTCGGGATTGTTTGTTGTATAGATTTTCCTTTATAAACAATAATGCTTGCTTTGCAACTTCCATGTACTCCTGTGGCTAATCAATGACAAAATAAACTAACATAAAACTTGTGTTTCTTTAAATGTTCCTAAGACGAGTAACAAACTAATCTAATCTGAAGAAAAGGGCCTTACGTTAGTTCCAGCAACAGGAAAGTTGAACTTCGTCCCATCGGGTTCACTCTTAAGGATTTTAGATGCTCTAGAAAACGACGAAATTACAAGTCCATTCCAAGATACAATTACCTGTAAATATACCAGATACGTGAGCGGAAACAGTGAGAAAGTCCATACAAATAGAGATGGTATTCAACAATAATGGTAACTGTTTAATCCGGGTTGTGTTTCACTGGTAACGGGACACATGTAGAAAACTATATCAAATAAAACGAGCCGGACAGGTCAAAATTAGCCTGATGTGTAGTCACATGCTCACAATGTCCCATATTATTATTTTTTGTTTAATATATTTTATCTTCTTTAGCAAATACACTTCTTCTAATCTTATTAAAAACATTGCTTATACATTAAAATGGACATAGCTAGGGTTGAGTCCGGTTCAACCCGACCAGGTATCCAGCCCCTTTGGTACCACACCTTCAATTATTCATTTTGATCCAAGACCCAACCCAGCTGACCTATTATCCAACTCTAAGTGATAAAATACAAAAAATAAAGTTGAACCTTGAAAAAATTTATATGACCTTATCATCGAGATGGGGTCGCGGCCGCTTCGATCTTGCATCAAAAAGTTTTTTACGACTTGCACCAAGAATTTCCTGATAGTTCTCCACTGGCATACCAAGTTTTGACGCCATAGCGTTGGTACTATTCTTTTCAATGAGTACATTTTTCCCTTTGAATTCATTGTGGGGATCACTCATAGGAGAAAGATCACAGTTTCCAGATTTCTTGATGTAATAATGCTCCTTAAAATGAGGCGCATGCTTGCCAACTATGTCTTCAACCTAAAGGAACATAAGCATGAACATAAGCCAAGATTTAAGAGTCAACACGAGTTTACCAGTTTCATTTAACAGTTGACAATTAACTTCTCAAATTAGAAATCAATATGAACAGCTGGTTTGGCTGTATAAGTCAAAGAGCAAACCACTTGCCATTTGAATTAAAGGCAAGTTTGCATATGAAGGACATGTGACTAACTTTTACTAACCATTCTACTCCGCTCTCACTGCAAACATATCATGTCGTTGTGAAATCAAACAAACTTTTGCGTAAGTGAATACCCACAGAAGGCCATCACTTGAGATTTCTTAATTCTCATGTCAAATTAAGCAACAGAATGTATTGTCGTTATTCAAAAGGCTTAAACAGATTTTCCGCAAAAACTGAAAAACAAAACTGTCATGTCCGTTTTCTTGGTTCTGTCCACTTTGGTTCAAGGTACTTGTCCAACTTTTGAACTTCGATGGGGTTATCTAAGTTGTGTATTATTAATATATTAGTAACAAAAACGTATATTGTTCATGGTCAAAAACACTTCAAATCAATTTAGATTGTTATATAAGCTTTCATTATCTGGTTGCCGTTCAGTTCCAACTCCATGCACACCCCTAGACATTTTTTGCATTCCAGCTAAAATATAGCTGACCAGCTCAGAAGGTTATGCATTAAGGTTACTCAAGAGAAAGAAGTCCACATATAGTTACACACCTCAATGCTGCTCCACACATAAAAAGCACCTTCCTTTTTCTTTGAAGGTTCTTCGGGGTCGGCGCTATCAGCATCCTCAGCAGAAAATATTTCACCATTGGGTCCAATCATGTCTCTTCTCAGATAATCAAGAATATCACGAGCAACACAAGAGTAAAAGACATCTTTCTTGATAGAGAATACATCAAGATAGACATTGGCAAGTTGACCCTGATCGTACAACATCTTTTCAAAATGTGGAACTGCCAAAAATTTACATAACCAAACTTTGTTAGAACAAACTGCTAAACAATTAGAGTTGAATTAAGAACATCACTCAAAATTAGATGCGCAATTTCAAATAATCTATGATGAATGGTTGATTTGGGTTGCATTTAGTCGCAGGTTGATAGGTGTCCAGAGTTTCATTTTAATGCATACTGCATACAACCTTTTAATAGTGGGTTATTGAGATATAGATTACTTACTGTTGTAATAACAAATCAGGTCATGATGAAACACATCATTTTTTAGTATCAGGTCCGATGAACACGTTTTTATATATTATTTTCTACTATAGATACTTACCATGCCAGCATTCATCCACGCTGTAACGGTGAAAGCCACCACCAACATGATCATGGACGCCACCTCTTGCCATGCATTGCAAGCTAAACGAAACCTTTTTTAAGTGTTCATCTGCTTCACTTATTTTTCCTAATTCTCTCAATTTCTTTGACTGGTATATCATTGATTGAGGCTCAGATGGACGGGGAAACTTGGGAGCAGCCCCAAATCCACCATATTTTGGATCATAACTTTCGGAAAGCTACAAGAAGGAAAAAAAACAAACAGATATGGTTCCTGGGTATTTAAAATAATATAGACCAAACAACAAATAAAGCAAAATCAGTCATTTACCGTTTTTGTGCATTCTCGTAGTGCACTCTGGGCAAGTCCCTCTGATAATTTGTCAGATACTGAGCTAATAGACAATGCTTCCGACAATTGTTCAATAGCAAATGTGCCACTTTTAACAAGTACATCCTTCTTACTCTCCCACGCTTCTTTCACTTTTCTGCAATTCATTTTATCGTTATAAATAGAATTTGTTCCCATTTTAAATTTCCCGCAATTAACAATGGTTATAACAAGGTGGTTTTCTTTTTTGACCTTTGACAAAAGGGCAACCTCATATTTCCCCTCTTCAGTTCTTAAATCTCAACAAGAATTAGTTTGCAACAAAAACCAGGTAGGATATGTGCACTTGGAAAGTAAAGGTTAAGTTCATCATCACAGATATATGTTAGCTTCTGCTATCACATAGACCACATGCAGATCCCAAGTCAGTAAGATATCATCAAATCAGCATCAACCGCCCTTAATAGTTTTCTAGGTAAATCCATAATTTACTTCCGAAACCAAGACCGGCAAGCCTATTTACACAAATTTATATCAAGATTTTATTGTTTGAGGTTAATGGTTTCTAGATATGCAGGACCTTATGAATATGGTGCATAATTTGGAGTCGAATTGCAATCCTGACCAAAAATACAAAAGCTGCGCCTATTCTAGCTTTTTCTTGAAGAAATCGAACAGACAACTAATATACAGTACAAACCTGAGCACCGTTTTAAACCCTGGCCTCCCATACTTATCATCAGGTGGGAAGTAAGTTCCACCCATCAAAGGCTTCAAATCGGGCGAAAGAAAGACGCTTAGTGGCCATCCTCCACCACCGTATAAAGCTTGCACATAAGTCATGTACACCTGGAAAACTCAAGGTTCAAGAAAACTAAAAGTAAAAAATAAAACGGACTTTCATGTTTTAGGAAGTTTTATGATAAAAAATTACAGCCTTTTTAATACTAGAAAGTTTAAAATCATCCATTTAGTACGCCATAACATCTCTTTTCCACTTCCCTACTTGTGAAACCACAAAATGAGGTGAAAACAAATCAATCCTTAGCATGCAAAAAGACATGCTTGTGAATGGTCGTCATTGTCAAACCCATATTCACCTTCTGTTCTTTTATCAACGCGGATTATAGTCAACTTTATAACATATTATTTACCTTGTCTACATCTGGTCGTTCTTCTCGATCTACCTGTTTGAAAGCAAAATAAAATTCGGAAAAACTTTAGTTATTCCAATTAACTGCAAGAACGGGAAGACATAAGAATTAATCTCATAGACCCTAAAATTGCTAACCTTGATGCTAATGAACCAGTCATTAAGCAATTTCGCGACCTCGTCATTTTCAAAAGATTCTACCTCCATCACATGACACCTTAAAAAATCAGAACACTCATTATCAGCAGACACACACGCCCCAAAAACCCCTAAAAATGACGAACAAGCTCTTTTTCCTATCCTTACCAAATCCTCAATCAACATGATCTAACTTTCAATTTGATTTTATAAACAAATATAGTTTATTTTATACTCCCTGTATTGAGACCTATTATTCAAATCTAAAATTTCCAATATACCATTAAATTTAATTTCCAAAGCTAATTCCATGTCTTTACACTTCTAATAATTTAGAGTTTCTAAGTATAACTGAAATATTTTCATAGGTACATAAATTTGACACTTAGTCAAATATCTATAATGCAAAATTAACTGAGTAAATAAATTACACCAATTTTTCCTAATGATAACCTTGACAAGTAAGAAATGCTACCCATCTACAAATAAGTTACGCTATGCCAAACGGGAGCAACGGTTTAAAAGTATGAGAGGGTAAGAGACTCACCAGTGGCAGGTGCTGTATCCAACTTCCATGAAAAATAAGTTCATGACCAAATTAATCAAAAACATCATATGTTAGTCTCTTAAATCAGCTAGATTTTAACTGTGAAAAAAAAAGGCTAAAAGACAACATACTTGATAAGAAAATGGGCACATCCCTCTTGCGAGCTTGTTCGAATGCCTCTTCCCCCCATGGATACCAATTAACCTTCGAATTCAAAATAAAAATCAATTCTTGCCAACAAAATATATCAAATAAAACTAAAAAACAAGGTACACTACCCAAAAAGATAGCAGTATATTTAGAATTTAAAGAAAACCCTGACAAACACACTTCTCATCTGTTTATTTATTCAAAGTACCCATAAAAAATAAATATGTAAACAGGGCCTTAACATATAGTACAAAAACTATCTAAAAATGTAAACTTTATTGAATTTAACCAAAAAATAACACAATATTCAAATTAGCCATATCAGAAATAGAATAAAAATGCATACAGGATTATGAGCATGTTGAAGAAGATAAGGGCTATGTTCTGAAGCAAGAAGATTAGTGTGTTTATATTGGGCACCACTAGAAGGAGGAGAAGAAGCTGATGATGATGATGATGATGATGATGATGTAAAGTTTTGATCTTTTTCAGCCATGGCGAAGATTCTGATTGGTTGATTGATAGATGAAAGGAAATGGGAATTTTTTGGGAGGAAATGGGTTAATGTTGAACAAGAAAAAAACAGTCTTTTGAACATAGAATTGGAGAAATAGTGTTTGTTGGTAGTGAAATGGGAATTTAATAAAGAAGGTACAGGAAGTCTTGTTGTTGCCATTTGGGATTTTGAGATATGTGTTTGGTTTGATGTTTTGTTTGGGTGTCAATGAATCACAGTGCCACGTGAAAGCCAAAAAACCCAATTTTATTTGTTTTTTTCTATATATTTTGTTTTAGCTAGATATTTTAAGTTTTGAAGTTGTGGACTTGTGATACTACAAATCTAAAACTCCCAACGCTTTCGTTCCTGTGCTTGTTTGTCTTCGAAGGGTGAGTCCACACCATTGGGTGAGACTTGTCCTAGTTTTGTCTGATGGTTTGTCTGGTGCTTTCGTTTTTGACTTTTTTCTTGGAGGGACGAGCATGAGAGTGTGATTTTTTTTAATTCTATCTCAGGTATATATATATATACTAGATATTTTACCCCGCGCGATACGCGGCTAGTTAAAAAGGTTATTTTATGCATTAATAAATAGTTATTTTATAGGCTTATTATGTTGAAATTGATTATGTTATGGTTAATGGTTAATTCCCGGATTACTCTGGTCATCTTTTGTCTTTTCTGACATGTCGATATCACAGTCACTAAACCTACTATAGTGATTACACACCAACATTTAACATAAAACGTAAATCGAGTAGCATGATATCTATATATTCATTAAACGAAATAATATATACAAAGTAAAAAAACTAAACATGACAAAAATTTAGTCATATAAAATACACATAAATACAATACGAATAAGTAAAAAAATAATAAGATAAATAAGAGAATCATTATAGTTTTTGCTTTCAGTTATGCTGAAAAGATAGAGAAAATACCTTATGTAGTGACGGGAAAAAATAATCCTAAACACAATTAGGAAATAAAGTATTTTTTCTCCAACAATCAAGAAATTCATTCGTAAAACTCAAAATAACTACTATTATCATTATAAAATAGACATTTTTTTTGGCTAGAATAACCAATTTTGGTTAAGGTTTCGGCCAAGAGAACGAAGGAGAAACAACAAAATTGTTTGGTCGTGTATAACCTAATAATATTTTTAAATAAATTTTAAAATTTGATATAGTCTTCAAAGTTGTATATATTTTAATAAATAATATTATTTATGTCAAATATCATTGCCAAATTAATAGATGTATTGGACGTCTTCTTATATCTTAACATGGGTTTTGATTATTTTTTTTTTAATTTTGTGTATATAGTTTTCATTTAATATTTTATGTTATATTTAATAAAATAAATTACATTGGTTTGAGAATAAATAGAGGTTATAAGATAAATATTATAAAAAAAGTATGGAGATGCCACGTAGGATACAATCCTATGTGGCAATGTTTAAAGCTAACTTTAGGTTGAAAGAAGGGTTTAAAAGGCTAGGATTTTTACTGTTTTAATATATATATAGATTGATACACGGTAGAAGAATAACTTTATAAATTAAAAACCAATTGAAAAATACTTCATGATTATGATAAATTAACAACGAAGAAAATTGTGAAACATAATATATGTATAAATAGATTATTAAAAATAACTTTATAAATTAAAAACCAATTGAAAAATACTTCATGATTATGATAAATTAACAATGAAGACAAATGTGAAACATAATGTATGTATAGATAGATTATTATAAAGGGCTATGTAATTTGAGGTGTACGTGTTGAACGTAATATATATAGTTTGATTATGAAGTGTATATAGTAAATAGAAAATGAAAAAAAAAAGGTAATAAAATATCATGGATTATGAGTCATGAATTATGAAGTGTTTATAGTTAAAATAAAAAAGTTAAAAAATGTCATGCAATGTTAGTCGTAATTTTTTATATATGTTTGATTTATATAAATATAAATTTTATATATATATGCTTTTTTATATGCCATATTTAAAATATATGTATAATTATATTATATTATTTAATGAAAATCTATTAGTGTGAAAAAAAGATGCAGGTGCCACGTAGGATAAATCCTATGTGGTATGTTTAGGGATAATTTTAATTTGAGGTGGATGGCTTTAAAAGTCAGGATAACTATTGTTTTATTATGTATATAAATATAGATATAGATATAGATATTTATTGGGAAAGGTTATTTTGAAAACCTCTTAAAAAACAAGAACTTTTAAGAACCTTTTAAAAAGCGGTATAATAGTAAATTTGTTACTTCATTTTAATTAACCGTATTTGTGAGTAGTCATATTTTGAAAATTCCATAATTATAGGAGTACCAAATTATTTGAATTTTTTAATCCAGATAGTTACATCTATCTCTTTAATCCACGTTCATAATATTTTTTTGATTAAACGTAGTCTTCATTCTATTTCGAAGGACTGCACATAGTAATTTTTCACATTCCTCAAACTACATCTATAAATATCACTCTTTTTTTTATAGCACACATATGAACAATTTAAAATATATACTTGTCCATAAATTTATTAAATATTTTTTCCCCACATTATAAGTTAAAAAAAAATTTAAAAATATGTATATTCACATGCATGATGCAAATATGTACATAAAAATATTGTATTATAACTGATAAAATGACACATATAATACATGCACACGTGATCATCAACTATCATATGTGATCAACAACTATTATATGAAACATTTTTTTCATAAAAATACTTGCACACATGTGCTACTCCATCGGTTTAAGATGAGTTTTGATAAACACATATATTACATGCACATGTGATCATCAACTATCACATTTGATCAACAACTATTACATGACATATTTTTTTTACAAAATACTTGCATATATGTGCTCCATCTGCATACTTATGCTCACAATAATCTTCATGCACATGTAATCACCAGCTATATCTCATTAAATATTCATCTACAAAATACTTGCACACATATGCGCGCACTATGTATACCACATTTGCATACATGTGATACCGATTAAAAAAATATATATGCACATTCGAATAAACATAATATTTTTGAGAAAGTATCACAATACCTAATAAAATAAAAAATCAACCAAATAACAAACATGTATTAAGGAAACTTTTAGAAATAAATAATTTATTTAATAGAAACAACATGAAAGAAAAAAACCAAATACATTATTTATTTAAAATTTACGGAATAGAAATTTAAATTCAAATTTAGTAAAACAGAGAAAAATTATCTACTTCTTTGGCACTTCTAATCCTTTTTCATATATATACAAACTTGTTAATCGAAAATCGGGCACCCACAACTATTAATCCAAATCTTTATATGCATTTTAAATTAGTTTTGCCGTCGACCAAGAAAAGTTCTTAAACAATACTATTATATTAGCAAATTCTTTTAGACTTTGAATTGAGTCTAGAATAACAACATAAATTTGGTTTACAAAGAGATTGGCATGAAGATTGTGTTTGAGGCAACACGACAATCAAGGTTTTTTATGTGAGAAAATGTCATTGAGTTGGTTACATGTATTGAAAACGTTTTAATTGAAATCCGTTTACCAAATTTACCCTTTATACAATAGATCTTACCCTCTGCTCGTTTTCATTTTCCATTTATCAATAAATATATACCATTTTATTTATTAACCTTTGATTTAAATCATCCAATAATTTATTTAAAAGGTTCTTAAAAGTTCTTACCTTTTAGAGGTTCTCAAAATGATTTTTCACTATATATATATATAATGTAATACATAATAGATAGATAGATATATATTGGGGGGGGGGGGGGTTACAAATATGAAAGATGGGTTTTTTTTCCGGCGGTCAGAATCACGCGGCGGCCATGGTATACTCACGAAAAAGAAGAAGAAGAAGTGTTTGTCTTTTTCCAAATTTTTTAATTTCTACCCTAAACTTTAATGTTTATTTAAAAATAACCTTAAATTCTTTTTTCTCTAAATAAATATACTTTAATGTTTATTATTATTATTATTATTATTATTATTATTATTATTATTTTAATGGGTTAAAGTTTAGATAAAAGGGTAAAATTAAATAATTGATAGGTCCTAGACTAATCCTTCAGGGATGAGTGTATTGGGTGTGTTTTAAGAGATTAGTCCTTTGAGTGTTTTTTGCTGATGTGGCGCTGACAGGGACTAGTCCTTGAGAGATGAGTGGTGGGCATTGGGTAGCCTCTTTGTGGAGTTATCTTCTTTCAATTTAAGGATACTTTGACTTACTTAAAATGGTATCAAATGCGGGAAGGGGGCTTTGATATTTGTTTTGACGAAACATATGTATGCGTGATACGATGCGATGAAGGTGGCAGTGCAGGATGGTGTTGGCGACGGTAGCAGCAACGGTGAAAGGTGGTGGGGCGACAATGATGATAAATGCTAAAGTAATTGATATTAAAGGTAATAGTGTACAGAGATGGAGCCAGAAATTTATATTAGAGGGGCTAAGTTCTACCACCACGGCTTTAACTCTGATTTTCAGTTTGGTATCTTATAAATAAACCTCACTTGAAACTTGTTTCTAGTACCGTCCCTCCTTATAATTGTTTCGTCACATTTCGATTTATTAATAACATATTAACATGTCACGTTATGGATAATGTTTGATAAAGAGCTAGCTTATTTTAAACGGATTTTAGAAGCTTTAACTTTTAATTTTGAATAATAAGATTTTATTGTGTTAAAAGCTTTGTCAAGTAGTGTTTCAGGACTTTTTAGTTTCGATCTTTTAAATTGCAGTTACAATTACCATACCAACACCTTTAAAAAAAACCAAAACTACAACCACAATTACAAGCTATAATTCTTTTTGTCAAACATAATTTTAATTTTATTCATGTTTAATCTAAGTGCTAGGACGAACCTAGGATTTCCTGTCTAGGGTTAGCGAATAGCTTTTTTATATCAACAAATGTACTAGTTAATATGAAATTTTAAGTGTATATTTTATTGAATTGTCAATTACTTTTAAGCTAAAATAAATTCATATAAATAGTACTAAAAATATATAGTTTTATAGATGAAATGAAGTTGTCATGGAGTTATATTTAGGATACGGATCTTTTAAAGTTGTTTACCAATAGAGTTAGAGATAATTTTGACAATTGGATTATAATCAATGATCAATATTCAAAAATAATCTTTTAATCTTGACCTTATTTAGGTAGTGAATAATCACAAATCTTATATTCACCGTTTGACAACCGCATCTAGATATGACCAAAATTCGGTTATTGCAGGAACCGGTTCCAGTTAACGTTGACAAGAGCCGTTTCTTTAAGAACCGAAACCGGTTATTGGTTGACTGGAACCATTTCTTTAAGATCCAAAACCGGTTATTTATTGGTCAACGCGCAGACCAACTTTTTTTTTTCCCCGGTTTTTGCCAAGAACTGATTTCGAACCGCTTTGAAACTGGTCCAAAATCAATTTTTTGATCAAAAAGTGAAAACCGGTTCCAAACTGATCGGTTCTCGAGAAACCGAAATCGGTTCTTTAGGAACCGTTTTTTTCCGGGTCCAAATTCCAGTTTATCTAGAATCGTATTTTTTTTCCATGTCTAACCACATCATACCAAAAAAATCATTTTTTGGGTGGTTTTGATTAAGTCGGTAGTCTTTATCACAAGTAGGGATGGCAACGGGCCGGGTATGGGTCGGGTTTATCTAATCCCGGACTCGGACCCGATTATAAATCACCGACCCATACCCAGAAAAATATTATAAATCCCGAACTGTTTACTTACTAACTGTCGGGTAACGGGTTTCCCCGCGGGTAATCGGGGATCCATTAAAAGTATTATTTTTTTGAAATCTGAATTAGTCATGACATTATAACTTAACATACACTACATCTCCAAAATTATGATATATATTATGAACTTATGCATTATTATGATAGAAAAGAAACATATATGCAGAAAAATATATTGTTGGTTATCCATATTTATGATCTGCACTTATGACAAGATACATATTGCATATAATCTAAACAATGAATTATAATAACTACAGACAAGTCACACTAAAAGTGGTGGACAAATGACTGGCTCGAAGGAAAATATCAATTGTAAAGTACAATACTATCTTACCATTCACTCCAGATTTGTAATAATGCAAAAACCACCGATTTACTCGAAGAACTAAGAGTATGCTTTAGATGTATCCAAGTTATTATTTTTAGGTGATATAATATATATCCCGGGTATATGGGTTCGGGGCGGGTTTCGGGTATACGAGTCGGGTATGCGGATTTTCATTTACATCCATCTCCGGACCCGAATCCGCTAAAAAAAAAATTAAAATCATCCCCATACCCGGTCCTAGACCTGCATACCCGGCCCCGAACCCGGCCCAAAAATGTCGGGTTTCGGTTTTCCCCATCGGGTACGGGTTTGTTTGCCATCCCTAATCACAAGAGATATCTGGGCTTAAAATTTTGGGTTTGGGCTGGACCCTGGTATCGACCCGTTCTATGTTAGTATTTTTGGGCCGTCCTCCCAAACCAAAAATTCATGCCGCATAAATATAAGGCGGTGGGTTCTGAGTGAAGTTTCAATCGGTCAAAATATGCCGGCACTTAGGATTGGAAGCTCATTTCCGTTCTCCCGGTTTTTTAGGTAAATAAATCCCTAATTATATAATGATCGGTTAGATTACTTAAAGCTTTAAATTATTGTTATAATGATAGTTTTGTTGTACAGCGATTTGGTTTGATTAAATTATATAGCGTTAGCGGACATAGACAGTTTTAGATTGTGACGAAATTTGACAGATAGTGAATCCAGACAAAATCACCTATAGCCACGTCTATTGTCTATTTAGGACTGTAATCGAGTCGAGCCGAGTCTGAACATAACTTTACAGAGCTCCGTCTTGGCTCGTTTCAAATTTGCAAGCTTTAAAGGCTCGGCTCGGCTCGGCTCATATAAATAAATCTAAGTAATATAGACGTACATAAGATCTTAATTTTCCAGTTCTGGTTTATGTAGCTTCTTTATAGGCTTGGATCGAGCCGAGCTTTAGATGAGCAGTTCGAGTAGCTTAGCTCATTAATCTTTTATATACCAGTTATGTGATATATAATGCATTTTGTGAAACTGTACCACTGTTAAGATTGATTGTATGCATCATTGATAAGGTTGATTATATATAATAGGCAAGCTGAGCAGCAGATGGAGACTGTGGTCAAAGTACTTCAACCCGGACCTTTGGGAATCGTAGAGCACAAATTTTCGGCCGAGGAGATTGAGAAAGCGAATGCAACTGTTAAGAGAGCGGTTCTGAATTGGAAGAGGAACGCTGTCATTGAACGAAATAGACCACCCTTGAAAGATTATATTAGTTAAGAGACTTGTCAATTGTTAAATTCCTTTTTGTTTGAAGTGTTCATGAACAATTGTAAGTTCTCTCCGTTCTTCATGCTATATGAATTTTGATAGTTATAACCGATGGCGGGTTCCAAGTCTTTAATTACTTGCTTATTAAGTTATTATATATATAGTGTTTTGTGATGTGTCTATATCTCATACATACTACATGATCTGCAGCTTGTTTTTTGCCCTGCCACTTAAGATATTCAAATAAAACAGTCATATTATCATGTGGTGCTTCTTTTTCGTATTTTTAGTTTCTGCTTTTAATATATTCATTGATTTCCATATTTATGCCTTGAGGATGGGTGTAAGCGATGAATATTATGATGTTACATTGTTGGCATAATGTGACTTATGATTAGAACACATCAGGAATGAGATGTTCATCAATTATACTGATTGCTTTATTCATAGATTAATTTCCTTAAGTTCATCTTGAAGTTCAATTTTGAGTTTTTACAAAGGTTCATACTTATTACTTAATAAATTAATATGCATGTTACAGTTATGAAATATCTTTATCTTCTGTAGTATGATGTACTACAATATTCTCCATCATTTGTACCTGTAAAAATGCAATATTTCCAGGTTTATGAATGATTGTCCCAATTAAAGCATTTAGAGACTGAACTAGATGTCCGGATGACTGGATCACAACAAAGAATGGAGATTAGGAAATGTTAGGCAATGGTCTTTTTGAAGGGTTTAGAAGCTTATCAGGGGTGGGGCTTTCCTTTAATCTTTTTCTAAAATCTAAAGAACCCCGGCTCTGAAACCCCAAAATTAAAACAAAAGGAAGATAAAGAAAAAAGCCCCGGCCCCAACTCCAGCCCAAGCTATTTTTGCCAAATTACCCTAAGTGTGCAAAGATCCGGTCGAGGACTACAGTCCAAGGTGGCAAGACAATCTTCTGGTGAATGCCTTTAGGTTACCTCTTGGTTTCCCAATTTAAATTATTACATACTCCTCCTTATATTAATTATTAAAGATAGAGTTGTTACATATAATAACTTAAAAAACCAAAAAGGGGCGTTATTGTCTGCCTCTAAGCATAATAGTTATCTGACGGGACCACAAGATGGCAGATGCTACCACTTCTTATATCCGTAATTCACTTATATGAATTAAAATCCTATCTTAGTTTCCCCTGACTATGCGGCTTCATTATATTATTTAAAACACCCGTCAGGTCTTCCCCTATAAATATAGCTGGTAAACTTGGCTTACATTTTTTGGTGCTTAGCTCTCGCTCCCTTTCCAGTTACTGGCCATTAGGATGTTCATCTAAGTTCTAACTTGTAAACTGTAGGATTTACCCAAAGCCATAAATCAGAGTCTTAATGGTGTTACACATACAGCAAAAATTTTTACTGAATATCACCACTGGCTTTTCAACCACCACCCTCTATCTTTGGGCATTTCTTAATGGTGTAACAAAAGGGGGATAATGTATTTTCAAAATGTTTCATATTCTCAATAAGCCCTTACACAGAGTAAATTAGGACATCGAATCATCACTATATATAGACTATATAATATAGAGTTATGATGCTGTTACGTTAGTTAAGATGATAACAAGAATGTTCTCACAGAAGACAGTTATAACTATTCGAATTATTCATAGTTTTGTTAAGATGAGGAAACCCATGTTATTGTGCATTTTCTTTGGTGATTTAATTATGTGAAATATTTGAAGTTAGAATATATACTGCAAGAATAAGAAAATCACTTTGGCATCCTTATCTTTTATAGCTTTTTTAGCTATCCTCTTTTAGAAGCCATTTCTTGATCCCTATTTAATAATGTCAACGATGCTTGTCGTCACAAATACCTATTTGATGAGATGATAGAAGAGAAAATCCCAACTATTTCCTTCTTTTTCTGCACACATAAAATCACTCATATAGAATTTTGATGCATAGTGATGTATATATTTTTAGGCTAGTGATGAATCCCTTTTTTGGGTATCTGTAGAGGTGGAGATCATGTAGCCTTTTCATCCCCACATCAAGATTCCCAACATATTAGTTTATAAAATCAAAAGTAAATGCATTTACAAAGAAAAGTGGAATTTTGGCATATGCAGATGCTTATTTAAGCATCATAGCTAAATTATATATGCATAAATCGATTCTTGCTGTTTTAAGTATCAAATGGTTGGTTATCATTTCGGATAAGTTTAGAAGCACTTTGGATTAGTTTATGTGATAAACATTGATCTTTTTGCAAGGTATCTAGATATATATTTAGAATTCAGGGTAGATACAAAGATTTAGGTTGGAACTGTATCTTATGTGTTGCCACATTAGACCAGTCGAATGGCTCATTATTTTTCCGTGTGATTTATGCGACTGTTGATATCTTTAACATTGACTATGTAGGTACCTAATGACCTAAGTTCCATTCATGATTAGTCTGAAGAAGGTAATGCAGATAAGAATAGGTTCCGTTTTGGTAGATGTGGGGAATTTTGACTTGTTACCTGTTTACATAAGATTGAGTTAATATTGTTTCTACGTGTTCTCCAACTAGTCAACGGGGTAGGTTTATAGCCTTAGCTGAAAATATCTAAGGGTTTACAAGCTTCTATGTTGATCAATATACAAAGAAAAAGAAAAAAAATGATTTATAATATGAAATAGTATAATTGGCGCTTGTCATATCACTACATATATTATTTAACAATGTTTTAATCTGACATGTAAGTGTTGATGGGTCGGTCGGTCCAACCCACCCGTTTTGACTTTTATTATGACTTATTTGTTTGGACACGAGGTGCTCATTTTGTCACCTCCATGGTTCTATGTAGAAGATGGATCATAAGGTGGCATGTGTCATAGGTAACTTTGTACAGGTTCTGTTTGCTTATTACAGTAGCAGGTTCCTTACGTTGTACAAAGTGTTTCTTATACTTTTGATTTAAGTAGAATAGAATTAACTCAATAAGACTAATTTCTATTCTTGTATATTTCTTAATTTTATTTTATTCTTTATTTTTATTTGAGCCTTTTTTCTTGAGATATACCATCCAATAGGCTAAGTCTTCAACGCCTAATTCGTGCTAAATTCTTTGTGATTGTGTCACATCGTCTGCTAATTCAACCTTTCCTTCTGACTCCCGTTAATTCTACAGGTTTCACAAAAGGATTCCCACCTTTTTACACATCAGCAAGCTGAAAATTCGTACGTCTCCGATATTTGCCTCTCAATTAATTATCTGTGCACTAAACCAAAGAATATATGCTCCACCTACATGGCTTCTATTGATGAACATGAAGATATAGCGTATGTGTCAACTTGTTAATACTTAATAGCATAAAATCATCGTTATCAAGCAAATCATCACAACCCCCCCTATCCAAATAAAAATATTCAAAAGGAACTTATCTTTTCATATTTACTATTCGTTTATATTCTCCTTTTTCTCTTCTGTGTCGCCTATATAAGAGTGATAAGACGACCTAAGTTCAACAAGTCAGCCTTCGAGTATTTCAAGCAATATCTCACCTTGATCAATAGCTTTAAGCAATCAAAGTCCAAACCATTTCCAAATGGATAGAGTGAAAGATTTAGCGTCTAAGAAAGCAGCAGTGATCTTTACCAAAAGCTCGTGTTGTATGTGCCATAGTATCAAGGCATTGTTCTATGAGCTTGGTGCAAGTCCTGCCATTCATGAAGTTGACCATGATGCAGATATGGAGTGGGCCCTGCGACGGCTTGGTTGTAATCCTGCTGTCCCAGCAGTGTTTGTAGGTGGTAAATATATTGGCTCGGCCAAAGATGTCATTTCCCTCCATGTTGATGGGTCTCTGAAACAAAAGCTTATTGATGCCCGAGCTATCTGGTTCTAGCATGTATTAACATGTATCTTTGAGTGCTTACTAAAGTCGTGTTAGGTTAATGAAAAGTAAAAACTAAGTTTAAGAGCTGCTCTTTTTTGTCGGCTTTGTTGACTTTGTTGTATTAGCATCGAACTTTAAATGAGTTTCTCATAGTTTTTGCTTCTTTTTTTTTTCTCCTGTTATAAAACCTTGGTATCAAAAATCTTGAATGCTTGTAAGTTTTATACAATATAACTATTTTTCTGTTGGTGTTTGTAAACAATAAGTGTTTGGATGGATTCAGGCATAACCTGCATTATACAAGATAGATGTAAGTAAAGATACGAACTCAGGGCTCATGCATTGCTAGGATGTGTCTCTACTCCTGATTTACGCCCACTTTTGCTTATTTAATACTAGTATAATACTAATCACTTATTTTTTTTGAGTATATGAGTTCAAGAAGAAGGCCGAAACTATATAAACCTGGAACATATCATTACAGTGTGACACTGAAAAACGATGTAACTGAAATCACAAATGCCCAATGGCAAGCATCCGAGGTGAATCTCATAAAAGTTTTTTCTAAGAATGAATGTCGTTTAAATTTTTGCATGATCAAGAGAGGGAGAATGTTATTATTATTTTTTTCGACAAACTTTTCTTTACTCTTAAACTATCCCAAATAATGAATTTCTGATGTTTCAACAGGAAAAAGGTATACGGAATATACTACAATTTGTATCTATAAATTTTATTATTCATGCGATTATGACACGTTAGAAACTAGAAGGATATGATTAACAATGCGCAACTACATGGAGACCAGCGGTGGCCGTAGCGACGCATGATGTCTATAAACCTTATATTCATAGTATGTGGTAGTATAGTTTAAGGCCAACTGGTCACCCACCAAAACATATAAACTTAATATCTCAAATGCTCATCACAACTTAATTTAAAGTTGGTGATATATTTATTACACTTATTGATATCTTGTGAATTGCTGTGTCACCTGAGCCTTAAAATCTTTTAGCTTCTCCAAGGGAAAGAAATGGATGTTGTCCTTGTTCCATTAGGTCAAGTCATTATTATGTCGTGAGCCCACAATCATGTAATTGTAATGTTTATCTTGTGTTATAAATTTGCTTTTATAATTATTCCTCTTTTATCGAAGTAAATAGTTAGCCAAATTTATTACTACTCTTTAATATAACAAACTCACCCCATCTGCCTTTGTATGATGATAATCTTATGCAATATGGCATGACCACCCAGTTTGTTAGACCAAGAGACAGAGATTATGAGGCTGATTCGATTTTTAACTTTTAATTACCCATAATGTCTTTACCGATATAACTAATACTATTTATAAGTATAAAATACCTAATATACCCTTAATAAAAATTAGTAATTTATAATATCTATTTTTTGATTCCTAAAATAACTACATTCTCTTTTACATCAATAACATACACTACCCGCATCGTCGACGCCACCACTAACTGTTGCCATCACTGTCACATTACCGCCACCACCATTACCGCTGCCTCGTGCGGACATTCATCTACTTTAACAAAATAAGGAGTTCAGAAACTACATGACATTATCAACTTGTCTATAAACATGCATACACCAAGTATCTCTAAATGCTCATCACGACTTAATTTAAAGTTAGTGGTATATATTACACTTATTGATATCTTGTGAAATGTTTAGTCACCTGAGCCCTTAGCTTCGTCAAGGGAAAGAAATGGATGTTAACAAATGTATTTGTCCCATTAGGGTAAGTAATTATGTCGTGAAGCCACAATCATATAATTGTAATGTTTATCTTTTGTGTTATAAACAGCCAGTATAACTATTCCTCTTTATGAAAGAAAATAAATTAGCCAAATTTATTCAACAAAATAAGGAGTTCAGAAATTCAAGTAAAAAGGACCAGTCTTCTCAACTCCGAATATTCATGAGAATACCAAAGTTCCTAGCAACACAGAGGAAAGTGGCACCGTGAGATTGTCATCTAACTTGGTGCTTATCGGATGGGACTCAACGAATGCGCTTGTAATGGACACCACTAAAAACCCAACCACCGTTCCAAAACGTTTCTCAACGAAGCCAAACATTGAATAATAGTACATGTACCTAAACACATCACCAACATTACATCAGAAATTCACAATAGCTAGGCTCTTCAAGTTCAAACCCCAAGGGACTGAACTCTTAACCAAAAATGAACTAGTATAAAGTAGTGATACTTTAACGACAATGTAAATGAACACTCTTCCAACGGTCTGGGGACCCTATCAGAGAGTTATATATCACTCGGTATCTTTTCCCAAATCTGTGTTTTAGTATACTGAGGGTGGCACGTATCAGGCAATGTGGTAAAATCGGTTCAGATCAAATGGTTTGACTGTGTAGGTGTCAAAATATACCAGATCAGTGGGTTAATTTAGGACTCCAGATATATAATTAACACAAGTATCATTTCAATACTAATATGCTTTTGTTTAAAAGTATCCAGGAGGCTTTATGCAGTATATAGGTTACCAGACAGATGCTATGAAACCAGCAATTGCCATGCTGATGGACCCAGCAAAAGATTTATCGGTATTATAAGGGAGCTTCTTCTTTCCAAACCGCCTCCCAATAATGTCAGCAATACCTGGAGCAACAATAAGGTCAAGAGAATAAGACTCTAGACAAAAATGGTATTGGTAAATTAGAATAAGGATATTGTTTTCTAATCACATAAAGAGTCGTTACCATCTCCAGCACAAAGATTGCAAATAGCAGCAATGGCAATCGGAGACGTTCTCCAGTAGATTGCACAACACAGAGTGATTGTAATAGCATAGTACATTGGACCCTTAATAAGTTCCCTTGTACAAAATAAAACAACATAACGGATCTCATGAACCTTGGTAATTTGACGGTATCCACACAGAATAGAGGTAACCATTCTGATCGATATACTTATGACTGGGTCGATTCGGTCTATGTCAATTTTATTCTAGTGAGTCAGGCATGTAAATCAAGACATTAGCTAAAGTGGAGTTAGTCAGGACGGTTAAAAGTCTTGCAAAGTGTTTTTTGAATGCATCAAAACCTCCTAAATCATTTTTTCAAAAACTTTTATTGTTGATATAAATTGATAACATAAACTTTTAACCATAATAGACACTTATAAATTATTGAAAGTGTAAAGTTTTGTGAATGTAATGTTTTGGGTGATCCCAACACATTTTAACCCGTACCAAGAAAGTTACCCACTTGATCAGTTACCCAACCCACCCATTTTGACACATCTACAGTACAAGTAAGTAACAATGTATATTAAAAATCTCAGAACCTGTAGTCTCCATATCTGCTCATAGATTTAACAGTGGCTTCGTCTTTCACTATTCCAAGTCCGATGAGAAGCACGTTGGCTATGTTGACACCAGGAACAAGTGCTGCCAGAATTGCTCCTTGCCACCCCGAACTGTAACAATGTAAACAATACCATCATCATCAATTCTTCATCATGCATGAAATAACAAAAACGTCCCATTCTTTGTTACTTCTTTAACTTACCTAAAGAGGGGCCAGCATAGCATGAATATCGGGCCAAAAGTTAAATGCAAAAGCTTCCTGTTTAGTTTCTGGTAAAAAAAAATATGAGAAAATAAATGCATACAAATATAAGTTATAAGAAAAAAAGGGAAATTGCACAAAAAATGTTACCAGGATAACTGGTCTCTATTAGCGCCACATAAAAAATACCCATCCCCAATGTCACCACTAGTTTATAAGAGCCCACCATTTATATCAATAATCCGTTAAACATCCAACACAAGTCTATTTATTCCATCCATCATCCCACCCATGAGTGACCTAATAATTGGTGAATGGTGAGTTACAAACCTAATGGTGTTGACTAATGAGACATTTACTAACGCATTGCGACTACTCTTAGCCTAACATGACTATCACTATAAAACAACATATGATTTCTAATTCATTTGCAAAGCTCAAAACTACATAGAAGTTCGGTCGAAATGCTACAAGTATTTTAGTTATAAATTAAAGTAATACAAATTTATCACTTACTTGTTGAAATACCACTTATATCCTTGAATCAAAGGGATTATCTAGCATGTATCATGAGTGCACATAAAAGATGTAATTGAATGACAATTTGTTATTTTTTTAAAAATGCTCTAACACATGTTAGACAACAATCCTTTAGTTAAATGCATATTTTTCCTAGTTAAAAAGATTTTGTCAAAAGTAGTATAAAGGAAAACAAAAATAATATGAAAGCTTGGATGATCGAGGCGTGAATAATACACCTGGTCAAATAGCCCTCTTTTTGCAGTTTCTTCAAAAATTCGCAGCTCAATGACTGCAACACAGGTGGAGATAACCAAGGCACAAAGATCGCCGGCTAGCGGAAACTCAGGCAATAGCATTGGTCCAGTAGCAGCCCTTGCCATTGTTGACTTCATTTTGTAAGGACCCAGTTCGTTATTTAACTGCCAGATTGCAAAAAGAAACAAGATACAGGGTGACTGTCAAATTAGTTTAACTTCTAGGAGCTCATGTGAGTTGACTAAAGCTCCATTAGCTTACCTGCCAATTTTTTTTATTTTTTTTTTGTAAAATAAGATATACGAGTAGTTGTTTTAAATACTTAAATCTTATTTGAATATAATAAAGTTGTTCGTGTAAATCATTATACATTCACAAAGCTACGGTTGATTTACTTGTTTTAAATGTGTCATGTGGGACATCATATGGCATGTGGAGGTTTCCATATGTAACGTCATCATCAATGAATTGAATGAAGCAAATACATATATTAAAAGTGACCGGTAAAACAAATTTATTTCCCCTAGTCTTGTATCGGTGTTAAGTAACAATAATAATGATAACGATTAAAATGTTACGATTTTAAGTGTTTTTAAATGATTTTTGGCTATTTATAATGAGTTTTAAGAACTTTTTTGCACTTTTAGTAGTTTTTATTTATCATTTAGTTGTACATATACGTTTTTATAAGTTTTATCGATAGAAAAATGTTTTAAAGGTTTAAATTTAGTCACATTGATTGGTATCTCATATTTATTTGACCCGTCAAAAAATACATCATTTTTCGAAAAGTTTGTACTACATGAATTTAACGGATTCATAGTCCCCGCTACCCCTAAGTTGTATGTGGTTCTGCCCCTGTGTAGTTAAGTACGTTTTTCACACATGGGATTGTTATTGTTTGTTTTTAAGAAAAATCATAGTAACTTGTTTAGAAATGCTGTCCTTTAGAATCATGTAAAACGTGATAGAAGTATATAATTTGGGAGGGAATAGAAGTAATGTCCTCACATCTCTAATTAAGTCTTACATACATTTCTAAATTTAGGTTGTTTAACTCATTTCACCTGCGTTTGTTATCAAAAAATGAGTGAAGTAATGGAATGGTTTATTTCAACGAAATGAACAAATTACGTTTGTTTTGACATAGGGAAAGAAATCCTTTATTCTCCCAAGTATTCTATTCATGTTGTAACCGTTCTTTTCATTTTTTATGTATGTCCGTGTCGTGTCTAATATTAATTCCATCTCTTAAATATTTAAATTTTACCTTACCTTTCAACCAAACAAATCGATTACATTATATTGTATTAGTTAGGTCTCTCTATTCTGAGACCGTCATCATCTCATCTTGATTGCCACATTAGCTTTTTCTCTTCAAGACGTACTCAATAACTAATTTTTCACTACGATACTTTCATCTTCACTTCATCCTTACCATCACATATAACATTTTCTCTCTCCATATATATTATATATATGAAACTAACAAAAATGAATGAATTGTTGAGGTTGTGGTCACGTGTCATGCAATGATTGGTGGATGAAATTAATTCCTAATAGCTTTAGTGGAGGGAAGTATTATCAATTAAACTGATTTTATTGTCACATGAACTCGTCCACCCATTTCCTATAAGGAGCATCGACAACAACCTAACAATGATGGGGTGTTGCTTATCTAACCTTTCACGATGACAAAAATGACAAAGCTATGACATGAGATAGGGAACAACTTTATTTATGATATTTTGGTCGTTTTCAATTTGTTTCCCATTCATTCCGAGATTGCAACCAAACATAATAAGTAATGGACTAATGGTAATAAAAATCGTATATAACATTACTTTTACGAGTAGTAAATTTATTATTGTATAAAATAAGAATAAAGGTACAAGGACGAAACAAAAACATTTGGATATAGATAAAGGACCAAATTTGCCAGCTCCGATATATAAAAGGCCTTATCCATCCATATAACATATACAAACCATCCCAATTCATAATGTGTCCACTTAATTTCTCACCAACAAAATCTTCCGTTCCAACCGCCCAATTAAGTTTAAAATCTTGTAAATTAAGCGCTCACAAACCCTAATGGAATCAATATCATTATTCACATTCCAACCGCCTGTACTAGTAGTTACATCCAATCTCGATTATGTTCGTATTCCTGAATTTCACACTACTAGTAGTTCCGTACCGATTGTTGCGCGCAATGTCAGTTCTCAGCTAAACCGGCGTCGTTTTGCGTCTGTTCAAAGGCGTTGTTCGTATTCCAATCCAAAAAGTGCAGAAGAAGAAGGATCGGTTGAAGAAATTAGGATTCCGAACGCCTGGTTGGATTCTTCTAAAGCTTTGGAGGTAATTTCTATTATTCGCATTTACTTATTTAATTATCCGGCTCAAATTCAAATATTATTAACTAGAATTCTGATTAATAGTTTACAAAATCGAGCTCAAATAATCTTATTTATGATTATAGGTAACCTTATTTTAGAGCTTAAAAACTCACTTTAACTCTGCTAGTTTGGCTTGTTAAGTTTGACTGTCTCGTTTGACTCAAAATTAGTAATCAAGCTTTCACATAAACCGAGCAGATTATTCAATCGATCAGTAATGTTATCTACAGCTTGATAACTATTATGCCTGGCCTCAATCTTAAAGAGTTCGAACTCAAGTAGCTCGTGAAAATCTCGAATCCACTTTGTATAGGTCGTTCGTCATAGGAAATCCTAAACTATGAAGTTTGAGGAGGTTTACAGTTGGAAGTTCATTTTGGAGGTTTATGTGGGAGTATGCACTGCCCGACTTTACTGTAGGAGCTCTAAGGTTATAGGATATATGGCAATTAAGGAATTAAGATTTTTTGTTTTACTTTTTTTTGTTACAAGGAAAGTGTAGTCGATATAGGATAATAGATTTTATTTGATCCATAACGTATTTAGATGTTTGGTCGAGGTGAGTAGTGGTTATCATAACCTTGATGATTGTTTAAGTAACATTTGATCAGTAACATTTTGTAAATAGAAGTATTTTACTTAATCCACCAAATTAGATAAACCTTTTTCTCGTGGAAAAAGGCCCTTGGAATTACGCGAAGTCTGTGAAGATGTAATATCCATGCTTGTAGTTTAAGGGCATACTTCATGACAAAAAGTAACTTAGTAGTTGTTGCTGCCTGTGCTGGTATGGACGCAGAGAGCTACAGATCATTTACTGAATTTATCAACTGTGAAATGTTTTATCTTGATACACTTATGCTACTACTATGTTCAAGAATGATATTTATGTGTAGCTTGTATCCTTGATGGATCTTTCTTATAAATACTAGAAACAAACGATTGGTCTTTGACATAAGAGTTAAGATGGTTCTTTCTTCTGATAGCAGAGTAGCTAGTATAGCTACCTGATCCCCAAATTTGGACAATTAACTTTTTTTATGTTGACTAATTTCGGGCATTTGGATTTTATATTCTTATTAGTCTTTTTAAAGCCAGCCATCATACCACGACTTAAAAAAAACCCTGGGAACTATTTTTCATTATCCTCATCTCCTTTCTCATTAAAATGATTAGGAGTTTAGTAACTTTGCTCCTGGCAAACTTTTCAAATAACCACTATTATCTTTACTTAAAGTAAGAGTAATACACGTAAAGTTGGATGCTTAAACTTATTTCTATCATACTGCAGGAGTCAGAATGGTTAAGAGTAACTCTTCACAAGTGGTTGGATGATGAATATTGTCCTGAGCCAACTAATGTAGACATCAGCACTGTTGCAGCGCGTTCGTACTATAAATCTTTGACGGAGAGCCAAACTGATCTAGGTGATATATTGCTAAGAATGGCAATGGACCTGGAAACCATATCTTATCAGGAGAGCTTTCATGGAGCATTCTCGTCGGCAAATGCAGCTATAAATCTCATACTCCAACGAATAATGCAAGAGTGAATGCTTAGTCTTTGCCAGGTTTGACTTTATTTTTCCGATTTTGACCACCACATTCTACTTACATAGTCACATCTGTAACTCTGTAAGTTGTTTGTAATTAATAATTAATTTAAGTCAGTTGTAATTTGCAATATGAGGGCATGAGGCGTATTAAATTGGTACCTGGTCTAGGTAGTTAGTGAAAGGGCTAGTCCCTGGTATCCGGTTTCATATATTGATTTGTCTTTAGTTGAATGAGATAGCTGTCCTAGCTACGAAACTTAGGGTTACTGTCTTATTGACTCCCAGTTCTTTTCTCTATCTTTGGATAGCAAATATGAGATAGTTCGTTTAGAGATTCTAGTTCATGTTTCTAACTCTTTACTTTAAGGTATGGACAACTTAAGTTACTTTAAGTAACAGGCGAAGCATTGTCTACTTAGATGCTAGTGAAGGCTTGTCTTCAGTTAATTTGAGTGCTGTTGAGGCTATGATTTTCCAATTAGTGTTGGTAAAAATGGTAAACGCTTACTTTGGGCTTCGCCAGGGGAGTCAAATGGCAATGCCCCTAGATCAAGGAAGGTGATTCCCAGGCTTAAACCTTAATCTTCACTTATGCATTGGCTGCCTCCTTATTTCTGGGACCAGCATTAGGTGACCAATTAGGGACGCACAGATGTGCTCCAGTCTTATTTTCAGTTTTTATTTTATTTATGATGGGTGTCAGGGTGAAGTTTGTCGAGACATAAGAGAGAGATACAAAGCCCTTTATCAGTTTAGATCATTTAGTGATTTACTTCTATCAGTCCCATTCTATAGAAATTGACAGCTAAGAACCTGCGCGGCTTATCTCTATATGTTATCCTTTTTTTATCTATCCATAGTCAAACCTCATGTCTTTCATTATTGTTTTCCTTTCTGACTATATGGTTGAATGAAATAAGATTTAATTATGAGTTCTGTAAGTGGTTCCAAAAAGCGAAGGATGATGATGGAAAGCTGTATAAATAAATGAAACCCAAGAGTTCAATCCATAACTCTTTTTACCACACCAGAGAATGAAGTTTTCATTTACCAAAATGTATATTCTGGATCAAAATTTGCTTTGTTTTATATTCTCTTAATGAATCGTTTATTATTGGAGCAGGCAACATCTTGTACTCTGTATTTCTTAATGAATCATTCAAGTCCAAAACTCTTTTTACAACACTGGAGAATGAACTTGTTCTGGATTTGTTCACCATTAATTTTTGACCATACACCACCAAACATGTTTCATTGAATTGTCCAGTACAACATTATAAAACACGTTTGGTGGTGTACGCTGTTGGTGTACGGATCAGGACATTGCATCAATTCTATTTCTGATTTTGTATGTTAAGCTTATTTAGAAGCACTTTGCAAACAAATATGATCCATTAGCAGCTCATAACTATCCTTAGGAGTAAGTTTCCTTTCATAATCTTGTTTTGTTTTCTCTTCCATATTGCTTTTATTGGTATTTTTGTAATTTATACAATTGGCTGCTTACAAAGAAATGCAAATAATGCTATTTGTCTACTGGTAACTATTGTGCTACATTAAGCTCTCTTATGTTATTCTTTTTAATTTTTTATATTTCTTCGTCAAATAGAGGTATTTAACACATATGATTATTGCCTTATTGGTGATTTTTTTCTAATAGACATGTCAAATCAAACATTAGAAGTTTTATAGGATGTGAAAAGTTATTAAAGTTTTTTTTTTGGGGGGGGTGTTAGTATATAGATCTAAATCGTTAATCAATCATCATCGAGATAATAATAAGCATAAGTAAATTGAGACACATAGCAAATATGTAAAAGAATATGTAATAATGAATTTTTTTATGTGCTGACAAACTGTGGTTGTAAATAAAGTTAATATACGAGCATCTTTCTGACATCAGATATAATATGTATATCCTGTGAAGAATTTTGGGAAATGCATGTGAACTGCCTAGTCAACTGAGTACTTCCCTGATATATTGGAACTTGGTTTCTTTAAATGCCTTTATGCAACTTAGCAAGTATTATACTTACTTAATTAGCTACTTTGGATATGTGTGATCATATATATGTGGGAAGTGATTCGTACCACCATTTTGATTAATGTATCACAGTGTACAAATTGTACAACTGACTGTACAAGCCACTAATGCACAATTGTGGTACATCAATTAAAAGAAATGATACGAATATCACTTCCCCATATATATATATATAAATATATATATATATGTGTGTGTGTAATACAATGTAGTAATGTACGTATACATGTGGGACCCATTAGTAGCTAATGGTTTCCGTTGTATTATAGGGTTTACGGGTTATTATCTCCACCCATTCTCCATTTGTCATTTACGAGTCATTGAACCTTTTTTTGTGTTACAAGTCACTAAATTATTGTTTTCTCAGGGTCCTCAATTATTATCCAGTAACATGGTCCTTTTAGAATCTTTTTTTTAGAATGTTCATGCCTTTTCATTTATCTTTTATAAGCCACTAATTTTTTCCCCCATTTAGCTCTTAAAAATGCATCAATCAATCTTTTGCTTGTAAATAATAGAGAAATTATTGGTTCATCTCGTTTTTGGTTGATGGATGACCTGATTTAGACACCAAAGGAACTTTTAATGACTTAAAGGATCTTTTTATTTTTTATTTTGTATAAGTCAAGGAATACATGAAAAAGTAAATAACCATTAGAACCTATAAGTCCAATATTTACCTATAAACCCTATATGATATAAAGTCGTATTGAACATGGCCATTTTTAGTAATCGGGTATGATTGTATGAACTATGAAGTGCTCCATTGTTTACTTTTTGAACGTTATAGAAGTGCACTTCTCTGTTACAATTAATGAACGGTGCAACTCAGTACACTGAGATAGTTATCTTTTTCGAACGTCATAGAGACACATCCATGACCACTTGTTACTCACACATTATTGTTCAAACGAGATTTATATAAGTACTGCATTTGATTGTTTTATAAAAAGTTAATTTATAGAAATATCCTAGCATTTTAAAACCAAAGCTTTTCAATCTTCTGTGAGGTTAGAGTAATCAAGTCCACTGTTAAACAATTTCAAACTGTGTAAAGCTATCTCAACAGGAGACTAAAGGATTGTCTCACATTCTTTACACTAGACCAGGTATGAACCTTAAAATCAATTTGTTGCAAAGTAGTGTAAAACCTTAAAATCAATGTAGTGTACATTAGGGTTTAGGGAGTTGGTGTTAACATTGGTGATTGCTATGATCATTTCATTTTTTTTGGAATGACGTATTTCAAGAAACTACTATTACGGAGTAAACACGAGTGTCTAGACGTGCCCCAGTTACCGCGGAGTAGCATACTCAGGAAAAACCACATTAGGTGAACTCACAACCTTGTGAAACCCAATGCTTCAACTAGTGGTGTCATTGGTTGATTCCTAGGCTCATTTACATTGGTGATACCTATGTGCATTGTTTTTTTTTTCCCCCAAAGGTGAACATTATATATTAATCAACCAAAATTTACCTATGTGCATTGTTTATATATGTACATTCTAGGTTTTTAGCGCATAATGCATATGGAGTTTAATTCCAACCAGAAGCTGTGATCTTTTGACTTCATGGGGTTGATTATCATATCGGCATATCCTACATATGTCGCTAGTGACATAATAAGTGATATATACCAGACAGCGCTTGAATGTTTTTGGATAGTGTCTTTCATGTTCTGATTATAATATAAAAATATACTACTACAGGGTATATACCATGTGTCTTATTAACCCTTGAATTATTTTTATAGTTTGAAGTTGATGTACTAATCATTCTTGAAACAGAAGTTCTAAAAAGTTATAATTTGTATGTAATAGAGTTTGTTCTTGACCTCGCCAGTGCAAATCTTCATCCCTTATTGGCGCAGTGTAGCTGGTATAAGTTGTTAGCTTTTTTATACAGTTTTAGGTTCTCGATATTAAATATTGTATCAACAAGAGAAATCTGAGAAACAAAAACAAGTGGTAAAAATGGGTCAGGACCAAAATAAAACCTTTTTGGTATACAAATGAAACCCATATACAGAAGCCCCGACAAGTGTACAACGGTTGGTAAATAAGTTTAGAATCCAAACGCACGAATCCAAACTAGTGAATTGTGATGTAAAAAAGGTCCAAAAGTATCACATGGATTTGTAGGTTGGAAGATGAACTTGTGGGTGACACCTTCATGTGTCCTTGGTGTAAGTTATCAATCAGTTCATGCAATTATCAGTCAGAACCAAAAAAACTCACCATCACTATTAGGAATAAGAGGAAAACTTATTGATAATTTGATAACGAAGTTTACAGTTGTGGCCATTGAGCAAACATCTCATCATGTGGAGTTAAAATTTTCACATGTCTTTTGTTTCTATGCTTACATATCTAAGTTTCCAAACAAAGAATGAGGTCGGTAATTACTTCTATACCAACATATATATATAAGGTATATAATTTTCCGGTTTGTAAACGCACGTTTTAGTAGTTGTATAATAAAGACTAAGCTAGGTTGATGTTCTTCTATATACCTTGCGTGTTATTAATTAGTGGTGGAATTAGAACTGAAAGTAACTTGTACCCAACTTTTTATAGTACTATCGTATCTCTACAAAGTCACAACAGCAACTAGTTCTATTTTAATACTTATATGATTTTTAGCAGGTAAGGGTTTTTGACAAATTTTAGTAGTTTTTAAGGTTTTTAGCAGCCCTTGTGTGTAAATGTGTAATGGTTTTTATATGTTACAAGTAACATGTTTATTTATTGAGGTTACTAGTAAAATTTGATTCTCGTAGTTCATAGTTGATTGCGAATTCTTAGCTGCATTTGTGTTTGCATGCCATATAGTGCTGTAAACAAAGAAAATGTTTGCAAACAGTTTGTAAAAATGTTCAATGGGATGAGCGTTTATTTAATAAACGAATGAACATGAACAATATTTCAATTCGTTGAATTAAACGAATAAACATGAATGTATGATTTCTTCATTCCTTTTATCCGTGAACGTTCGTTAAGTTGCTCGTTAACATTCGTTCATGTGTTTGTACATTTATATGAGTTGGTATATGGCGTATATACGTACATATATATTAGCAACTAAGATAAAGTTGCAATATTATAGAATGAATAAATGAAAAAAACAATATATATAGATATTTTAAATATTGTATGTTTGTATGTCAGTTTATGTTGCGTTTTTGTACTTTTTTTTTCTTAAAGGACAAAATGAAAGAGATAATTATTTTAATAAACATAAAACATGTATGTGTTCCTATAATGTTTGTGTTCGTTCATTTGTTTGCTTACACTTAAATCAACAAACACGAACTAAAAATTCCAAATTCCGTTTGTTTAAGTGTTTGTGTTTGTTTATGTGTTCGTTTAAATTCTTGAAGAAACATGAACAAGCTTCTTTCCTGTTTTACAACCCTAATATCAAAGATTCTACAGTTGTACTTGATAGTTGGACTTGCTATTATTACTGCAGATAGCTCACATGATAATGGAAGTGACTGTAGAAAGTAAATTGATATATTTTGCTACTTTTACATAACCATGGACCATAATTCTGCAAGCTTTCACCCAAAAGTCCTTTCACGGTGCACGAGTAAATTGATAACTTTTGCTACTTTTGACCCAATCTACCGATATATATATATAACAACGTGCTAAATTCATTCCTAAACAAACAAGAACCCTTGGATAGATTCCATCTTTGATTTAGAACCATTAGATCAAATTTAATTATTTCATCTTTATTAAATGACAATATTAATACTTATACTTTTTATAACTATACAAAAAAATCTCTCTTTATATTTAATTTACACTTTTTGATTTTCCATCACAAATTTACACTTTTTACTTAATAAATCTAATACAATATATTCAATAGATTAATAACTAATATATATCATAATAATAAAATAATACTATCTATCTTATATCTTATCCAATAGAATAATAGTTAATATCATATAAAAAAAAATAAAGCATATCTTTGATTTAGAACCATTAGATCAAATTTAATTATTTTATCTTTACTAAATGACAATTTTAATACTTATACTTTTTATAACTATAAAAAAAAACCATTTATATTTAATTTACACTTTTTGATTTTCCATCACAAATTTACACTTTTTACCCAATAATTCTAATACAATATATTCAATAGATTAATAACTAATATATATCCTAATAATAAAATAATACTATCTATCTTATATATTATCCAATAGAATAATAGTTAATATCATATAAAAAAATAAAGCATAGTCAATAGTCAATAATGTTTAATAAAGGAATAATTGCAAATTTTCTTATTTTTATATATGAAGAATACATAATCAAATAATGCAATAATAAATGAAAATGACGCAATAAAGTAGTTCCACATTGACTATATATCACATATATGAGAGAAATTGACAGGAGAATGAGAAATAAAGTTATAAATATATTAATGTATTTAAAGCTCTAAATAAATATGATACAATCAACTTTTCATTTGCTTTACACCTTCAAGTTCAAGAAATGAATTTTCTTTATGAAAATTGTTACGATACTGTCTAAGAGGAAAAACCATTATTAAAGCTAAAAATCTTATAAAATACACATAAATTTATAATTATATTCTTTTAGTTAAGCTACAATTTAAAAGAAATTAATATTTAAGCTACATAATGATAATAATTAATAACTATAAAAAAAAAATCTTGGCATGAAATTTGTAGTACGAAGATTTGCTAGATTTGTCATTTATGAGGGCTATATTAGTTTGAAAAGGATTTAGTTTTCAAATTAAATTAAATTATAAAAAATCAAATGAAAAAAAAATCAAAATGAATTATGATGTCATGATTTTTTAAAATACTTGTAGGAAATAATATGAATTTGACACATAAGAATTTTATTTTAAAAAACTTCTAGAAACAATCTTCTTTTATTTATAGAAGAGATAGTAAGTTATATTTTAAACCATAATAAAATAAAATTAAATATTAATAATGTTGTAATATTTTGTATCTACAATATATAATAATAATAATAATAATAATAATAATAATAATAATAATGTCGGGATTATAAATTATCAACGATAGTGTTGAGAAGGCGGAGTTTAGCTTCGAAGAGTGACAAATTTGGGAATGTCAACCTTTAACATTGATCTGTAATTTTGGAGCATGTGATGACGGAAAAGTTGCGCTTTATTAAACAACATAAAATAAATTATCGAAATTAATGATATATAAATTAGCTTCTAAATATGCATGACTATTGTGATTACTATTATAAAGGAATTTGAAAAAAAAATATAACGTTTTTACATACAGTACATTGATAATATAGCTGCAAAAATATGTATTCTTTATTTATTAATATTTTGTAGAAACAAAATTACAAAAATACCATTAAAAAACTTTACATTGTACCAATATTGGAGTATGGACTCCATTCATGAGTATATTTCATAAATTTTGCAAAGTTATTATAGAAAAAAAAAATCTAAACTCATTACTAATGTGTTGTCAATGATGGATTCTAACTTGACAATTCAAAGTATTTAGGATATATTATTTTTCTCTATTTCGATTATTTCTATTTCACAATAAGTGTTTGTGAAATTATCAAGGTAAAAAAAACAAATGTTAATAAAGTGAAATTGAATATTTTAATTTGTTAACTATTAATTAAGAAAATAGTATTTTAGATATATATAAATATAAAAATATATTTACCTGTATATTATGCGGGACAATAATCGAGTAAGAAAGTAAACCATGTGATTAAAAAGATAAACTTCAACTGACAGTGAAATAGAAGAGTAGAAGCCAGTGTTCCTTTGTTGTTGGCTTGAAAGGTGCATTTACTGTTTCTTACATAAAAGTTGAATTTCTTGCTTAACCATTCTGACTGGGACCATGACCGGAGATTGTGTAGATTGAGTCATCAACCAATTGAGCGAGCGAGCGACTTGAATTAGTGAGTTAAAACTTCTTCCCATCAAGTGATCAGACCATTGCCATTCAAAAAAAAAAAAAAAAAAAAAAAGAGTGACCAGACCATTATTATTCTATTGTTTAGAGATGTTCAAGGTGGCAAAATGGCAAACTGATTTTGGTTAAACAAAATATCTTTTTTCTTCATTTGTTATTATCTTAACCTTCATTTTTCACAGTAATCTTGTTACAAAACTGGAAAGTGAATATAAGGTTGTCTCGGCACCTATAAGCTTAAGTGTGGAACCCCTCACATACTAATTTTTTAGTATTTTTTGTTTAATGAATAAATGTTTGGGCCCCATGAATTTTATGAATTAAAAAACTAATATGCGAGTGTACCACAGTTAAGCTTATGTACCGACAGCTTTATATTACCATCTCCATATAAAAATGTTAGTTGTTACCTATAAAATGAAAGATAAATATATGGGCTGAGATATGTCTTTTAATTTTAACTAATTAATACAAGTTTTCGAATTAATACTTAACACAAAAATTTTTTTATTTAAAATAGAGCCGATAAATGGTTAATGCTAAACTTAAACACTTACCATGAATGTTAATTAAAAGAAATACTTATTCTCGGGAGACGAGTATATTCTTGTATCGACCGAAATACCCACATGTGTGTTTTAGATACTGAGATTCACATCTTTATTACTCCGTATTAATTACAGTAACACATAGTATTAAACTATTAATATTGATAATGAGGACAAACATGAAGAAAGTAAAGAGAAAGGCAAACTCTCAGGGTGGGTAGGTAGCAATAACCATTTATTGAGGCCACAAGAAATTGCAAATCTTCAATTAAATAAGGATTCTATAAAGAATCCCAACACACAAACACATGTTATATTTTCTTATACAAAGCAACCCAGTTATACTCTATTCCTTTGAACCCCCAACAAAGGAGATTTACATTTAACCAAATGGGTTTCAAGAACAAACTTTTAGTATGTGCTACAATAGAAAGTGAAACCAAAGAAGAGATGATGAAGTTAATGGATAAAGCTAAAGAAGAAGGTGCAGATCTTGTTGAGCTTTGTATGGACTCCATGACTACCTTCCATATTTCTGATGTTGAGATTCTGTTGAAGCAGAGAACTCTTCCTGCAATTGTTTCATTTAGGTACCTCATTTCTCTTTCGTTAACATTTTCTTCCTCTAGCTTGTTGGTTGATTAATTTCTGTCCGGTAGTGGTATGTACACTACAAGACAAGTCATGCATAAAAGATATAGTTGACAATTTGACATTGTACAACTATATAAAATGTGAACTTACGCATGACTATTAGCAAAAGTCATGCATAACCGATACAATCAATATATTTCATATTACACAACTTTGTGAGATATGAACTTGTTATGCATGATAATTGATAAGAAGACAAATCATGAACAAATATAGTTCACATTGTACAACTTTGTAAAATATGAAATTGTTATGCATGACTACGAAATAAGTTATGCATAACGGATACAAGTAATATATTTCACATTGTATAACTTTGTGAAATATGACCTTGTTATTTATACATGACTAGTGTTGTTGTGTATATGTTATTTTTCTTTGATATTTTTTTGTTTGTATATATCATATCATCATTCATCAATCCAACAAAATAATCCAAAATGATCATCTAACTAAGTTGACATACAATACAAAAGTATTTTCAACCCATGTCAAGTTATATGCTCTAACTAATGTTTAAACGCATATCTAAGTATCATCCAACTTTATATAAAAGCTTCTATTTAATATATCGGATGAAATCTTTTAAATAATAATAATGATAATAATAATAATAATAATGAATGTTATATTTTCGTACAAACATGACTACAAATGTTCATGCTTTTGTCGTTCATATCCCATGATTTACCCAAAAGAAGTTAATGTCTATAGGGGAAAAAAACAGTACTAGCTTAAAACTGTTTCCAACTCAAGACTAATCACACTTTATCATTTTCCTTTATCCCAAAGTCTACTTCCCAATGCACTTTTAGGTACATCAATGAGTAACGATTTGATGGAAGTGGGTCCCTTTTAGAAAGAATCTCTTCCATTCGAGTCCATCGGCAACTTTTTCTTTCTCTTTTAAGAACTTCCCTAAATTATGAAAAAGTCCATATATAACATTACATGATCATATATTACAATTATGAAGGCTAGCTACTATATATTCACAACTTTTAATTTGTTTTAAACAATTTTGAGCCCACCCAAATACTTAATCCATCCTTGTTTTATTCATACGGCGTATTATTTATGTCCATATAGGCCGTTCTAAATAAATAAATTATGCCCTTAGAGTTGTTACAGACTTGAGTGTAAAACAAAACTTTAGATGGTGGAGGTAATAATAATGATAATGATATATGATATAATATCATAATCATAATATATAATATAATATAACGTAATATAATATATACTCTAATATATATATATATAATCGGTAGGGAAGACGACGAGAGTTTATGTGCAGATGCACATGGAAATTGGACGTAACCTAGTGGTAGGTGGCATTCCATAATATCAAATCATATGTTTATCTTCTTCCTAGTATACATATTAAGTCCCTTCCTCACCAACCATTTTTACGTTATGTCCCTAGCTTGTAGATTTTATTTGTGTAATTGTGTTTGTGGTCGACTCGTGAATTTGTAACTTTTTAGTTATATTGATAGACAGCGAGTTGTATTTTGAAAAGTTTCGGTAATCCAACAAAGGTAACGGCTTAAAAGTTATAATACATAAATGTACAACATATTAGAAAGGGATTATTATGTATGGATGTAACTAACTATGACAAAATGTCTATGCTATGTAAAAATCTCGTAAAATCTCTATATAATGTAATGAACTTTCAAATATTGGTTATTTGATTTACTCAGGTATATGTGGCAACCATATAAGCTGTCACGTGTAAGTTTTTGATTGGTCAGGTATATCCAATAATCAGGATTTGAAAGTTAATTGCATGACATAGACATTTTACAAGATCTTTACATGACATAGACATTTGATCATAGTTAGTTATATCCATAGTTAATACTCCCTATTAGAAATGAAATCTAATCTAGGATCGTATAATAGTTTTATTGAATAGAAAGTAAAGTACTTTACATGAATCGTTGAAAACTATTTAGTTGCATAACTTTATTTAATGTAACATAGTACACGAAAGGTATGTATGTATGTGTGTATGTATTATTATATTATTTTTAAAGGCGAAAGGTATGGATTATGGTTTGTGGGATGAGGAGGCAGTGAAGTTGGAACATATCAAGTCCGTGGCTGTTCCATTCTGAAATCTGAATCACTCTCAGTCGCTCCATATCACATTAATTTTGGTGCTTGAGTTGATACCCTATTATTAAGTATGGCTTTTGTGGTCCCAACTCCTAATATTTATTCCAAATTATTTAAACGGTACATTTGGGCTTATTCTGAAGAAGTTAATAAAATATTTTTGATACTATTATTATTGGTTAATTATAAAATGTTTTTATCTAAATTCGGTTATCATTACTATTATTATTATTATATTATTATTATTATTATTATTATTATCATTTTATTGAATTCAAAGTACTCTGTGTCGAGATATGATGACTTGAAATAAATACAGTAAGTGGTTCATAACTTAAACAATGACTCTTGAACATTAAAGTCTGAGTTCCCATCCTTTTCATTTAAAAAAATCCAAACCAGAAATGTGTTTCTATATGTTGTTGATAGTTATTGAATAGACATATCGTTTATGTCCTTTACATAGTATTTGAATTAGATGAACATACTAACATGGGATCGTCGACACGAGTTCAAATAAAAAACATATATGTGTATATATAACATACATTGATTGATTACGTCATAATGTAACAAACTATTTGCAAAAAGTTCAAGCGATATTAATTTTCATGCATATGAAAAAGAAAAATCAGATAATAGCATTCAAGATGCTTTTTTTTTGGTCGTATTTTTAAGACAATTAGGCGAAGTCCATTTAATTGTATGTGTAATGCACGTAGATGAGTTAGTTTAACAATAAGTTTTAGCTTAATTGGCAAGAGAAATTGAAGAGATGTATTTGAGATCATAAGTTTTGAGTTTAAATCCTATCAGGAATAAAAACGGTAGATTTTCTCTCTGGTGGCTTTATTACAGTAGTATGTAGCTACCTAATGTTGTTTGTCGTTAGTAGGCTTATAGAATTCCATTAAGAAATAACGAATAGCCGGACATTAACCTATGCTATTAGACTCAGAGAAAAACAAAAGTATGATAGCTAGTGTCAAGTGTGGAAAAAAAAAAGACGTGAGAATTCTAGAAACGTAATTTTGCGGTAGGTAGTGGGAAAGTTCAAGCCCACTTGTTCTAGTTTTATACATGGCATCTGAATAATACATGTGTTAATTAACTTCTTAATTTCAAGTTCAACATCAGTTATTACTTGGAAAGTTCAAGACTACTTTTTCAGAATGTCAAAGGTTTTTTTGAAAGGAATGTTTTGCAAATTATTATTTTTGTAGAACATTGACTAGTAAATATGAAGATAGATATATAAATACATCTTCCCTAAAGGTATAGAAAATAAACCACATGAGAATTTTCAAATACCTTAATTAATAAATTTTTGGCAAACGATTGTTGAAAATTAAAATTTGTTGATAAGCAAAGGTCGGTACACAACTTTTATACTATACAAACAAATACAAAATCGTATACAAAACTAACATAAAAGTACAAAACTCTGACGGGATCTAATGTCTATATGGGCTATGCCCCTATTTAATTTCAAAGGCTCTAATGGGCAATTTCTAAGCCTACATTCATCATACATGACCCAAAGATTTCTATTCATAAAATTTGCAGGCTAAATTCACTGAAACATTTACGCAAAGGAGATTTGAAGCACAAATGTATGCAAGTTTTGAGACTAGCCATTGAACTAAATGTTGAATTCGTTGAACTAGACTATGAGGTTAGTCTACATTATTACAACTCTATCATAATAAGATCTAGTTATTTCGTGTTTGTGTATCTATTTTTTTGTTATTGATATAAGCTGTGCATTTCAGTTGGCTTATGATGTGATGCATGAACTTATGGAAAAAAGAGAAAATAGTAAGATCATAGTAACGAGCTACTTGAAAAGTGGCGTTTATTGCAAAGAAAAAATAGGGAATATGCTTGTGGCATTACAATCTACAGGAGCTGATATTGTGAAAGTTGTGACCGAAGTAGCTTATATTACAGATGTTGCACCTGTTTTTCATGTCCTTACTCATTCTCAGGTATTATGATCTTTCCTCATTGTCATTGAATGATGATTTATTGACTATAGTCATTGAAACGTGGTGTCTATTTATCTTACGAAAAAAATGACCTGTATTCTTGTAACAGAGAGAATTATATTTATGGGTGACTAAATGCTGATTCATTTGCCCCACCACTGGTATTTGTAGGTTCCTGTGATTGTAAGAGCTTTTGGAGATAGAGGTCTTATAAGCCAACTGTTGGGCCCAAAATATGGTGCTTTTATGGTATGTGGTTCATTAGGAGGAAAATCCTTACCTGGCTTGCCACCTCTTCTCAGCATCAAGAACATATATAAGCTCGATAATGTGGATGTGGATACAAAAGTATTTGGTGTTGTCTCAAATCCAGTAGGTCATAGCAAAGGTCCTTTGTTGCATAACCCTGCTTTTAGATACTGTGGGTTTAATGGAATTTATGTCCCGCTCCTCGTTGACAATATTAAAGAGTTCCTCAGAGTGTACTCATGTACTGACTTTGCTGGCTTCAGGTACTACAAAGTGATTGTCTTTCTGCTTATTGGTTAGAGTTCATAGGCAAATGCTATATTTCTAACTGGAGTTGACAAAATGGGTGGGTTGGGTAAGGGGTAAAACAGTTTAGTATGTGATAGTTCAGAAGGCTTGACCAACCACTTTTTTGTCCAATCATAATTTCCTGTAAATACGTATATTTAGTTTATCAAATGTGATTTTAAGTTATATCAATAGTCAATACCTCAAAGTTTCCACATGTAACTTTTTTTTTAAAAAAAAAAAATCAAATTGTATGCTTACATTTCCACCATGATTTCGATTGTTGAAAATCCGATCTTGTAACTAGGTTGCTTCTAAAATATAACACTGTTTATCAACTAGGTCTTTCTAATGCGTGCATGTATTCTCTTTGATGGAACACATAGTATTGGACTGCCACATAAGGAATCAGCGGTAGCATGTTGCGATGAAGTTGACCCCCTAGCTAAGGTGAATAAATATTAAATAAACCTATAGATATTTCATACTTTATAAGATATAATCTTTGGATATCAGTTCTATGTTGTCATTTTTGACACAGTTTTATGATTCTCTCTGACTACATATCTCTGCAAAGAATTGAACTTCTTGATTTTTTTTAATCGTTACTCAATGTACATTAGATTCATTTTGGTGTCAAACATTTCTATGTAGTTTAATCTTTGGTTTGCCTTTTCTGCAAATTTATATTAAAAGGTTAAAGTTTTGTGCTCATACTAACTTTGGTATTAATAATCAGTCAATAGGAGCTGTAAACACAATTGTTAGGCGGCCCACTGATGGAAAGCTGGTTGGTTACAACACAGACTGTGATGCTTGCATTACTGCAATAGAAGATGCACTGCAAGGTAGCCTTATAGCTTTTGCAATGTTATATATTTAACTTAGAGATAAATCATCTTTTCCATGATTTGATCAATCTTTGATATTACTGGTGAACAGAGACGCAGGTTTCAAATGGGCAAGTACCAAATGTGTCACCCATTAATGGAAGATTATTTGTATTGGTTGGAGCCGGAGGTGCAGGGCGAGCGCTAGCTTTTGGTGCTAAAAGCAAAGGAGCCCGAGTAGTGATTTTCAACCGTAATTTTGGTAAAGCATTTGACTTAATATACTGATTAATTTTGATCTTTGACAATCTTATGACCTTATGGTTTTAATGAACAGAGAGAGCACAGTCACTCGCACGAGCAGTTTCAGGTGAGGCTTTGCCTATCGAACAATTGGACACATTCTGCCCTGAAAATGGAATGATTCTTGCAAATTGTTCTGCTATCGGCATGGAACCAGATGTGCACCTAACACCTGTTTCCAAGGTTCTCTTTCTCCTCTCTTGTCTGTAACTGTGAATGAATGGATGCTTGTGCTGGCATTTACAGATATTAGGATTATTAACATTACGTAACAACTTTATTAGGAGCATTTGAGATCATATGATCTAGTGTTTGATGCGGTGTATACACCTAGAAACACCCGACTATTGCAAGAGGCTGCAGAGGTTGGAGTCACAGTAGTAAGCGGTGTTGAGATGTTTATCAGACAAGCACTTGGGCAGTTCAAGCTGTTCACCAATGGATTAGGTACTCATCCTTATCTGCCTTGAGCCCTCTCTTTTATTTACCTTACTTTAGTTTGCTGTTTCGTTCTAGTTATCCACAAGTTTCTTTATTTTAGCTTTGTGAAGTCTGTTCAAGTGTCACACTTTTTTCTTTTATCAAACTGTATTTGTCAAGTCCAACATTATGTGTTTTTTTTTTTTTATCAAACTATATGTCAAGTGTCAAAACTATATAAGTTTTGGTAACATGGTTATAAAGTTAAAATGTCAATAATAGTTATGTGATTGTCTCTATTTTGATCTTTTAAGAACATGGATATTTTGTTTCATTTTTCCTACAGCGCCCGAGGACTTCATGCGCAAGGTTGTACTAGAACAGTTTTGATCATACAACTCTCGTGCCTCGGGTTCATTCACCAAAAAGATATCATCTTCGTTTGGCCGAAGAAGACTAAACCACAAATACAATTGCGAGATTACATAAGTAATCCTTGGAGGTGTTGTAAGCTGGTAACCAAGGAATTCAGATATGGACATGATCAGAGAAATGCTTTAGAAGTGCTCAATATGCTGTTGAAGTTATTGGAATTGGTCCAAATTTTATGTATATAGCTTTTGAAACAATAATGTAGTGCTCAATATACCATTGCTGGCATGCCCTTAAGTAATAATACATCAGATTTGGTGAGTTTGAAAGTTGAATAATTGGCTTATTTATGCATTTTGAAAATTGGAAGCCTAAAAAAGAGCTTTTTGTGAATACAATATGTATGGGGTTTAAGTTGTTTATGGTCTTATTTATTATTGTTTATTTTGATTATTAAACTGTATGTTACAGTAGTAGTGTAGTACTATGGTTTGTGAAACAATATGTATGGGGTTGTTTAGAATGTGCTATAAAATGTGTGGAAAAATGTTGTTAGGACTTTGGAAAGAGTGACGAGTAATGAAAATTTAAAATTAAAAAAATAAAGAAAAAACAAATAATATGATTAATTTAACAAATGAGAAATGACGTGTTTTAAATAAAATTGTGGTTTAAATCACAACCCATAAATATAAAAAATGGTTATGTTTAATATTGGTCATTTGAGCATGTAATAACGTATTAAATATAACCCATCCAGGGGCTATGTTTATCAATAGAAAAAAAATCATAATCTATCAATATATATATATATATATAACAAAGTCTTAAATTTATTGCTAAACAAATAAGAACTCTTAGAAGAATTTCAACTTTGATTTAAAGTCATTAGATCAAATTTAATTATTTCATCTTTTTTAAATAACTATATTAATATTTATACTTTATATAGTCGAAATAAATCCTGAGAATCATTATAATAATACAAATATAATAATAACACACGGTGTCGATTGTCTATTAAAATAACAACATATGTTTCAAAATATATATTTAGTTAATTACCTCAGATATCATCATAGTTCCAAAGTTATGAACAAATTAATCTGATCTGATAGGGATTTAGCCCAACTAGACATTTAATGTCATTGTGTCTTTCAGCCAAATGTTTTGAAAGACATATTGGGAAGTCTTTGCCAATGAGGTGGAACATGGAGGTTTTTCTTTAACATTAGCTAGTTTCCTCCATAATGGTAATGGGACTTCCACCGCCAGTTATTCCCTCGGATTGACCGTGCTGGTGACGTGATCGGTCTCTACCGGACAATGAAGAGGTATGCCGTTGAGTCCAATCACCACTGCTGTTTAAAGAAATAATTATGTATATGTGCATGATCAATAAAAAAAACTTAACAAAAGCTTGATATTAATTGCAAAACATGAAAAGTCAATCACACATGTACACGTATTATTTTTTATTTTTTTCAAAAAGTGTGCTCAACAAAAAATTTAGCTTACGTTGTTTTAACCGGGTTCACACTAGAGACTAGAGAGCCCCCTCACCCTTAATATTTTATGGGAGGAAAATCTCTCAATTAAACTGCTTAAAGGCATAACATTTAATTGGGATAAAACATCACCCTCTCAACAAGACTCGAACCTGGGCCTTACATAATTGAGAGACTTGTGTGAGATACTTTGTACAATTAGGCTATTTGCTCATCTAACAATTGTAACTATAACAATTGTGACTTTGACCGTTTGACCATATGTACAATTTGAATAAATATTGAGTTAGCCAATATAGTTCAAGTACAATTTGGAGTTCATTTAAGTGCAATGTGTTCATATAGATCAATTTATCGTTTAATTTGGGACTTATGTGTTAGTCGATATTATTGTTAGTGCTAATAGAATTTACATCTTGAGATGACATTTAGATTAATTGGCTTTACGGTGCTCCATGGGTCAAACCCATGACCCATCACCCAACTAAGTTCCTTATTTTCCATCCATCCATTCATTCCTCCCCTTATCGTTTCCTTCTTTCTTCTTGCAATAACAAAACACACACACACATACACAAATGTCGCTCTCTCTCTCTCTCTTTCTCAAAGATTCTTACACCAAGATTATGGATTCAAGTTAGATTAGTACTAGAAACATCATCTATTACATCTCCTTTGCATCATATCAAGATATCGGTCATCAAAAAGTGCATAAACATCCTCTTTTGGGTCAAATTCGGGTTAAGCAATTGGTAGAAAAATTGGTAAGTAAAACCCATCCCATAATCATCATTTTATGTTTATTAAGTTGTTTCTAAAGGATTTCAAGTAAATTCGGGTCACAAATCGGGTCAAAACGCGAATTAGGGTTCTTGGTAGTTCAATTTAGGTCAAAAACGATTTTGGTATGAAATTGATGTAATGAAACGAATTTGTGAAATGAGTCGAGTCTAAATATGTTTATGTATGTGTATTTATGTTCAAAAGCGAGCTAGAAAGGTTCCTTGGTCGATTTGGAAGTCAAAATGGTGTTTGGGGATGTCAAAATCGAGTTTGGATCATGTTTGGCTGCAAATCAGCAGCAACTCGTGCCGCGAGGAGTAGGGGTCGTGCCACGAGTTTTGGTGTCTCTCGATCAGAACATTTTCTTGTGCCGCGACCTCGGGACCTCATGCCGCGAGGAGTTGTTCAGCTCGTGTCGCGAGCCAATAAACTTGTGTCGTGAGTTTGTGTTGTTTTCATGACGAACCTTCGAACATTTATAACTTTTTATTCGTAAGTCCAATCAAGTCATATGAACTATCGTTAGAATCTAATGAGAGTCTAATTTATTGTGATAACATTTATTTGAGACGAAAATTCCCCCATTTCTAAAAATGTCAAGTCAAAGTGTTTTGTCTCTATTCGGGAAAGTTGTTGGAGTGTTTTGTGGGTTTGTGACTTGACTCGAACTAACTAGACTAACTTGTTTAAGGGTTTAGAGTTGACATTGATGACATTATGATATAATCGTACATTGATAGTCCGTGAACATTCAGTGAACAATTGACGATTCTAGCTTATTCTACATTCGATAACTGGCAAAGGTGAGTTTCGTAGCTCCCTACTCAATTGAGATTCAGGCTGAAAAGTGTACAACTTTTGTGTGTTTACTTGCTTGATTGTGCAATTATATGTTTGCCTTGATTTATGACATAGTTCAATTGTACATACGCTTGATTTTTCTTGATTGATGACATGATTTAATTGTGCATATGTTTGAGTGTCTTGGGTGATGACATTATGGAGGACAAGAGAACGATTGAGGGACAACGTGTGCATGCATGAAAACATAGAACTTGTTAAGATACTTGTTGATATCATTATTACTTGTTCTTGCTTACTATGCGTATCCTAACTACCTTGAGTAGTTCATTATGTGAATACACGTGTGAGGGTCATTAATGGACATGGTTGATATGGAGACATTGTTTGATTTATGGATTGATTGATTTATGATTAGGATAGTTGTACATACATGGAAAACGATGATACATTTAATGAGTAGCAAATGTGGTGGGAAGGTTGCGGATGACCCTATATATAAGCATCTAAGATTCCTTAAATGTAAAGTCGTATGAAATTTATGTGCATTGTGTATGGTTGATGTTGATAGACATGAAAAACATGATGACATTAAACGGGTACTATACATACTTGATGACAATATATATATATATATATATATATGGGCACCTTAAGTGCTTGATGACAATATACGGGTACTTTAAGTACTTGATGACAATATACGGGCAATCTAGGTACTTGATGACATTATGGATGACATGAGGTCTAATTGAGGGACATTATGCATGTGTGAAAACATGTTAGAGCTTGCATGATATTTATGGCTATCACTATTATTTGTTCTTGTTTATTATGCTTATTCAAACTACCGTGATTTGCTTATTTGGTGAATACATGTGTGATGGACATTGTGGGTCAATGATGGACATTTGTGGTATGTTGAGGGACATTGATGGACATGATAGGCACGGGGACATATAAACGGGTACGCTAAGTACTTGGTGACATTATACGAGTACTATACGTACTCGATGACATGTGGATAACATGAGAACAATGTGAGACATGGGTGGACATGTTTGACGTCATAGAACTTGTTCGATACTTATTGATATCGATACTATTTGCTCTTGCTCATTATCCTTGTTCATATTATGGATGGCAGTGGCATTAGATCCTTGTCATTCTCTCCTACGAAGTCACCAACCTAGTGTTAACTTTGTTTAGTACACTTTTTAGGTAATCAAGAGAATCCAAGAGGTGTTGATTGATTGATGTTTGTGCTAGAACTTGGGCTTGGACTTACATGGATTCAGGATTCATTTGCCCTTAATTTGCATTATGCGTTATGTACTTGTTTGATGATGTTGGATTCACCGAATCCCCTTTATTTCACATAGTTCCTGTTCTACGATAATCCTATGCATACGCTATATCTTTTCAGTAGCATTTGGAGCCTAGCTCGAGGTTACAGTAACCACTATATTCAAACCAATATATATATATATATATATAATTTAGTTATACGTCGTGCAAATATAATAATAATATTTTTAAAATGATAACGATTAAAACATCATATAATATCTTATACATCAATAAATAATGTATTTACATATCAAATAAGTACTAAAGATCGATATAAATACGTACATTTTTATTATCATCAAAAAATGAAGATAAATAAATATGATCGATACTTATACACTCAAGATAAATGTATAAAATATAAGAGTTTTGCTAAATGGGAACACTAAGGCTTTCATTAATATGAATTGAATAGTTATACATTTATCATAAATTTAGAAGCAAACTTTTTGTAACACCCAACATTTAAAAATAAGGATTTCCAAAAACTTTTGCCTAACGGCGTTAAAAGAAGCGGAATTAACTTTAAAAGTCCAAACCAGTAAAATCTGTTTGGTTTATTCATTAAATGGTGTTACTAGCCATATCATCAAAATAAGTCTAAATGGAAATCCATTGGTTGCCCAACATTAAACAACCGAGTACATTATCAATACAAGTCATTAATATTTAAACATAAAGCAAATGTCTAAAGCAAGCAGCCACTATGGGTAATCTATAGCTAGCTTCAAGATCATCTACCCATGCCTCACATCTTCACACATCTACCTGCTCATTATTGTTGGACCTGAGGGCACAACACATTTTTAAAGAGCAAGTGTTAGCTAACGAATTAGCTAAGTAAGCTAACACATGGTTTATAAAACGTTTGTCCATTTAAAACATTATATAAAAGTCATATTAAGTCGTTGAGGCACATATCATCAACATATCATCTCACATACATATCATAGCATCAACATCTTTCATATTAGGATGGGTCATCCTAAATGTGCCTAGTCATCTTTTGCATCATCACATATCACATTTGAACATCTTTATAATTGTGACAAAAGTCACGCATCTCATATAACATATGCATCTCGTTAAGTGTGACATAAGTCGCACCCGACTAGATGAACCACCATTCAGTAGTACATCAATGTCGTTAAGGAATGGCAAGCCAATCCAGGAGTAGTCCGTGTGTTCAAAGACATTGGTGGGTAATCACTCCACCCGGAGATACTCAAACCACGTAATTACGTTGCAAGGAGCCACCCAAGCAACCATATACGCACTCACTGGGCAAGGGCAAGTACGGGTTAAGCTTAACACTTTCACATCAAATTACGAGCTCGATTTCACATCACATATAGTTTAGGTGTTTACACAACCTAAACAATCATCACATATACATCATTACGTTTGGGCCCTTAAACGTGCACGTGTCATGGCAACTTAATAAGTCTAGTGAACTAGATGAACAAGCCATGTAATCATGCACATTTCACATATCATCATCATACATCACATTTCATAGCGTTTCATTTCATATCATCACATCGCATACATTGTTACATCACGTACATCGTCATATATCATTGCATATCGTATATCATTACAACATTGCATAACATTTATCATCTTAGATCATACATCATTTCATATCATATCATCTATTAAGCATACATAACATCTCATAGCAATACGTATCATTGGGGTAGCATTTCAGGCTTTTATATGCATCTACATAGCTCATATCACCTCCCGTATAATCCCGAATACCCATAAGCAACCAAGATATCATTAGGGGAAGTTATTATATGAAAACTATCTTTTGTTGAACCCTCAGTATGTCAAAGTAGTGTATCTTACCTCATAGAAGCACACAACAAAAGATAACGTAAGTTACCGATCTTTGCAAGTATTCCCGACTACCTATAATCATTAAACGACATAATGAGCTAATAAATACCCACTCACTTATGGACATGACTCACGTCTAAATACCTATAAACATGACTCATGACAATGCTTGATGCATTGGACATTCGATTAATACTTTAAAGCTTACATAACTCGACGAAACTCGGGATACACTCACTAAATTAACCTTTTTGGAAACTGGACATTACAATCATCTTTCAAAAACATTTCCATTAGAAAGTAGACTCTCTCACGATTCCGTGGATATCTTATTTGTCAAAAACGGAGTTACGGTTCAAAAGTTATGGCCATTTGAAAAATTCCGTTGCTATTGCGTCGCAACTACCAAGTTGCGTCGCAGCTATATGTCACTGGTTTCCAGTTGCGCCGCAGCTAGCCCCGATTCTGCACAAACCTCATTGTTTAACCTCCAAAACTTAACCAAACACACCCCAAACGACCCCAAACCTTATGAACGACTTTTAACCCTCAAAATTCATCATTTTAAGACTCTAATGATGTCATGAAAACAACCCTTAACATCCAATTGATTTGCAACACAACAACAATCATTTTAGGTTACCGAATTGATTAAACTCACGTTTTTGACTCCAATCAACCCTCTAAAGACCTAGATCAGTTATGAATCGAATCAAGGGATTGAAAGGACATGAAATCAATGTTATTATACCTGGGATACCTGGAGATTATAAAGAGAATGTAAAAACTTGATCAAAACACTCTCGAATCAACCAAACAAAGATGAAATCGAACAAGGAATTGATTATGGCAATGGGGAATGGTTAGGGCTCAAAGAGAAAAGGATAATATGAGTAATTAGAAGCTAATGGCCTGCTCCAAGACCCTAATCCCGTTTTTTAGTTTCCATCTATGTCAAAACTAGTCCTTAGGCTTCCTTATGGCTCATATTTAGCTCAAAACACCTATTGGGAATACTTACTAACACTTTAATCACAATTAATCATCTTAAACAAATTAACACATGAATCATTAAGGCTTTAAAACTTACACATAATGCACATTAATCACACATAAACATTAAATCTCTTAGAGACTTAACGGACACATTGTGTTGACTTAATGACTCAAGTCAACCGTTAATTAAAAGTTCGGGATGTTACACTTTTAATATAAAAAACTTTTTAATGCACATTAAAAAATGAACTTTTAACATGAAAAAATATAATTTTTTTAATGCATATTATATGAAGCCTACAGATTTCATTAGCATTTCTAAAATATAAACTGTTGCTTTATTCAATTTCAATGCTTGTTGTTATGTACTTTAATTAATGATAATTAACATTCAATATGTTATACTTTAATAATTTATACCAAGTGGGATTTGCTAACTAGTGCCCCTAATGCATCAGTTAAGTAGCATTTAATGAAGTTCAACCTTTCTAAAATATGAAAATATGTATTAATTATTCATTTAAAAATAGAAATTGTTATGTTAAATTAATACACATTAAATATAATTTTTGATTAATAAGGAAATAACAAGTTCATTAAATGTTTCTTAACTAGTGCATTAGGGGCACTAGTTAGCAAATCCCTTTATAACAATTAAATTGAAATTTTTAGTGTTTTAGTCATTTTATTTCTATTTTTTTTTTCTAAATATGGATATAAGACAATTTTCAAATAAAATGTTGTAAACTTCAATACATTAAAGATAACTAATTCTACCATTGTCTTAAATCATAAAACTTATCTTGTGAATTAAAATACTTAATTTTGATGAACAAACTTAGTTGTTCTTACCGATTTGGGGTTTTTTTCTTCTTCTAATTCCTTAAATCTACAACAACAACAACAAGGTACCCAATTTCGACATAAGCCGGGCTATGGGGGAAGTATGAAGTAGACAGACCTTACCCCTACTCAAAGGTAGAGAGACTGCTTCCAGATCCACCGGAGTGGAAGCCTTAACCGGATAGGGATAATCTCGATCTCAATCTCAATCCCACTATTCGGATCACAAATTCAGATCTTAGATCTAGAAATTTGTTACCATTAGGGAGAGGGAGAGGTTAGAGAAAGAGAACCCTAGACAAGAGGAAAAGTGTTATTACTAATTCCTTAAATCTCAAGATACAAAATATCTGATATACCTTTCTTTTATTGATCTATTTTTTATACTTATATTGTCTTAGTTAGAAATTATTTATTCATAATTTTATTTTTTTCTTTTAATTGCATTCGATACAAAATATTTTTTGAGTAATAATAATTTGATCATCTATTAACATATCTTATATATAATCATCAATTATGTTTTTTATAAAAAATCAATATATTTATGTCGCGTATTACGCCGGAATATAATCTTAGTACCGAAGTATAATAACGGATTTAAAGTTTTTTGGCGACATTGTTAAACCCTGAATATGGGCCCCATGTCAATTTAAGTTTTGACCAACTGGCCTAATAATATCAAATTCCAATCAAGGCCCAATTAACTTGATAAAACGCACGAATTAAATACTCATGAACAAAGACCTGTTACCTGTACTGTGATACATATCTTGCCCCTTTCTCAATTATCTTTCCCGAAAAAGGCCAATTTTACATCAACACCCCGATCTATATCTCTCTTCCCAAATAATTCTACACAGCTCCCATTCAAGGTTCCTAATCTATTTTTATTTTTTTGCGCTAATTTCAATCTAATTCAGTTAACATGCATATAAATATCTATATTACCTACTTCAGTTTTATTCCTTCTTTTAGACCTCTTTAATTCGTTTCCTAAACTAGATTGATTATGATTTGAGCCAGGTATATATATATAATTTTGTTAGAATATTAACATCAGGTTTGATCCCCCCTGAGTTATTGGTGAAATTTCGATATACTTAAAATTGTTGTAGTTGTATTTGAATTAGGTTGGAATGGAATATTTCCGTGTGCCAATATGAATATAAGTTCCGTTATTTCCGGTTTGACGTTTTATCATTTAAGTAATGGTATTATTTAACGAGACTGGTTGTTTAGAAAGTTGTTGTCACATCTATAGGAAATTGAATTCACATTTGTTATCATGCGACGGTATCAGAAGCTAGTTACGTTGTTTATATGATATATTGAAGTGCTTATCTGATAATTATGTTGACGGGTTGCTTGATCGCTTTTTTAATGAATTTTTGTTGCTAAATATATTTGTATCGTTGTTATATGTTGACTGTGTTACCTCCTTTGAATAGATCTGCGGCGCTTAAAGGTTATAAATAAATAAGCTGCGTTCTGTAAATTGGGGTACTATGTCATCGGAAAAGAATGGAAACGGTGAAGGCAACGCCAATGCACCAGTGGCAACCTCGGAAAAGAAAGACGAGAAGCCTTTGAAGCATAAACGCAAGTTGGTGAAGAAGTTCTTTTATGCAAAACCTAAACCTGACAAGTCCGACTCACCGGTACCAACCACGGATAAGAATACTCCAAAGTCTTTAAGGGCAAAACGCAAAAAAATGAAGAAGAAGAAGAAGTCGAAACTTGGGAAGTCCAGCTCACAGCCGTTGCCATCGAAAGAGGGAACCACCCTCACTTCTCAACAGAATGATACTGAAGTTGTAAATAACTCCTCTGATAATAATCTTATGCCTTCTGGCTCAAAGCAGCCGCAAAAGCCCCAAAATAATGTGAAGATGCCTGATAATAAATCTAAACCGGTAAATACAAAGGAAATGCAAGGTGCTCAAAATCCTAAACCCGAAGCTGAAAAGAAGGGCGTTCATTCTGGTAAAGCGAAAGAAGTGGAAAGTTCTTCAACAATCCATGCCAAAAATAAAGACACGAGGCTCGGAGGGTTTATTTTTATGTGTAATGCTAAAACTAAACGAGATTGTTATCATTATCGTGTCATGGGCGTCCAAGCACACAAAAAAGATCTGGTAATGGGTATCAAGCCTGGTTTGAAGCTTTTTCTCTTCGATTTTGATGTGAAGCTTATGTACGGTATATACAAAGCAACTTCTAGTGGTGGCATGAAACTTGAACCCGCTGCTTTTGGTGGTGGCTTTCCTCTTCAGGTTTGTTTTCACAAGGTTTTTTTGTTGTACGGCAAATTAAGGTTTTACTCGTTTATGTTTATTGATGATTGGGATTTTGTACAGGTTCGGTTTGAGGTTCACAAGGACTGTCTTCCACTACCTGAGAGTGTATTTAAGAAGGCTATCAAAGAGAGTTATGATGAAAGAACTCGCAAGTTTAAGACTGAGTTAACTTTTGATCAAGTGAGCCTCTTTCCATTCCTTTCTTCTGTATCATCTTTAATTCAATTATGCAGTTTTCTTAATTTTTTAGAGCAAAATGGAAAATCTAAACTTTTGAAAACTGGAGGGTAAAGAAACATAGCAAGAAGTGGCAATCAAACGGTCGATTTGGGTACGTCTTGTCTTTAACGGGTCAAATGGGTAAATCAAAACTAGCTGAAGCGGGAACAGGTCAAAACTAGCTTAAACAGGAATAGGTCAAAACTAGCCTAAAGTGTATTTTTATTTCGTACAACTCGCTAATCACTTTTTGAAAACAAGATTGTTAAGTTATTATTTATGTTATTTTTAATGGGAAAAAACATGTTTAAGGATTAATAAATTCTTCTTTGTTTACCCAAACCTTCCTTGACTCATTATCCAACCTGCCATTTTACCACCTCTAGGTATTACTGACTATTTTGTAAAAAAGCTCTTTACTTTATGCTGCTTTTTAGGTAAACAGACTTGCAAACTTATTCAAGCCAGCTCCATTATTGCATGCAAATCCACAGTCTATTGTTCATGAGCTTCGTAGACCATTTGGATTAGAAGGTATGCAGCTCCCAAAGCCAACCGTGGCTTCCCCTTCGCATTTATTGACTGAACAGGAGTATAGGATGTACGGGCTTAGAGGAGACAGATATAGAAATTTAACTGCTGTTGGTCCTCCTGCTTATGACCCTTATAGAACCGTTCAAGTAAGAGAGCTCCTGCGCCCTGACACGAGTTTCCTTGGTAGACCACCTGAACAAGAAAGTATGCAGTTTTTAAACCCAGCTGTGGCTTCTTCTCCACTTTTAATGACAGAACAAGAGTATAGGAACTATGGGCTTAGAGGAGATAATTATAAAAACCAAACCCCCGTTGGTCCTCCTGCTCATGAACCTTACAGACCTGATCAAGCAAGAGAGCCTCCCCACTCCGACACAGTTTTTCATAGTAGGCCGTCTGAACAAGAAAGTATCCAGTTGTTAAACCCAACTGTGGCTTCTTCTCCACTACTATTGACCGAACAAGAGTATAGGAGTCGTGGACTTAGAGTAGATAAACATAAAGACCAAAACACTGTTGGTTCTACTGCTAATGACCCTTATAAAATCGATCAAGGAAGGGATCCACCCCAACCGGATACGGCTTTCCTTGGTAGACCACCGGAACAAGAAAGTACGCAGTTCCTTGACCCAAGCGTGACTTCTTCACTTCTATTATCCGAGCAAGAGTATAGGAATTATGGGCTTAGAGGAGATACACATAAAAACCCAACCCCTGTTGGACCACCTGCTTATGATCCTTATAGAACTGTTCAAGAAAACGTAGGTTCCAGGGCTGATACACGTTTTCTTAGCGAAAGGGACTATCGAACTTATGGCCTAAAAGCCTCCCAAGAGAAACCTACTTCAGTGACTCCAAACACAGATGCAACTAGCCATAATCCCGCTATCGGTTTGTATCAACCAGTACCATATAATCTATATGATCAGGATTCTGACTTGGTTCAGCGTTATCTTTCACATCCTCTAGCTGCTCCCTCTACTTATGGATATGACACTGCACATGTGGAGGATGATAGACGACTTCATCGGGAAACCATTTTATCTGACAGGGTAGAAAGAACGTACGCTGGAAATGCCTCCACCAATGCATTATTGAATCACAACCAGAGTGTTGGTCAGAGAGAATCCGAACTTGAATACAAACCCGCCCCTGTCTCATCTCGATATGCGTTTGCGGGACCTTATGTAATACACCGTTGATGTGAGGTTTGTTTTTTTACTTCATGTTGTTTGATGTTATCAATTGTTACATGAGAAACTTTCTTTAGGAATTGTATTAGATTGACATTATTTATGAGCTCACTGTCGTTTTAATATCGTGTTGAAGTTCGGATTGAGTTTTCTTCCTTCAGTATAAAAGGGATGTAATACTAGCTTAAAGTTCTATTTTGGTGGAACTTGTTACTTTGTTAGTGTTCATCAATTAGTCAGATGAATATTATGTACAGTCCAAATCTTGTGCTATATCCTACAATATCTGATAATATGATTTCTATGAGAGCTTGTGTCTATTGATAAGGCAAACCCAAAAGATGGGTGATATACGTATGTGCTTGCTATTAAGTCTTCCTAAGTAGGTTAGATTATTAATTTGACGAATTGGGGTGACAATTATAGGTTGTGGGACTGTGCGTGTTAGGTAATTGTTGGTTTGAAATCTTATGTTTAATTAAAGAGTTTTGCTAAACAAAGCCCTAAGGGCTTTCGTTAAGGTGCATTAAATAATTGTACACTTACCATAAAAATCAGGCGGTGGGCTTTTAATATAGAAACGTATAACTTTTTTATGCATGTTAAGTAAAGCCCTTAGGGCTTTGTTTAGCATTTTTCTTAAATTATAAAGGGTATACCAATGTTGGAAACTGCATAAAAGCATTGGGGACTATACTCTAAATTACATCAGACAGTACCTTGTGTTTGTAACCAACAATGACATGATGCTGTCTCTTTGTTTACGACTGTGGGACCTTGGTCAAGAGACATGTCCGTATGGGCCCTGTTTGATATACTTAAATTGGGTTAAGAGTGAAACTGGAGAATTAGAATTAAAGGAGTAGTTTGCTACTTGCTATAAACGTTGGATGGGTTAAACAATTTGGATATCTGACAAAAGTAGTGGTCAAGCTCGTAATGGGAATGAGTAATTATCTATACTATGTCATAAAACATATGTAACACTACTTGAAATCTTTTAATCTAAAGGCGAGAATTGATCTAAAGTTCTAAACCATTGTTTGTAACTTTCACTTATTTCCGCTTAATCTTCTCTTCCTCGTTCATCCCTTTACCCCTCATCTCTCTCCCACATCTTTCAAAAAATATCATATGCGCACACACACAGGTATGGACGTCATAGCAAACTTTTTGTCGGTGTTTCCGCTATGCACTGGTAAGTTGTTGATAACATTAGAAGCCAAAAGCTAGATTTAAACCTTGGGTGTTATCACCCTTCTTCATCTCTGCCACCTCTATCATGTTCGTGTGTGCCTTTGTGATCGGCTACCATTCTGACATGTACCACGTTGTTGGTCTGATTGTCGTGTAGGACTCCTATAGCGGTCATTTGTTTCAGCCATCTAGCATGTATATATGGAGAGTCACGTCATCTTCTATCCCTCCTGACTTGTATAGCATCGGGCCTGTAATATCTAATTATGTAATAGACCATTATTGTTCGTTTCTTGAAATTATATGTTTTATATCTAACAATGTAAAGTAAATCTGGTAGCTGCTTTGGAGGACAATGGACAAAGGAGGGTTGCTATTGCAATTGAACTTAAAACCCATAATAGAATTTCTCCAAAAATTATTAATGGGAGTTGTAAATTTTTTAAAAGTATACTTTCTTTCATTATCTGCAACCACAACAAAATTCCGTTATCCAAGTTTTATCTGAATTGAATGGCACAAGAGACTATGATTAGACTTGTAGAACGTAGCTGTCGAAATAATTATTATAAGTTTAAAAAAATTGTAGGTGGAGAACATGCAAAAATGGGCAAAACATTAATGAATGTGAAGCTATTAATGAGAAGGAGCAATCATATGTTTGTAATGGTGAAAATAATAAAAACTGGCCAATTGGGGTATACATAAATTATAATTAGAGAGTATCCGCATATTGCACAAGCAATGACGGTAGATGGTGATGGTGGCGACGATGGTGGCGGTGGTGGTAAGAGTATAATTATTAATGTAAAAGTTACTGGTAGATGGTGGTGGTGGCGACGATGGTGGCGGTGGTGGTAAGAGTATAATTATTAATGTAAAAGTAATTCATGTAAATAGAGATTTGTGGTTATTTTAAGGGTTAAAGGTGTATGCTATAAATAATTTCATTAAAAGTATCATGAGTATATTATGTGAAAATATTTCATGTGTACCTGATCATTATTTAAGAGAAAAGAAAAAGAAAAATTTGTTTGATAAAGAAGTATAAATATAATATGAGAAAATGTTAGGTAAAACATGCAATACCTATTTTAGGTAAAACAGATGGGATTATGTAAAATTAAATGAGGGTTTATGTAAAATTCAGGGGCTCTATGTATGTTTATCAAATTCAAAGGTTTAATATGTAACTTTTTTTTAATGTGGCAGTACCTAAACTTAGGTAAAGTCTGCAGTACGAATCATTATCCCATATAATATATATAGAAGATCAAAACTGACCTTCTATGTATATTATTATACTAGTCATAATACTCGTACAATGTACGGTAGCTATATATATTGTGTTATAAAGAAATTCAAATATGTCTCATACATAATTTGTGAATATGAAAGAAATTGTGCTTAAAGTAAACAGATGATCGAAACTAAGTTATAATAAATAGTAATGGTAAATATAATATATTTTTAGTTCAAGTTTTGGATTTACCTTAAATTTTTAAAATCACATCAAAATCAAAACTTGTAAGCATAGAGGATGACGAAAAATAGCCTTGTGATTTCGGATCATAAACTCAAGACACTTTTATTAATGAGAAAACGATTAATCAAATAAGATTATAATGTTTTTTGTGTTTATAAGCTAAGAGTTAGAGTTTAATTCTAAGTCAAATAAGAAAATTGAATTTATATACAATTAAAATAACTAATTTAATAGAATAAATAAATTAAAAAGACACGTATCAATCAAATATTACGCCACGTATCGTTTTAAGAATATTTCAATCCTGTTTTAGTTTATTAGTAGAAATTAATCAAGAAATGATATTCGACAATTACGAGTATCAAATGATAAAATAGTTGACCATTTATTGATTTTATCACGTGAACGTTTTATTTCCCAACCACTTTTTTGTATACACTATAAAGATACTAGGTGTGAGCACGAGTAGTTATTGAACACGAGTAGTTAAGTGAGCAAGCTTATGGTTATTTCTTTACTCGGCTCGTTCGAAAACCGTGTAACTATATAACAAGCAACGCGAACGAGCTTCATGAGTTATTTGAGCTAATTGAGTCTTCCATTATATGGTTATAAGTTCATTATCTTAATAGATTATAACGGAATATTTTCAAATTATATGAAGCACACTATTAAAGTTAGTTTTATGAGTTTTTAAATACAAGATTAGTTCGTACATGATCATAATTGAGATTATTCGAGTTTCAACTAAAGTAATTAGATGATTTTATCAATTGATATATAGTTAAATAAAAACTTAAAAATAAAGATAAACAAGAGTTCGAGCTTGAACAATAACGAGCTTAAATTCTTGGAACTCGACGGCCTAGCTTTTCTCACCCTTAACTTTAGCCCTCCAAATTTACGACACTTAATTGTTTGTCAGTTTATTTGAACATATATATGGTATAGAAGAATTATTACATTTTTATAAAAGTTACTCGTATTAGTTAAAAAGTTACAGAGTATATTACATTACTACAATTTTTCACTGTTATAAATAATGTTAGTATACTTTCAAATAGTGTCATTTAATCAAGAATTATTCTTACTATAAGTATAAGTGTATATATACATTAACATTGTATTCGTTCCGTGATTATATATAGATCTATGTAGAGGGGAAATGACTTTCTCTTAAATGACTTTTTCTCTCCAGGGTTTTCTCTTTTTAGAATGGAACTCTAGATCTAAGATCGAGAGATCTTGTTATGAGATCGAGATTCGGTTTCCTTTTTTTTTGCTTTGGTTTCGTGTTGTCGTTGAGACTATTTTAAGAGTAAAGTCATAGGGTAGAGATCTTTTTAAAAGCAGTTAATTTGCCTTTGGGAAAAAAATATAGTTGTCTACATCTTACCTTCTTCATACCCCGAGTTTTGTCATGATTAAGTATCGTTGTTATTGTTGTATACACGTTTACGTTGTAACTAATTATCATTATTGATAGCCTTTATTTCATTTTCCCAACTTACATGTTTTTTTTATTGTCACATATTATGTTAATAATGTATATAATTTGTAGTAGTCAATATAGGTGTCAATTACATATGCATTTATATGATAATTGATTTTTTCATTTAAATATCTTCAATCAACATATAAAATCAATAGCATCATGTTTTTCTTTCTTTTTGTGTGTTATGTTGTTTCATTTCAGTCACATATTTGTCGTTATAAGGATGGATGGTATGTCTCCCTAACCCTCTCCGGTTACCACTCAGGCGCCTATTCCTCCCCACCTATAAGGAATGCTTGCCTATTCTTCTCCACTTTTTTTTTTTTTTTTTACTATTTTCTTTGCTTTTTATTTTAAACTTTAACTTATTATATAATATTTAGAACTAATACAAAATAATAAATTCAACAAGATTTTTCATTAAATAAATAAAGGGGTCAAATATATAAATTGTATTATCTTATGTATAAATAAATAAATAAATAAAGGGTCAAGTATGTAAATAAATAAAGGGTCAAATATGTAATGTCTAGATATTATAGGGACTCAAAATAAAAGAATGAAAAGATAAAAGAGATATGGGTTAAACACGCCATCATCTTCTTCAACTTTGCAAACAAAACTCAAAAATTCCATTAATAAACCTATAGCTTCAAAAAAATATGAACGTTGATGAGAAAAACAAGAAAGGGGTATAAAAGTAACGGTCAAAAAAAGTGGGGAGTGGAATAGGCACGATTCTCACGAAATGGTACACCACCCAACTGATACCGGATGGGCGGAATGATATTCCCTCCGATATATAATCATTACCTATCTTCTCACCAGGGCAGACTGGTAGCAACATTATGATCAATAGATTGGTAAAGATTTATATTTATACTAACATCATATATTGCAATAATATAAGACAAAAATAAGTAAGTACGTAACACCTTATAAGTATGAGGGAGGTTAATATGTAGTCCGCTTACCTCTACCTAAGGTAAAAAAAACTGCTTCCATATTTTATTCAAGATTTAAAAAAAAATCCAGCTTTGTAAGGTATTATAATAAAACTATTGACCTCTTATGCAAATGTTATGATGTTAAACACTTGATTTAACCTTACACAATAGTACTAAAGTCAAGTATATACACATTTTGATGGTAATATTAAACATGACAAGATCTTGATATGTTTTATTGTTAGCGATTCATTTTACATATTATGAGACCAAAGCTTTAAACATGCCTAATAAGTAATAACATATCTAGTTCAAAATATCTGTGTGAATATCTTATTTTGTGTTTCTTAATTATCACATCTAATTTATTATGCGTCTTATATTTCTTTATTAAACATATTTTTAATTTTTAATCAAATTTCATATTGATTTAAAACCTCAAACACACATTCATTTTAAGAAAAACAGATATAGTGGGGTGCTTAAATTTTGTGACAATGATATTCAGATGTCACTCTTTTAGTACCATCGCTAAAATAGAAATAAAATAAATATGATAAGGAAAAGGTTGGCAGGATTTCCTTTTACATGTTAATCGCATCGCTTTTCGTTAGTCCTGTTTTATCTATTGGCCCAAGTTTATAACAAGTACCCCCTTTTCCTGTCAACTTGTCAAAATCAAAATCCACACATTTAGGACCTGTTCACTATTTAATTATTAGGATTGTAATTTTTTTTAACAGTCGATCAGTATTTGACATTAAGGGACACCTTATCGAATATGGTGAAGTCATGTACGTACTCTAGACTATGATATATAGATAATAAGCCGTTACAGGCGATTCAAAGGAAAACCCCCAGGACATGTCACTTTAGAGAGTCGAACTCATGACTTGAGGTAAAACCAGGGATGACTCCAACCAGTTGATCTAGCCTTCATTATCAAGAAGATTTTTGGATTTTCAAGTTTCAAGTTTTTAAGAAAAAACTCTTATCTAATAAAAATTTTGGCTTGGTTAAAGAGCTTCAAGCTTTTCGACTAGGAAAATAAGCTCCATTGTTAATGAAATAGAAATCTATTGTGTGATGGGGCTCTTTAACGTAAATCCGGTTAAGATAACATATGTTAGACTTTGATGGTAGCTAAGATTTTAGAAAAAAATTAAAAAGAAAAGCCATTTAGTTTATTTATAAGATATACCGTATAACATAAGATATAAAAACACGCACGAAAGGTCATTGCGAGTCACTAATATTCCAATTGTTGTTTGGTACTTTCATGAAGAAGACATAAAACGGACTTTTGGCTATGAATATGAGAATATTATTGAATACGTTCCTTTCGTGATCATATTCTTGACTAGTGCAACATTGATAAATGCTCAGAGTCTTAACCAACCTATTACTAACACATACTTAATAAGTTGTTATTGTAGTATGGTACTAGATATGGTTTGATAGCTCACGTGTTTGATAATTTGCCACCGTGAAATCCTATATATATCTTATAAAACTAAATGGTGATGTTTTTTATTTTTCAAAAACCACAAACTAACATTTCAAAGTATGTATTCAAGTTGTCAACATAAGCTTTTTGAAATTAAAATTGTGAAAACTATATAAAATTGTCTAACTTGTAGCCATAAAGATTAATTTTAGAGAATTTTTTTTTTGAAATACTATTTTACGTTAAAATGCACAAAAACATCAATTATTAGAAAAAAAAAATTTACATTAGGTAAAACTTAAATGAGATACACTTGATAAGTAATGGTGTCTATCAGATTATCAAGGATGTTCTTCAAACCGTTCAAATTGACAAAACTAGAGTATTTTGGTTGGTTTTGACAGATTGGTTTTTTAAAATTAGTTTTGATGTTTAAGTTTGTAGAAAACTGGGTTATTTGGTCCAATTGTGGCTTAAGCAAAAGAAAAACCATAATAATCAGGCTAGGCAAAACTTTCACAATTCAAATTTTGAATTATGTATACAGGTATATACATAGACGGATAGAAACATAACATACTATTTTGAAAAATAAACAAAAAAACGAGAGTTAACCCAAATACCCAATTACACACTAAAACAAGATACACAAACTTATCATTTGTTATATATTAAATTTGATATATTTAGAAATATCTAAAAACTACAACTTAAGAGCTGATATAGCTTCTAGTTTATAATCAACCCTCTTACAACTACAATGAAAATAAGTATTGTTATCTTGATTGTTTATTGTATTATTTTTTTTTACAGTCGAGGACAAATATACATAAAATTATATAAATTTTATAAAAGAAGAAAAAAATGAACTCGAAACCATCAAGCTTAAATGGGTTGAACTTGTCTAGCCTGACGACATATTTGATCTAGCTGTGGATGTTGTAGGAGGGTTGATTGGTCTGTGAACACTCTTAATATGTTTCTAGTTTTCAATGTGGAAATAAACAAATAGATAAAATCAAGGGACTAAACAATAAAACAATCATAATACAAGGATCACATAAACATACAAACATTTGCTATTTTCCCCTCACAAGTGTATAGAGAGAGAAACAAAACAAATACACAAATAAATTTATAGCGAGAGAGAAGAGAGAGAGAAAGTGTGTGTTTGTTTGAGAGAGAGAGCGATCACCGAGAGAGAGAAACGGCATTAATGGCGGAAGGAAAGCCGCCGTCGCTAAAACACAGCGACGAGAGTGTGAAGCTGTTCGTCGGTCAAGTCCCTAAACACATGACTGAATCACAGCTTATTTCAATGTTCAACGAATTCGCTCTTGTTGACGAAGTCAACATCATTAAAGACAAAGCCACGCGTGCTTCTCGAGGTTTTCCTCTCTTTTTTTTTTTTTTTTCTCTCTTATTATTTATTTCCCTCTCGTTTTATTTTTTTTGTAATAATAATTCGTTAATGTCACTTCCGGATCACAATGCGTGATTCACGTTATTATTATTATTACTATTTTTATTATTTTTTATGTTTCATACATTCATAGATATAGATTTTGTATTGAATTATTGAGAATTTGTGTGATTGAAACCCTAACTTATTATAGTTATTTGTATCTCCGGATCACATTGCGTGATTCACGGTGCTGTTTTCAAGTTTTATTACTTTTTATAAATTTAGTTTATTGTAGATTTGTGTTGACTTATTGTGTTTTAAACCCTAATTGACAGCTGTCAATGTCACTTATGGATCACAATGCATGCTATATATGTGTATATATATATATAAAATAATTTTTGAATTTTATTGTTTTAGATGTGTTGATTAATTGAGAATCTTGTGTTTAAAAGTTGGAAACTTCAATTATCGTTGACAATTTGTTTTAAGTATTTTTTAATTTTAAAATGTATGTTTATTTGTGTTGACTAATTGAAATATATTGTAATTGAGAGAAACACCTTTATTTGTTATCACCAGGCTGTTGTTTTGTAATATGCCCGTCTAGAGATGAAGCGGATAAAGCAGTGAATGCCTTTCATAATCAGAAAACCTTGCCTGGGGTAAGATCCTGCTCAGTTTCCTTTGTAATGTCGATTTTATCTTTATTGTAGTCGGTGTCTGAGTGTTTTTTTTTTTTTTTTTTTTTTATAAAAATAATATTGTGCATTGTAGAAATTCATGTTATTTGGTAAAAAGTTTGATTCAGAAGAATTGTATTGTAATATTTCCGATTTCATAAAAATTTCAGACCTTTTCTATCTTTGGGATATTCATGGAAATCGGTAGATTCTATGTATAGAATGTCCTGTAAAATTCCAACAATAAAAAAAATGATTTTTTAACCTTTAAATTGTCTGTATCACTCATTGTGTTGTTGCAAATGTTATATGAACTTATTGCCGACATATATTTTTTTTGTATTATTCATTGGATCAAATGTTGGAAATTGCACTAGATGTAAGGAACAGTAGTAGGAACCTACATTGTGATAAAGTGAAATTTGATGAAAAAGTACTTATGAGGAGATAAAGTGCAAATTAGATGATTATTTATGTGTAGGAATGGTATTTGACCTTAATAAAACTTGATTTCTTCACGCTGAACGTACTCGAATGCATGGGTTTCCTGTTTAAAAAGAGAGTTGATTACTTTTTCTTTTCTTATTTGAAAGAACAAAATCATAAAGTTTAGTAAAGTTTTTTGTGGCTAAAATAGGTGTATTGAAGCAACATGCTTTATTAGACATCATCCTTGCTTTGAGACACTCATTTAAAGTTGGCTAGTACATTCTCTTGCAAGGCACGACAACAATTATTTCAAACATATATCCTCTATTGTAACTGCTATTAATAGTATAATATGATATTCATTATGGTGATAACTTTTTATCAACATAAACTAATGCAATAAGTGCATACAAGTTAAAAGTTAAATTACGGAGAAGAAGTTGGTACTAAACTGCTAATTGTATAGTTTTTGAAAATGACCAATTATATTCCAACTTTCTGTTCTTTTTTTATTAACCTCTTTTTATGTTATTTATTATTTAATTTAAGTTTCAAAATGTTCATCATTACTGTTTGATGTTCTACATTTGGGACATCTCATTGTTTTTACAGCTCCATATAGGACAAGTATGTACATTTGATGGGATTAGATAAACAAACATCACCATATTCTACAAAAGTTGCTACTCAAATTCACGTGTAGTCGTGTAGACCAAAGCACTAATATTGTATTCAGTCAACTATTGATATCGTATATGGTTACTCTATTGACCTGTTGAATGCAGTTATGGAAATCTAAATGCGTTTTACTTTTTTGTATTAACGCTGGCCCTAGATTTTTATAATGAGTAGAGTTTTCTGGTTGCTTTATATGGGTCTAACATATTTTAGTTCTCTATAGATTATGCTACCTGTGTAATTACTTTTGAAACCAACTACCACAATGCTAATCAGAACAAATTATGAAATAGTACATTGAAGTTTATATACAGTGGTAATATTATAGCATACGGGAACCTAAATTTCATGTTATCTTGTTTTCTATACGTTTCATGGAGATTTCAATATTTGTTACACCACTGAGTTAGAGTAAATGGGATCTGACCCTGTAGATATGAGTGGGAGTTTATATTATTTGACGTAGCATATGATTTTTCCATTCTTGATTTAATGAGGGCATGAGGCATTTTCTTTTGTTATGTCTCAGGCTTCCAGTCCATTGCAAGTGAAGTATGCTGATGGCGAGTTGGAACGACTAGGTAAGAGAGGTTAATTCATTGAATTAAGTGCTGTTTCCTGTTTTCTATCTGTTGGTTATTGAATTCGCTGATATTATTTTTCCTGACTATCTTATATATTTCCCCTGATTTTTTGCTCAAGAACACAAACTCTTCATCGGTATGCTTCCTAAGAATGTTTCTGAAGGTGAAGTTTCAGCATTGTTTTCACAATATGGAACCCCAAAAGACTTGCAAATTCTTAGAGGTTCCCAACAAACGAGCAAAGGTGCATATCACATCTTCTGGACTTTTATTCAGTAGTGTAATATATTAAAGATTGGTACCTTTTTCGGGGGCTTCATTTCATGTTCTAGAATCATGATTGTACCAGGTTGTGCTTTTGTTAAGTACGAGACAAAAGAACAAGCTGTTGCCGCTATAGAGGCCCTCAATGGAAAACACAAGATGGAGGTTTGTATATATACAAGTTTTTTGGTATTGTAGGTTTTTTTTTTTCCATTAGAAAGTGCATGGTATGTTCCATTATCATAGCTGCCTTTTGTAATTTTGTTTTTTTCTGTATTAGGGTTCAACTGTACCTTTGGTTGTTAAATGGGCAGACACTGAAAAGGAAAGGCAAGCTAGAAAGGCTCAGAAAGCACAATCACTGGCCTCTTCTTTAGCAAATGTCGACCCGACACAACATCCATCTTTATTTGGAGCACTTCCAATGGGTTATATGCCACCATATAATGGTTATGGGTATCAGGTTTGTCTCCCCATAAGTATTGAATCACTTCAATATTTTTTTTCTTTTGTTTCGATTATTGTGTGGCATTATAGATACCTTGTGGTTAAGAGTTGATATTTTAAGTAGGCTCCTGGAAGTTATGGGCTTATGCCGTATCGCCTTCCCCCGGTGCAGAATCAACCCCCTTTTAGCCCAAACCAAGCAAATGCATTACGAGCAGGGTCTCCTAGAAACTTTGCAGTTTCTCCAACTGGTTATATGGGCTCTGCTTATCCAGCTGTGCCACGACTTCAATATCCCCTGGCATACCCCGGGGGAATCAGGCCTTTTAGTGGCCCGTCTAGCCCAGTTCCACCAGAAGTTGCCAATAATAATGCGTCAACATCCTCAACAGTCAGTGGAAGTGCTGCAGACCATATCGAAGGTTGGTAAACATTTCTTATGTAGATTAGCTTTCCTTTGTGTTAACGTCCACTTCTACTAGTGTTGTTGATTTAGGTTTTTGATTATCTCAAACAGGTGATTTTAGCTAGAAGGGTAATTGGGAAATGTGTTGGAAGTCACCCAATGTATTTACATTTAATGCGTACGACATCCTAAATTGTTTTATTCAAATTTGTATGTTAATTTTTTTTCTTTTATGGAATCATGGTTAACAACACACTAATTATTCATCATGGTCAACAACATATTAAGTATTTATAAAATTCAACTAAAAAGTGTTGCCAGGTCCACCCAACCGGTCCACCTCTGTTTTGAACTTTACCTATTATCCGGCTTTAACCCAAATTGGTGACCCGTTACATAAGTGTGGGACATGCCCATCTCGCCACCTCCTCATCTACCCATTATTATAGTCAATTTAAGCATAAAAATATAAATGTAGGTCCACCTGGTGCCAATTTGTTCATATATCACATCCCCCAAGAATTTGGTGATGAAGAGCTTGCAAATGCGTTTCAGTCATTTGGAAGGGTTTTGAGCTCCAAGGTTTTTGTCGACAAGGCCACCGGTGTGAGCAAGTGCTTTGGTACGGACTTTAATATATTCTATTCTAACCTTACTTACATGTCTGCCTCTAATTACCGTGTGATTGCAGGTTTCGTTAGTTACGATTCCCCATCTTCCGCCCAGTCTGCAATTAATACTATGAATGGATACCAGTTAGGTGGTAAGAAGTTGAAGGTTCAACTTAAAAGAGACAACAAACAAAATAAAGCTTACTAATTTATGGTAAGCTATCGAAGGCCACAGAACTCTATTTGTAATGTGCATATGCGAGTTTCTGTGGTTGAACTGCTATGGGGTGGATCTGGGACAATCATTGAAAGTACATGCTGTTCCATCCCACTTGTAGCCAAAGCCCTGACACTTTTATTTCTTTGTTAATTGTGTGCCTTTGTAATCTGTAATTGTGTAACATATTAATTCATTTAGTCATTTACTTTCAATATATTGATTCTTTTCTCTACAACGTTAGTAGCGTAGTGTTTTAAAAGCTTATTTTTAGAAATTTCATTTGCCTCTCTTTCAAGACAAATTCTGATTCTTTTTTGTGATGATCAACTTTTCCAATCTTGTTTTTTTCCGTGTTATATAAAAAATAAACATGGGTGTGGTTCATATTTAGTAGTTGATACAAGCATAGAATACTTCAAAGCGACACTTTTTGCTGGATTTATTGAGGCACAAAGTTATGTGAGTTTTTCTTTATTGTTGTCTTCATCGAAGATGTGTTTCCAACTGTGGTTTGTTTTGTATCCAGGTATTTTCCTTCTTACATTCGACCCTTCACCCTTTTGCATGTTGTTTTTTTACACACCTGTAGGTGTTATTTTTGTTTATAATGTTCGGACGGTTGTCTAGGCATATCCCTCTGTCATGGCCCCTGGGTTGAAAGTTTTGGGATGAATACATACTTGCTGTGTGTTTACAGATGTATGTCTAAGGTTTAAACCTCAGTAATCTTTCAGGTATGTCGTATGCAGATATTTCTATTACTATTATGATTCTCACTTGTAGTTAAGTTTTTTACTATGTGTTGACTGTCTGCAGATTAATTATTCAAACATGTATTGGTAGAACAAGCAGTTGCTGCTTTAGCTTCTGAGTCAACTTGGTTACGCATGTCTGAATTTACTTTGCAAAGCCCGTTGCAATGATTCATCTGACATCAATGTGTCATATTGGTGTAGGTCACCCATGGATGCATGAACCCATCAGGTTCAAAACTCTAAACAGCTTAGAATCAGGTACACACCTGATACAATCAACTCATTGTATCTTCTCTCTGTGTGAATGATATCTTATACCGCTTTTATTTATTATTAACTGCTTTACCAAGAAAATTGGTTAGCTATGATTGAAGAATGAAAAATAGTGTTATTTGCTTTGGTTCTTATTACATGTGATGGACATCTTATATGTTTGTTGATTAGTTATTCCAGAATATCCCCTTAGGCTGCTTGATCATGTTCTAATACCAATGTTTACAATCTTAAATGTAGATATGTAATCATATATAAGTCCATTAGTTGAAATTCTAATATTACACTTGTATTGGAGGAGAATTACACACAGTGATACCAGTTAGTTTTTGCTTGAACTCTCTACTATTTTTTGTCTAATAAATAAATCGTGAAAAGAAAATAAATAATTTGATCCACTTTTTTCTTCTCTTACTTTCCTTGTTTAGTTTTGTACTTTTACGATGGTTTTGGTAACACATAGTTTTGCACCGCAATTCTTGTTCATCTATGAGTATTTCATATGCTCACATAATTATGTATCTATGGAAAAGTATGTAACACTTTGGGAAAGTCTCAATAGCCGGTAGGCAGGAGAGATGCTGGGGATATACCGAGTTACCTCTCCTACGTGTTGATGTGTTTGGCGTAGACGGAGTTTTGGTTGGGACTTGCTGGCTATGTACATGACTCTTTGGGTTATGTTTTTCTGATTTTGATCCCAAATGGGTAAAAGCTTCACTAGAAATTAACAATTGTGTTAATTTCACATTTGCACACTCCCTTAATTGCTCTCATCCTCTCAGAAAATAACAATGATTTACTTCTTGTAATTATATCTATCTCTTTAGTAAAATTCGCAAGTATATTTGAAAGTGGAAAAAAAGTATTTATAGTAAGGATTTACGTAACCTATGAATGTCACCTAACCTGTGTTAACCCATTTTGTTCCAAAATCCAAACCCATCCTTACATGCTATCCAACCTGCTTATATTGATATCTCCAACAGTTGTCTTGTGGTATACAAAGTTATTTAGATCTTTTTACATTAATCCGGTTATGGTAACTTATTCTCTTCATGTTGATGGCAGAGTACTAATGACGACAAATCCCTTGAGGTCTTCTTAAGTACTGAAGTGTACTTCAGTAAATGCATAGAGCTAGGCTCAAAGTCATGAGTTATATTAGGGATCAAACCTATAGCTTCCAGTGATTTATGAAGAGGATATTAAGCTGATTCTACTCGATCTCATTTTGCAATATTCAGATGACTAAAATCTGAACCTATTTGTAATGCGCATCTGTGGCTCTTACAATGTGATTGGTGTCTCTACTAATTAATAGCAAGTTGAATATACGGTCCATTTTATTTCTTATTTTTTTCATTTTATGCATGTGTGTGTAATGATGACTGGCAGATGGCCCATGCTTAAATTCAAGTGTATTGTTGGGGGCAACAAAAGTATGGCAGCTGTGTTGTGTATGGATTGAAAATGGGTGGTTGTGATCGGTAACTCGACTTGTTTGTGATCTGGCATTATTTCTTCTGAACCAGCTAGAATTTGGTGTAGTTAAACACTATTTTTTAACCATTGTACTAGCAGGCTCTTTTTTACAATATATACTTGTGAAAAGATAGTACTACATTGTATGTATGAGCGGGTTAAGCTTATTTATTGTGCCTATTAACTTTTTCAAAAGACGATCAGCTCTTCTATGCAAACTTATACAGCTTATTATAGCCTTCATAAGCTAATTTAAGAAGGTTGTGATGTGGACCTTTTTAGTTAATAATAACCATAAGCATTTTTAATTAGGAAGTGATATTTGTATCACGCAATTTGATAAATCTATCATAATTGTGCATTACAATGCTCTTGCAGAATGTTATGAGATCTATAGTGGTAGATGTATCAAATTATGTGGTACAAATATCACTTCTCTTTTAAATTAGCCAACACAAATACCGCTAAGTGAGGCTGCTAGCGTTATGTATCTGGGTATTCTTCAACTTTGTGGTAGACTTAAAATAGGATCATTCCTCTACTATTATTTACAGCTGGAAAGTTCTATAGTATTTATTTACAGCAACGTACTATCAAATTCATATTTGTGGCCCGGGAACTTCAATACCCTAATAAAAGAAAATGGCAGTATAGTAGTAGGTGTAATCCAACCATTATCACCTGTAAGAAAAGTAATACTCGTTTCTCTTAAAAAACAAATTTTAACTTGAAAAGATAATGCAAAAAGAAAAATCAAGTGGATTTAAAGTAACTTTGAGAATGAATCAATAAATTTGCAAATAGATATATCATTTTTTGGATAAAAGTATATTAATCCAGAAACAGTTACAACCAATATGGATGAGTCTCATGTTTCAGCCTAATGGCAAACAACAAAGACCAGCTTAAAAGCTAAATGAAGTAATGAGCTATCATGCTAGACTAATATTTGGATATAACTGAAGGTTACCTGTAAAGGTTTCCATCTCACCAGTCATTTCTTCATAATCAGACTCCTGGTGGTCATCTCATTATTATTATGCAAGAAGTGTGAGTAGTACTTGGTTTTTAGTGCCCTTGGTACTAAAAAGGGCGGTGCCTGTTCTTTTTTCGTGTTCCTGTTCCTCAATTAGTCCCTGCATTATCCTTCTACACCCCCTCCCCATCTCTAATACACCCAATGCAATCGAAGTTTTGTATTAGCAGTCTTGTTTCCTTGACGAAAACTATTATCTTGCATCACCTTTTGTTTTTTAGGAATCTAACTTGACAGCTTTTGGATACCCGAGTTTGGCTTTGTAGCAAAAAACCCAAACGAAAGAGAGTTAATTAATGAGAAAACCCGAGTTCCAACAAATCCAGTGTTCTAAATAAAATGCAAACTCAAAGGAAACCCGAGCTAGAGAAACCAAGACACAAACTAAGGCAAGCAAGAACACTAGTTCGACTTGAGACCTCAACTCAAATCTTATATTTGAGCCAACAAGAACGCTGAACCATAACCCTAATTAACATTGCTATCTCCCTTAACAAGGTTCTCAATACCACACCACTTCAAACAGGAACCCAGTTACATACACACAGATCAAACTTAAAAGGATTCCAACAGTAGCAACCCCAAGCCGGTCAAAAGCCTAACCCCTTAAACTCACTCACTTGATCTATTAATGAGGTTCTAATCAGCCAAATGATTAATCCAAGGATTAAATAAAGGTAAATCACACACTCAGCATTGGGTTAGATAACAAGCCGGGGAAGAAAACAATTAGGAGCAAAAGGTTTTGAGCCGGTAGCCAAACACAAAGAAATCTAAAAAAGACCCTTAAAAAACTATATAACCTTAGTCAAAATACGAGCAGTAATTAGCCATAAACAGAACAGATTCATATCCCAGCCATAAACTGTCATTTTTCTTCCAAGTTTCAAACACGAAGTAATGAACTCCTATAAACATAAATTAAAAAGAAAAGTACGACTACTGCAACTCTATTAATCACCCCATGTTCTGTTGATCATACATGGTCCAGTCAGAGACTTTAAGTTACAACAAACCAATCTTCACCTACTAAAATCTCAGTACAATAAAACAAACACAACAACAAGTTCAGCCCCCAGCTGAACACCAAAGTCAACTTCTCAATCCAAACACATGTCCAAGATCAATCGGACCACTACTTACTACTGCTGCAAGCCTGCAACTACTAAATAATTTACAACCAAAAAGAACCACAAGCATCTCATATAATAATAAAAATTACCTAACCAAATTCATTTAACACATTCCACAACCTTGTTCATCATTTCAACTTCTGTCCCAACTCCTGGACTCACACTCATATATCCGTCGGTCATTGCAGACGATGACTCCTCTTGGAAGTCGAAGCCGGTAGTCGGGCTAGACCGTTGGTTGACCAAGTTTCCAAGTTCTTTCTTGAAACAATCTTTGGCATTTTTGTTTTCCATAAGTCGTTTTAAGAAGCTTTCTTCTATTTCGCTTAGTGACTCAACTTCGTCTTCGTCTTCGTCATTGTCGTCTTCTGATGATGGTTGTCTCCTTAGCTCACCGCTGGTTTCCATTTCTTCTTGGCTTTCATCCGAACGGTATGACATTGGGGAGTATCCTCCGTCTGTTGTGGCGGCTTCTTCACGTTCTCTTAGGGTTTTGGTGATAAGTGTTTTGAGTAAGTTCATGACTTGCACCGCGTGCATTAGTGCAGTCAATGGATCAGACATCTGATTGAGAAAAGGCAAAAGAAAAGAACAATTGTGTCAATATTATGTGAAGTTGATACGTTCACATTCATGATGACATAAAATAAAAATGGAAACTTAAATCTGCATTACGGATCATTTACCCTAAATTAAAAGTGGCACAAATAAAAGACATATAGAAGTTAAGATGATTAAAACAATACGGGCCTAAATCTTTTGTAACGATGCTCATTACAGACGAAAAGAGGTAACTTTGGCCATTATAGACGTAAAATTTATGTGAACATGCGAAAATGGTCCATCTTTAATATTAAAAAGGGTGCAGTATGAAATGTCAGCTTTATATTCATGTTGATTAAATCATGGAGGGTGGACCATCAAACATATAAAGATTAAAAGGATTTACCTGAGTCATGTTTGGGGCAAAAACCATGGCAATGTTTCTGGCATTCATTTTATTGGATTCTTCATGCTCAACGACATCAGACATAAGATCAACTGCCCAGTTCAGCAATGCAGCCTCGGTCTTATTTAAGTGTTTCACCAGCTCAGCACACTCCTCTTCTGTGTTACACTGCAGTACCTCTTCGGCAGAAAGCCCATCAAGCACGCCACATGGCAGTTCTCTAAACCAGGCTTTAATCAAACCCGCGAGACAATGAACCTCGATGTCTTCAGGAACATTGCCTCGGTTTAGCTGGTCTCGCACTTCCTCCTCTTTGCTATTTTCTGCATTTATACGGAATATTCCTTCTGCCTACAAAAACCAATTTCCAGGACAAATATCTCATTAGTATTCACAAAGAAACCTTGAAACTAATTATGAGCTAGAGGTGGTTGTCTCAACAGATTTGCTTAAGAATGATTCAATTTGGGTTTTGTTTTTATCTCTAATGGGTCAGAGTGGCCAAACCAAGAGACTTAACTAAATGGGAACAGATCGAATCCATCAAACAGGTTGAAAGTTGCCTTAAGTCTATCGTTTATCCACATACCTCTGAAGTAATTTTAATCTAAGATTCAGATTAGTAATATAATGCATTGTTTTCTTTAATGATAATCAACCAAAGACAAGTACACGACCCTGCCCATTTTGACCCGTATTAAAGAAGACCGTATTGACCCGTTAGAACATTACCCAACATTTTCGACCCACCTATTTAGATATCTCTAATTCGTACACATTATTTAGGGGTGTATATACCTTTAGACCACCTTGTGCGTATAACCTTTCCTGCATCAGCAACAAAATAGTAGGGACACTGTTTCCTCTTGGGTCATAGGACAATTGCATTGATTCTGCTGAGACACCAAACACGCTAACACTGCCACAAAAACAAACAATAAAAAATGATCAGCAAAATTCAACAAGAAGCTAAAAACCAATTTAGCCTTGAGCAAAATAAACTCTTACTAGTTTTAAGAATACCAAATTTCAAAAAGTTACATTGTAATCTATCTGTATAACCAGATGGATGCATAATGCAAAGAAGTAGTTATGTTATACTTTGTGTCACAAGGCAAGATTTTCTTAAAACGTTTCTCCCTCCCAGTCTTGTTTGAAAAAAAAATGAGTACCATTTATATGCTGGAGTTTCTCTCAAATGAAAAAAGTGTTTGAAAAGTTGATGTTTTTTTCTTCTTTCAACGGTAATGTAGAAAAGTAATTTTGAAAGATAAATCTATTCAAAAGTACTCCTTGAAAAGTCAGGCCAAAAGAATCTATTCAAAAATACTTAATTCTGTTCACACACTGAAAGAATAAAAAAAAAATTCAAAAGTATATAAACTTATTAAGTTCCTAACCCAGATTTGAATAATAAATCTTTTACTGTATTACCATTGCCATTACCAATGACAACATACAGGAAAAGATAAATTTCAGTCAGTATTGAAAGTCCCCTTTTAAATAATCAACTTAAACAATTTCTAATAAAGTTCCAATTTTTATGAGTTTAACCATTTTCTCCAAAATCAATTAAATCTGGTACTGGCATTTAATATTTTTATGCTCCCATTTTTTAAATGACAATATTGAATAAATCCATTCAACATTTACCATCTTCACACCTTTCTCACCCTGCCTGCCTAGATCCATGTCATCCCAACATTAAATTAATCAATATAAAAAACAAAATTCAAATTTACTTGGCCTTTCCGGATTTTGCTACACCATAACCCGATTTTACTAATTTCATAAATTTTATTAAAATAGTACGAGTAGTAATAAATGAAAAGGAAAGGATTACCTAGCACTGGGAACACGACAAGGGATTTCAACTTGAAACTCAACAGGAAGTCCTAAAAAACCATGAAACCTATCAAATGTAACATGTGTCAGATGTTTCACATTTGTTGGCCATCCTATTTCCATCTCCATCTTCCGATTCTTTTCTTGTTGCTCTTGTTCATCCATTGATCCCGAATTGCTTTCCACACGACACGCCACCATCGATTTCCGCAACGCTGCAATCAACAATGCAACTAACGATATCTGATTTTCTTCTTCTTCTTCTATTTCATTAACACCCCCATCAAGTGTTTTTGCTGCTTCTGCTCGCCCGCCGCCGCAGCAATCCCCTGCTCCTCTTCGTGCTGTTAGCATTACCATTCCTGTCATGTTTTTCTGAAAGTCAAAGTCAACTGGAGTGTGAAGAAGAGGATGTGTGTGTGTGTGTGTGTGTGTGTGTGTGTTTTTAAATGAGAGAGATTTTGAATGTTTTGTGTTTTTCTCTAGTATTATATTTGTGTGTCAGTGTGTGATGGGTTTCAAACGGCCTTCTGTTTTCAAATTTTATTGCTTTATTATTACTCGTATTATATTTGTTGGGTTTGACTAAAATGCCCCTTTTTTGGTATTTACGAAAATGGTTTACCAACCAATAAATTGTAACTTCAGGTTTCACTCTCTCGACAATTGTTATTGTTTATGTTATTATTTTTTATTTTTTATTTTTACCGCAACTCAACATGTGTGTTTGCATAGAAGTAATAATTTTTACTAGTAGTACCCAAGCTAGGCAATGTGTAGAGCCGAATATTGAAAGTCTAAAACTTAATCAAACCAATTAACTAATTACAATATGTTGTATTTTGTTTGTTTGTGATGCTAGCAGATCTTTTTATTATCAATAATAATGTTATATTTGACGTTAAAAGAAAAAACTAATTAAATGACTAGTGAATTTATCATTTTTTTAGGGGCTTATTTTTTTTCTTAAGGCCTCGATTTTTGTAGGCATTTTCGGATATGGTCCTGGTAGTACCTAAAGGGTTAAACGTGTCCACGAAAAAATGTTTTATGTTTCGGTGATTAAAGGAAGGAAAATAACTTTAATAGTTAACGAGGTATTTTCGTAACCATCTCTGCTAAACATTTGTTGTGACCATCTTTAAGATTTTTAATTTAAGGTTTGAAATTATGATCAATCGTAAGAACATCATTACACATGTCTAACTAGTAACATTTTATAAATAATTTTTCTCTAATATCTTCACGTACTTTTTGTTTGCTTTTTTCGAACCATTATACTTTTTTTTTTTGTACAGGTCATTATAAGTTACCAAATTATTTCATCTAGATCATTTAGTTAATTTAGTACATGACTAACATTTTAGCTGATATATACTCATAAAATTGACAAGTGATTGCTTATGTGGCTTTAAGTATGAGTGGTGATTCGTACACCATCTTTTTTAGCTGTACATCACCAAACATTTTTCACATCATCGTACAGTATAATACCTTAAAAGCATATTAGGTGTATAAGACTAACAAATTGTAGTGTATAGATTATCATCTTTTAAGTAAATATCATCTGAGCAACGTTACCTCTTTTAGATGAGATCATGTCACCTATAATGGTAGTCACATCATGATTGACAAGGTTTGAAAATGAATGACCAAAATAAAACAATTTGTCAAATTTTAATGATCTAAAAAGAGATTAAAAAAAAAGTTCGATGTACTAGAAGTAACAAATTAAACCGTAAGGATTTTAATGAAAAAAACCTTTTATAAATGAATAATGTGAACAACCATATTATATTATAATTTAATTATGTTTATGGATGTTTGTTGATCCATGGATTAAAAACTATTTAAGTGGCCTTAATGTTAATCAAAGAGGACGTACATCAAGTTTTAACTAAAGGATGGAATTTAATGGTAACATGTGTTGATTCAATGGTCGATTCATCATGATACTCTTCATTGTTTGTTGAAACTTACACATCATCGATTACATCGCTTTAAGAAGTTGAGAATAATAAGTAAAGTGTAGCCATATCCATCCATTTCAAAAGAAAAAAAATATATATATATATATATATATCCATTTCATTAAAGTCGATATGCATTTAGATTATGGAATTTTTTAATATATGCCCTAAGGACACATATAAAACACATTTATAGAAACTACCATTTTATATTAATTACAACTAGACGGGTGCCCGCACGATGCAGCGGTGATGGTAGTAGCGACGGATGGTGTGCCGGCAGTGGGAGTGGTAGTGGCGTGGTAGTGAATGTAAATTAATTGATTTAAGAGAGGTTAATATGGTTATTTAACGGTCAGAAGATGAATGTTGTAAGTTATTTCATTAAGGGTATTATAAGTATATAGGTGAATATGTTTAAGTTAGTGAATAAAGAAGAGGGGTAATATAGTCATTTCAAAGTCTTAATTACTTAAAGAGAGGGGAGTAGTTTGCTTTATATAGTAGTATAGATAATCTTTTACTCTTTACCATTCTATTATTCTCTTCTTTTCGACTTTTTTCACTACTAATTAATATTATTTTAATTCCTTCTAATTACTTTTAAACTCACTGCTAATTGCCCTCATTTCATTATACGTGATTAAGCTCTTATTCAATATAAATGGTCATGTTGACTCTAATTTCTTATCAAGTTCTTATCACTAAATTACTCTTCCATAACTTTAATTTGTCATCACTTTACTAACATTTGAATGTAAGTATTCAATCTGTAACAACAACTGTTGTCGTCACTTTTACATCAGATCGATCATTTTTTAAGTCGTTTGTAGCAGCAAAGGTAATAAGTATCACTATCAATGTGACATTGCTCATATCCTGAAAACAAAAGGACGACCCAAGAAAAGGCAAATGAAGGGCGAAAAGGAATTAGCAAAACAAGTAAAACGTTGTAGACTTTGAAAGTTTTCTAGTCACAACTTCAACACGTGTCCGGAACAACATGTTTTTGTCTTTTTGATGATGGTAAAAATGCTCAACAAGTAGTAAAAAAAAACTTGATACAAACAGTGAACTAAATTGCAATCCCAATTTTCATTATAAATGTTGAAAACGCTAAGTCTTGTGGCTATGCATTGTAGATATGCACGTAGATGGAAAATGTGCAGTAATTATATAATGAAAATGCTAAGTTGTATTTTTGTTATTATATAATGAAAATGTTTTTTTTTTGTTGAAAAAGATTCATGTTGAAAATTAAAAATGCAGTGAACAAAAGTGGCTATTTTTTGGATGTTAAAAGGTCCACGTTAGTTTGATAGTAATTTTATTGGGAATTAAGTACAAAAATTAAAAAGTCATGAATGAATGGACTTATGGACGGAAAAATAAAAAGAAATGATAGAAGGGTAAAGATGGTAAAAAGTAAAAGATTATTGTAATTAATATAAATTGATAGTCTTCATAAGAATATTCAGCATAATAAATGTCTTTTACATGTGCCCTTAGGGCATATATTAAAAATCCTATTTCCTTTAATTATTTTGAAAGAATATGGAACGTTTGCATTTGTTAAAAAAAAAGTCTTTGGTTGACTAATTTTTACCAGTTCATTCTTATTTGTAATTTGCGGACAACTTGATTGTAGTTACTTTAGAACCCAGATGAAATATAAATGTTTAAGTAACTTATTATGCCAATAGAGATCTGACATTGCACGGATTAAATCACTAAAATAATACTTGCATAACTATACAAGATATATCATATAGAGTGTAAAAAATTACCTCATTTGAACTTTGTTATCAATTTTACCATATCAAACTATTTACAACTTCACTAACATACTTGATAAACTACACACGTGATTAATTAACTCATTTGAACTATTTAAACATATGATCATGTGTTAAGATATTTGTACAAATTAGTTACTTACTCATCAGTCATCAAGAGTTGTCCGCATTCTTCTATTAAGAGTCTCAAGTTTAAATTATGTCTTAAGCATATAACTTAAAAGTGACCATCAAAATAGTTAGAATAGACCACAAGCTATTAGGGGGAAAAACAGCTATGTCGTTACATCCAAGAAAAAAGGATTCATTATCCATACCGACCCAGTAACCCAAACAAGTAAAATCTTTTCTAGTTACATATGTATAAGTTATAACTTCATCAATGTAGAAATAATCCATCGGCAACACACAAGCTTAGCAATCATTGGTTAAGTCGAGCAACTTTTTACTTTGTTGTTGTCACGAGCATTACATTCAACTCATTGTTTTTTTTAGCCGATATCATGTTTTCTCCTTGTAATATGCAATAAGTGTACAAAAAGATTTGAGAGCTAATTAAGATATTTAAATGAATGAATAAGTTAACAACCAAAATTATAGTACTAATTAACAAACAAACATTTTTTTAGCTATCATAAAAATATCGATTTAAGCTCATTTAAATATCATATATAAATTTATCTTCTGATAGTGGCAAGTTGTAATGAGTTCAATAAATTGTCTATATTTTATGAAATGGTTTTCAATAGACTTTCCGCAAAAAGACTGCTTTTCAGTTTCTACCTGAATGATAAAAAAAAGACCTTCGGCTTATACATGAAATGAGGATTGAACCTCTGATTTCTATCTCCATGGACCATAAAGTTTATCACTGATCAAAACCATGTTATTTAGTTTAGTCTATCTTAAATTATAGGACCTAAAATGTAAGCTATGCAAGTATGGAAAAGTAAACATGTGTTAGATTAAGGAATCAAGAAAATCACAAAGAAAGTTGTACCTACCTTAAGTCCTTAACTTTTCTATCTGATCAAGGACAAAATTCAATAAACAAAAGGAAATTACCGTTGGTAAAGGTTAAAGAGAGGTTTTTTGAATTTGGGTGGTCGACCGTTGGGCTTACACCGAACCCCACTAGTGAATTACTGGTTGGACCCATATGTGGGTAAAGACAATATAGAAAGGTCCATTTGCCATAAATGATTTTCGGCCTTTTTGTTTTCCTAAATTAATTAGTGCAAATGCATTCGCCTTTACTCAAAGTGTCTTTTACTATTTAGTTAGACGAGCATGGTACCCGCGCAATGCGACGGTGATGACATTAGTTGCGATGTGGTGGCGTCGACGGATGGTGATGGCGTCGGCGTCAAAAGGTGTAGGTAATTGATTCAAAGATATTTGATTTTTAGGGATAGTGAATATCTTTTAAAAGATTATGAAATGATTGTGTAAGTTAATTAATTAAGGGTAAAATGGTAATTTCACATGTCCCAAAGTTGTAAACTTTTCAACATAAGGGTATAACTTTTTTATAGTAATACTAGCATTGTACCCGCGCGATGCGGCGGCGGTTTGGTGGTGACGACGATTGGCGGTGGTGACGGTGGCCGTGGTGGTGTTGTTCATGGTGGGTGCAACTGTGTAAGTAATTTGTGTAAATGTAATTGATGTAAAATGATAGTAGATATAACTTAGAAGATAAAGGATTAATGATGTAAATTAATTTATAAATGGTAAAATAGTAATTTTCCACTAACACTTTTATGAGAGAGAATGTGATAATTATTATAAGATAGTATAGATTAGAGTAAAATGATTGATCATTCTAACTAAATAGCTTAATTATCATCCTAATCATGAGATAATGATATGTAAAGAAATCAGGAGACAAAATTAGAAAAAATAATTAGTGGATACCACATGTCACCTTCTTAATTTTTTAAGAGGATTTTTAGGCTAATCTTTTAGAGAATTTATCATTTTCCTATATTAGATCCTCAGTTCTTCACCACAATATCCTATACATTGTTTGGGAAATGATAAATCTTCCTAATACAATAGCCTAAAAAATATCCTAACTATTATATTGAGACATGTGGCAAAATTAGGGGATGAGATTAAAAAGAAAATTAGTGGATAACACTTATTATGTTTTAAATCTTTTAGAAGAATTTTTTGGCCATTTTTTAAGAAGATTAATCATTTTCTATATTTTTTCCTTCGGTTTTATTTCACAGCTAATCAGGTTTTTACTTTTTAGGTTGATATATCATGTCAAGGATACCTCTCTATTCGTGATGAGTATACTTATTTAACTTTTACAATTAAACACGATAATTAAAAAGACAAAAAAATTGTTTCTTTTAAACATTTATGTCAGAATAAGACATCAAAAAGAAATCATTTCTTAATAAGAAGGTGTTTTAATTTTGCTTTAAATATATTGGTTGATATATAATTTTGTGTTTATTAATATTAATTTAAATAATTATATTTAAGAGAACATTTGAAATTTCTTGATATGTTGTAACTTTGTCCCATTTGAAGAACTGTTAAAATCCTAAAGTTCATGGGTCATATTGGGCCTGTTATAATTGTAGGCTTGTAGCCGTGTAGGTAGCCAACCATTTAAAAGCTTTATATATTACGAGTACTAGTCCTAATTCGTGAACGTACGTTCTAAGATAACTATATAGATTGTATCATTAAAACTTCGAATATGTTTCATACATGATTCGTGACTATAAAATAAATTGTGGTTAAAGTAAACCGATGATCGAACTTAGATTATAATAAGCAGTAATAATAAGTATAATATATGTTTAGTTAGAGTTTTCGATTTACTTTAAATTTTTAAAATCACATCAAAATTGGAACTTGTAAGCATAGTGAATGACGGCAAATAACCTTGTGATTTCGGATCGGAAACTCAAGTATTTACAGTCTTCATGTTAATAACTTATTAATAAGGTTATAATGTCTTTTGTACGGAGTATTAATAAGATTATAATGTTTTTTGTATTAATAAGCCAAGAGTTATAATTTAGTTCCGTCTAACAATGATATTGAATCTATATACAATTAAAAAAAACTTGTTTAGTAAAAATATATATTTTAAAATGACACGTGTCGATCAAAAATTACGCCAGATGTCGTTTTAATAACATCTCAATTCTGTTTTAGTTTATTGGTAGATATTTTGTATTCATAATTTAAGGATTTGGTCGAATGTTGTTATATAAATTAATAATACATCTTATCTTATAAGTTGAATATTCTAGTCAAATACAAATATAAATGTAATAAGGAATCTATTAAATAGGGTTTATTAATGATTATGACTAAAATGACACTTGTCGTTTTAATATAATGTCACATGTCAATTAAAAAGGGCTACAGTCCTGTTTTAATTTATTGGTAGATACTATTACTCGTATTATTATCATAGTGATAATATGATAGTTAAGTGAAAATTGGAATAAGACCTTCTTTACGCTCTCTTTTTTACTAAGGTTAGTTTTGTTATTGCTAGTGGAGAAGTTTAAATAGTATATCGACTTTCCACTAACTTCTTGTAAATACTTCAAACTTCTTATAATAATAATAATAATATGAGGACCATGCTCAGTTTGTTCCAGGGTATTTTTGGGGGATGTTTATGGGGACCATGTTGTATCATGCGCAAATATTGTTGGTATTAAACATCGACATAACGTGGTACGTGACACACTTATTGACATCTGTTATCGGTTTGGGGTTTCGGCTCATAAAGAAGTTGATATTGGACTTACCAAAGGAAAGACAACCATTTGCGCCTGACTGATATATTGCTTTATTCGTAGGATGAATGGCTTGATGTATGTGTCGACTTTACCGGGTCATCGCCGCCTTTGACACAAATTGGTATGATTTGACTATGTGGTTGATCGTGCGGTGATTGAGGTTGCACGACGTAAACATGTCAAATACCAAGCAAAGTGTGTGGATATTGGATAGCGTTTCTCCATTCCTCATTCTATTCATTTGGGGAACTCGAGAATAATACAATGACTCTACTAAAACAAATTCGAAGGTTCTCCGCATCTCAAAACACTGGTGCATGTGTTGCGGTGCTACTACTCATATATTTAGTAAAATTAGTTTTGTTATTGCTAAAGGGGTGAGGGCCCAAATAGCATATCGGTTTCCCACTAATTTTGTAAGTCTTACGAATTCTAATAAAAGTGATTTTTATAGAAAAAAATAATAAATTTTAACAAATAAAATTAATCTTTCGATCCACAATATTTGTATTTTTCTTCGTAACAATAACAAGTATAATCTATTGACAAAATCTATCAAGCAACTAGAATTAGCTGCACAAAGTAATCAAGGTTCACATAATATTAAGGGGTGAGATTTCCTTAAATTGATTATCTAATTTGAGTAAAGTTGGGGAGTTTTTTGACCCTTAAATAAAAATTAATGGTCAAGATTCAATAGTCATCTTTGAATATTGACAATGAAATTTCATCCAAAGGCTAAAATTATGAATACCCTCCAATATTAAGTAGGGTATTAGGGTTATCTCTATCTCTATATATAATAAAACAAGATTGTTTTCTATAAGTATTTTTAGAAAGTTTTTGTAACATCCCGAACTTTTAATTAACGGTTGACTTGAGTCGTTAAGTCAACACAACGTGTCCGTTAAGTTTCTAAGAGATTTAATGTTTATGTGTGATTAATGTGCATTATGTGTAAGGTTTTAAAGCCTTAATGATTCATGTGTTAACGTGTTTAAGATGATTAAATGTGATTAAAGTGTTAGTAAGTATTCCCGTTTAGTCGTTTAAGCCTTAGATGTGAAGATGTAAAGTTGAGGGGCTTAAGTGTAAACTTTAGAAAGGTTGGTCCAGCTGATTAGGGTTCCTTTAGCCCTAATGATAAACAAAAATATCAGTTGTTGGCCTCTCCAAACTATTCCCCCTCCTCTCCATTCGATTCCTTTGCAAAAGCCTTCAAAACGTGTGATTTCGGGTGTGTTTGATCAAGCCTTTTGCATCCTTCTTGTAATATACAGGTAGTAAAGGTATAACAAAATTGATTGTATATCATTTATATCATATAATCAGATCCATAACTGATCTAGGTCATGAGAGGAACAATAAATGTCTTAAACAAGTGTTTTGATCGATTCGGTAACCTAAAACGTTTGTTATTGTGATGCAAATCAATTAAGGGTTAATCAATGATTTCATTGCATCATTATGATCTTAAAATGATGAATTTTGGGATGTGTTTGGTTAGGTTTTAGAGTTGTTTTTCACGTCTGGTCATCGTAACTCCCGTTAGCTGGGTAATTGCGATAACACCTCCACGGTAACTCCCGTTACAAATTTTCATAACTCCCGTTAGGTGCGCAACTCCCGTTACAAATATTCATAACTCCCGTTAGGGACTGATTTTTGTTAACATTCTTAAACGACCATAACTTTTGAACCGTAACTCCGTTTTTGACGAATAAGCTATCCACGAAATCGTGGGAGAGTCTATTTTCCAATGGTAATATCACTTAAAGATGAATGAAACCTAAAAGTGCTCAGATGGTTAATATAGTGAGCGAAGGTCAAGTTTTGTCGAGTTTAGTGAACTCTAATCTAATGGTCGGATCTTTGTTGAGTCAAGCATTGACATGGGTCAATTATTTAAAGCTTGGTATGATCATAAGTAAGAAGGTGATTAGATTGTTAATAATCATTTAATGATTATAGGTAGTCGGGAACACATACAATACAATTTAAAGTTGCTTATTGATCGTTGTGATCGTCATCAGGTAAGATACACTACTTTGACACGCTGAGGGTTCAACAAAAACATAGTTTTCATATAATAACATCCCAAATGGTATCTTGTTTTCTTATGGGTATTCGGGATTATACGGGAGGTGATATGGGCTATGTATATGCATATAAAAGCCTGAAATGCTACCCCAATGATACGTATTGCTATGAGATGTTATGTATGCTTAATAGATGATATGATATTAAATGATGTACGATCTAAGATGATAAATGTTATGCAATGTTGTAATGATATACGATATGCAATGAAATGCTATGAAATGTGATGTATGATGATGATATGTGAAATGTGCATGATACATGGCTTGTTCATCTAGTTCACTAGACTTTTAAGTTGCCATGACACACGTTTAAGGGCCCAAACGTAATGATGTATATGTGATGATTGTTTAGGGTGTGTAAACACCTAAACTATATGTATGTGAAATCGAGCTCGTAAATTTGATGTGAAAGTGTTAGCTTAACCCGTACTTGCCTTAGCCCGGTTAAGTGCGTTGATGTGGTTGCTTGGGTGGCTCCTTGCACATGGTACACGTGAAGAGTAATACGGAGGTCTTACCAGCCCCATTGTCATTGAACATATGGATTACTCCTGGATTGGCTTGCCATTCCTTAACGACATTGATGTACTACTGAATGGTGGTTCATCTAGTCGGGTGCGACTTATGTCACACTCAATGAGATGCATATGTTATATGAGATGCGTGACTTTTGTCACAATTATAAAGATGTTCAAATGTGATATGTGATGATGCAAAAGATGACTAGGCACATTTAGGATGACCCATCCTAATATGAATGATGTTGATGATATGATACGTAAGTGTGATGATATGTTTGAGGATATGTGCCTTAACGACTGAATATGACTTTTATATAATGTTTTAAATGGACAAACATTTTATAAATTATGTGTTATCTACTTAGCTAATTCGTTAGCTAACACTTGCTCTTTAAAATGTGTTGTGCCCTTAGGTCCAACAATAATGAGCAGGTAGATGTGAGAAGATGTGAGTCATCGGTAGATGATCTTGAAGCTGGCTATAGTTTACCCATAGTGGCTGCTCGCTTTAGACATTTGCCTTATGTTTAAATAATAATGTCGTGTATTGTTATTGTATTCGGTTGTTTAATGTTGGGCAACCGATGGATTTCCATTTAGACTTATTTTGATGATATGACTAGTAACACCATTTAATGAATACACCAAACAGATTTTACTGGTTTGGACTTTTAAAGTTAATTCCGCTTCTTTTAATGCCGTTAGGCAAAAGTTTTTAGAAATCCCTATTTTTAAACGACGGGTGTTACAGTTTTTGATGTGGCAAATCCATAGTTCACCTTAAATTTTTTTTATTTAATTATGATGTCATATTTATAAAATAAGAAAAAACCTTTTACATCTTTAATAAAAGTATTAATCATTTATATAAAGGAAAAAAAAAAAAATTCTCTCTTAGATAATATTTGTCTTTTTTTATTTACTTAATGGAGTAGTCATTTTTATTTTAAAAATTATTATTGTGTTAGTGATTTATTAACTATACAGTTATTGTGTTAGTTGAATTATTAGATTTATATCAAGTCAATCATTTATATAAAGAAAAAAAAAATCTCTCTTAGATAATATTTGTCTTTTTTTATTAATGCAGTAGTCATTTTTATTTTAAAATTTATTATTGTGTTAGTAATTTATTAACTATATAGTTATTGTGTTAGTTGAGTTATTAGATTTATATCAAGTCATAACGCTTTAATTACAAACATTATATATATTTTTTAATATATTTTATAATTTAAAAATTTTAATTAAAATGTCCGGGTTGAACCCAGATTAACTAGTATATAACTATATATATATATATATATTAATAGGACACTAGGAGTTAACTTACCATCAAGATTAAAGAAAAAAAAACAATATCTTAAATTTAAAAATTAAAAACCTCCACCACTTATTTTTGCAATTCACCTATCACATTTTGTTAAACATAATATGACATCTTGTTACTAATTTATCACATAATTCCATTTTCCATTCTTCACATAAAACACACCCTATTTATCACATAAATACTTGCACACCATCATTTCTCTCTAACAATCACCTGCAAAAAGAGAAGTCAATAAACACTACACATAATATATACACGTATAATAGGTATACCGATATCTTCTGTATAACATATACATACAAAATCCTCAAATTTAATCATTTTTCTCATTAATTTACAATCCTTAACTTTAATTGTCGCTCCAGCTGCATATATTGCAGGTAAATATTTCTTAATTCTTCCTATAACATTCTCTATTATTATTATTATTATTTACAGCAATTTATGCATACTTTCACTTATTTACTTCTAATTTGCTCCCGTTGCTAAAACCTAGGGTTTTATTATTAATTCGTGTAGCGAAGCCTAATTTACTTGTATTTCTGTATGTATATATGTATGTATGTGCATATTATATTATATGTTTTGTGATGTATTTTTTTAGAATTTGAGTTTTTTTTTTTCGGTTGAGATTCAGGAAAGCAAAAATGAGGACTGGGAGGGAGGATAAACCATGCAGGATTCCGGAAGTAAGTATGAAGTTGATTTTATGAATTTAATTTTTGTTGATTGAGTTGTTGATTATCAGATTTTGTTGATTATTTGGATTTGTTGATTGTATAGGCGTATAGCTCATCTTGTGATAGTTTATTGTCGCATTAGTGTTCTGCGGTTGGTTTGTTGGTAGATAGTGTTATTAATGTACATCAGGATTAAGATAGTAAGAGTAAAGTTAGTTGCTTGTTACGCTTAGTTACACTGTTATACAGCTCGATGATACTAGGTACAATCTATGGTGGTCTTAAGCAGTGGCGAAATTAGGAATTATGGTGACCCATAGCATAACTTTTTAAAATAGTACACCAATTGTTTGTTTTTTATTTCATATATTTGTAAAAAGTATGCGATTTCATTAGATATGGTAAACAAAAAAGGAAAAAGGCTTATCACTAAGAGGACGCCCAACCTAATTTCCCAATACCCGTAAGCATTAACAAAGAATTGCACTATTTTGGAATAAAAATTACACTTTCTCAGCTGAGGGTACCCAAGCCATAGCCCGAGTTATAGTGTAATTCTGCTCTCGGTTCTTGTGACTTCATGACGGAATTTTTCTTATTAGCATCTAAGCATGAAGTTGTGTATTCTATATAACGCCTATGGAGGATTAAAATACTATTATATGATATACTCCTGATGCTGGTCTTTATGACCTTGGTTATGAGCTATGAACTTCACGTTTTAAGATTTATTAACAGATTAATGGTTGAATGTGTTGGTGGGCAGCCGGGTAGGCTTACTTAAGATTTAAACAAAATTTAACCGGCTAGTATTTGGGAGTTGCATTCCAAGGTGAGATAGTTATCCCATTCTTATTTAACTTAGATTTGGAAAATTCTGAGAAAAATGAATGGTTACATATCATTTTTATTAGGGTAGCAGATGGAAAAGGCTTTATGTTAGAGATAATAACAAAGAGAGATCACCCCTTTTTGTGCTGGAGTACAGACTATAGAACTATTACCCATTTAAAATTGTTTTAATCAATAAGAAGCTGTAATATAGCTTTGTTTGAGCCTGCCTGAAGGTTTTACTGATGATAGACAAGGTCGGTTAGCAATACTATTTTTTTTTTTGGCTCTCATAAAGTCTTTTAACATAACTAGATTCTAATGTAGTGATTGAACAATTTTAACTATTTACAGCTTCTTAGTATTTTTCAGATGAAAGAATAATGGAAACAAGTCACTTAATCAAGACTCGATTTCTGTAGTTGATTTTTCTGAAATCATATTATAGGGCATCAAGTGCACAACACCTTGATGGTGTTATTCTAGATTGGGCTTATGAGTTATGACATAGGAGGGTATTGAACTTTGACCAACCTTTTATTGTATAAAAAGAGAACTTCCAAAATGTTTATTTGATGTATAGAACTGATAGAATCGTTAACGTTTGATGTAATAGTTAGTGAAAAATCTGTTTAGTTCGTAATGTGACGTTGATTTTGGAAATGTTTGAACTTTTGAAAATGTTTATATGTACATGTATATATATCTATGTGTGTGTGTATATATATGGGTGGGAGGGAGGGAGGGATTCAAGCCCATCGAATGATCTAGTAATCAAATCAATAGAATGAGATTGCACGGTGACATTTTCGTAAATAATGCGACCTTCAGTGACGCGACCATTTTTAAGACTTTTTCTAATGAGATTTATTCAAATTCAGCTTAGAAATATCTATGAAGATTTATTTGATACAATAATTCAGCTAAGTACTTTACAATGAAGATTTGAAGAAATCTTTAGTTGAAGATTAAAGAAATCTTGAAATGAAGATTTCTCACTTCAACACAAAAATATATATTCAAATGAAGTTCGGGTGATTTACAATAATGCCACCACATCCTATTTGTCCATTGATCGGATCAATAGATCATCCAATGGCCTAAAATTGACACCTTTGAACTAACCTAAGTCCCCTGGAAACTAACCCTATATATATGTTTTCCTTTATAATACATTCAACCTACTGGCTCTCCAGAAGTTTTCTTAGTATAATATGTCTTACTCAATCTATCACAATCACTCATCTTTCAAACACTTTTATAATATTATAATCTCAACAACCTATCCTTCGAACACCCTATAACTTTTTATCCCAAATACTCATCTTTCAAACACCTATTAATCTCAAGTTCTCATATTACCAAACTATGTAATACTTTCAACCTAATAAAGTACACACAACCATCAATAGTATTAAACCCCCAAAATAAAAAAGTCATGAAGCAAAACAAGACACCAGAATCATTCGTTGCCAACCAAGAGGTGGCCAGTCCTGTCCCATTGCGCGAATACATGCTAGTATGTGTGTGTACACACACATACAGGGTACTGCCTCTATTATTGTGTACACATGCTCCCACACATGCACTCACTTCTGGCTAACATAACTCATTTTATTAGCTTTTTATATTTCAATTGGTTTAATGTGCAGCCAATCGATTTGGTTTCACCGGTCAAGGAGTTACAAACGCTAAGTTCTCTGGAGCTTAGCAGGTTAATTAGGGATGCAGACAATGATACTATTCAATGGACCTCCAGTGATGGATCATCAAAACAGGTTGGTGGTTTTTGCATTAAATCATTTTATCTGTCAATAAGGTTTTCTTTACTGCTTTTTTGATCGTCTCTTGTCATTGAGATACAACCTTGATGTTTCAGATTGGTGTGGAAAACCTAGCAAGATATTTGGCGTGGAACCTTGTTGCCAGGTTTGTGCAATGCGAACAAGATGAAGAGCTTTTCAGATACTTGTTAGGTGGGGTTAGATTGTTGCATGCCTTGTGTGATCTTGCACCCCGGAGTTCTAAACTTGAGCAGGTATATGGAGTTATTGTTTTTATTTTATCTACTAGATATAGTACCCGCGCAATGCGCGATAGTTCATAATTGAAATGTTTCAAGTTTTTGTATTAATCAGTTTATTAACTTAAGTTAGTACATGCAGCTATAGGCACTTTATATGTTATTGGGTAAATAAGTTACAATCAGTAACCTTTGACCGTGTATTTGAGTTTTGTCAAAAAGATCAAACTTTACTAAACTGATTGCATGGTTAAACCAATATTGAATCCATGGACATCATTTCTAATTATAATAACCCATGTCATCTATTCAAAAAGGTCAAACTTTCCAGTTATAGAAAGTTCTTGAAGTTTTTGAAAACTAAGACACATTTCATCTCAATTATAAAGTAGTATAGATATAGATATAGATATATTTATAGATATAGATATTATTTCTTTAAAGCATTAAAGACTATTTTAAAATTTAAAATTTTTAAGAAGAAGAATAATTCTGATAAAGATTTCGTACAATCAATAATGAATTATTCTTTTTAATTTGACCAAAAAATTTAGTAGGGTATTATAGTAAATTTGGTCAATTTTTTTTTTTTATATCTTTAAATATTCTATCAACAGATAAAAACACAATTTAAAATATAACTATCTAATAGATAATCCAACGCCGGTTGTCGGCGAAGCCAGCTGCCTGCCATCATCACCCTTAGCTGCATATACTAATTACAATTCATGTATGAACTTTACAAAAATTTAAATTTATATTTCAACCATCAACCACCACGCATTGCACGGGTGCTATATATAGTTAATTTTTCATGTATAAAGTATTTCCACAATGTAGGTTTTGCTCGAGGATGTGAAAGTATCTGAACAAATGCTCGATTTGATATTTTTCACAGTACACGTTCTTAGTCGCACTAGACAGGTTAATGGAGTTCTATTATATACATAATACTTACCCTTTCTTTATCCGAATGTTCTGTGCTGAGATGTAATTTTGTTAAACCAGGATAGTAAACTATTTTTGCTGCAGTCAGCACTGTTGGCCAGCAATCTTTATCTGTTAACAGCATTTGTTTCTGCACAATGGCATGAGCTTTCACTTGTTTTGCTTGCACACCCGAAGGTATACATAACATCTATAATCTTTTATCTTTAAGTTACAGTTCACTAGTTCAGGCAATAAATTGCTCAATAATTATTCTATATATACGACAGGTTGATAGATTTGTGTATGGAGCTTTTGTTGCTGTTAAAAGAGACATTCAAGTTCTTCAAGTGAAGCTGTCAGCTCAATATACTATGCAGTCTGATCTTTCTGACGTCAATCATTTGTGCCAACACTGCGAGGCTTCTCTACAGTTTCTTCAGTCACTTTGCCAACAAAGGTCCTTTCGGGAGCGCCTTGTTAAGAATAAGGTTTTCCATCAATTAGACATGTACATCTTTATATAAACCTATTATGAGCATGTTACAAGCATTTCCTTTTAGATTCTCGCTGTGCTGGAATATCCATATCATGGAGTTCGGGTGTAATTTTTGTTCCTTCAGGATCTATGTGAAGAAGGTGGCATTCTATGGTTGGCTCATGATATCATGAAATTGCCATTCTGTGAAGATTCTTATCTTATGGCTGTGGTTTCTAGGCTGAAATCAAAAGTTTTATCTATTGTAAGCTTTAGTTATTGACCATGTTTTATGCAGAATTTAAATGATAATGGTTTCATCAATAGATATGCTTCCTCTTTTTGCAGTTGCTGCATCTTTGTGAAGTGGAAAGCGTCTCTTTCTTGGATGTGGTTGCCAGCACTACTAACGTTTTGAATTTAGCGAAGTCTACAATATCCCAGGTTACTTTCAGTTTATTTGAAGTTAAAGTTTGTTTTATTTAGCAACATGGTGTCGTGGTTGACCTCATTATTGTAGTGTATTTTTATATATTCCTTCCAGTTTTGTAAAATAGGTTCATTATGAGTTTACTGTTTTACCTACAAAACTAACAGGTACTTAATTTGCTGAGGACCATGTTTCGTGGAGATCTCAACGGGCTGGCTGCTTTCTCGGATAAAACCTACCCAAGGGGACTTCTTCAACTTAATGCAATGCGTTTGACTGACATTCTCTCCGATGATTCTAATTTTCGATCTTACATCACTCTGAACTTTGTGAGTTTTTAACAAGTACAACTTGTTTTGATTCTCCGTGATTGGCAATTTAATACATTTCATTTATTGAATTAACACTATAATGTATATTTATTTTGATGCAGACTGAAGTTTTGACCACCATATTTTGGCAACCACATGTGGAGTTTTTGTCTAGTTGGTGTTCATCTGAATCTCGGCCTTCTGAAGAAGATGCTACTCTGGATTACGATTCATTGGCAGCAGCAGGATGGGTTTTGGGCGTGCTTCCATCATCAGATGTTCCAGAACCCACTTTCAATGCCTGCCGTGTTGCTCGGACTTCCTATGCCTTTCAAAGAACGTCTTTACTCGTCAAAGTAGTAGCAAATCTCACTTGTTTCATTCCTGATATATGTAAAGGTGAACGCTCCAAACATTTTTATTTCTGCATGGGATATTTAGCATTTTCATCTAGTGTAATGTGTATGTGCAGCCTGTTCTCTGTCATGTTCATCTATTGTGTGTTCTTAATCAAAATACTTCTTTTGATTCACAGAGGAGAAGGATCTCTTTCTTAACACATTTCTGCAGTGCTTTCAGAAGGAACTTTCTAATTTACCATATGGAGTTCCAAATAATTCTAGAGCCGAAAGAGCAGCTATCGTTACCCAAAACCTGCGTATTGATCATTTTAACTGCTCATTTAGTTAATTACAGCACATGCTTTTGCTTACATTACACATTGCTTTGTATGTATACAGGTGCCCTATTTCTTCATGCAGAATCTTTAATTCCTGGATTCCTTAATCAGGATGATGTGCAATTGTTTAGGTAACTTTCAGATTTTTCCTTGGCTTGTAGATTTCTAATATTGTGGCATTAGGATATCTGTTGCATTTATTTGGTTATTACATCCCAGACAATAACGGTGCCATACTAACTTGCACTAAATAGTAGCATGTTTCTATTAGGTTAATTTATCTGACACATTATTTAGTGTTTTGCAGTTAGTATTTAGATCGTCAATAACTAAGCTACCATAACACATACTTACTGTATGAAATGGTTGCTTGAATTTTGATACGAACCGCATGTTGTAGGGTATGGCCATATTTGGAAATATGAAATGTTTCTTGTTGTCTTCATATCTAACTGTTTTGTATCTCGTTTGTGTAGGTTGTTCATTGCACAGTTAGAGCCAGTAATTACTCAGGAAACCAGTATTGACCGCGCTAGGGTAAAGTTTCCATCCCTTGGATTTGATTGTTGCTACTTTGTATGCATGTATTGGTTGTAAGTTACAAGTGACGATTATGACATGTAGATTTCAGTTATATTTGATCCCTAATAGGCTAAATGGGTAAATTGAAAACAATTAACTAAAAAGAAAATCGTTTGAAATTTGTCTAAAGTGAATTTTGTAAATACAACCTACCAAATCACTTTCTTATAAATTCATTTTCATAGTATACTTACGCAACATATGTAATAGACAAATTATTAGCAACTTTCTATAAAAAAAAGTACTACAAAAAGTGTTCCGGTAGTAAAAGTTAGCCTTTTTGCCTCGCTGCCCAACCCAACCACACATTCAAATCAGACCGTAATTTGTAATATGTTGAACTTAATTGTGTAGGAGATTAATGGTGGAGGTCAAGAATCTCCAGATGCAAGCGGCAAAGGTGGTAATCAGAACGAGGGCATTACTGACCATTCACATTTAGAAGAGATTAACCAATTAAATCTAAATGGAAATGAAGATCCAGCTAATGGTTTGCCAATGCATGACCAGAGGACAGATGTAGCTCAAACTGTTCCTGGTGGTGTTCTTGAAACTAACGGAGATGCTCAGAATGGTGTAACAAATGGATTGGATTTAACCACTACGCAGCAGGTAAAGAAATCTGAACCTTTAAAGAAAATGTAGACTTTGAATTTTTAATCACCAACAACGCCATTGGAGTTTTGAATATGTGCAGAGTGAGGAAAAGCAGTTGAGAAAACGGAAGCGCAACATAATGAATCACACGCAAATAACAATGCTGGAACAGGCTTTACAGAATGAGCCTGAAATGCAGCGGAAAGCTGCCTCAGTACAGTTATGGGCTGAAAAAATTAGTCTTCATGTATGTAAGAATTGCAATTTTTAACTTACTGAAACATGATGCACATTTTACTCAAGTAATAGTTATAGTTCTTAATCTGATTATGCAGGGGTCAGAAATTTCTTTCTCACAACTAAAGAATTGGTAAGAAAGCCCGTCTCTTTTCACAGACGCACTAGTGTTCATATAGCTTCAAAGTCTCTTTGTTTTAACATCTTGGCAAGATGAGTGAGTGGGTTGGACTGGTTGACTAAGGGTTCAAACTTTAAACCAGTTAATCATTTTTATATGGCCTATTTGGGTCAAACTGGTTTGGTTGGGTTGGGTTGACCCGGACTTTATATTTAAAATTGATGTCAAACATGATGCAAAATTATATTTCAACAGTTAATTAAGTTGTTGGAAAAAAATAGGAGCTTTTATACAATAAAAATGTACATTTGCAACTTTGTTTTTCTTTAGTTAGTATCTGTATCTCTATTTTAAGTTGTTTGATGCTTTGAAAACTAGAGATATAAAAACCCCAAATTGAAATTGCCAGCTATTTTAATGCATATATGCACATACATAGCCAGATAGGTTCCCTGTGTTTTTCTTATTCTCTATTGTCAACAGGTTGAATAACCGTAAAGCCAAACTAGCCCGTACAGCTGCTGCTAAGGATGTTCCTGCACCTTCTAAGGGAGACAACGTGGCTTTCAATGAGAAACAAGGTGGCTCAGGAACTGAACCCGAGAGTGCTGATGAATGCTTTGAACCGACCCCATCTACTACCCAAGTGACTCAAAGAAACCCAGAAGCTGGTACTTCTGTAAAGCACGAGCCAGGGCAATTCGTAGTGCTTACAGATGTGCAAGGAGAAGAGATTGGTAAGGGTTGTGTGCATCAAGCAAGCGGCACTTGGTCTGGAACCAACCTTGATGAATTGGGTCTGTGTGTTGTGGATGTTACTTATCTTAAAGTGGACAAATGGTCCAGTCTTCCTCACCCGTGTGATGCTACTGGTGCTTCATTTGGACATGCTGAACAGATTAATGGTATAAAGAGGGTGCTGTGGGATTCCACCAAACTTGTTCTGTCTAGATGACACCAGACCATGTGATGTCTCTCTAGTTGGTTGGTCAAAAACACAACACATAACTTAGTTTTATAACTCTTAGATTTAGGTTCGAGTCGCCAAAACTATCCCTTGTAGAAATTGCATATTCGAAGGGTTATGTCCTTGAAACCTTTTTAAGGTAAGAGGCCTTTGCAGGGCTGTTCCCCCCCCCCCCCCCCCCCCCCCCCCCCCCCCCTTCCTGTTGTATAGGCTGACAATGCTTTTAGAGTATTTTTACCAATTCAATTCAATTATGCCTTGTGCTCTTCAGTCCCTGAGAATATAGTCTCCTTTTTAACTCTATTTTATTTATATAAAGCTAATTCAAAGAACTGAGTTATTGACCCGTTTATTTGCAAATGAGTTTATATGAGTTATATTTTTATATACAGAATCAAAAGTAAGCTCTAAAAACCTGATTGAAATTGAAACAGGTTGGTAAAAGAATGGTTTCATGTTCTTCTATTAATTGGGCTATGAATATTTTCAGGGTGTAGAGGGTTTTGTCCAAGTGACCCAAAATGTGTGTGATAATATTTCATACATGGTAAATCTATCAACTCGAAAGATTTTTTTCTTTTTCTTTTTTTTTTTTACCTTTATCCCACCTTGCCTGTTTAGGCCGGTACCCTCTACCCAATCCACCCAACTAGTCTTCTTTAGCACCTCGTTTTCAAAATTAACGAAGTTGGAATATTCATTATCCAAACAGGACTATTCATCTGCTATAAAATAATAGATGCATTCTTAGAAAATCAATGAGAAGTACCAATAATAACATAAGGTTTCTTGCAATGAATTCACAAAACTATTTAATATTTTTGGCATAGTTGTGAACATCTTGCTTGCATTGTACAGTGAAAATGAAACTTCGTTATATCATGTGATGTGTATAGCTTCTCTTCGTAATTTGTTTCTGTAACCGGTAGTCTGTTTTGAACTTCTGGCAGAAAATTGTTGTTCGATGTTCAACTGAAGTCAGAGATATGAACCCATGTAGTCAGATATATGCTAGCGAGCTCCTATCATGATCAGGCTGGGGTCGGCCTCGAGTTGGAGTAGGTGGTCTTTGATTATTAAGTTCCCTGCAATAACACTTACTGATCATATGAATCAAACCTGCTGCAGGCTACTAAGCATTTTGATCTAGTACTCCACCAGGAAGTAAAAAAAACACTGCCATACTAGCTTATGTAGGCTCAAGTCTTGAAGGAAATTGTAGAAGTGGCAATTCAACCCATTTTGTAAATGGATATTATGTTATGTATTTATTTGAAGGATCAAACGGGTAAAAGTTAAAACTTTAAGCTAAAATGGAACTGCTGTCGCCAGTAGTATTTACAAAATGCATATAACTTCATGTTAATAGAGATATTATGTTGTTTTATCAATAATGGTATATCTTTTCTAGCACATAAGTTATTTATTAAACAGAATGAAAGTGTTTTGGGTCAACCAATCGTCAGTCCTCACTTTGGTTTATACCCATACCAGAATACCCATTTATGATACCATCTATAGATGTTTTCCAAAGTTTTTCAGGAGTACACATAAAGTTCCTTAATCAGCATTACCTGCATCCAATGGCGCTCTCGGAAAGGTTCTGGAGATGGTTCTGGTTCAAGTGGTGGCGGCAATGGGTGAATCAGTTTTGGAACAATCACCAGTCCTCTGCCAATAACTAGTAAAGCTCCAGCATTATTGGCAGTCCCTGAATAAAGCCAATTAGCACATATAAGCTAGTCAGCTAGCCATAAACAACTGTTGTAAGAACCCAAGAAGCCAAAGTTTACCGCAGTAGTTTGTTGCAGAGAAAAGGGTAATTAACTGTCCTTGAGCAAATCTCTCAAAACCATCCATTACGCATTCGTGTGCTCTTATAATCAGTTGAAGTTTGTTTCTTTTACAAAAATCTGTAACCCTATCAGGCTGCAAGTAGTTTCAGCTCATTATAGTATATCACAGGATGGTAATGAGGCAAAGTGGGAGATTTTCTTATTATAAGTTAACATGGGTTTGCTTGACAGGGCAACAATTTATCGTCATAATTTTGTTATATCAAAAATAACTACATAGACTACATTATTATAACAGATAACTATAGACAACATAACTTTGAATAAATTGATTTAGAGGTTGTAAGTCTTTGAATACTTTGACTGATTTTCTACCCATTTGACCCACTGGAGAAAATATAATCACAATCAATTCAATTTTAGCTAAATGGGTTGAAATTGCCACCTCTTTGGTATGACTCACTGTGGTGGAATTTTTTGGGCAATTTTTTTTTTATAACTGTTGAGCTTGTAAGGGAGAGATATTCATAGGTGCGATGTTCTGTCGAATTCTAATCTGTAAATGTGCTATGTAAATATAACACTAAGCTATCTAATGTAAAAAAATGAATAGATACCCCGAAAGTGACAAGACCAGGTCCCCTTGCATTCGGTCTCAAACCTTCTACGCTATCATTTTCTGTGGGATCAGACCTATTAAGAAAAGATGCATCAAGAATGTGAAAAGTGGCAGATAGTAGGATCATGACAAATGTGTAAGAAAGACAAACTTCAAATGGTCAAACTTTTGATACAACTGACGACACGATGAACCCCAAAAAGGTCTCAATGGAAGAAAATTCTATCATGTTGGGCTTCACCTCCAACTTTCAAGATTTTGATGTTTTTATATAACTTCTACTTAGGTCTAAATGATGTGGAGTAAGAGAATTCCATCAACTTTGGTCTGCAATTTCAGTATTTTAAGCATAACTTTGTATTTTGAATATTGGCCACTATTGTATAACAATTTTCCTTTAAAGCTATACTTTTAATTTGTGTACTTCCATTATGCAACAGAATGACTTGGAAGAAACCCAGAACTTATATAAGCATGATCTTACCAAAGTAAATCCATCAAGACGACAGATCCGCCATCCATGTTTATGGGTCGCTCTATATTCTCAATCTGTTCAACTGAATGAATTGACCTTCCTATGCCACCATGCATACATATTATCTTCTGCTCAATAAGTGCTGCGAGTGGAAGATGGTTAAACAACACATTGAACCTCTGCCATGCCCATAATCCGTCATTCTCTCCCTGCATATGTCATACAAAACCACAAGCATAATTACAGATTCTAGCAGCCTTCACAGAGTGTAACTCCAAAATTTCCACACTTACCATTCTTTCAATGCATTCAAGACGAAAACCAAAAAGTGCATTTACATCAGCAGCCTCATGATTCCCCCGTATTAAGTGAACATTCTCGGGATAATTAATCTGAATACAGTACAAAGGATGATAAGTTCGGGCTAATGAGAACTTATTAGAATAGTTTAGTAAGTGGGACTATAAGGTAGAAGCTTGCCTTAAGAGCGAGGAGCAAAGTGATCGTCTCCAAGCTATGTTGTCCTCTATCAACATAATCTCCAAGGAATAAATAATCAATATATCTGAAAGGTAGAGCAAATGTTATAAAGTTCATGTTGGAATTACAATCAGGGAAACATTTGTTGATAGATCAAGTATTTGAAGAATAAAACCAAGTGAACTGCAACCGTTCCATAAAATACGCAGAAGCATGTATGAGCTTACGTAATATCTCCAGCACTGGAAGGGAATCCATATTCATCAAATAGCCGCATCAGATCAATAAACTGTCCATGTAGATCACCAAACACTTTGATTGGAGCTTTCAAATCAAGAACTGTAGGCTCACTCATAAAGATCTGCTCAGCAGCATAACAAAGCTCTCCCACTTCATAAGCATCCAGGAAAAACTTCCTGTCAGCAGGGGGTTTCCAGTTTCGAGGCTGAAGCAAAGTAGAAATCACCTGAAAATGGAGGCATTATAGTCGATACTTATCATACGACTTTCCCTTTTCTACCTTTTACTCAAATGGATCAAATATCAAAATTTGGCGAAAAGAGAAAAATGTGAAATAGAACGAATGAATCAAACGTGCTGCAACTGCCAACTGGTCCAAAGTCTATAATTGAAGTATAGAACCTCTTAGAAAGTTTACTCAATTATTTAGATTATAACTAATACACTGACATTTTTTTCGTAATAGATAAAAAAAGCATTTACGGGTTAACCAGTCCCTGCTATCTTGACCTGTTACCCAACCCACCCAATTTGGAACCTTTTATGTCGGAAACACAGTTTCTAACTTTTACCTTCTTATGCAAGCCTTGAGGTGACTTTTGCCTCATGAACCTTTTCCCAGGGCATGATGACATTTCATTATGAAAGGGCATCATACGTTTGCTCTCATTTTCGAAATGATCCAAGGACAACTGCCTTACTAACCCACCCAGATTTCCTATGGCTTCTCTAGCAATTACAACCTGCAGCATATAAACAGCATTCTCGTTTAGCCTATGTAAGAAGTTAACCCCCCACATAAACCATAATAAGACACATACGGCTCTAGGGTGAAGTTGCACATCTCGTGCTACATCACTATCCTCTGAGTTAGCCCATGCACCCATCATTTCTTTTGGAGTTGACATATGAGTTTGTGCAGTTTGCCACACAGAATTAGCAGCATCAGTCTGTCCCTGAGTATATTCTTGGTCCATGCTGGCAAACATAAACTTGTATTTTATTATTTAAAGATCTAGTGGTTACAAAACATTCAAATGCACATAACAACTTTTATCTAAAAAAGCTTTTATGATTTATGACTAAACACATGTTTTCAAGATATGCATGTATACCAGGCTTCCATGTAGGTCTACCACGGTTATAAAACCAGAAGGGAAAACAAGTCTAACCTTGAGTCAGTGGATATAGAACTTTCAGATACGTCATCATGTGATATAGGATCAAATGGGCACAAATCGTTCGTCCTGGGAGTTGTCATGTTCGAACCCCTTTCAGGTGTTGATCCAGTATAATTGCCATCTGTATGAAAAGGTGAATTCTCTGCTACAAGAAAATCATCTAGCAACACATCTGCAGCATATGAAAGGAATGAGGATATCAGTGTTCGTGTCCTGATGAGGTCCCTAGAATGTTCTGTGCCGCTTGTATCCCGATGGGTCTTACCTCCCCTAAGACCACCATATACATATAAACGAGAACCAATGGATGACATGGAATGTCGACAACGTCGCATGATCTCCAAAGACGGATCTTCTGTTTGACTATTGCTACCGTTTGAAGAAGTCACCAAGCCATTTCTATCTAACCAAACTCCGGCAGCAGTGTCCAAAACTGTAATATGCAATCACATTGCAAGCACTTCACATTTTCTTTACTATATCAATCTCAACTTATATTGCAAATATCCAAAACCAACCAATATTAACCTGCAACGGCTGCTTCACCGTCTACCACCCGCCCGCCCTTAAGAGCACCTCCAGTGACATGTAATCTGGCACCAACAAACACCTGATCACAAGCCAATGACTTTCTAAGCAAGAGCACAAAAATCAAATATGAACTAAAACACCATCTATCAATCATTTTTTACATTCTGAATGGAAGAATTCTTTTGTTCCGCTTAAGATTCACACAATTGCATCAACTTAATTATTGTCTCACATGAGAAGCTGTTACTTACTGCAGCATGTTGGTATCGTGCTGATGGTGACACTCCAGGTGTGAGAGTCCATTCCCATTGTCCATTTTTATGCATAAGCAGTCCATAAGCATCTTCCAAAGGCTTTAGATGCATATATATAATCAATCTTTATAATAACTACAGGGGTGGATGACATGTACATGTGCATGCTAAAGAATACACATAAACACTAGGACGTACCATGCCCGAGGTGTCTCTTCCACCACAAAGCAAAAGCATACCATCCGAGCGTGCACTAGCTGTAGCATACCTGCAGAGAGCAAAACAAAACAAGTGAAAATGCATATAATGTTAGAGACAAAAATATTGTAACTTCATCAAACTCAAATTGTCCTTGAGAAGTTCCATGAATATACTTGCACTTGAAATACATACTTACATTCTAGCAGAAGGTTTATCACCTTCAGCATTGAGCTTCGTCCACACATACGGTTTTTGTGCAGTATCTAAAGACCAAGCATCTGAAAGCACTTTCTTTCCTAAAGAAAACAGATACTACTATATGTTTATGAACAATTAAGAAATGTGACATTCAAAATTTGCAAGTATTGTGAAGATAGTTATATCCATGTTCAAAATAAAGATAACTTAATGCACTCACCATCATTGCCACTAAAAGTAACAAGGTATCGTTGGGCGACCAAGTCCAGAACATGACCATAACGAGGACCAGGACCCTGCCCTTGAACAACTACCCTGCAGTCAAAGAAGAAGAAACCAAATCATTATCTAACAAGCTAAGGAAACAATAGCATTACAAGCATAAAAATATAAGTCCAAACTTTCATTAAAGAAGCTCACCGGTGCCATTTGTATTTGTCATTAGTCAAGTCTAGCACGTAAAGATCGTCGGTGGAATGCCCAGCAGGACCTATACCGCCCTAGCAATACAGCAGCATCAACTTTGTCATATATCACTACAATTAACTACAAAACAAAATAAGAGCCATCCAATCTTATAATTGTTGCTGTAGTTGTCATAATGTTTTACTACTTAATTACCTGAAACACAACCATGGTTCCAACAGCAGCGGCTGCATGAGCAGCCCTGGGTGAAGGGGCTTCCCCAGCCGGCCGGATTCTGAGCAAGTTTCCACAAATCAACATTCAAATTTCAACCAAGTTAAGTAAGTTACATTATAAAAAGAAATGTAAAACTGAAGTAACCTGGTCCATTTTTTGGTAAGAACATCATATGAATGAAGAGAATTAGTCACCCCAGCTAATCCTGAATATCAAACATAAAAGTCTCATTTTGCATTTCTTAACGAAATGGGCCAATGTCATACAATAACAACGTAATTAGGTTGGCGGGTTAGTGATTACTTAACCAAGTTAGCCCATTTCAAAAAAAAGTGTAACAAAAGTCCAGCCACTCAAAATAAAATACATTTCAAATGATATATAATCACCAAACTAAACCAGTTTTTATACAAATTGTTTGTCCACTTGAATAAAAAGCTAGCTCATTTCAAAGAAAATTACCAAGAAAACAGAACAGCCACCCAAGTACATTGCTATGTTCACATTAGTCCAATCAAAAGGAACCACATGCATTTACTATAAGTTCAAAATGGAAAGATGGATTACGAATGCCGGGGTTAGCAGATGAGGCGCCACCCTCAATGGCGGTGGCTCCACCGAATAAAATCAATCTGGGTCCATGAGATTTGGTTTGGGCCACGGCGGTTAGAGTATGGCCACAACGAGGGCCAGGGGCATCATCGTCTGTTTCCCAAGATGTCTCCAAAGGAAAATATGTGGGTGCAGGATGTAACCATTGTTTAGAATCCATTAAAACCACTAAAAATAAAATTTTATTATACGAATAACTACTCCCTATTGTTCAGCTACAAAACTTTTTATGAAAAAAAAAACCCACCAAAGCATGAATGATACGAGATTTTGATAAATGGGTCAAAGCAGAAACCAGTTATGGGTCCAGTTGTGGGGTTTAGGCACCTGAACCAGTGAATTATATCTATATCTGTATGTATTATATGATATAGTCAGAAATCAAAACGTAAATGGAATTGGGCAAGAAAGTTGGTCGATCAGGAAATCATATATATATATTGAATAATAATAATAATAATGGAAACAAAAAGATGGGATTGTTGTTGTAATGTGATTGGGGATTGGAAAATGGTGTTACAATTGAATTTGATGGTAGATACATAAGATCAGAAACAAGGGAATTTTGAAGAAAAGGGTCTCGCATGGCTTTTTTGGTACATAAAAGATTTCCCCATAACCAACTAACTACGTACATAGAAACTGAAAAATGATAATTATATTAGATTTTGATTTAACGAGCATATATAAAATGTAAATTTTTACTATTATGTTATCCGCATACGGTCTGCTTTATTAGAGATTTTGGTAGTTACAAAAAAAAAAATAAGTATTTCAAAAACAGAAATATTTATTATTGGGGCTTATTAAGAAGTACAAATAATGTTACAAACTAGTTAGCAAAACCTGTTTTTATAATAATTATTATAAATGGAACGAAAAATATTTATTTGTTTACCTGAATAAAAAGAAATGGTCTATTCCATTAGGAATGTGATTCTATCAATTTTTTTTAAGAAAACTTTGTTTTTATTCCATTAAAACTAAAATTAAATTGCATATATAATCTTATAACTTCTAAAAAATCCCACAACTTATTTATTTTTCTTTATCTTTATCTTTATCTTTATCTTTACTCTATTATAAAGCAAAGTGACTTTTTTTTCCCCAACCATTCTACCTTTGTAATACCAAACTTACCCTCCACATTTACACTACTTCCACACATTGTAGCCCTAAATTACCGTAACTACCCTTAAAACATTTTATCCCCTAAACCAAAAATATAGTTAGATGAAATATTTACTTCACCCTCTCTCTGCTGGATTTCCACATCTCTTTCTTACCCGTGGTCGCTAGAATCACAAAAATCATCACCACCAACCACCATGGACACCATGGACGTCCATCACCACCACCATCCATCCATCCATCATCACCATACTCTATATCTTCCGTTATTCCTTTCTAGCCGCCATGACCATCACCAACAACACCGCCATCACCACCCCCATATCCGCCGCCACATAATATGACCGCTGCAACGTGCGGGTACCAATCTAGTTTTATAAAAATCAACGGTTAAACTCTTCTTTCTATTATTGGATAATTTGGTCTTTTGTTACAATCAAACACGACAAGAAATGGTAGTAGCCCATTAAATTAACAATTTCATTACCATGTTCAATACATGTATACTAATGCATAATATACAACTGTCTAGAGCAGTGATTGTTATAGATGCATAATTAGTGTCGTAGATCTATCACTACTTTTAAGTTTATAGGAGGTCGAGGGGTAACAAAAGTCTATTAGTCTTATGGACCCATGAAAAGGTTGATGGATCCTATTATATACGGTATATAAGGTTGATGGTGTCCGCTCGTTGGGGTGGTGGTGGAGATGATGGGCGGCGGTGGAGATTGAGGGAGGTGGTGGAGATTGAGGGAGGCGGTGGAGAAGGAGGGCGATGGCGGAGGGTGATAGAAGATCGATGAAAGTGTGTTATGGTTAGAGAGAATGGGAAAGGAGGGTATCAATGGTTTTATGTTTAAATAGAGGTATTTTAGGAAGAAATAAAAATATGCTTAAGGCCTAAGGGGTATTATGAGAATAGTGAAAAAATCTTAATTTCAAAAAATAAAAAGGAGGTTTATAAAAGTGATAAAATGGACGAAACGATTCATACACCCTGACGTTGGGATAAAACCGCGGATAAAAGAAGTGATTTCAATCTTAAACGGAAGTTGTGAGGATGATGTTTGTGTCCTTGCAATTTCTGGCCCTGAAGGAATATATAGGGAAGACGTACGGAAATTGCAAAAGCTACATACGATCACCTTGCGATACATTTCAAAGCCCAAAACTGCTGTATTCTTCCAGAGGTGAAGGCCTTATTTGAAGAGCCAAATGGAAAAATCAGTTTGCAGAAGATGATAATCTCAAATCTTCATGGTGATTGGTGATAAACTGATAATTACGGCAGTTAATTAGTTTCCTCAAAGGATCGTAGTTTTGGGCCCAGTTGGCTGGATTAGAATGCAGGCCCAAATGGCTCAACAACCATCACACACTGTGATTATGTTTTTGTACTCTTTTCTTATGTGATCTCTTCGTTGATTTTATAAAAATTTCGTCATCAAAATTTTAAAACAACGAAAGTTGTTAGTTCGTAGGATTTTAATAATCATCAATTTATATATTGAAAATCATTAACATAGAGTGACTCATCAATTATATCATGTTTGGTTTCTATCATTGCCCAAGTTTGTGACTTTTTCCATGTCACCAAAATACACATGTTTACTTGTTAATTTAGTATCTTTTCATTATTTATATAGATCATCATAAATATTACGAGTACCTTTTATGATCTCTCATAATGTTTGGGATATATTCATATTCTTGTACGGTCGATCATACCACACAAATTCTAAAACATTTTGTTTCAAATTTTCACAAAAAAAAATAATACAAAAGTATATATATGGTGCACGTTTGATACATCGCCTATATAAATCAAAATTACAATCACCCGAATATATATATATATATATATCTCAATGACTACCGGCGGGCGGGCGGGCTATGGACATTTAGGTTTACCATCATGTGTTTTGCGATCCCTATAGCAAGGGCACTCATCTTTGTGTCCAACAAAGCCCGACGGAACACATAAGCATGCTCGACAGCAACTGATACATGTATCCATACAATTCCCACGATGGTGTGTTTTCGAGCACCTGACTCCACATGCGCGTGGGCATTCTGCGCGCAGTATAATACATATATTAATTAATTCTAGCTTATAAAAACATTCAATATAATTCATCAAAATCTTTAATTTGGATGAACATACTTACGAGATGGCTTTAACGATCCTTGACCTCCAGCCTAATTGAATTTGAAACAATTCGTTAATTAGCATACCAATAAATTATGACTATATAGCATCAAGTTTATGATACAAACAAGAGGGAAGGTTTTTATAAAAACGACGCTATACGAAAAAGATCGACAATTTTTAGTTGTATATATTATTATTTTCTAAAGGTTTTTTTTTTGTTAAAAGTTACTCTGTATTTCCTATAAAAATTTATGAAAGAATTTGATGGAAAACAATTTGAAAAATCTTATGTTTAATTAGTTTAAAATTTGAGAAATAATAAACGATAACATAGTAATAAACATGTACATTTAGCTAATTGATGTCAGTATTTAAGTGATCAGATTTATATGTGAAACTTTACATTATCACAAGTCTCGTTCGTGAATAAAAGTATGGAGCCCCGTCCAAAATTGAAGTAATTATGGTTTTTTTTTAACAGCCAAAATTTATTAATAAAGAGAAACCTTCGGCAACCGAAAGATCACAATTTACAACAAAAGACTTGGACTAATAATCCAAGTAGACCACGAAAAATTAAAAAACTTACAGCGTTTAGACATCCAAAGAAAAGATAACGATACAATGGAAGTGAACATCTCATACACGTTGTACTAATAATCCAAGTAATTATGGTTATAGATGACTTATCTATAATCTATAAACCCTTATAAAGGGTATTGAAATTAAGTTTAAGCATTTTTTTCATTCCCATACTATCCTTCACGTTTACTTTATATTTTACACATCCTATATATTCCTAACTACCGAAATTATCCTCACAAAAAAAAAAAAAAATTAAACCCACAAAAATAAACCGATCTTCGCTTCTAATTCAATTAAAATTGATCTTTTTATATGGTTTTAAAACAATCGACAGAATCTCATAATTTTATATTTTTGACACATTATGTAACCAATGTGTTCATCCACAAAAGTAGTTATAAAATTTCACCGTAACGCGCGGATACTATGCTCGTAGTATTCTACAAGTATAATTCTATAAATGAAAGTCAACTACTGTATTAACTTTTGACCATACACCATTAGATTAGAAGGACTAATTTGTGAAAAGATAAAAAGGTCAATAAAAATATTTTAGTGGTATTTTTATGACTAGCTAGTGAATACTATTTGCCCATTTAAATTAAATTACAAAGATATATTCATATATCGATACAAATAACATTAACATTTAACCATCTAAATAGTATTTCTAAAATATTTTAAGGAAATAATCAAATAAAAATAATTCTTACATATGACAGGTTTACGATGATAATAGAAGCCACAAGGAAGAAGAACACAAAACTTGCATCAAGTTTAGCCATCTATATATTCACTAACTAAAACCAAATCCTTTTGCTCACAATCTACTACCTACACTGATTAACTAGCTATTTATACAAATTATAGCTCTTTTCAATTTCAATATTTGATGGCATTTACTAGGTTATGGTTTTAACCCAGGCTTAAAGCCAATATGCTAACTTTTGGACACATAATACGAGTATAAACCACCTTTTCCACAAAAATATATTACTGAGTATAACTTTTGGACACATAATACGAGTTGTTTTCAAATATTTTTTAAAGTAAAGTTGATAATACGAGTATATATTCAAATGCTTAGCATATGGTTGAAAGGTATAACACTTGGTATATATTTAGTGTCTTCTCCAAATCAATCGTGCAAAAAAATTTATTTTAAGGTGCATGAAGAACCTATTATTGAATATGATTAAAACTTGAACATATGTGAAACAAATATGAAGATTTTTTTAACAAACTAAAATAAAAGCAAAGTTCTTATAAAACTACAATGTTTATATAGGGTTGGTTTTATTTGAGATAAAGCAAAATAATATATTTCCCCCTAAGATTATAAATTGCATTCTTATGATGTTGGGGTTTAAATAAATAATACGAAAAATTTACATATATATCCTACTTAAGAAACATAATTACATATTCATACAAAGTGCAAGTTTTTAATGCATTAATACAATGCTTTTAAAGCAAGCTTTGGATAGATATGTAATTATGTCTTAAAATTGGAATATATATGTAAATTTCCCTAAATAATAATAGAAAAGTATACGTGATATGTAATCCATCCGTATGCAAAATAAGTCCTTATGTAAAGTAAATGAAGTTAAAGATATTTTGTAAGTTAATATATTATTCATAATTAAGGATAATTTAATCAAATAGGAATCTTATCTATGTCCGTAGTTAAATTGAAGATGCCATATAGGAAAAATCCTATGTGGCAAGTTCTAAAGGTAATTTTGAGTTGAGGTGGATAGTTTTATCAAGTTTGGATTCTTACTGTTTTATTATGTATATAAATATAGATATAGATATAGATACTTGTGTTTGAGAGCAAACGACCAAGATAGAACATAACAACATGTCATGAACTTTGTTGGACAACATCGAATTAATCATGAGCTTGTATAAGTTGGTGGACCCATTTTGTCACTTAAGAAAACAAAATGTTGTTTTTTTCCTTTTTATTTTAGTATTTGGTTTTCATATTATATAAACTTAAAATTAAAAATATTTATAGGTAGATAATAACTTTTTACATAGTAGAGTTATCATAAATCAATATGACAATAAACAATTGTCAATAACAAATTAACAGTTGGGTTTTCTGTTTGCAGAAGTGCTATTTATTGGGCCAGTTATAAAGCCCAAACTTCCAACTGTCTAAATGATACGATTAGCATCTACTATCACGGTACCCGCGCAATGCGGTGGTGGCGGCAACAGTATGGCAGTGGGGGCAACTGTTTGGTGGTGGAGGCGGCGGCGATTGGTGTAAATATTTGATATAAAGAGTTAATGAAGATATTTTAAAAGATAAAAAATTGATAGTGTAATTTAATCATTAATATTAAGGGGGTAGTGTATGTGAAAATTTTTAAGAGGCGCTATGTGAAAATATCTAACACTTCCCAAAATAAAGTGTTTTTTTTTTTGTGATATAGTATAGATTAATGATCTCCGATGGTTGGTTGATGGCTGCCTTACTAAAAATGAAACAATTTGATTCGATAAAACTAAGAATCTTGCCTAGACCAAATCACACTTACCAACTGAGTTGTGAGTTAGCGGTATTCTAAATGTATTAAAGGTATCCTGTCAAGTACATAGTTGTGGGTTAAGCGTGAAACAACAGAAAAAAGAAATATACAAGTTTAGCGGGGAAAAAAAACTATAAAAATAAAAAAGATAAGAAGGAATAGCCAGCTATATTTCTCTACCAACTAAAGTCATTTTAACTTTCCAAGTAGATATTTGTAGTAAAAGTCACACACCATGACTTGTTAAAGTGCAAAGACAACATGTGTAGAAGAGCCTTTCCCCTTAAATAGAGTCGCATTTAACCACATACATGAGCTTGACATATTCACAAGCATAGCAACAAGTGAAAGTGACGCATTAGTAGCCCTTCCATACATTTTATGATGTCCCAACATTACAAAAGTGGTCACCCTTATGATATATGTCTGAAAATGTGAACCACATCTTTTGAAAATAAAAAAGGTTCCAAATTGCAGACTAATAAAATGTCAACCTTTTATGAAAAAAAAAAGAAAAAAAAAAGAGAAGTCGGTGATTGATGTAACCATGTAATAATCATAACCACATATACCTCATTGTAATGACAACTCTTAAATCTATAACAATATGGCTACAAATAAAGATAAGTTATCTATCTTATGTCAATTTATGTTCCAGGTCAACCCAGATTAGCACCGAGTATTTCCTGCACAATAAGTAGGCTTATCAAAGCGTTCTATCGCACAGTAACTGACCGAGCCAAAAAAGCTGTGCAGCTTGTTGAAATCACAACCCTTAATAACTTCTGGTGGTAGAAAATATTTAACTTGTCAACCTCATCCAGACTACATCACTGAAAGGAACTTTTATAAGCTGATCCAGCAGACCTTATATATTTAGTGTGACCCCTAAGCGTGATTTCTTATCCATGCACACATTGTTATCCCTAATTAAAACTTCAGATAACAAAAATGTGTACACGATTAAGGATAGTCATCAAGAGCCACCTAAACTATATATACTACAGATTAGCTGGGTTCCATATAGCAGCCAAAGAATCTTCAGATTGTATCTTCAGGGGAATCTACATTGATAATTTCCAAACAATCAATTATACTAAGGAAGCATATAGTTTCCTATATAAATGATCATATGTATCAGTTACTGTTTATTTCTAATAATGTAGGGAGTTCAAGAAAGAACAATATATATATATACTCGTAACCTTGAACTTATATCAGAACAAGCACTTGAATCTTGCCAGAAAAATGCTTCCAATCTGATAATCAAGATAGAGTCATATGGAAGGATCAGATTTAGAAATTAACTAAAAGTTATATAGGAAACACTGAAAAAATGGTTAAATTTCATGAGGGAGAAAATCGCTTTTCATGAATCTGTATCCTGTAAATGGCAAGGAAAACTGAATTAAGTTGAAGTGCAAAGTGATATAATAGGTACATACTTATTTTTTTTTATACAAAAATCAGATTAAAGTCAACCAACCAACATCAGCAATAGTAATCAGCATGTATTGGTCCATGATCTTCATATCTTCATCATCATCCAATGTACCTAACTACAAAGACCAAGAATAAAACGATTTTTAAAAAACAAGCTAAGATCAAGGAGGTGATTATTGACACATTTATGAACTATTAACGATGTCTGCCCGCCTGGCTCTATGAACCCCAAAAATTTCACATCTTTGACTTCATTTATTGACCTTCTTTGCATCCAGTCATACCGAACTGTTGCTGAAAAGTTCTTCCCAGAATTCATCATCTAGTTCTCTATCTTCACATTCGAATTCATCAAGGTCATTAGGTACTTCTTGACCTCTTTTGGGTCTCCCAAATCCTTGCATTTCTAAAGCAAGTTCATCTAGCTCGGACATTTCAAAACCAGAAGGATCCTCCCATTCTTGAGGTTCGTCTTTAATCAGCATTGACCCTTGACCATAGTCAATGAACCTTCTCTTTTTATTGATGGTGGTCTCCTCAAGATCCTTACTCTTCCCATGCCGAACCAACTTCTGAACAAAATCGGGATTTTGCATTGCTTTTGCTAAAAAGCTCATCATCTTTTGTTGCTTCTGTTCTGTTCCTTGAAGTCTCAACTCCATTGCTTGAAGGCGCGCTCGGGTGTTTTGTTGTTGCTGTCTGAGCTTCACTAACTCTGTCATAAGAATCTGTTTGTCACGTCTCAAACGTTTGACTTCACCATCTATTCCAAATTTTCCAACCTCCAAGCATGGAGTGATTGCTTGTTGTGGAACCGGAGGCTGAGCAGATGTCTTTCTTCGCCTAATATTCTTCAGATTGTGCCTCTGCCCCCTTACAAATCCTTCATTTGCAAACTCCCATATATCAGGATCTATCTTTCTAAAACCCTGCATTCAGAAAGCAAAAACTTGAAACTAACAAGTTCCAGCCACATTGGGGATCTAAAGTGCATGTAATAAATGTGACAAATCAGTAAACTCCATCATTCTTCCTCAAAATATGTGTGTTGTCTCATGAACTAAAAGATTCTCCAAATGTGTGAATTAATATCTTTAAAAAAAAAAAAGTCAAAGTGAATACCAAATCCCACAATTTCCCTGGTTGACTTTCATTTTTCACCAATTGGACAGCAAAAAAAGGTTGTTCTTCCAACCAATCCCTTTCATAAAAGGATTGGCATGGGAATCCTGCAATTTGGGGAGACCCAGTTCAAGTCTAAGCAAGCACCGGGTTTTACCATTAATTCGTTGTGGTGCCTAAAGGCGGGCGGATTGATGGGTCTTCCGCCTTGGCTCCGTCTGGTTGGGTTGGGCCAGCTGGCAGTAGTCTTTAGCCATCGGGTTACCCCGGACGGAGTTTAGGCTATAAAGTGTTTAGTTGGCCGTTAAAAAAAAAAATACTATATCCAACACCAAAAAAAGGTGAACCAAATGACAGTTAGTAGTATTAAGGTTAGCCAAACTAAACAAGTTCAATGATTAAATTGCATCAAGACTATAACCAACATTATGTAAACGGTAAAAATCAATTAGAAACTTCACTAAAACACAATATGTACACCTCAAGATTCACACACATTTAAAGGGTAATGGAGAGAACCCTAGCGCCGGTCCCACAATTGGATTCCCATCGACATCAAATGCATAAATAAATATTTTCATAGAAAATAAAAACCATGGCTAAACTTAATAGAAAAAAGAAAAAAAAAACTTACATAAGTATTAAGCTGCCTTACAAAACTAGAGAAATTGTTATGCTTGAAGTATCTAGGAAGTAGATTAGTAGAAAAGGCATGTGGATCCCAAACAACAAAGCTTTGACCACCTCTTTTCCAACAAACAATGTGATCCATACTTTGATCATCAACCATATCATATATTTTTGTCAAAAAAGGTGGAGGTCCAACATCATGTAAACCTTCCATTGGCTGTGGCATCTCTACCATCAAAGCTTGCCTTTCTTGTACACTCCTACTTGAAACAGATGGTGTGTACTCTTTTTTTACATCTGGGTAATAAGGATTCATGGTCTAATCTTAAAAATTTAACAACTTTCAAATACGTGTGACAATCTTTTTGATTTAAAGATTCAAATTTCAAGTGGGGTCATCAAATCTTGGAGTAAACAACAATACCCAAATGAAATTTGTATCATTTAAGACCTAAAGATTTGATTTTTTTTTATATGGGTATAGGTTTTTAGTGATTATGAAATCAGTTTATCAAGTTTTGAAGTAAACCCAGGAAGAAATGAAAGAAAAATAAGAGAGGAATTTTTATTTTTATTTTTCTAAGATTTATGGTTGAGAAAAAAGGTCAAACACAGAAATTGTATGACATAAAAAAAAGTAGAAAATTTAAGCTAGATTTGGGGATTTAATTATGATGAGTTTAGATGACATGAAAGGAAATTAATGAAGGAAAGAAATGACAGTTTGGCAGGAAAACCTATAGGTCAGTAGTGTTGGGCTTTCTGCTTTGGGAAAGTTCCTTTTAAACATGCCCATGGTTTTTGCCTCAAGAACTTAAGGAAGTTTCTGGAGACTTTGCAACTTGTATATATGGAACCTTCTTTTTTTTTTTCCAACTTTTCTAAAGAATTCGTTGGGTTTTACTCGTATTCTTTTAAACTGCAAGTTTTATAAACGAAACCAGCAAAAACAAATTACAACATCCACATCAATTTACTAAAACTTTCCAATATATCGATTGGTTTTTAATCCAAAGATATCCAAAATATCTTACAAAAGTCATAAATTGAAAAAAAAAATAAATCTTATTTTCTTTAGATATACTAGCACGGTACCCGCGCTATGCGACGGTGGTCGTGACGGCGACGGTGTGATGGTTGGACGACTGTTAGTGGTGGAGCGACGATGAGTTGTGTATATAATTGATGTGAAAGGTTAATGGACATATTTTAAACGATAAAGGACTGACAGTGTAATTTAATCATTAATGTTAAGAGGATAGTGTATATGAAAGTATTTTAAGGCATATTTTCAACATTACCAAAAATAAAAAGGGTTATTCTTTTTATAATATAGTATAGATAATATAATATAACCAAGTAAGGATAATTTTGTTTTTATGAGTAAACTTTTTTATACAAATTATTTTTTTGCATTCTCTACAATTTTTTATGTAAATAGTTCAGCTGTTATCGAATTTTATTTTTTTATAACATAATCATATGTTTTTAATTACTTGTTTGAATAATTTAATTCCTGTTAACCTTAATTAAAAATGTATTTTTGTTAAGTTTTACTTTTTTTTATTTATCAATTTATTACGAGTAAAATTTTTATTCATATTTAATAAACATGGTAATATATTAAGGTTCAAAAATTCGTAACAGAATTTAGTTACTAGTTGATGTGTTACTTCAGAATAAAACATGTCTACATGATAAAATACTTTAAATTTATCTTTACTAACATCAATTATATTTACACCGAGCTATGTGGCTATATCACTGGGCACCCTCACTACCACAAGTCACCGTCATTACCACCATCACTGCACATTGTGTAGCTAAAATGTTAGTATAATCAAATTATTAAGAACTATTAAAATAACTTTTAAAAAGATATATTATTTCAATACAATAATATATACGGTCCAAAATGATTTATTAATTAGGTTATGCTTCAAATTATAAAATATCACAAATAAAACAAATAAAATTATAATTTTTTAACAGAAACTTATTGCATATAATGAAAATTTGTGTACATCAATATATATGTTGTGTTTTTTATGAATTTTCGTGCATCATTTTTATCATTATTTAATAGACAATAACATATTTATTTATTTTAATTTAATTCTTGTTATATATACAAGAAATTATATATGTTAACTTAATAATCTTGTTTAAATCAAATAATAATAAAATTAAAAGAGAATGGTAAGTTACATTTATCATGTAATTATGACAATGACACTATGAAGATAATTTGAGATATTTATTAAGAAAATTTATCACTATGGGAAGTAGACACCACAGATATTAATGTGTTTATGACATAATATTTTTTTTAACAGTTAGTCGGTATTTAACATTAGGGAACACCTTACCGTATAATGGTAAAACCTTAAACTACGAGATGTAGACTATAAGTTGTTACAGGTGATTCTGGGAAAAAACCCATAGACTTGTCACTCTTAAGAGTCGAACCCAAGACTTATGGGAAAAACCTATACAAACTAATACACCATACAAACTAATAGAAAAAACTTTTTTTTTTAACATGTACAAAATACTTATTTATGTTATAAAGAGTTCTGATAGAAATATCACTTCATTAACCACTGGGATAAATCCTAGTAGTCAGGGGTGTTTTACTAAACCTGTTATGCGGGGCCCCAAGGAGTTTACTTCAAGGTCTCGAGTTCGAGCCTTGGTAGGTTTTCCTCAACAGTATTTTCCATTTAAGGAGGTAGTATTGTGGGAAAGACTATTTAAGATCTGCTTAATACAAGACCCTTTCGTTATGCAATTAACACATATCATACACGTCTAATACTTATAAAAAGAAAAATATCACTTCGTTATGTTTTCCTTTACAATAATTATTCTTTCGTAAAATTTTTCATTTGTGACGAGGAATTTAATACCGATGCGATAAGCAGGGTCCATGCGCCAACCAATCAGATTTCTCAAAACACTAGATCCAAAAAATGGTATTCCTACTCCTTAATTTATAGACCCCACCATACACCTAGTTGCTCGTTGTTTTTCTTCTTTCTTGATTAATTCTTAGCATGTGTTCTCGAGTTTATATGTAAAGGAAGAGGAAAGAAGAGAAGAAAGATGAATGAAAGAGAATGAGTGCATTTTCTTTCCTTCCAAAAATGGGAAGAAAATATCTTATACAAATTCTATAGAATTTTCCTTCCAAATTCTTTCCTTTCTTTTCTCTTCTTCTCTTAAATAAAACTCAAGAACCCAAATTTTTTTAAAATCTTTCACAATCTTTTCTTTTCCCTTCAAAACAAAACTCAAGAATATACCCTTAAGGAAGTAATATTGTCACAACAAATTTTAACTATCTACATCAATTTTTACATGATACAATTATACATTATACAATAAATTTTGTACATTTATTTTAAATGGTTAAATTTTATTGTATGAATATCACTCCCTTAATGTTTATCTTATTCAAATATTCACTAACAAACAATTATATAAATTCTGAAGATCAATGTGCTTATAAGTTATCAGGACCGGCAAGTGAATTTCAATGTACGTGTGCAAGATTGAATTTCAAATATGGGGGGCCATATACAAAAAGATATATATATATATATATATTTACGATAATTACTATAAGTGTAAAAAAAATATTAATTGCTTATAAGATTCCTTAAACACGAAATGTTCATATCATAAAGGTAGTTAGAACTTACTATTGATTTCATTCATGGTTGAATAATGCCTCTTTTCGAGCCGTTTTTTAAGCAAAATTATTGATCAAACTTTTACAATCAATACTATCTAATAAATCATCCTCAAATCTTATCATTGCCAATTCATTCAACCATTCTTGTGACGTTGTCGACCGCAAGTATTACTTTAATAGCTTAAGTTTTGAAAAACTTCTTTCCGCAGTTGTAACGGTCACCGGAATAGTCAACAACACTCTATATACAATACATGCATTAGGAAAACAATCCACCCGTTTTATATAAAATAATAATTTTATAACATATATTTATATTATATTAATATAAAATTAAGAATTTTTTTTTAAAAATGGGGGTCTGTCTTAAAAAAATGAGGGCCCGCTTTAAAGTCGAGACCCTGTACGCTGTCCTACATTGCACATGCCAAGATCCTCCACTGTAAGTTATAACAAGATGGGTAGTTGCGCGATACATCGACAAAATATAACGTGTGAGGTATCATGACAAAATATAGCATGTTATCAAAACTCAAAGATCATATTCAATTCATTTACTTATTCTAAATAAAAATTTTCTCAAATACTTTATCATTCACATGACATAAAATTACAATATATAAAACTTTATACACATTTTTATATATTATTTATATAAATGATTTTATTTCTTTGTAAGTTATAATATTATACGGAGTTCCATTATTATAAAAGACGTGGCTAACAAGTTATTAAGTAAAATTCAATTAGACAATTTATCAAATTAAATGACTTTAAGACACATTTATATAAAACTAGGTCTTTTACCCGTACGATGTGCGGAGTTTTTTTAAAGCAGTATAATAATAAACTATATTATGAAACATGAAAAATATAGTGATCTCTAATCCTTGGATCGATCGTGTAATGTGAACTCCATGCATAATGTTTTAACATACAAATAAACCTAAATTCAGTTTGAAATTTGGCATTGAGGACTTTGGTTATACTTTAAAGAATTGTTATAGTTGGTCGAATACCCGCAACATACAATTAGGTCAACAAAACAAAACAATGAAGTGTAGTGTAGACCTACATGTAAAGTTGAAACACGCGAATTCGATTTATTGGAGTGCCCAGAGTATATGATCAAGAATTAGGTGAAGATGTCTGGACTCTGAACCAACCTATTTTGATACATCTATTATCGTCTATTAGTTCATATAGAGTATATTTTTTTCACATCATGATGATTGAATCTTTTGACTACATAGAGCTTGATGAATGTTTAACTATTTGTTAAATAGCAATTATATACATACACAAAATAAAGCTTAAAAAAAACCTTTTTTATAGAATTACTAATGTGATTAGATTATATTACCATTCATCCTACATACATACAAATGGAATCAATAACAAATGAATTTGTAATCGTACGTACAATTCTAACAAATATAAGGATTTAGTAATATAAAATTTGTAATCGTACGTACAAAGTGACGATTTTATTAAAAATAAAAATAAATAATAATAATAATAAAAATAAAAATAAAAATAAAAATAAATAATAATAATAATAATAATAATAATAAAGGGTATGTAAGAATTTGTGGATTTTTGTAATATTCTTGCCAAATTAATGTTGATCAATCTCATAAATATATTGTTTTTCATATACGATATATCCAATTTTATAGTTTCTATATTCTAATTTATACTATATTTTCTATAAAAAAGATTGATAATTTAAAAAAAACATGAAGATGCCACATAGGATAAATCTTATGTGGCAACATTTAAGCATAACTTTGATTTGGGGAGGATGGCTTAAAAGGTTAGGATTCATACTGTTTTAATATTTATATAGATTATATGGACCAAAAGTGTAATTAATCTATTATTAATGATGATGTCATCAAGGTAATATATTTGGTGTAAAATAAGATGATGAAATCAATCAATGGTCCATACTTTTCCAATTTATAATGATTGGTTTTATTATGTTTTAATAATATATATTAAAGATGGTTGACTAGTTTGAGGGTAAGATAAACATTTCGTCAATGATGACTAGTCAAACTGGTCAAAGACATTTCAGGTTTTACCTAAGGTATTGAGTTCGATCCTTATGGATGACAAGTATAGGGTTTTTTTCCTCAAAATACTTGTAACGGCTCATGGTTAACATCTCGTTGCCCAGGATACGTGCAAGACTTTACCATTATACGGTGAGATTTCCCTGATGTCGTATACCGACTGAATGTTCGAAAAAAAAAAATAAATATTTCGATTACTTGTACATTAAAGATGGTAAGTATAATTAATATGCTTGATAAGAGATTAAAAATAAAGTAATATGGTAGTCAAATAATATCTCTATAGTTTTAAAAACTTATCAAAAATAGTTATGAGAATATTCAATTAAACAAGAGATTCATGAGTTAAAAATATTGTATTCTATAAATAATCTAAATGGATAAAACTTTTGTTATTTTTCATTTTATAAATTCTAATTTTGTTATGTAACTGTGGGTAAATATCTTCCTATTATATAAAATAAACATTTTTTTTTTCTCATTCCATTATTGTATCTTTAGAATATTGTAAATGCCTTTATTAATATAACTAACATTATCTATAGGATTATTGAATACTTAATATACTCTTAATGAAATGAATTTACAATATATACTTCTTAATTTCTAAAATAATTACGCTATACTTTTACCTTAATAACCTATATTGTTTGTCATCGTCCCCACTTCTACCTGTCACTGTCATTAGCACGCCGCCACTACAACTATCGTCGCCGTACATATCGTTCGATTATTCGTATAGTCAGTGGCGGCTTAAGGTTTTCGGAGGCCTTAAACGAGATTAATCTTGGGGGCCTAGTTCACTACCATATAGATTAAATTTTAAAGAAAAATGGGAAAAAAAAAGTAGCTAGATTTTTGTTACTTTACTAGTAATAAAAAAAGATGTATTTGTTGATGCAAAAACCAAATAGGTGTCACTGTAATGTAAATTATGTAATGGTATTTAGTCCAAAATTCAAACATTAAGTCTAATATATAAAAAATTGAGGCCTTTAGAATTTTGGGGGCCTAAAGCGGTCGCCTAGTCTCATTGTACTGTCGAGCCACCTCTCCGTATAGTAAAAAACTAAATGAGTCATTGAATTGAATTTTTATACATTTATGTTGTCCAATCATTGTTTCACACGATGGTATGTATATTTTTAATTATCATATCAAAGATAACTCCGCCACATGTCTAGGAATTTCATAATCTTGAATCAAAGTTAGATTTATTAATTAAAGTAACTCGTTCCCCGATAGATTTAAAATTCGGCTTTGTAAGTATAGGTGGCAAATAGGTTGGTAAGAGGTTTAATAATCTTTAATCTTTTGTATCCCTATGTGAGAAAAATTAAATATATATGCACGACTTGTTCATGTGTGATACAAAACTTTTAGAAGGTAAAATTTCATAAGAGAATGCATCCCCTCATTCCCCTGCACGTGACCCAATCTTAAACTAATTAAATTACTTGGACATCATCTTTTCATAAAACATATAAACGGTGTATTACGGTCATAAATATTCTTCATTTTTACCAATTTGACTCTAAAAAAATAACTCAAGTTTGATTAATCACAATCAGTAGGTAGGTGTATTTTGTTTTCATAATAAACTCAATTCTAGGCGTTTAGTAGTATGGCCCCTTATCAGTTGAAAAGACAAATTTGACTTTTCAAAGTCAAGAATAACATTCGGTTTCACTATTCCTACAATTATGAACCGATAAAACATATGATACGATTGATAATCAATGAACGAAGTTTAAAATATCGGGAGATAGAAAAAATAAGCCTATTTGAAATTCCATTCACAATAAGCCTATTTGAAAATGATTAGCCAACCAAGCTTTCACCTATGAAGTCAAAATTCCCAAATTCGGGTGATAGAAAAAATAGACCAATGGACCAGGTTTTCACAATCCACTTTAATTCACTATCGCATTTCTTCCGCCTTTTGCTAGTTATCTCATCGTTTCATTACCCAACACCTCCAAGATTTTTTATTTTATTTTATTTATTTTTTTCATTTCTTACAAACTTAGTTTGTTCAACAAATCTTGTTACTTCACGTTCCTCATTTACTTGCTAATCTAGTCTGAAAATTTTCAGTTCATGCATTAGGTAAACAACATGTTATTAATTTACCATACAATACATATGTTAAAAGTTAAAACACATTGTACAAACAATTTATGCATAGTTTAATATACAACTCACCTGCAAAATTAAGAGGTGTTTGGCTTAGCTTATTTTTCAAACTTATTTGCTTATTTGAGTTGGAGATAAGGCCCATTTTTTGTGGCTTATTGTTGGACTTGTAAGCTTATTTAGCAATTACAAGTCATTATGAGCTTATAAGTCCAAAAGTGTATACGCCATGAAAACGAGGCTTATCAAAGATAAGCTAAATGCAAATAAACCAAAATAACCTAAGCCAAACACCCCGTAACCGTAAAGTATATATAATCAGTGATGTTTGTTTAGAACTCATTAGGCCAAAATGATAATAAGCCACTTATTCATTTGGACGTCATATCTAGCTTTTATGTTGGAAAGCCTTGTTTTCTACATTCAGACATTCGCCACCACTTGCTACCACTACCGTCAACCGTCATGATGTCTGGTTCCACGTACCGGAGACGGCTTATTCCCGGGAAGGGGGCTGCAATCTTCCATCTTTAGTGGGTTTATGTAAAATCATCTTTCTTGAAAAACCCACAAAAATTTTGTTTGATAATGTTAAAAAAAAAAGTAAGTAAGCCCCAATACCTCGACGGTGTATGGGGGAGGTTAAGATGTAGGCAGACCTTACCTCTACCTAAGTAGAGAGGCTGCCTCCAGTTTCTATCTAAATGGTAGAAAAGGCCCTCCAACCTTTGCATGGGATGAAGATCGAACCCATGACCTCTGATAATGTTACTAAAGATATATACCAAGATATATACTTTATTAAACTATGTGATGTTGTTTATATAAAATTTGGAGAAAGAAAATGAGGACAAATTTGATCTTAACTTGCTTGTTTCAGAAATATGGGGATGTGAGTGCCTGTTAGTGCAGTTGAGCATGGGAGCTTGCAGAGCCCATCTGTTTTGTTCTCAATGTTCACAAGGCAGGTGCTATAAGGTTCACAACTTGTGTATTCCCATGATGCCAACCGCCAAAGAACTCGTGGACCTACTAAAAGTAAGGTGGAAGACCGGGCACATAATCAAGAGTCTGAAACACACCAAAAACACAGAAAATTGCTTTTGAATTGAAACCGACTTTGTGCCAAATCGTGGAGTGTTTGCGTATGGAGGCTTGCAAGTGAATAGAGCTCATAGAAACCTTTAAATTTATAATTATCGCTTATGCCAGAGCTTTCACCTATACATGAACATGTTTCATCAAACCATACAAACCAAGTACATATATAGTTAGCCAGTTCTGGCTTCCTACAAGGATCAGTGATTATAATGGCCAAAGTGGTTGGTTTGTGTTCCTCACAGGCTCACACCACTCCAGCCACTGATGTGGACCACTACGGCCACAACAAGGTTGCTGAGTGGTGGTGTCATCGTGGATACATCCACGTTGGGTTTGTGTGCATGGTTGATTTTTTTTTTTTTTTGAGATATTATGTGGTATAACAGAGTATTGTGTGAGGTATTGTGAGATCCAGTCTTCTGTGTGATTGCCACAAGTGTGATTTGGTTTGCAACCCTTTTGGTGTGGTTGTGTGAACCATTACGATTCCTACAAACGTATACCACATACACTATTCTTCATGGAAAAAAAAAATGAGACAAAACATAAGCAAATTATTGGGGCCAATATATTAACTTCTACCAGATGATCAAAAAGCTGAATTTACATTTTCTAGTTTGCTATCTCAAGAGCCCCTAAGTTGGCCACTGCTATACCCCAGTATCAATCTTCTATCTATTTCTTTAACCCGAAACACTAAAAATGCATTTAACCCAGTAAGTAAATGGGCTACCCGGATATACTAGTTACTCCCCAAATGCAACAACATCAACTTTAAGAAAGAAACAACCAAAAATTAGCTGTTTTGCCCCAGGCGCTCATTAGCATTTGGCAAAACGAGAAGCAATCCTCTTTTGAATAGGGGTCCTGCAAGACGGGCACTCCAACATGCCCTTCTTCTCATGGATCACATTGCATTCAGCACAGAGAACCTGATGCCCACACGGAACAAACACAATGGTCATCTCATGTGTCAAACACATCACACACTCGCGATCCTTCTGTAGGCTCGTTTTCGCATATGTGGACTCAGTAGAAACTTCTGGCAGTGAAGTCCCTTCAGAAGGCTGCCAGCTCATGCCCTTACGCATTGCTGCAATTTTCTGTGTCTCCGCCTCCAACTTAAATTCCGCAATCTCATACTGAATCATCTTTAGGTCACTTTCAAATTTCTTTATGTCTTTCTCTGCCTTTTGTGCATCCATCTTTCTCTTTGCTTTGGCCAATGAGTCAAGATGTTTCCTTTCATTCCTTATAGATACAGCTTGGTGAAGAAATTTGGCAGTCTCCCTTTGCTCGTTTGCCAATCGAGTCTGAAATATTGAGTTTAATTGCAATTTTTAAACATCTTAATTTTATTTTAATCAAAATGTGAGCACTCTTGTTAATCAAACAAAAACAAAAATACCTCTGTATCTTTAAAAAGGCGTTTGGCCTTTTCTAGGTCCCCTTGCATTGGACCCGCTTTCCGTTTCAGTGATTTGAGTTCTTCCTCGAATAAGTTATTTTCAGCTCCATAAGATTCAGACTTCTTCAGAGCTTCCTTTTCTTTGCGCAGAGCTTCTTCCAAATTTTTAGTTTCATTTGAGCTTCGGTTTTCAGCTTTTTCCTTTTCCTCTTTAAGGACTGCTTTTTCGGACTCTAGCCTAACAATAGCTGCACTAGCCATCTCAGTATTATAATTAGTGGCATTCAAAGAAGCTGTTACTTCTGCTAACTTCTTGATTGTATTCTCTTCCATAGCCTGCTTATCTTTCTTTAACCTTTCGGCTTCCTGCTTTTCAAACTTCAACTTATTAAGCTCGGGTCGATCTTGGCTAAGCCTCTTGGCTACCTGCATAACCTTCAAATTCGCCCAATCGTCCCAGCTTTTAAGATCTTTCTGTAACGATCGAAGTTGACCAACTGCCGCCAGTATCATTTTATCCTTGTCATCTTGTGGCACGTGCTCACCCTTCAATTCATCATATGGGATTCCTGCCAAATAGTACTCAGCCGTTTTATGATTCGGAGGGACCGTTTCAGACTTCGGCGTCACCTTTGGTGTCTCAGTGGTTTCCTTCAAGGGTAAAGATGAGTCAATCATATTTACAGAAGACGGCCCAGACGTCGAACGTTTTCGTGTAGTCAAAACACGCCAGCTAGCAAGTTCTGCCTTTAGGGCTTTTTTTGACCTCTGTCCCTTGTAAGGCTTTTCAAATTGTAACAGCTTCCGTCGACTGCCGTCTCTTTTGTGCCCTGGCGGGCAATTTTTACAGCATTGACAGTTGTCTTTATTTATTTTGCCAGAACTGGAGGCTAGATGGCCAACGCTCGAGGCTATGGTCTCTTGGTCTCGAAATTCAGATTCAGATGGGGCTTCAGGCTCGATTTTTGCAGACGTGCCCTCTTCTTGAACGGCTTTAAGACCTCCAACCGAAAATTTCTGAAGGTCTAAGTCTGCATCAGTTGCATCAATTACATTTAAATCACATATCAACAAAGTCCACATTGCTTCGTGGACGGACAAAGATGGTTTAATTTCTAAAAGTATAGTCACCATCTCTAACATCATATACTCCACCATTCTATCTATATCATCAAACATATAGAATGTAGGATCGTGACATTCTGTGTTTTTTAAACAGTCCAAACACCGATCCACTATAGATGACACCATGTCCTTGATGCCATAAAAAGGACCACATCTTAAAACCATGGTCTCTGCAACCTCCTTGCTGTACCCACTTTCAACTATCCGTTTTATAGCATTATTAAAACATGTATGTAAAACATCTGATAGAAGTTCTGCAAGTTCGGTTACAGTTTTACTGTCCCAACCAGAATGACAAGCCTGTGCTTCCATATCCCCCTTTGGCATATCGAGACTAGCCTTCATTCTCTCGATAGTTTTTTTATGGGATTCTGCACATCAACATATTCTTGTTATAGATGATGAAAATTCACATTACAAGTTCCATTTTATCACATATAAAAAGATTTTCCTTCCCATAATCCCATACACCTCTATAAGCCCCAATAAAATACGAAATTAAGGAGAAGTAAATAACAAACTAACTGAAGTAAAAGAGCAAACACAATGCAGGGGCCCTATACAAGATATACATACACTCACTAAGCATTATTCATACATCTATTTTCCAAGGTTTATTGCAAGTAAACTATTTTTGTCCAATAAGTTCATTAAAAGATGGTGTTGGGTCTCTTTGAGTTAATTACAAGGTGTTTTCATAGAACAATGTATGGTTTTAAAAATCACAGCATCAATTAATAGATGTAAAATGTATATACAAAATCATTAGCTTTGAATATAATGATTGTAAAAGTTATTGATGACTCAAAAGTCAAAACCATCGTTTAATAATCTTACTGGACGAAATATAGCTTGATGGCCTCTACAGGACAATCCGAAAAGTATGTCTGTATCCTTGGCAACCAACTTTTTCTTTAAGAGCATGTCACCAGAAACTGAAACTAGTGGAAATCGAACCCAGGGCAACTCTGTTGGAGACTGAAGTTCATTATTTCCCACTCTTCACCAACTCAGCCACCCGTTAACGGTCATAAATCGATTCTAAAATGTAAACTTTCTATTGGAAAAACAAAATGGAAGGTTATTTGCCTAAAATAACAACCTACTTCTCAATTGACCCGATTGGATGAACGTACTAACTTTTTACCCAAGGGTCCACTAAAGGTTGGGTCTCATTACAAATTATGGGCAACTTTCTTTTGAGATGACTGTGATTAAACTTATATCACACTTTAAGATATGCTATGTTTCAATGTACTCGTATATTGCTGATTCGGCACGTGCCTAGTTAACAAGTATGAGAAACGAGGTTCAATATAAATCACTCAAGACGCCATAAAATGACACAATTTACATTTGTGTCCATACATTGTAAATTTTTCAAGAAGATAAGGCCACATCAACATCATATTACGATAGACATTTCATCACCATCATTTGAAAGAAAGGGGAAAAAAAATTAGCCGAGAATTGTAAACGGAGCCAACTTGAAATGGACCCGAGACCAAAAAGTAGTATGTTTCCCAACTAAACTATTGAATAAGTAACTTTTATCATTAGTCAATTAGCCTCAAAATAAAAACAACTGAAACAGTCATGACATCATCTTATGATCAAAGCAAAAACATGTATACATTCACATAATACACATTACTTCACAAAATGACAGAAAATATTCACTAAAATAACAGAATTACCTTTAATCAGCTTTTTATAAGATAATCCCAATTGAAAAAAACCCTGAAACACAATTGAAAAACACACAAATTAATCACATTAAGATAAAATAAAGAAAGAAAAAAAAGTTTCATTCTTTCAGTAATTTCAACAAACACTTAAGAACATAAAACTCTCTCCATCCGAAAGTAGGGGTAACAATGTTGTCATTGACATTAACATAAAATAACATAAAACTATAATCATACTGGCTTATAAAATCAATTTAAGAAAGCCCAAGATTCCCATTAAAAACTAACAATAGGAAAATAAAAAATATAAAAATCTAAGAAATTTAAGAAAAGAAGGAAGCAACATACCCACCAAACTATTAGCTTTAATCTTGTTGTTTTGATGTGTAATAAAAGTTTAAAACATGAATTAAGTTAAAAACCAAGAAGAATTGTTTCAAAGAATCGAGAAAGTAAAATGGTCAGCAAAGGACAAGTATGTATGTGAAGAAGGGTTGGTCGGTGTTGTGCTGAAAATGAGAAGGGAGGGTTTTGGAGCAATTTATAGGGGACTATGTGGGAAGGGGGAGACCCAATTCACCAGGGTTTAAGATATAATTTAAGTGACAAAATGGACAAACTTTTTCTTTTTTCCTTTCCATTTTTTTTTATTATTATTTTTTTATTTTATTCATTGTGTTTTTGTTAAAAAAATTTCACCCAATAAATATTTTATCGGCAAGCTAATTTATTGTTATTATAAAATTACAAGAATAATAACAGTTTTCTTTTCAATTTGTTCTAAATCAACATATAAAAAGTATAAATTGTGTGACGACATTTGAAGCATTAACATTTTATTTTATATGTTACGAGTGTAAGTACTCGCGCGTCACGACGATGAGACGGTGGGGTGATAGGTCATAAAGTGTGATAGCCAAAAGCCTTAACCATACGGGTTCCGTTATTGGATTTAAAAATTCATCGAAAGTATATCGAATGATATCTCTAATGAAAGAGCATTAAATTTTAAGAACACCCCTATAATTTTTATAATTTATCGATGTACGGTTTGTGAGATAAAAGATTTTGAAGGAATTGGAGGAATAAATAATTTATGCAGGAGAGAGAAAAAAAGATGATTGGTTGAGATATGAGGAGAGAGAAAATGTGTTTGATAATATATAATTGATAGAAGGGACATTTTGAAGAAGTAAATGTTGAAACTTAAAATGTTAGACAGAGGGAATCTACTTTATAATACGAGAGATAGTGTTCGTGCGTTGCAGTGGTGAGATGGTGGGGTGGTAGGTAATAGGAGGTGATAAGGCATAGAGTGTGATAGCCAAATGTCTTAGCCGTACGCCCTCGAATTTGAAAATTCGTCGAATGTATATCGAATGACATCTCTAATGAAAGAGCACGAAATTTTAAGAACACCCATACAATTTTTATAGTTTATCGATATACGGTTTTTGAGATAAAAGATCTTGAATAAATTAGAGGAATAAAATGATTTATGGATGAGAGAGAAAAAATGAGTGATTGAGATTTGAGAAGAGAGAGAAAAATTAATAGTTGAGATTTAAGAGTATTATAGGTATATTTGGTAGAGATGTTTAAATTAGTGAATAAAAAAGAGGGACAATATAGGTACTTCAGTTCATTTTTGAGAATTTCAAAAAAGGGATCTCCTTTATAATATAGTATTAGAAGTATTAGATATTAGATAGTATAGTATAGATAAAGTATATATATATATATATAACTCTTATAAAAAAGTGGTTAACCAAGCTTTTTAAAGCCCTCTTACAATCTAAAATTATATTGAAAAAATGCCACATAGGATTTTATCCTATGTATCAACTCCATAATTTTTTCAAAAATAAACTATATATTTAGAAAAAAAATGAACTTATATATATTAATTAATAAATAAATATATTGTAGAAATCTAATTTTCTTTTTCTTTCTCTTTTGGGACGGCACATTCTACCTTTTCTGGATTAGTCAATTAGATTAAACAAAAATTAAAACCACCATGGTGTTGATAATCCATTTATAAAAATCGCAGCAACACCTTCAAATGAATATAACTGTTTTACTTTTTGGATGTTAAGAAGAACATTCAACACATAAGGCATAGTCAAATTATCCTCTTTGAATTATATATCCAGCCAATTGTAATTTTTCATGTGACTTTTAACTTTTTTGTAGAGAAATGTAGTGGAATTGTCACTCTACATTAAGGATCAAATTGTATGTCTTTGAGTTCTGTTGTAACAAGACGACTACATGATACATGTTCTAGATGTAGATCATTTAGTGACAACAAAAGGCAAATTACTATAATTACTAGAAGAAAAACATATTACTAAATTCTTAATGATAATTTAAAGTATAGCTTAATAGCTTAAGTCATTCTATCTCTTTAAGTTCATATTTTGTCAAACTTTTGGTTAAATCCATTTCTGTTCAACCATATATTTATATGTTACTAAACTATTTATATAGTTCACATCACGTAATTCTAATGAAATATGTTCGCTATCGTTTCTTCATATATAAAGTGTATTATATAGTTTTTTATACAGTTCGCGCATCGCGCGGGTCAAAAACCTAGTATATATATATATATATTAGTTAATCGTGTATGTTGATGCAACTATTATCTTTCTCATATATAACATTATTATTATTATAGATATATATTCTACTTGTGTCATTGTGTGATTTAATTTAATATATTGTAAACAACATTTTTTATGTTATGTTAGTATGTATTAAGTTAAAGTGTGTTTTGACTTATTAGTATTCAAAATGATTCATCAACAAACTCATCAAATATAAAATTGATGATGTGTAACTCTAATAATAATTTGTAAACATATAAATTTCATTTTTTTTTAAAAGGTAACTTTTATTACTACTATTCACAATACCTCGATAAAACGTTGAGGCCTAAACAAGTATACATATACAGCCATTACATCAGCTTGAAATGACACCACTCTTGCCAACTAATGGCTACATTCCTTTTGCGATTTCTATACCAAAGATACCCCAACGATCTAATGTCATGGAAAATGGATTCCACACAAATGCCCTTATTGGTGAATCTCTTTCCATTTCTAGCTATCCAAATGCACCAACATGCTATCATCACGATTCCTTTGAGCGCCTTCCTTTCCTTTTTGCCCAAACCCACAAAGTCATGGATTTCTACCAAATCCTTAATGGAAAACATAAAGAATGGTTGTGCTTTACACCATAAACTGATCTTGTACCATACTACCGATGCCACACTACATGAACAGAATAAGTGCTCTGAAGTCTCGAGCCCATCTTCACAGAGTACACAATCACTGTTATCCACAAAGCAATTTTGAATCTGGAGAGCCTCAGCCGTAGGAATCATGTCCATAGTTAGACGCCACATGAAGATATTCACCTTCTTCGGGATCCAGGGTGCCCACACTAAAACATATCTGTTGCTCGTATCGTATGCACTTCCAATGAACTCTTTGACTCCTTTAACTGTAAATTCATTGTTGGAGCCGCCTCTCCAACACCATCTATCAGCCATGTTCGATATATTTATCCCGTCTAATGTAGCACACATATCATTCCATTCCTCAATTTCCTCATTAGAAACCGGTGCATGAGACCAGTTCCACATATAGTTACTGTCCACTGAGCAGCCAATACGATCTCGAACCTTGCACTTTTTATCTATCTCGAGACTAAAGAGTCTGGGGAACTTATCTTTCAGAGCCACTTCGTCAACCCAAATATCGAGCCAAAACCGTATGTCTAGTCCATTACCACATACACCTTTCAGCACCTGGTAGATACCTCTGTCATTAACTTTGATAGAATCGATAGCCTTCACAATAGACTTCCAAATACCAGAGGACTGCTTATCAACAGGAAGGAACCCCGAGCTTTTCTTTTTATCATGGATAGCCATGATTACTTCCTTCCATAGACTTGAAGTCTCATTCTTAAATCTCCACAGCCACTTAGTCAAAAGAGCTAAGTTTGAGTCTTTTAATCTTGACAGACCCAACCCTCCGGATTTAACCGGAGACGTTACTCTATCCCATGTCACCCAATGAATTTTATTGTTTCCTTCTGACCCTCCCCATAAGAATCGTCTAATAATCTTCTCAAGTCCGTTGATAACCCATGTCGGAACTTTATATAAAGAAAAGTAGTATGTAGGAAGGCTTTCTAAGACCGACTTAATCAAGGTGACCCTGCCCCCAATAGAAAGACACGAGGCTTTCCATCTAGACAGCCTCGCTTCAAAGATGTCAAAAAGGAAATTCCAGCTTGAAATTTTATTCATGTTAGCCCCTACCCATAGTCCCAAGTGTTTGAATGGAAACTCACCTGGTGTACAATTGACTGCTTCCGCCATCGCCTTAATCTCTTCGTTGGAAACTCCGACGCCAAATAAATTGGATTTACCCCAGTGGATCCTCAATCCTGAACATATGTTAAAAACACGTAAAATACGAGCCATATTTTTAACATTAACTGTCGACCAATCTCCGAGTAGAACACAATCATCCGCATATAAGAGATGGGAAATCGATGGGCCCGTTTCAGCCAACCTTATACCCCTGACAGTTCCAGTTCTAGAAGCTCGGTTGATCATAACCGATAAAGCCTCCATGACGATTAGGAAAAGAAAAGGTGAGATGGGGTCCCCCTGTCTCATGCCTTTATGGCACTGAAATTCAAAGGTAGGGGAGCCGTTCACCAAGACAGACGATCTTGCAGAAGAAAGAATCCCCTGAATCCACAAACACCACTTTACTGGAAATCCTATAGGGGAGCCGTTCACCAAGACAGACGATCTTGCAGAAGAAAGAATCCCCTGAATCCACAAACACCACTTTACTGGAAATCCTATAAGTTCCATGATCGACTTCAAAAACTCCCAGTTGACATTGTCATAGGCTTTTGCGAAATCCAGCTTGAATAGGAACGCCTTGTCCTTCCTTTTCTTTATAGCAGATATTAATTCATTTATAATTAAAGGCCCGTCCATTATGTACATGTCACCCAAGAAAGCTGTTTGGTTGATCGAGATTACCGATCCCAGCACCTTCCTTAACCTGTTAGCAAGAACTTTCGAGATGGTTTTGTTGATAACACCTACCAGCGTGATAGGACGAAACTCGTCCAAAGAATCCGGATCCTTAACCTTAGGAATCAACGTGATGAAAGAGGAGTCGCTGCCTATACTTATGGACCCAGATCGGTAAAATTCATTGAACATGGTTGTAAACAATGGTTCAAACCTGGCCCAATACCATTTTATGAAGCGAAAATTGAACCCGTCTGGTCATTAATGATTGCATTAAGTGACGGAGGGAGGGGGGTGACTGGCGGGTGCCAAGCCCCCTCCATGAAACCCAATTTGTTTGATACATGATAATGTATAATCTTATATTTGAAACAAAATAATCAATTAGCCCCTGCCAATATAATTCATACACGACTAAAATGAGAGTAGTAAATGGCAACAGAAAACGAGACTTCCCTTTGACATCATTAATTGTTTGATAAAGTATATTTTTTTCATATATTCAATGTAATAACATGAGAAAATTGTAAGTAATTTTTTTGAATCGAGGCTTTACTTCCACATATTACGTTTTTTTCCCCTTCCATTTCATTGTCTAAATATGAAATTACTACATTCATATGGTAAAGTATGTTTTTTCAAATAATGATCGGGGCTTTAGTCCCACGTATCACGTACGACCCATTTTTGAATCGTTTTTATTTACGATATGTATTATAGTTTTCCAACCCCCCTTAATCTAGAATCCTGACTCCGCCCCTGGTTGTATTTGCATCTATTTTGTTTTTCAATATGTTTGTTATGTGTTTAAGCATTTATAGTTAGAACATCCACAACGACATTAAGTCATTAAAAACTTTAACTCATTATTCCATTAACTTTAACCTGTTAAAAAGTTGTCACTCTAATGAAAAATCTTGTTTAAAGGACTTTTTTTAATTAAATTTCTATACATATAAGAAAAAGCTTTTGGCCAAAGTTAAGACTTTTTTCCGCAAAATAAGATTTTCATTTTACACCATTGGAGATGCTTTAGTAGACATATATGAAAAAAAAAAAAAGTTTTTATGCTTATTGAAAAGATAATGGGGTTATCAATAATATAGCATAGGCTTTAGTTAACTTATTATTTTAAGTTTGGTTTTAATTGTAATGGAGATTATTTTTTCTTAAGTATGTTTTTACTAATAATACTAAATATTTTAAAATTTAACATTTTAAAGTTGAATTGATACAAATTTGAGTATAAACGTCATGTTATATAACTTTTGAATTAAATCGGTGATTGTGGGTAAAAGTAAACATTATTTAATAAATGAGTATGCAAAATTTTCACTAAAAATATATAACTTTGTTACATATAATTTGTTTTATTATTTTTTTCGTGTATATATAAAGTACTTAATTCTTATAATAATATTATAATATTAGGTAACGTTATAATATTTTAACTATATTATAATATAGCTCATTATATTACATTTTTTAAAAAAAATAAATTTAATGTTCACATTTTTGGTTTCGTCTAGTATACATCTTTATCTTTATATATTACTAAAAGACAACTTACCTAATGACTTATTAACCAATCAAATCGTTCAATTACATCAAATTAATTTTTGCTAATGTCACCATTTAAATTTAAGAAAACTTTATTTAGTTAATATATAATAGATTATTTAAAAAAAGTCGAGAATACATATGTGGATAAATACAATATCAAACCTATCATTAACTTCATTTAAAACATGAGTAAGCTATTTTTTTTAATAAAAAAAGTTGAGGACACATATATGGATAAATACAATATCAAACCTTTTATTGACTTCATCCAAAACATGGGTAAGCTATTTTTTTAAACATATTTTATTATTATATTATCTACAAAGGTAAAAAGAACTGTTCGACCATGATTTACAAAGGTATATATTATTTAAATTTTGTGAACTTGATGCTCTAAATATTTAATAAATAAAAATATATTAGTTTTAAATTTATGCTACTTTACCTTTTTTATTATTTACAAATTTTAAAATACACACAATTTTTTTACACAAAGTTGTTATTTTGGCAAAAAAACATTAACCTTTGCCTTTTTAATTTTATGCTAATTTTTAATGGTATATTTTAATATAACTCATAGCTTCATTATAAGCATTCAAATCGTTAATATGCTCAAGTTAACGAATAAAATACATAAATGATAAATCATATATCAGCAAAACTTATACTTAATGCAAAGTTTGATCAATTTAAAAATCAAAAGCACTGAACTTAATATTTTATACTATCAATGATATTTAAGTCATCATAGTACTCGATATTTTTAAGACAAAGATGATTGATAAAACCTTTTACAAAGTTTTAATTTATTCTTCTTATTCATAAATTAACAAAAGATGATCACTTTTATATTCCGTAGATATATACGGGCTAAAATCTAACTTAAAACTAAAATTCAAGGAAAAAATCTCATAAAATTTATTATTTCAAAAAGTCGAACTTAAATGACTAAATGTGGTTTGTAATGTTAAGAAACATTACAATTATGGAACAAATTCGTAAATGACTAAATATGTTTTTAAAGCAAATTAATAATTCTACAGATTTTAAATTTAAATGTCCTAATAAAAGGTGATGCATGTTTTTAACTTTTTATCTTCTTATTTATATATATACTAAAAACCAACTGGTTTTTTACAAGTTTCTATGCACATGGTACAACTACACATGCATGCAACTTTGAACTCTTTACCTTTTAACCCCCTAAAGATTTTACCTTTTACATTTAAGCCCATCACCTTTTACTATTTTACATTTTAACTCCCTAAAGTTTTCTCTTTATTTTTTAACCCCCAAATTTAAGCCCATCACCTTTTACTACTTTACATTTTAACTCCCTAAAATTTTTTCTTTACTTTTTAACCTCGAAAGTTTTTCCTTTTAAAGTTTAGCCCATCAACTTTTACGTCTTTACCTTTTAACCCCCTAAAGTTTTTATCTTTTACATTTTAGCCTATCAATAAAATGCTTTATTGTTACAATGTCAAATAAATGTTTGTTGGTGACTTTATCAAATTTGTACCAAAACATTGTCATCTGAAAAGATAATCTACTTGAGTCTCGCCGCAAGGTGTGTAATATAATATGCGGTAACGTGTTTAAGCTTAATGAATCATTGTCCACGACGTTACTATAAAAGCTCCGCGGCAACGTGCGAGTGTTTATTTCTAGTTGTATCTGTTATCTAATGATTTGTTTATTACTTTTGGTACATGGCTTCAAAAAATTAAAATAGTTGGATGACCATACATTCGATGGTCAATACTAAGAAATTTAATTCTCTAAATCTAATGTGTACTAGATGATATTTCTCTAGTTCGTGTAATATTACCTGACTAATCACAAATTAATGTAAAGTAAGTTAACATTTAAAGCTAAAGACATTTATTATTGAGGGGAAAAAAAATGATGAATACAACCTTAAGAGATGTATTATTGACGTACATAAAACTGTATCTGTTCAAATCAAAAGTCCGTTGAATTTTATGAAAAAAAATACAACTATTACCAGACATTTAATATTGAAGTAATTATTTCTAAATAATTAAAAAACACATTTAATATTCATTAATTTAATTTAATAAATATTATTTTTATACAAACTAAATGCATGATAGTTAATGCCCGTGTCAAAGGACTAGCACGGTACCTGTGCGTTATAACGGATATCATAGTACAACCTTTGTCTGAGAATGGTGTGTCTGAAATCATGTAAGAGAGCCGGTGTGTGTGAAAAAAATAGTTTTGATGGCTGCCATGTTTTAGATTTAGGGGGGTTTTTTTCATGAGGATGGTAGTTTAGACATTTTCCCCATGTAACTTTCAACATGGAGGCTATTTCTTTTATTATATTGTATAAAAGTATAGATTAATACTTACGTAGTAAAATAAATCATGTTTTGATTGTCATTAATATATATAAATTAATTATATTTTTATTAAAAATGAACTTTCAACATGAAAACTACAAGTTTTTGAAAAAATTAATAACAACCTTGGACTCAAGTTGAAAGGGTTGATATAAGTTAATATATATTATGAAGTTAATAACAACCTTGGACTCAAGTTGAAAGGGTTGATATAAGTTAATATATATTATGATAGACATGAGTTTAACTATTAATTGGGTTCTAGTTATATTATACAATGATGAGTGTTCGCGCGTTACAACGGTACCATTTAAAAAATGATAGTTAAGTGTGGTGATGATGGATACGGAAGGCGATGATCGGCGTGTCGGTGATGATGAATACTGTCACACTGGAAAGTGATAGTATGAAAGAAAGGGAGACAAAGAAATGGTGTGAAATGAACGTGTGTTACTTAAAGTCTTAAACCTTATTCTCTTTATAAGGGTTTATAGATTATCATAAATTGATTGTAAATAGAGTGAATACCAATACTATAATAAACAATTAAATAAACTCATAAAATGAAACGGATGTAATATAAACTTTTTGATTTATAAAATAGCAATAAAAAGTTAAGTATACTCACAAGTAAATACTTTCCATCAATGGCATCCAACGTTTTTTATAGGGGTTTTCACTGGTTAAAAAGAAGTAAACCTTGATTGTTTAAAAAATAAAACTTGATTGTTTTTTTATAGGGTTACACTTGGTGTATGTGTTATTTAACAATGTTTCGATATATATTTTTTAACCAATTTTAGCACATGAAACCTACGGTAAAAAAATAATAATTGGGTTTAGTTTCTAGTTTTGCCTACCACATTTTTGAAGTTAAAATGTAATTGCGACTATTGAAAGTTTATAATTATGTTATTTACTTATTACTATATAAAAGTTAAACTGAAAAATAAGCAATTCATATAGATTGATGTTATCTAATGACCAGTGTGTGATCATAAATAGGGAAATTGGGTGACAGATGTGTGATGTAAAGAAATACTCGTGTATCCTAAATGCGTGTGATGTTATACCAGAAGCTCTATGAATATGCAATTATTTATCCTAGATAAAATTATTTTGCAATGTCTTGGATTATCTCATTTTGATAAACATAATTATGATCATATTAATATACGTTAGAAAATTGGTTGACATAGCTTTATAATGGTGATACCTCATCATTATCAAAACCAGTAGCGACGGAAATTGGGAGTTGTAACATTAGAACCATGTGCAAATTCTTCGATATTTTAGACTTTTTACCCTGTAATAAAAGAAAAAGATAGTTAATTCTAAACATAAAAAAAAACCATATGTCATTTTAGATAATGATAAATCCTTTCAATTCATCTCCTTATAATACTTCTGATGCCTTCATTTTTAATCCAATTCTATATCATAATTTCATTCATGTGTCATGATCATAAGAAGCTTTTTAGGAAGATTAGTTAAGATAAATAATCATTTTCTATCATTTTAATGATTTCATTAATTATATAAATGAATAATGTTAAACACTAATTTATTAAGAGAATAAGTTAGGAGTATCAATAATTTCTCCCACGTCGGTTTTTTATATTTATTTCAAACACAATGATAATATAGTTAAAAAGATTGCTTAAAAATATAGACGATTGTATCTCATGAAAAGAGAGTTTTCAGAAAGAGCAAAAAGAAAGCTCTGTAATGGGTTTATTTAGCTTTTGGGTTTCGTGAAATAATGGGCTTCAGCCCACGTGCTTGTTTTTGTGTCTACATGGGCTTGTTTACATATGTATGGGCTCGTGTTTTAGTTTACGTTATGTCTACTAGGTTTTGGTCAGTTATCACTTGTTGATTAAGTCTTTTAGTCTTCCGAATCTTTAGTTATTAGTTAGTGGTAGAACGTGTCCTGGTTTATAGGTACACGTTAGTTTCAGTTGATATGCGTCTCTGGTTTGTAAGCTATATATATAGCAGTATTGGCATTGAATAAGATTATCAGATAATTGCAAAGAGTGAGTGTGATATCAAATAAGCTCATTATAGATGTGTGGATTTAATGTGGACGTGTGAATGTGCGATTAAACTATCTTTTAAAAAATAGATGAATAAGATATCAATTTTTTATTCCAAAGTTTAACAATTTGTTTGAAAATGATTCTATTGTATAGTTGTAGACATCTAGTTGGTTCGTGTTAAAATCCACGAGCATCTTTAAAAAAGAAATTTAACACTTTTTCATATCAGTGGAACATATGTTTTCAAATAACCAAAAGGCCTACGGTTTTATGGTATTCGATTTATCGATTAAAAGTTTGTGTCAGCTAGATTTACGATAAATAAGGTATATCTGGACCACAGTTAGATAAACAAATCATGGTGAAAAAAAGCAAAATGACTAACCTACTACCTACACATACTGGAAACTTAGCATGTGTTCTCGACTTTATATGTAAAGGAAGCGGAAAGAAGAGAAGGGGTGGAGTTTCCTTCCTTCCAAATCATCCCAAAAGTGGGAAGAAAATATCTTTAACAAATTCTATAGAATTCTCCTTCCAAATCTTTTCCCTTTTTTTCTCTTTTTCCCTTAAATAAAACTTAAGAACCTAAATATTTTTAAAATCCTTTACAATCTTTTTCTTTCCTTTTAAAACAAAACTCAAGAACATACCCTTAAATTCAATTAACAATGGTGTTGCATTTGTACCTTAATTAGCGATATAGAAAGATCTTCGATCATTTATACATTACAATTTAGCTTAATAATTAAAACCGTCACGAAACAAAACAAATCTATTGCGAGTTAAACAGATCTTATAAAATCATGTATAAAAAGTTCAATCTATAAACACGATTCTTATTATTCTATCTTATCACAAATCAATCATAAAATCAACAACACAACATATTTAAGTTAACAAAATATATCACACGCCTATTAAAGACTGATACTTCTCTTACCATTAAAGTGGATTGAGCTAAATGAAAACTATTATGGGCTTGCGACCAAGCCATAGTTTCGTTTTATGAAAACCCCAATCCCAGAAACCTATTGATAACAACTGATATTGGAATCTTATATAAACAGAGCGCATGAAAAAAGGTAATTTTTAAAATGTGATAATAAATTTTAATTGATACCCGTGTTTCATAAATGTAATGACAGTTGGCATATTTGTCGGTGAAAAGAAGAAAAACTCATGTGATTACCGGCATATCAATATGCAGTACATGTGTATATCATGAACATTGTTAATTAAGAATGTAGACAAACCGAATGTTTGACGCATTGGCCGTGTAACGTTCGACAAGAACTTCATTTGTGTCTAAATGTGTTACATACAATTTTTCTAGAAAAACTACATGTCGAATAAAGCGACACATGTCGTTAAAAGAATGTTTCAATCTTATCATAATTATATATATATATATATATACTAGGTCTTTTACCTCGTACGATTTGCGAATTATTATAAGTTATCATTTGATTAGTGTTAATTTAAACCCCTTATGTAGCACACATCTTAATCTTAATAATAAGACAGTTGAACAAATGACTAATATTTTGTTTGATTAGTTCAATGCGATTAATATAAGCAAAACAATGTTAAATAATATAATAAATATATCAAATTATCAAAATGTTTTAAAGATAAATAGGAAGAAAAGAAATAATGCTTTAAAGAAATAATGTTTGGTGAGCAAATCAAATTTTCTGTTATAAATGTGCGTGGCAATATTTTTTTTAATATAGTGAAAGAGTTATATTTGCATTATTACAAAATTGAATCTAAATAATGGAATAAATATATTTTTTTTTACGCATATATTGTACGGGATTTATTGATTATACTTTGGGATATATAAATAATAATAAATATTGTTAAAAAAAAGTATGAAGATGTCACATAGGAAAAATGTTACGTGGCAATTTTTTAGCTTAGTCTTGAGATTAGAGATGCTCTAGAATCATTCGGTTAACTACTGTTTTAATCTATATATATAGATATAGATATATATAGGGGTTAGGTAATGTAAAACAAATATTAGAGTAAAATAAATAGGACAAGATCTTGACCATTAAATTATGTTTAATTTGATGCACGGAAATTCATGAATCAATTGATGCACGATAATTTTCATGATGCACGGTGGTTTTCAGTGAAGAGAAACATATTGTTTTATTTGTTTTACTTTAATACTTGTTTTATTTTACCTAAAACACACACACACACACACACACACATAGAGAGAGAAAAGTGAGTATGAGGTTGTTATGCACCCAATTTGGGTGAAAAACCCCTCACATACCAATATTTTAATATTTTGAATAAATGTTTGTCTCCCATGATTTTTATGGCTTAAAAAAAGGTATGTGAGTGGTTTTTCACCCAACTTAGATGTCTAACAGCCTTATATTTCCTTCCCTTATATACTATATATATATATATATATATGGTAACTAATTGTCATTATTTATGTGTTTAATAACACATTGATCAGTTAAAATAAAAAAAATCATGTTTTTTGTTGGATGCATCATTTTGATGAATATGCATCCAACATGGATGCACAAAACAAAAAACTTGTTTTTTTCGATTTTGATAGAACAATGTGTTGTTAAACACTTAAATAATGATAGTTAGTTATACACTATGTTAGTTTTATGGACTTTTAATGCATCAAAATATAATTTTTAAGTGTTCACACCGTGTTCACATTTTAAGACTATTCTTATTTGATTATTTGTATCATAGGAAAAATATCTTTAAAATAAGTAAAATAACAAAACAACGATATAAAACTATAAAAATATAATCACGTGAGAATGTCTCCTTTCAATATATATAACATGCACAACAAGTTTAAATAAAATAATTATGAATTTTTTTTAATAATTAACATGCATAAAACCGATATTTTATACGTTTTATATTAAAAGTTAACCCCTTAATTTTATGGTAAAAATATAACTAATTTATGCATGTTAATGGCACTTTATCATTATAGAAGCACTAATTATTATTTTTTATTATTCTACATCATTTTCATATATTTATTTATTATCCATATCAATTTATCATAATCTAACATTTATATTTTAAAAAATGATAAAACCTCTTAATAAGTTGGCTTAATAATCCTCTTAATAATTGTTTTATGACAATTATCAAAATTAATGAATGACCCATGTCATCTAATTATTAAGAGTATTTAATATTTATTAAGAGGATTTATTTGTTATTATATTTTTATTTTTATTTGATGTCTTATCCAATTTGTTAATTTTTGCTAATAATTATTTTAGCAAAACTTACATCTCATATGTTTTGTCTTTTTATGTATCTTTATGTATATTTATTTATATATATAACACACATTTTTATATGTAAATTTATGTCTAGCAGCTGCAGGTGCAACCCCACTTCATACACACAAACATAGCCTAAATCTAACCAAAATCAATGGAGAAAGAGACTGCAAATGGCTCATCGGCAGTGAAGAAAAGCCCCAAATCATCTGCCAAGGTTTATTCTCTCAAATTTCACTTTTTTTTCTTCTAGGGTTCCCAATTAATCTTTTTAGGGTTTTATACCAACATTACATATATATTTCGTGCATGTTTTTGTTTTTATTTTTATTTTTAAGTATCTGAATCCGACCTAGGTTTTAGTTTTCTTTAATTTGTTGTAATTTCTTTGAATGTCTATTCTTTTAGTGAATGAAATACATTTATTTTATTAGGATTTTACTATATATTATATATATATATGTATATATCTCATTAGGGCTATTTTTAATATGTTCATAGATGTTGTATGTTGAAAATAACAGCAGCTAAAAAAAAAGATAGATAAAGATTCGGGTACGATACTTTTACGCGTGTCTGAACGTATAAACCGTGGCCTTGAGGACTATGTTTAGGAAAATCCAATTTTATGTACTTTAATAATTTAGTATTTTGGGAATGAATTTAGTATTTGTGGAGATATGAATGATAAAACACATGTGTTGGCATTTGAGTCATGTGTTTTTTGCTGGGTGGATGGGGGTTAGGTAAAAAACATGTGTTACGTTTAACTGTTTCTAACCGTTTATGTGTTACATTTTTGTGATTTATATGTTTAATTTTATGTTATGGTCAGTGTTTTGCCATCTGAAAATGAAGAAGTATTGTAAAGTTATCAACTAGTTAATTTGTTCGTTGCCGGTTGCATATGTGTAAGACGCTATTATCGTATTTGAGCACTTGAATTTTGTAATTTTACAAATGTCTGAAGTCGGTCTACAAGTGTGAAAGCTGTGTAAAAACCACCAAACGCTAGCAGAAGCCAGTATAACGTGTGGGACGATACATGTCTAATCATTAAGACTGCACCTGAGTGGGTGCAGGGTTCTCAAGCATAATCTTGACTTGTGAATACTTGGATAGAGCTTTAAGTGTTGAGTGTAGCGTATGATCATGAGGATATATGGATAGTATGTAGACATGTTATAGGTTGTGCACAACTGAACTACATCGATCGATTCCTTTTTTCTTTGATTTATGTAATTGCAGACTATATTATTGATGCAATTGGAATTTGGAAGGTGTAAGCATTAAGAGGATTGACAAAGAACTACATGTGTATATATATGTGTGTATGTGTAGAGACTAGAGAGATAAGTTTGGTGGGAAACAGTAGGTACTACCGTTTTCTGATAGCTTTTGGACTATGGAGGTTATTTTTTGTTCCTGTCTTTACATTTCATAAACCCGTGTCACTTTAGTTCTATGTCAAACACCACCAACAGATTAAGCTACCGCCGTAGAGAAAGTGTTACTTTTGTATTGTACCCTCTTTTAAAAGTTGTTTAGTTTTCTAGATATTATTTACTGTCTCAGCTTTCTATGGATATCTTTCATATATCTATGTTGGTCTTTTACTCTTGTTGTAATTATTGACCACTTTATGCAGAAAGCAAGAACACCTCAGAGTTCTGTTGATACGTTTGCTGTGCAATGTAATGAGTGTTTCAAGTGGAGGACATTGCCAACAGAAGACGAATTTGAGGAGTACAGAAGTAAGCAAAGTGAAGATCCCTTTGTTTGCAAGAAACTTGAAGGAATTGTGTGCGATGATCCTGCTGATATCGAATACGATTCCTCTCGAACATGGGTCATGGATAAACCGAACATCCCGAAAACCCCAAAAGGTTTTCAGAGGGTAATTGTTCTTCGAAGAGACTACTCTAAAATGGATGTGCAGTATATCTGCCCTGATGGCACTAGGGTAAGAGCAGCTCCAGGAATCATAACGTATCTCAAAGAACATCCAGAGTTAAGCCATGTGTCAGCGACTGATTTCTGCTTCACGTCTCCAAAGGTGATGAGTGACACAATCCCTGAACATATTGAGAAGAAGACTACTGGTAGCAGCATCAAGAAACAGAAGAAGTGAACCTGAAGGAGGTTTTTTGAAACAAGGGTTCTTTCTGGGGTGTCTTTTAAGGTTTTATTTTACTTTTTATTATGACCTAGGATTCCATTCTATCGTATTGTATGTTAAGCTTTTTGTTTGACGTTTTATGGCACAACCAACTGAATTGGAATCTATTGTAGAGCGGCTGCAGTTGTAGTTGTAGTCGTGACTTACTAGTAACCGTGGAGTGATATTTCATATGCAGTCTGTTAATTATGATTATCCTGCAACTATATTATGAATCCAAAGCTTTATTTCGGTCACCGAATACAGTTTCTTATTAGGAGTACAGTTCTAGAAGCAGACCAAACAGAAATGGGCCATGTTTACACCAGAGACCACACTTGGTTCAGGCCTGGTTTTCAGTGATTTGGTTTACCAGAAATTTACCATTCAAGGTATTTTACCTAATGTCATTTAACTGAGTTACACAACATCAAGTAAAGGGGCTCTTTGAGTTAATATCTTTGTTTTCACCCACAAAAGCACTTAAATGGGATCAAAAAATTTATTTAGAAATTTCAATTTGTTCTTTTTTTTCCTTCATGATTTAAGCTAGTTTGTACACATTAGTACATTATCAAAAACAAAAGATGTAAATAGTGGGTTGGTTATCCATTGGTGAAGTCTTTGACTTTGAGATGATTTACTTAAGTTTGATCCTTACTTTTTACAATTGTGAGAATGGATTAATATGGTTTTTTTACTTTAAAGTTCTAGAGTTCGTCCGGACATGCATGTAACTTAAAAGTAGATATAAATTAGAATGACGTTCAAAAAAAAAAAAAAATTTTTTTTTTTATGTGTCATCTGGTCATGTGTACTTATGCATTTGCACCCATAATCCTGTCACAATGTTGCAAATCCGTTAAAAGTTTATATAGATGAAAACAAAAATCGCCTCTCAAGAGAAATCAGTCAAACATTCTTAAATTCAAGAATCAGCTTGGTTTCATATTGCATGTTTAAAATACATGCTTAATTAAGGTAATTCCGAGGAGGGACAAACAGAGAATTGTGTTACATGGTTGTATGTTACAAAGAAGGCACTCAATACAACCTCCCTATGAAGTAATATATACACAAACATGTTAATGAATGATTGATACACTCTCCCATCTCTTCCCCGCAAAAAAGCAGCTTGGGATTTTACCCTATCGTTAGCAGTTCAGTAGTTAGTCAGTTCTTTCAGCAAAAAAACAACTGTGTACTCGCTTTCTAACACGCTAGTCAGGATTGGTGTACTCTAGCAGCATATGTGGTGACCTGTATATTTTTACCAATGTCCAATACAGAACCTCCTCGACTCCGAGCTCCCCTTCAGCCCTAGCAGCATAAATATCCTCACAAATTGCAATCAACCTGTGAAATACACAAATTTTGTATAAAAAGAAATGCAAAACAAAGTGTGAGGACATCACAACATCGTGCAACGGATTAATGTGGAAGGGGATCTGTCCCACACCATTATATACAGTAAGTGGAAAGGACCCCCATGATAAGGTGGATCTCAAAGGTCCATTGTCATGTGAGGTCCTTATAACATAGTACAGATGGCCATGATAAGGTACCTGTCACAAGATGGAAGGTTCTCGTATGGAATTCTCATTCTGAGATCAGAACACTGAAGCCTTATGAATCTACCGACTGCAAGCACAAATGTAATATAGAGACCCCATATACTGAACTTACTCAAAGTCTCTCCAAGAATTCCCTCTGAAAATCAATGTAAAAAAGAATTAAAGAATCAGTCATCACGGAAAACCCACAACTTCACAACCCTACAGTTTCACATGTCACTTACGTGGTGTTTCTTCTGATACAACAATTGCCATGGGCCCCACCAAATCTCCGCACACACTTGAGTTCAACAAACTAATATCATAAAAAGACCACCATTCCGACTCTCCACGGTTCAAAAAAACCTTTCCATCAACACCAGTTGCCTGCAAAAATCACCATTTCACATCAATAATCACATACATAATGAATGATGAGATATATTTTGATTAATCATATATATACCTCTTGGTCAAATGCTCTGACATCCCCAGAACCCGTGACACGAAAATACCGAGCATACGTGTTGTTTATCCTAAAGCTGTTGCTAGAACCTTCAAGAACTTGTTTAACTTCTGATGGTTCTGGAAGATCTGAACGATCTAAAGTTTTCCCAAACATCACTTTTTCCTTGTTCTTAGGCCTATCTCGAGTGAGAATCCAATTAAACCTCATATCCATCTCCTTATCAATCGATTGACTGAATTTGTTTTGAATCACATTTGGAACAAGCCACAAATTAGTGGCATCTGCTTGGCAACATATCAGTTGGATATCATTTACATTATATGATTCAAGATAACCTTGAGGGTCAAGATCAATTGAAGAATTGAAATCCGTCCATGGGGTGATTGTGCATAGAGTTGTTTGGTACAACATCAGCCTTCCACCATTGGTCTTTATGTCAAGCTGAATGCTGACCTCGTTTATGGGGTTTGCTATGTTTGTTGGATTGCCACTGCTATACATCTGCCAAGACCCAAATTAACTGTTTAAGTAATGTGAATATCTGTGAGTATTTATCGTGCTATAAGTGCAATAAACGGTCAATATCTTACAAGCATAGGAGCCCAGATGACGAGGATTAATATAAAGAATAGACATATCCCATTGGAAAACTTAGTCACTTTTGTCTGCTTTTCACCTTGTTTATGACTCGCTCTGTTTAGAACAGAATCACATTTGACGAGATACAAGCTTGCATTTATGTCCTCCAACTGTTAAGGGGAAGAAAGGCAAGATATCAGTTAAATTACACAAGTGCATCATTGAAGAATTTTTGTCATTCTGATAGAACAAAGTCACATATCTCAGATCACCAACAATGATAGATTATATAATCAGTTAAAACAAAATTTACTGCAGGAGATAGTGTTTGAATGTGTTTAAAGTTGAAATAAAAATGGTGATGAAAGCTTGAAATTTTTTGATTATTTAAAGAAATAATAACAAGTGACAAACTTATCCCATTTAATAAGACCAATAAGTGGGTCACTTCAGGGTATGTGTTATTTCTGACGGTTAAAACCTTAAAACAGGTTAATTAAAACAAGTTAGCGGAAAAGAAACCGGTTAACACAGTCAACTTATATTCAATGCATGAAACCTCTAAATCCATCTATTCAAAACTTATTTTGGCATGAAAGGAAGCAACACAAAATTTTTAATGACTATTTTTAGAACAATAACATAAGTTGCCATATTGGTCTTTGTTTTAATAAACTTATCAATAGAGTTTACACACTACCTATTAAATAAAATTTGGACAAAAAAACCATGCAGAAATCTACCCATTTTGACTCATTACCCAACCCACCCATTTTGTCATTCCTAAAAGTAATAGATAAAATGGCCACGCTCTGTAGATTAGGGTAAGGTAAGCCTATAGGTCTAACAGGTATCAACAGGCAGGATCTCTTCATCTAAACACTAGAAATTGATTATTTAGGGTTATAATTATAATAATCAGACAATTGCTTGGAAAACATACCTTGAGCCAGTCATACATTGTCAGTGAGGTGGTGGTGCATGACCAATCAAGCACACATCTTAACTCATAGAGAAACGGTAGTGCCCGATAGAGTCTATACCCCAAATAATTGACTCTCGAGACATTACTAGTCAAAAACTGCCGGTATAACGTGCTCTTATGAGGAACCCCAGATCGTATTTGCATTGCTTGAAGTGCGAGAGAAATTGCCTTCGTGAGATATATTGCACGGAGTGCGAAACCCGCTGCACTTTGCTGTGATTGTTTTGTATTCCAAGCGTAATCCATGACACAATATGTGAAAAGAACAAGGTTAAAAATGTAAAATATCACTTTCCCGGTAGCGAATGAACACAGATAAATAATTCGATCAAGTACGATCAGAAAGAAGATGCCCATCAAAATGAACACGAACTCCTTTGGAAACTGATCTTCGAGCTGATAAACATCGAGTAAGTCGCTTTTGTTTTTTATAACAGATTGGTAGAAAATGGCAACCAAGAAGAAAACAGCCAAATCTGCACCAAACGTATACGCATAAAGATCGATTTCTCTTTTTCCTCCACCAATTACAGAGACGATCGGGTACGGAAATCCCACTTTTTCAAAAAGTTTTGCCCGTTGTGCTTCAGTTATCTCTTTGGCTACATCAGCTGCTGGAGTAAGTGATTTGTATCTTTCAGTTAATGAGCATCCTTCCCATGGTGATGCATACACCACTTCAAAAACCGCTAATGCAATTTTTGAATTTTCTTGGCTCCTTTCAATGCTTTGAACTTGAACAATACTTGGACATGGGCAAGCAGCTGGATTTGAATTTTTACATCTTGCATCATGAACGAATCTAAGAACTTGGTTTATTCCGGACTCAATTCTTTCTGGTTGGATCCCATCTTCCGGCCATGAACGGACGTCCATGGACAACTGGACGAAATACGGGGGAGATTCCGCTTCTTGTGTCAGTGATTTCCAATATCGAGTACAGTTTCTGATGATCAATTTTGCAAAGTATTTTGCAGGTTGAATGAGCTTTCGTATGTTCTCTCTCCATATTGAACTCAGAAGAACCTCGCTTTGATTCACAACCCCCCCTGTCAGACTACTGAACTCGGTTGATGAAGCCAACTCACTGTCTTTTGCGGTTATCGAGCTTTGAATTAAGGTAAAAAGGTACACCAGGAACAGAGGCAATAAACTGATCACAAATGATGATACTATTTTTCTTGTCGGAAACCCCCATACTGCTAAAAAAGGCGATTGGATGGTGAAACCACAATGTTGGATGATAATTTGATACATGTACTGAATCAAGATGTAGAACTCTGTGTAGATCAGCATGACAACCCAGAATGTATAACTTGGCCCCGTTGTGACACAAAGTGCGTACAAGAACAGAGCTGCAAGATACACCATTGAAAGCAGGCTGAAGTTCCAAAGGAAGAGAAGAAGAAAACAACAATAACATACAACATCGTTGTTTGATCTCATTTGTGCCCAAATATGTCGAAAGATACGGCCAATATGTATCCTCGGTGAATCACTTCTATCAGATTCCACAGAAGTTGAACGATTAAAAGCCATGTAACCTTCATTTTGATGTTCAGCTTCATGTTTATCAATCTTTATAGACGACGAAGGAACATCTGAATCTGAATCTGAATTTTCAGGAGGAATATTCAAGTAGTTTGCCAGATTTGTAACTGCCTGATTTCCTATTGACTGTACCTGCGAGACACCGTCACCGATCAACTGTACAGCAGATTTCAATGAAGTTTCCCTTTTGGGGGCCTTGGTTTTCGTTTGCAGATCGGACACATTCTCTTCATACTCGGTGATTTCGGACATGGATGTTTTCTTAGGAGATGCAACTGCCGATAAACTTTCAAAAGGAAAAAATGAGTCCACAAAAGAAGCCGACTTTTGTTTCTTGGGAGTCATATCTTCATTTTCAAGACTTAGACTAGTAGGCTCAACACTTCTCCTCCTTAACCCCTCGCGTAGTGGAGAACAGTCGGTACTCGCAGTAGGCGCCGGTGCTGGTGCCGGATCCATGCTATAGAGTTGGATTTGTAGATTAAGCATTTCAGATTTCATCTTCTCGACTTGCAAATTACGTTGCCTTTTCATCTCCTCAGCTTCACGGATATATTGTAACTGTTCAGTTTTCCAAACGGCTTTCTTTTCTTGTTCCCGTACAATGGCGCCAATCTGCTCAGCTTCAAGATACCGAAACACATAATCAAATTCTTCAGAAGCAAACATATATGATTGCAGTGATACCAGTATGAAAATGATAATCTCAACCAAAGCAGACCTCGAAGTAATCCGAAAACCATAATCATACTTATAAAATCCAATAACCTCATAAATATAATCCACCCTTTCACAATTTCCATCATTGAAAGAGCCGACGAACGGAGATTGATATGCCAAAGAAAGGACGATTACTGCAAAGTTGTACATTCGCAACCACTTGAAGATATTATTCTTTTTCTTGAGTATCGTAAGCCTCATTCGAAAGAAAATTACAGCAAAGGCAAGATAACCAAGGTGTAAGATATCATACTCAAGAGTTCCGGTGATCAAAATCAGTGCAAGAACAAGATCTAATAGATGACAGTAACAGTATAGTCTCAAGTAGTCAAGGATGGTCCACATTGATTTGGTTTCAAATGAGAGATCTCGCCACACGAAAGCATTCTTGCGTTGAGATATCATTTGCCGATAAGTAAACGATCCTGAGAAACTACCAAACCGATCTGCTCGGAGCTTGAAACATGAAAACATGAACACCAGAAAATAACTACTGAGTACTCTTGGATCATCGACAGTCAGCCCGAGCCAACAGTCACGGCAATAGTGAAAATACTTACTGGAACTCCGCCAACAATCATGGCAATTCGTGGTGGTTTCGGGATCACCAGAAGGAATTTTGGTCCTCCAGATAGCAAAATATTCAAGAACAAGTACAGTAGCAAACAAAAACACAAAGAACGGCCACACTTTGCGTATAAACTGGCGACGTAAAAGTACACACGCAGCAAGTGATGCAATAAACAGAACTGAAATGATATTAAGAAGCACAAAACTTGCAAGTAACAATGCAATCATGGTGATCTCGAGCCCGAAAAGGATGAACATATTTTCCATCCAAAACTTCAAGTAAACTTTCAGTGAAGTTTTCTGCATTTCGAAACGTTCTCTTCTTAATGCGAGAATACGTTTCTTGTTCCATTTCTGGCTCTCGTTAGAACTCCCCCAAAAATCCCCGACCACGTATCTTCTACTGCTACTCTCTGTAATTCCAATTTTTGTACCAGCATCACTAACCGAATGCCATGAACTACTGCTTTTCATACCTTTTTTCTCAACACTGGAACTACAAGATGCATTATTGTCAACATTCAGTAACACATCTTCTTCAGAAAAGAACAACGGGCACGGTTCTTCCCATTGACCGACACCTGAAAGCCAACTGGGCATCATCTGCAGCCAATAAAAGACATTATATTGAAGAGTACAGGCAGCAACAACCATAACCTTAGCCCTCAACCCTGCTTCAACCCCCCAAAACCCAGGCTCATATACCGTTAAACCAAGGAAAACCGATAAACTGTAATATTTCTGTTCCGGAAACATATCCAATTGTCCACCCAACATCTGGAATAAGTACTCAATTGTTATAAGAACCCCCGTGTAAACAAGAAACAGTTTTGACGGCACCCGTGAAGCTTTTGGTAAAACCGAACATAATAGGATACCAAGAAGATATAAGAACCCGAAGGCGCTTATAGGAGATACAGCAGCATAGAACAAAGCAGCAAACAAGATCTTTTGACTATGCCATATTAATAGCCTTCTAAAAAACCCGATAATCCCAAATTGCATTCGGTTTGGATCTTCAGTTGTTCTATACCTACTTTGTCTTCTCTCATAGCTATAAAGTTGCATCACGATGGTTATTGCTAATGATTCATAAACATTTTTCAATAACGAGGCTTCGGGATTGTATCCAAGAATTGCATAAAGATCGAATTTTGTGGATACCCATAACTCAAAAGAGGGGAAGATGCTTAAAATATAGCAAATAACAAACATTGTGATTGCATATAACTTCAGCGGGAACCAAAGACGGCGTTTTGTCTTTTGAACTAGTTGTCTACCAGTGATCCAGAACAGGAGAAGGAAAATGAACCCAAATGATACAAAATTTGGCTTTGCCATGTAAACCGTAACAAGTATCGTTGCAAAGGCAATATAGGTGCCCAATGATCGATACAACGATAAAAATTTCTGCCCGACTGCACTTAGATATGAAGCTACTTTTCTCTCTGGAAGAAGACCAAAAAACAGGTGAGTACATATTTATATTACTAGTATTTTGGACCGTAAGAAGCGTAAATATGTGCTACTCCGTACGTTATAACCGATTATTGTTACATAAATAATTAGCATCATAATTAGATAATGAGTTGCTTAAAGGGATAGTTAGGTATTTTCATATTTATGAAAACAAACACTACTCTTATAGCTACATCTTTATCAATTACTTGTACATGTGTCAATTGGATTTATGTTTTATCTTTGAAAGGTCGAATGGGAGAAGTTATAAAAAAAAGCTTACAGGGTAAACTGGTCAAATGGGTCAAGCTGGTGAAAGCTCGCCCTTAGTATATTTGTAATGTATAATCATTTGATTTAAGAAAACTAGATTATAAATGGAATAACACTACAAATGTCTATATAAATTAGAAGAAAATGAACAGAAATGCTTTGCGTCAGCTCAACACATGTTGCGGGCGTAGGAATTACCCAACCGGTCTTTTCTGACATTTTGCCATTCCTAATAGTCAGTTTCAAACACTAATAATAAATTATCATTATTGAAATGTAATTATGAAACCCAATAATCAGGTTAACACACATCCAAAACCCCTTAAGTGGGTCTTCAGACGTGTGTTATTATATTTCAAAGGGAACACATTGTTCTGTTCATAGTCAGATAATTAGTTTCTTAAATTTGGCAATAGGTTGTTTTTGTTTGAACTCAATTACTGGCCTAGTAACAACTACCCTTTATCTGAAAATCCAATCTGGTTAGTGTTAACCATAAATAATCAGATTTAAAATAAAAACTAAAGCCTATCGTGATTTGAAATCACAACAATAAGTTTAAGCACACATTCAAACACCTCTAAAGTAAGACGAAAGTAGTAATCACCTTGGGATGGGTTATCATCATCATTTCTGGCAGTTCCAGAGGCATAAACAGACAACAAAACCGACTTGTTCAAACCTGCTTTCAAGATGCTGAACCCAACCGGAGGACAGGGTGTATGCTGCACAATTGCTGAGAACGAAAACAGCATTTTATACCCGTGCTTGTGAATGGCACAGAAGCATGCAAGCAACGCTATTACCACAAAATTCCACGTGCTATTATTTCCATGAAAACCTGTTGCGAATCTAGTTCAATATTTTAACACGAGAAATAGCACACACAAGAAAAGAACCATGTAGATGTAACTGAAAATGGAAGAGTTCAAAAAGAAGTACCTAATTGAGATAAAATTTCCAAACTTATAGAGCCACTTTTCTCCAATGCTTGAGAGATGAGAGTTATTTGAAGAGAGTACATCAAAGCGAAATGGATCTCACACAGAAGAAGAAGGGTTTGCCTCACTTTGTTGCCAATGTCGTGGCTCAAAAGATACAAGAAAAAGAATATCACTGGTAAACAACTTAGAGTTAATTAGATTTTTGATGTGAAATTGGATTAAACAGAGTATATAATACGATCCACATTAACGTACTATATATGGCGTGAATGAAACCAGGCTTCATTGCGATGAGAAAAATTAGCACTAGCATGATAGCACGAGAACATTTTCGTAGTCCCCACGCAATTGTAGCCACAATCAGCACTTTTGTTTCTTCTTTAACTGCAAATGTAACCATGGTTAATTGGTAAACGGATTGTTTATAAAGGAAAATTAAAATATGACAACAAAATTAATGATTTAACTACCACAAGTTCACGTATGGCAACGATTTCAGCCAAAAAACAAGAACGGTAATACATAAAAAAAAACACACACATGGAGAGGTGATGGCAAGAAAGGTGGTTGGTTAACGGAACAAACGGGAGAATTTTGGCAGGAGTCAAGTGAGGTTGACCTAACCAGCAATAGTTTGGCCACAAAAAACTTATAACTAATTTGTGTGTCTTATATAATTAAATTAACTATTTCAATGATAGTGTTTCATTTGAACTTTAGACAAATTTCAAACCGTTTCCTTTTGAGCTAACTTTTTATTTATTCATGTTTTGACTTTTTAGTAAGACAAATACAGCTGAAATCAACTGTGCAAGTAAATGATGTCAATGATCTCCATTTTAGTGAGTCTCGACTTTGTTTTCAAGTACACAGAACCTAGAGTCACGTCATTATTTCTTTCGGAACACACAAACGGGACTCAAATTATGTAAATGTGAACTTATTAGCGTGTATCAAAGAGAAAGATATAGGAAAATATCACCTTCAGGAGTACCATCTCCATTTGATGTATGGTGAGCCTCCTCGTCTGATATGTAAAGGAAAACAGAATTGTTCACGAGATTCCCCAAAGCAACCAAAACACCAAGACAAAACTGAGCTAGTATAAAGAATCCAGGGATGGGATAATGCCATAACCCCACCATTTCCCAAATGTCCATGTCCTGCAATTTTAAAGGAAAAGAACGTCATCAAAAGCTTTCCCACCACACAAAAATGGATTATAGACATCAAGGCGGGAAAGTTGAGTAAAAGGTCAAAATGGTTTCAGGTTGAAAAAGATCTTTTTTAGTAGGTCAAAAGAGGCCAAGTCAGGTTGGGTTGACCCGTGCTAACACTTTCGTTTTGGCCTTTTTTTAAGTAAAATGATCAATGCATTAATTATTATCAGATTCAGATAACCAATTATATTACGAAGTATGAACAATAATCTGAATCAATCATGCAAGCAACTTAAGAAGGATACATATATAACAGATTTCGGTTAACGACCAACCTGTTTGAACCATCCTGCTTTAAGTTATACCCGTTTGAGATATAATGCCACCCAACTCAACCCATTGAAGATACATTGAACGAAATTGCCACCTCCAACTTAAATTTTTTTTTTTAAAAAAGAGGAACTTCGAAAAGAAGAAGAAATTTACTCTATTACTAGTTACCTTTCCCATATCCCAGTTGAGGTATGAAAATGCGACATTGAAGATATAAGTACTGACAGCCCATAGCAGAATAAAGACCAGGAGCAGCCCATTTAGCCGATGCATATGAAACATCGATGGGAAAGCAAATATAATGTAACCAACGTATACAAGTAACCCGAACGCGCAGACGCTAGCAAAATAGAAGCTCCATAACGAAAGGGCAAACAGGGAGACCTGACAATTTCATCACTGAAAATTTAACAAATAAGCCCGAATATAATTGATACTGAACTTAACCAGAAACCAGACTTCAATATTTAGTTCATGCAAGCAACAATCATGGCAAAGAATATAAAATTTCATATTAGGCCTTTTAGTGGACAAGAATACCCTTATTGATCTTATATGCGTTTTGAAGGTTCTCATGGAAACATTAAAATTAGAATCAAGTAAAATAATCAGTTGGTTAAAGCTAGAGAAATCAAGGTACTTTCACATTTACCTCAATAATTAATTATTTACGGCAAGTTCTTACATGCCTCCTCAGATTATTATGTCCCAAGTCCCAACGTAATCAAGAACTCATATTCATAATCGCCTTCATCCAAATAATCATAACCAATCATTGCAAGTTCTAAATTAATAATCAACTTTAACACACATCGAAATATTCCCATCACCGTCAACTTTGACAACTGACTCACAAGGAGAATGGTTAAAATGAGAGGATCGAAAAGTGGGCAGTCTTGAACTGACTTAAAGCTTTCTTGAATTAGATCAAGCGCGTATTGAATTTTCCAGAACACGAGGTTAGATAGTGGGAACACTACATTAATTTATAATGTCTAAAAGGGACATCTAACTTGTAACATTTGCGACATTTGACTATTTTGACTTGTAACGAAACAAAATTTAATGTTATGAGTAAACGATTAGTCCCCTAGCGTTTTGTCGTGTTCTAACGTAACGTTGAATTTATTTGTGTTTACGGCTTCGTTTTAGCATTTTAGTGGATAACGTTTAGCTATTTGTCGAAATTAGTGGAGAGGGGCCTCAAAATGAGACCCCAAGGACGGCCTTCAATCAACACACACCCACTCATCCATTCATTTTTACTTTAGTAAATATCTATCTCTTTCTCTTCCTCATTTACTCTCTTCACATCCTTTCCATCAACCATCTCAAATTCATCACAAATTCATAATAAATACTTGGATTGTTGCTAAACTAACTAAATAATACAACTCTAATAATAATAATCTTCTTGGTGTAAGAAATCTAGGTTCTCAAAGTGTTCTTCGATCTTCAAAATCCCCAAATCCGAATTTGAAGTCTTGAGGTGTTTTGGTAAGTGAAACCTAACTAAATTTCTCCATTTCATGTCATTAAACATGTTTCCTAGTCGAATCTTGTGAGTTCTTGGTCGATTTCGGGTCAAAAACGGGTTTGAGTTAAATTAGGGTTTTATTAGGGTTTTGTTGGAGTCAAAATCGAATTAAAGCTTGGTATGTTGTTATGAATCGAATCTATGATAGGGGTTTTGTTTATTCATGTCAAATGATGTTTGTTTATGCTTCAAAATGTGTCTTGAACCTTCCTAGATCGATTCCTAAGTCAAAAATGGGGTTTTGGAGCGTTTCGGTTCGTGTTTGGCTTGTTTATGTGCAGAGTAGCAGATCCTCGCGCCGCGACCCCTTCCCCTTACGTTGCTAGATTCCATTTTTGCGGTTCAGGGGTTTTTCTCGCGCCGCGAGCCCATCTCCTCGCGCCGCGAGTTTTGCCTGTTTCGCTCGTCAGTTTTCAAACGTTAATAACTTTTGAACCGTAAGTCCGTTTTAGGTGTATGTCCCCTATCGTTGGAATCGTATGAGAGTCTATTTTCTCACGGTAACATCCTTTTGGGGTGAATCCATATCCATTTCCAAAAATGTCGTGTTAAAACGTCCTTGTTTATGTTGGTAGAGCCATTAAGACGTTTGAGGGTTATGACGTGACCAAATCGAGTCCCGATTGTCATTCATAGTTGATTTATCCTTCTAAAGCTCCGATTAGGGTTTAACTTGTGATTGTAAAATGTGTATTTGATAGGTGATGCACACGAAGCGATTGTTGGACGTTTATAGTTTGACCTTAGCTTGTTGTAGCTGCTCAAGGTGAGTTTCGTAAACCCTCCCTACTCAATTGAGATTCGTGCTGAAAAGTGTACGTGCTTGCTTAAATGTTGATTAATCGATTGATTGTTTGTTTGATTAACGTATTGACATGTTGCTCGGTTAATTATGCTACCGTTTATGAATACTTATTGTGGTTTGGATAGTTGTACATACATGGAAGATGGTTATACTTTCAATGAATAGAAGATGTGGTGGGAAGGCTGCGGGTGACCCTATATATAAGCATCAATGATTACTTGAAAGTAGAATCGTAAGAAGTGTATGTGCATTGTGTTGTTGATTGATGGAAAACGTTTTGATAAGGATCGGGACATAGGATCTTGCATGATAATATTTCCCCCTTAACGTATTATAGATTTGTATCTGTATGCATGTGATTGAGATAACGAGTAAGTCCACTATTAGTGGCATAACATAAACGAGTAAATCCACTATTGGTGGCATAACGTAATGAGTAAGTCCACGATTTGTGGCATAACGTAAACGAGTAAGTCCACTATTAGTGGCATAATGTAAATGAGTAAGTCCACTATTAGTGGCATAACGTAAAGTCCATGTTGATGGCATAACGAGTAAGTCCACTATTAGTGGCATAACGTAAAGTCCATGTTGATGGCAAAACGAGTAAGTCCACTATTAGTGGCATAACGTAAAGTCCATGTTGATGGCATAATAAGTAAGTCCACATTCGTGGCATAACGTTGTTGTTAATGATATTGTTTAACATGTTTATTGTGTATGAATGTTTAGTTTTAACGTAACGTTGACATAACATTTTGTGATCGTATGGATGATGAGGTAAGTATATTCATCCTTGTTTATCGTTAACGGTTGTTATCCCGACACTTGTTTCCTTTTACTTGTCCCTACGAACTCACCAACTTTATGTTGACGCATGTTAGTACACTTTTCAGGTGAACAGGTTAACTCATAGACGAATTGGATGGTTGATTGCTTGATCATGCTAGAATTGGACTTGGACTTCTTGGATCCGTGATTCATTATTTTCCCGATTAGGGGATTATGCTTATGTGTGATACGGTTACTTGCTCTATTGAATGGTTCGTATGGATTACTTAATCCTTTCTATGCATTTAGATTTACTCTACATAATTTACATGTCGTGTTGTGCTTTTCTTGTGATGCCCCATGATTCCGCCTTGTTGGGGTGTTACATAACTAGAAGCTAAGAAATATAATATGACATGAAAGACACTTGTTTGCCATGAATGTAGACGTAATACGTCAGTGTAGTTTAAGGATATATACCGGGACACCATATGTGAAGAAGTTTATGCTGAATATTCGAAAAACTGCGCCTCTTAATAATACATTGGTGTGTCTTACACCAGATCTGCAGATAATATTAATATCACATTCAATCAAAGATATACATATATGATTTGCAAATAACTAGGCATATCCGTAATCACTTTTAGTTTGAATTAAATGTCACTTACCTTGATTCACCAACAAAGAAGGAATTCTTTAAGGGCAGAAGATGCTCACTCAAGTTGCCTTCACTTGTGGACATGATGGAATCCAATTCTTCCAAATCAAATTTAACAAAAGAAAGCTGTGCAAATCAATGAAACAACTTAAATAAAGATGATTAGATGAACCAAGAACAAAAGGAAATACTTTTACACACTTTTTAAAAATGCTAACCATGAAGCAAAATGTGATCAGTGAAAGACCAGAACAAGTTTGTGTCCACTCAGAGTCCATAGAGATTTTGTACAGGCCGATGAAATCACATATCATACCAATGTACTTCGGGATCCCTATGGGGAGCTGATATACATAGAGCAAGAATACACTGAATCCTGCATACAGCCAAAGAGGTCTCCACCACCTTCATTAAAAAACACACACATAAATGAAAATGTGAGCAACAAAATTGAATATAAGTCTTGAAGTCACATAATGAACTGTAAGTCTTGAAGACAAACTGAGACAATTCTAACTTTCCAAGTATTTAGGCTCAAAATAATCATAAAAAAATTAATGTAAGAAACTTATTTGTCCAACTATGCTTAGCTGTAAGCATCTGAGCCCCTGATTTTGGTTCATTAAGTCACAAATATCAGGTATATTAGTATATATGTTTGCCAATATGATTTTGATTTTCTGATTGCTTAGAATCAAATGATCATATTTAGAGAAGCAGATAAGAACTTGCTATAAAAAAAATAATTATTGAGCTAAATTTGACAAATGTCTCCCAATACTTAACTTTAAGCACACCTTGTTATGCAATTGATTCTTCAAATTGTAATAATTAGTAAGGTGTTGCCAGGAACTAATTATATTTATTTTAATTTTTCAGAAATAAAAACTACCAGATTTTAGCAAAACATGTTTGGACTTGTTGTAAGGAGATTGGTTTTTTAAGACAAGTAGAAAATTACATAAGTAACATCAGCTTATCTGACCTTGATTCTTCAAAAAATAATCACTTTGAGAACACAAATCCAGACACCCCCATCATAGGACTAAAATCAACTTTAAAAAGCTTCACGAGATATTATGCAAATTCACCTGAAGAGGCCATGAAAGTTGCTTGTTAAGGACCAATCCACAAGTCCCACACAACTACAAACAAAAAATGGCAAATACAACCAAGAAGAATAGCTGATCCCTACAACCAATTGAACAGCAGGCAACAGCAAGCAGAAAGCAACCTTCATGTGTGAACCTTCAAATCGAAGTTTGATAAGTAGGAGATACTTGTGATTACTGTAGGTTGTGAGATGAAAATCCCAACCCAATTCCTTATAAAAGGGTCAAAATGGGTTGTGTCTCAAATGGGTCAAATTAAAATAAACAAGCAAAAGGGAACACATCAAATGGGTCAAACAGACTGAACGTCGCCCAATGCCTATTTAGCATACAGCTAGTCAGCCACCATAATTGTTTAATTCAGTAATTTCAATTTACAGTGTAATTGTAGTCTTTTTTATCATAAAATTATAATTAACATAGTAGTTACTTATTGGCCCATTCCGTTTGATCCAATCAATTGCCCACCTCTGATTACAATGTAAGAGCCAAATAAATTAGTTACTAACCTATACTATCAAAAGCTGATGAGAAACTCCCAAAAAATGTAGACGTCTGTCTAAACAAACCTAATCTGCTTTCATGGAGTTCAATAAAAGCAGTGAACGCCACAAATAGTTGCACAGTCAAAAGATAAATTACTATGGGTGATCTCCATGTTTCAACTCTGCAAAAGAGTACTGCATTAGTCTGCATCATAGAATACTATAACATGCACAGATTATATGAACACTAAGCTTCGACTAAGAATTGGACTAAAAATCTCACATCATGAATCCTAACAGCTCTGCCCACCATGGTACACCTGCATGGCAGTCTCCACATACAATGGCCCATGTGATTAGAAATGTTGCTTGTGAAAGTATTACAAGAAATGAAAAAAGAATAATGACCCATAGTAAAGTCTCCCCTCTTGATTGGAATCCTGCAAAAGAATTGTGATAAAGGTGAGTATCATAAGCTAAACGTTGTATACATAAATACTTCATAAAACAAAAGACTACATGAAACACATTACCTCTTTTAGGAGGAGTGAAAAGAATAAGTAAAGAAGCTAGCAGATTGCCAAGAGAGAACAAACTCCAATTGAGTAACGCGGCTGCAAAAACGTGGAAAGCATACGACTTAACGAGGCATTATATAATCAAGCAAACTAGTAAGATACTTAAGAACTATTAAATTATAAGAAAATGGAAATCTTAGGTGTGTGGTGCTGTGTTTGAAAGTCATTATGTGATATTGATGAAACAGAATCTGATAATCAGCTGTCATATAAAGGGGAAGCAGAAGATAGTGTTTGCACGTGCTTTTGCAGTTTGAACTTGTGATAATCAAATAATCAATTAAACAGTGTTTGGCAAATTCTGATAATAGACAGACTTATATGTAAAATCACGTGATCAGAGTCAATTTTGTTACAATTCTCCTACCCAAACATTCAAACTCATTAACCCGACTTCAAATTATATGCTAATCCAAATACCATGCTTTTTTTGTCTGACCTTTGGCCGACTAATCCACAAAGTCTGAGTCCATCGCCACACAAACTCAAACCGAGTAAAGCTCTCCAATAGAGAGATCAGCATGGCCACAAAAAGGTTGTCTTTTTGTTTTTTTTGTTATTCTCTTTTTGCACTAGTCAAGGTAAAAACTTTGAACCTTAAACCAACTTTCATCGCAATAAAAACTTTGTCAACCCTTTCGTCGTTCGAAAAAAACGGGTGGAACACGAAGATTTCCTAGTACTACTCTGTCTCAATCACACATAACTATATAGACGGCCAGTTGGCCGGTTCGATGACACCCAAAAAGTATATAAAGTAGTTTGATACTGATTACTGGCTATATGTAACTAGCTCAAATAAACAATAATTAGTAAGTTAACTATTTCAACTCTAACTACATTTCACATTTAGCATACAAAGTATCAAATGAATTATCTCATTAACTATCTAATTACAACAACCAATGAATAATTTTTCTTAAAAGAAAAAAGAAGCAACGTTTTTAACTATATAAAAGTGATAAAAGTACCTGTTAAAAGTAGTAAAGGCAACACAAAGCCACCGATAAATCTGCCCATAATTATGATAATCGAAGAAAAAAGATTATCATCACCAACTGATTATCAGTAAGCACGTTAATTTTAATGATACCCAAATCAAATTTGTGTGTGTGTTTGGGGTTGAGTTTTCGTGAAGTAACAGTGGACAACAACTGAAAGTCAATCCAAGAATATGGATCTTGAATTCAAGAATCTCTCCCCCTCTCTCTCTCTCTCTCTCTGGTGATTATATATATAGATAGAGAAAAACAAAAGCCCAATTGGGTGTTGGTATTTATATATACATATACATACATATATATACGTGTATGTAACTATGTAAGTAGGGTGAGTTGTTGTGGGGATATATTTTTGGTTAGTGACCGGTTTGATATTTTGTTCTTCCTCTAATTTTGGTTGTGTGACTTGTGTCGACATGTTATTGTCCCACATTTTTTAGTTAAAATCTTCAAATACTCATTACACGTAGACTAAAGAATCAAAAAAATCAAAGATATTATTATAACCACAAAGACATGTTGTTCCTAATAATCCTCTTTACCTCATAAACCAATTGATTACATCTTTAATCTCACTAAATTGATCAAAATCTCCTATACTTTCTCCTAACCAGCCTCAGATGGCTGCTTCAAATCTTTCACCCGAATAATTTTGTACATCACCATCCTGTCTTTGCTTATCTTGTAATGCCAAAGACAGGATGGCCTTTCGGAGATTTTATTCTCTCTCCCTCCTTATTGGCCTCCTGTCACTATTCTCGACCATTAATTTGATTCTCCTTTCATTGTTTGCCACTACCACCGTCGCTACCCCAACCAATATCCGTCTTAACTTCATCCATAAACCATCCAAAACTCATTATGTTTTTCGTGAAGCTCCTGCATTTCGTAATGGGGATGAGTGTACCGATGACATTGTCCATGTAGCCATGACTCTTGACTCAAACTACCTTCGTGGGACAATGGCGGCTGTTTTATCCATCCTACAACATTCTTTTTGTCCCGACAATGTGTTCTTTCATTTTTTATGGTCCCGTTATGATGAAGAAATATACAACAACATCAAAATGACATTCCCTTACCTTAATTTTAAGGTATACAAGTTTCACTCGAATAAGGTTCGTGGGAAAATATCAAAATCCATCCGTCATGCACTTGACCAACCATTAAACTACGCAAGAGTCTATCTAGCGGATACATTACCAATGTATGTTGACCGTGTGATCTATTTAGATTCGGATATCATAATGGTTGATGACATAGAGAAGTTATGGAGAGTTAACTCAGAAGGAAAGGTATTAGCTGCACCCAAGTATTGCAAGGCAAATTTCACAAGGTACTTTACAAATGATTTCTGGATGGACTCTGAATTGACGAAAACATTCAAGGGTCGAAATCCTTGTTACTTTAATACGGGAGTTATGGTTGTAGATATCCATAAATGGAGAGAAGGGGGTTATTCATACAAAGTAGAGGAATGGATGGCAGTGCAAAAGCAAAGGAGGATATATCATTTGGGTTCATTGCCACCATTTTTGCTTGTTTTTGCTGGGAACATTAAAGGAATTGATCATAGATGGAATTAACATGGGTTAGGTGGTGACAACATGGAAGGAAGATGTAGGAGTTTGCACCCTGGTCCGATTAGCCTGCTTCATTGGAGCGGAAAAGGTAACCATGGTTAAGACTAGACTCGAGAAAACCTTGCGTGGTTGATCATTTGTGGGCCCCATATGATCTTTACCGTTTGTCTAAAAATATCATTGAAGAATGACAAAAATCAGAATACTCAAGAAAATGAACCATCATTAAACCCGAAAAAGGCAAGAATTGAAGCCACTTGATTTGGTTTTCTTGCTTTTGATGTGAATATGGTGACAAAGATTTGGAACCAATGATTGGGTAGCCTGCATTCGTGCCAAGATGCGTTGTCTATCTGATCAAGTTTATGGATCTTTTCTAAGTTTTTAAAACAGAAAAGAATCATGTGTGGTAATGTATCTGCAAGTAAAAACATCATGTTAAATCCTCAAAGTTGATCAAGTTTTAACCTCTCTTCAAGTAATTAGATTAGTGATATAGTGTTAATGCATATATGTAGAGAATAATGTAGAAAAAGATGCGTAGTGGTATAAAACTGTTTATAAGGCTAATATAGATTCACACCTTTTAACTTAACTACCTATAAAACTCTATGGTGATTAACATTGACATCTAAAATAACCGAAACTCTAATTAATCACGAAAGTGAACTCCAAATTCTTGCTTTAGCTGCAAGGAAGCAAGTAATCGAATCTGAAATGAGTAGTAAAACAAGATCGGGTTTGGTTTAGATCTTCTCAGGCAACACTGATGCCCAAATCTGGGGCGGGCTCGACTCTATGTGTTTCTGATACTAGTAGACGTCCTCTTTGTGCTCGAGGAGGTAGATGCTTTACAGATTTTCTTGACCCGGCTGTCCATGGTAAGAAAACTCCGGTCCCACCACGTGGTAACCTTCTTGGGCTCATGACCATTGGTTGAACTGGGGCTAACATAAGTAGTTGTGGTGCACGAAGAACACCCCATTTGGGGACCACACTAGCTGTATCAAGGCCTTTAACATTTGGAACATGGTTCGGCTGCCAAACTGTCATAGCTTGTGTTGTAGGAGCTGTTGGTGATGAAATATTTTCCGATGTTTCTATCCGGACTTTAAAGAATGTAACACTGATTCTCTTAGTTGGAGACTGACACATGACGTGGCGTGCCATATCAGAACTGTTTCCTCTCATTACTAAAACTGATCTGGAAGTTACAAAAGTGTTTAGTATTGATTAAACATTAAAATCGAATTACGTATACTTTGATAAAAACAGAATAGAATAGAAGCTTACCCTTTGTTTAGAGAAAGCATGAGCGGTCCCTTATAGTTTCCATCATTATCACAGACTAGTGTACGCCCGAAAGCCATGGTTGATTCAGACAGAAACAGAGTGGAGATAGGCTGTTCTAGATGAGGTGGTTTCAAAAAAGGCTGTGAAAATTCCCCCTGCAAAAATAGTTTGATTTGTGTTGAGTTTTTATCTTTAACGACTTAACAACTATATAAAGGAAGAGTCGAAACTTGTGGATTTCTGGATTGCTAGCGTGATCGGATAAGACAGCGGGGTCATTGTCTAAAGAGAGTTTAATGCAATAAATTACCCTTGTATATAATCATATGAAGTAAAGATAGAAACTAATTCATACTTATTACTGAAACATTTTAAAGACTTTAAGACTTGTATTTCTACTACCAAAATTTTGACTTGTTACCCGACCCATTCATCCATCTCTTATAACCGTATGACCGGAATTTATATCAGAAGATTAATAATACCTCATCAAAAAAGCTAATGATGCAGCTATTTGGTCGTCTGTTTTCAGAAATCAGATGATACTGAATGAGATGGTCAATGACATCTTCAAGAGGAGCTGGTATCGGCTCTATGTGGCCTAAAAACAAAATAAAGATCAGAATGATATATATATGAATATGAGCTGCAGTGTGTATTACTCGTACTATATCAATATACTAGCAGTCGTTTAGTTAAGCATGCTTACTATCTTGGGATTTAGCTGTAGCCTCATCTTTTATCTGACCAAAAATAGGAGCTCCAAACTGAATCAGTTCTCTCTTGATTGCTTTCGACTGTTGGTTGTACTTTATAAACGTCTCGCCTGTTCACAGATAAATACAATCAAGATTCAATACCTTTGTATCAATTTATCTCTCTATGGGTGCCTACTGTCTCAATATGTATCATTAGCTAAAAGATTAAACTAGGGAACAGTTTTCTTTTAAATCATTAATGAAGGAAAATCTATCATATGCTAATGTTTATAAAAACTTTCAGAGCTTATCACGGAAAGTGCAACTAAAAGATTATTGCAGCATAGATTAACTGGCAAACCTTTTCAATCCCTTACTATCTCAAAACTTCAGTCCCAAAAGGGAAGAACTAGTTTAACTATAAAAGCATCACGAATCACGGAATCCACCTGAGAGTTCTCCATTCTGTCCAGCAACTCGTAATTCAGTCACAAAATCACTCAACGTAGATAGCTCAGTATCGTTAAATATGTCATCATACAACTTCAAACCTCTTACCACATTCACCTGTCAGTAAAATTCAACATTAGTATAACTAATCTTATGTATCATAATCCTTTTCAAAAAGTAACTGAACTGCAAAAAATAAATTAAAAAATAAAAAGAAAGAAACTCGCCATATGTCCTTTTACAGACTCCTTGGCTACGAACCCTTTTGTCATCTTGATCTGAGCACGTCGAGCCTCCCATTCTTCTTCTTGTTTAAAACAAATCTCATTGTTTTCAGCTAATGATTGAATTTCATGCGATTCTGCTGTCAAACAAGCTTAATGAATGAATTTTACTATCCATATAGAACAATGCAAAGAGTAGCTAGATATGGTTTTTTTTTTGTATGGTCTCATATTTATTTATTTTTATCATAATCATGTATATCATAACTAAAAGAAAAGGTAAGAGACCCAGACCATTTAGCTAAATAGTCCGTAATGTTACATTACATATTAGTATTTTCTTACAAAAGGAGTTCCTCGACCGTTATACTTAATAAACACACTATTAATCTTCTTTAGACACACTATTAAATTTCATATTGTGTTTAGAAGAATATAGTTAGTGGGGTTAACGATTGAGAAAGTATAGTTATAATATCAATTTGAATGATTAAGAATTTAACAAGAAGTTAACAACCACAATAAGAAATTTGGAAAGTTTCTCAAAAATGCAGACAACTTATGACTAGAAAACAAATATAATATAATGATTTGTATATAATATATGAATCAAATCAATGTTTTTGATTTTGTCAAACTGGTTATGTATAAAATAGTTATGAATAGACATTGCAACTACAATAATAATAAGAGTTACATCACTCAATTGGTTATGTAACTAATGGAAGCACAAGTATTTCATATATAATGGAAGCACAAGTATTTCATATATATAGAATATAATGAACTTTTAAACTTTATTTATTGGATGTAACTGGGTATATGTGACAATCGTTGTTATTTTTAATGTCACATTATGGGTCTGTAATTCTTTAATGAATCAAGGACATCTAATAACCAAGACTTAAGAATTCATTACGAATATTAAAGTAGTTCATTACACAGAATATACATTTGTATGTTGTTCATTAAATTTCTAGACTTCAAACCCGTTTTCAGAACTATATTTATTTTATTTTATGAACTTCTCGCCATTTTAATGGTGATTCATATATAAGATATGTATTCGCTTAATTACTTGTACCAATACTAGACAAACAACTTATTCAAGTGACTCAGATTTACCGCCATTTAAATGACTCGGTGATGACGTAAAATATTGGAGTAAAATAAATTAAAAATGATTGAAAATAATTATGAGATACTGTGTAATTATGCCTAAACAAAAAAATTTGTCGTTGGTAACAGTTAAAAATGTTTTGAGGTGGAAGCAAATTTTTTTTTTTTTTTGTAAGCCATCTGTAGTGGAAAAGCAACTTTGGTCCATTCAAAATACACAATCACATGAATCGGCATCACCTATGGATTAGCATCCAATGACCAAAATCAAATACTGTATTACCCACAAAGAAGGTATCAAACTCGATGTAAATATTTTATTAAATTCGCAAAACTCTTATTTAATATTATGCCATGTGGATCTGTTGTTAACACTTATTTAACTACCACCAAATCTGGGAGAATATTTTAATTAACAAATTATTTTTTTATTTTTATTTTGAACATTCAAATTGCTTTATAAATTATATAAACAAATTATTAGTTAAATGATGAATATGAAATACTTTATAAGTTATATAAATAAATTAAATGTGGGGTTTTATTTATTTTTGTAATTAAAAAATAAGAGGTGCCAAAGTGGTTGATACTGAAGTTCCACATATCCCCATGTTATACGGCCCAGTTATTATTTTGCTAGAAAGGTTTGCTACTTCCCAAACTATACATACAAGATATTTAGCCCAGACCTCGAAATGCACACTTCTGTCAAGTCATGGCCTATACACCACAACTAGTATGAATTTTAAGCATCCAAATATTATTGTTATTTTTTTTTTCCCTTAAAAATGTGGATTACTCGTAGTTCAAGTTAATTTCACTATTGTTCTATTGTAATTTGTATTTTTCAAAGATATGAATCTTCAACTTTCTTTTATTCGCTTAATGAGAAATTTTTAGTTTAACTGTTGTTGAACCATTTTAATGATGGTTAATTTGTATTGTAAGTATACCATATAGTGTTAAAAATACATAAATGGAAATTGGTAGTTTTCTTATACAATTGGTATTTATAAAAAGTGTTTGGTTTGTTTTGGTCGAGTGTGAAGGTGATTGCTCTATATATGATTAAGAAGATGTAACTGTTGAGGGCTTACGATACAAGTAAATTACAACATAGTTATAGTGTGTCAAATAGCACAACTATTTTGATATATAAATAAACGGAAAAATGAATATGTTTCTAGTAGCATGTATCATACATGTTTCTTCCTCACAATCATTTAAAAATTTAAACATTGATTTTAATTACATGGCTTAATGTTTAATATTTTTTAAATGATTTATGAGAAGCAGAACATATATGATATATGTTTCTAGAAGCACATACGTTATCCTATAAATAAATCACTTCTTATAGAGACGGACTATAAAAAGTAATATTCAATTTATTTTAAGCCACCTTTATAATCATTTGATACATCAACTAAGACCAAAATTAAATTTTGAGTTCTCAGACTCTCTAGATATAACTACTTTTAAGTTGTACTTATGGTCAATTTTACGGACATAAAAGCCACCAAAATTGAATGAATGAATATACATATGAAATTCAAGTAGAGAAAAAACAGAGGAATCTAAAATCCATCCAACAAATAATTATACTGCTTCATAAGTATTTATTAGTTTCATGTATGTACATGAATATTTATTAATCAAATAACAAGGCACCATATATATATGCACAAAAATAAACATTAAAGAACATAAGAAACTTTTAGGCAAATTATTTAAGTATATCTCATGATAAAACAGGGGAAATATAGATCTATGTAACTCTAAAGTCTAAACCATCAATAAACTTTTATGTTTTTATCATCGGTTCTTATATGATCACGAGTCACGAGGACTCTATATATATATGCATCAGATTACAAAAAAAAAAAAATACCTGAATCTGTGATCACATTCTTTGGTGAATCATGTGTCGTCGTGATATCGACATCGGCCACCTCAGCGTCGACATGTCCATTGGTTTCGTCGTGACACTCGACCGCTAACCTTTCATCATCACTTTTATTATCTTTATCTTCAATTTCTTCCAAAGGAGCCGGGGAAGAATCCAATATTATCTCCTCGACTACTTGATCTTTCGTCATCATTTTAATTTTGTGTTGATCAGCGACTTTTTGTAGCTCAAGAGTGACATCAGCAATAGAAAAGTACTTTTGCATCTGAAGAATTGGGATCCAATTCAGTCGACGTCGGTGTATGGCTGCGAACACAGATTCGTATTCGCATTTTCCACCTTCAAGTTGTGCAAGGTGACCACACAAGGCGTCAATTATCGCGTTAGCAGCTGCGAATTCGCCACGAAACCACGATATTATCGCGTCTTTTTGCATCATCATTGATCCTGCTGCAGGAGGCTGTACAGGCATCATTGTTGGCTGCAGGACACGTTCGTTTGACGGAGAAGCAGAAACGCCACATGGCGGCGCCATTGTTCGTTTCTCACCGGTGAATTATATATAAAATGACCGATGGCCTTTAATTTAATTTGGCTAATGCGTTTATGTAGATTTGGAGAGAAAGATGGAGAGTAGAATGAATATGATGATGTGTATATATAGGTGCACCTGTGTTATTATTTATATTTACAGAGTGACACACAAAAAAAAAAAAGGAAAAATGAAATAATAAAAGAAAGTTACTAATAAAGAGTCGGGGTCACAGTTATCATGTCCGTACGTGTTGGGCAAGCTGCTGACTTGTCAAATTTTGATTCGTGTGTATTGATGATGTGGTGGCATATTTAAGAGAGATAATCTTTTTGAAAATAAAGGCTAGACCTTTCTGAAAGCTAAATATGTCAAAAAATCAAATGGAACGTGAAAACAAGGAAACAATATAATGTAATGCTTAAAAAAAAAATATTTTCGTACTCTTTAGTTCTTATCTACTTTTTTAATTTTATCATGTTAAAAGTTTTATCAATTCATAATAAAGTATTTAATCCTTTATTTAGTTTCTTAAATTTTGAAGATGTAAAATTTCTAAAATATTTTGATCAATCAATTTCAATATTAATATCAATAAACTTAACTAAACTTACTGTATACACTTTTTTCTAACGGCTAATAATTAAGCTTTTTTTTTTTTTCCAAGTGCATATCATTCATAATGTAGATTGAAACAAAATCATCTACTCTGTATACTGTAAAATACTTTGGCTAATAACTCATTAAAATGTTGCAATTGTACTAATTTCAATTAGACCAAATCTAATCAAACAAACCATTAAGCTTGAAAGGACAGAAAAGAATTACGTATTAGATTTTTATATTTAACGTGACCACTTTGAATTAAGTTAATGTCAATGATCAATCAACCTTTCATAACATTAAGGAGTTTGTGACAATAATAAAAGGGAAGTGATATTTGTATCACTTCTTTTGATAGATGTATCACAATTGTTCAGCGTTAACTTAGGGGGGAAGGAGTGGTACCCAATTCAATTAAGTTATCCAAATCATCTTCCAATCAAACCCTCCAACTCATACCTACTAAATTTTACCTAATTCTTACCCAAATCACTAGAAATACATATCCAAATTCATTAAACTTACCTAATTTCTTTTCTTTTTCTTTTTTTATATTAAATCATCAATTTAACTATATAAATATAAATACTAAATTCAACATAAATACTAAATTAAACATAAAAATAAATAATTCACCACATTACAAATTAAAATTAAACATAAATAGTTCAACAAATTTAAAAATTACAAGGCCATCATTTTTTTTCCTGAGTGTGCGTTTTTCCTCGAGAACACACTCCAACATAAATATATATACACCTGGTGGGTTTGTTGGTTACCTTTAGGTGGTTCCATGGTGGTGGCTGTGTTGTTGTGTATATATATATACACCTGCATTTTGTGTATATGTATGAAGAAGAAGAAGAAATGATGGTGGTTGCGTTTTTTTTTATTATTATTTGGCAAAAGTAGCCGTTGAGCAACCAGACCCCACATCCAACGTTCAAATATTTTGAACCCAATGTCGGTTTCACTAATCAAATGGTTACCCGATTTTCGTTACCCGAATGATACCCGACTCCTGGAAATGGTGTACCCGATCGTGGTCGGGGTACCCGATCCCATACCCGACCCTCACTCTTTCCCCCTTTATACCGTCAGTAATATAGTTTGTACATTATGATACATCAATAAAAATTTGTAGTATGAATATTACTTCTCATAATAAAATGGCTATAACAAAGGGAAAATATTCAATCCACACTATCCGGCCAGTAGTTGAAATCCTTTTTGCGATTGAAGTTCTTAATTAGATGACATATGTATCGTCGACGTGAATGTAAACAAACCGCAAACACATAGGATGGTGATGTGTTATTAAATGATCTGGTTGTGATTTCCCCCAAAAGGCATTGACTAGCTAGCACTTTGAGATTTGCAAGATTCTATTCTCTAACACACACTATGTGTTTTCTAAATGACGATGGTTATATTATATCTCTTTAGTAAGATAAATGTAAAGGTCTTATTTAAGATATTTTAAAAGATAAATGTGACAGATGGGTATATTATATCTTACTAACATTTATCTTTTAAAATATTTTAATTGTCGTCTTTATATCAATTACACATTTACATTTACATGAACCTACATCACTTGACGCACCACCATCAATAGTCGCCTCAATCACTGAAAAGACACAACTCGATAAACCGAAAATACAAGTTTTTTTTTTTTAAATCCCACTGCGCCGCAGTGGAAATCCTCGGCCAGAGCAAGAACATGCCCCACTGCGCCGCAGTGGGTTCGACATACCTCCCACTGCGCCGCAGTGGGAGAAACCAACATTATTTCCGTGGGAAACCACTGCGCCGCAGTGGGCAAAGTCACCCCCACTGCGCCGCAGTGAGCCACCTGACAGCAACCCTAAATACTCATTTCGACCAAGAACAACTTGCAACCTTCAAATTTCAAAACAAACTTCTCAAAACACATTTTAGAGGTTTCTAACAACAGAGTAGACACATTTCAAACACAATTACAACATAACACGTTTCACGAATCAAAGAACAACCCTAACGGGTCATTTACCCGTTTTGGCAACATTTTTGCCCAAAAACGATAATACCAATTTTCAAAGACTTTACAACTTGAACATTTACAGAAATATTACTGAAACATGACCTCAAACCAAAATGTACCATGAGCCATGAGGTGTGGGACGTCTAAGCTTCTAAACCAAAATATCGTCATTCATTCGAGAATGACCTAATTACCTTCAAGTTCTTCAAAGATATCTACAACTTCAAGCTTATCAACACACACTTAGTTCCTTCTTCTGGAACTACCTATAAAAGTGTAAACAACTAAAATATAAGCAAAGGCTTAGTGAATATACTTGCATACATTTATGAATACGAAGGAGGGCATAGTGCAAGGACTTTTACATGTAACCTATGGCATCGTCATGTCACATTTACATATTCACCTTGCACACAAACAATACATATATGGATCCATATAAGCTAAACAATCATATCTATTGGGATTCTTAGGCCCCGGAGGTTCTTAGGCCTCATAAACAATGCCCCACATGGGCTTCATGCCAAATCAATTACCATGCTTGGAACATTCACATCTCATGGTAATTGACCCAACATAAACATAAGGGTATGCAAATATACCTGCCTCCTCCGCAACAAGGACAATAACGCTAAATAGACAAGCACAAGCAAGCTTCAACCTATAATCATATCGTAAAATACATAAGCTTACATTCACAGCTTGACTAGTTCAACCTAGCCATTCTCAATCACTAGCCTTTTCTAAACCCAAAACCCAACCCATTTGTGATTGAGTTACTTTCATCTTTAACTATAATATTAGGTAGTTCAACCTACCATTTTCATTCACATAACAATAACTAGTAATATTCATCTTTTCTTACAAACTCAATTCATCACATGAATTTATCAATTTCATAATCAAACACATCTTATAACTCAATGACAACTAGGTTAACTAAGGAATTAGAGAAAATTAACCATAATTCATTTTCTAGCAAAGACCCCCAATTTGGTTCATTCATGAACCCTAATTTCAAAAGAAAGATAAAAACTAAATTAAGGGAATTCAATACCTCAAGATTCAATGAGCTAAATCAAGACTATAGGCTACAATTTCTTTTTCTCCCTTTTTTCCTCTTGACTTTCAGCCACCACCCAAAATCACCAAAACCCTAGCTTGTAAATTTCTAATATAGATGGAGATGATTAATGATTTGCTCTTTGATGAACTACTCTTTGATTTTGAAAGAATATGAGAAGGAATGCATGAAGGGAAGAAGAAAATAAGAGTGGAAGTATGATTCATACTTAAAAGAAGATGTCTGGCACTTCCTATGGGTGCCACGACCCAATTCTCAATTTGATGGGTATTTTATCCGCTATCCGCTAAAGTTTCAACTAAATTAACCTCATATCCAAAAATAAAATACTAGGAAATTAATTTAATGTCAAAACTATAAAAAGGGGTTAATTTATTTTACCTTGAAATATTTGGGGTGTTACAATCACCACTAGACTCAAGGTCGGTCTTAAGGGTGGCCAAAGTGGGCGACAGGCCGAGACCCGTTTTTTTAGGGGGCCCGATTTTATTTTTTTAATGTTATATATATAGGTTTTAGGTAGAATAAAACAAGTATTAACGTAAAACAGATAAAACAATATGTTTCTCTTCACTCAAAATCACCGTGAATAATGAAAATCACTGTGCATCAATTGTTTCGTGAATCTTAGTACATCAATTTAATCATGATTTAAAGGTCAAGATCTTGTTTTTTTTTTATTTTACAATACATAAACCCTATATATAATAGCCTATATAATATAAAATTAAAACTTTTACCGTCTTATAAAGGGGGAAAAAAGTCTAAGCAGTCATAATAATTGAAGTCAAGCGGTGCTCTCATTCTGTCAATGTGATCACAAATTGTCCTTGTCCCCACCTTTCTTTTAATTTACAGGTGATACTCTTCTCTTTGTTTTTATTTTATGTAGATAGCAATTAATTGCAAACTTTTATTTTATGATTTTGTTTTTTTTTAGTTTCTTGAAGAATAACTTTTGCTATGTTTATTGATATTTATCGTCGTTTTTAAAGATTAGTTTATATGATATAAACTCGTTGTTCAAAAAATATATAGACATAATTTGTTGCGCTTAGCCTATGGGCCCTTTTTTAACGCTCGACCAACACCTATAAATCTTCAGGGCCGACCCTGACCAGATTGTCGTCTCCGCCGTCACTGAGTAGAATATTTAATTTTTATTTCCTTTTCATTTATTTACTAAACATAAGTTCAAATTTATAAACCAACAATGTGTAGAGTTTAGTCAATACAGAATAAAAATTATCTTCTAACAAAAACTTTCACATTCAAATCCATCTTTTAAAAAACATGAATTGACATACCAATTCTTAATAGTGTGTTTTTAACTAATCATGTAGACGTTAAAACAATTATAATTATTATATAATTAACTGTAAATATATAATGGAAGAGGGTCCCATCGGGCCACGGCTGCTAATGCATGGACCATGCAACCAAAACGCAGCCACACCCCCCACATGCCTACACGATGCCTTCCCTAATTTGGGGTTCCCTAAACATTTCTTATGGTATTTTACAAAGTTAATATATATCGATTATATTTTGAGCTACCTTAACTTTTTTTTTTTTTTTTTTAAATTAATTTCGATTCAGATGTGTTGGAGACAATTTTAACCAGCGATTTACTGGACCTCCAAACCCTCTTCATAAAATATACCTTGAGATGATAAACTCAAGACTTGAACCCAAAACCTTGAGATACCAAATATGATCCAAATATTTAAAGATTAAGCTATCGCAGTTATTATGTCGTGCTAATCTTAGCTATTTTAGTTAATTTATTTTTTCTATTCATATTTAAATATAGAAATTCAGTAACTCCACAAACGTAACACTATATTTGTAAAGTAATATTTATTTAGTAAAATAAATGTTGATTAATCCACATAAAGAATAAAAATGAAACTTCTTGGCCAACCTCGTGTGCCAATGCCAATAATTGGGAGACACATCATGTAACATGCGATGCTCTTCGCTTTCATTTCAAGTTATGTTAAATAAACTTTTATTTTATAAAAGTGAACTGTTGATCAATGATTATAATAGTTAAAAAATAAATTCTCAATTATTTAAATTCTCTCTATTTGATATATCGTTTAATTTGTCTGTGACGTAATAAATAACGATCTTGTAAGAAGCTAATCTATACTTACTTCTATACAATATACGAGTATAAAGTATCAATCTCTCTCCATTTTTTCAAATTATAATTTTAAAATATCCAAAATACTTTTTTATTTATTTAATAATTTAAACATTTTTACCTAATATATCTATAATAGATTTAAATCTCAACCACTCATTTTCATCTTTTTATTCAAATCTCAACCACTCATTTTTTTTTCTCCTCCATAAATCATTTTATTTATCTAATTCATTTAAAATCTTTTATCTCAAAAACCGTACATTGGTAAATTATAAAAATTATATGGGTGTTCTTAAAATTTTATGTTCTTTCATTAGAGATGTCATTCGATATATTTTCAACGAATTTTTAAATCCAAGGGAGGAGCCCGTACGGCTAACGCATTTGACTATCACACTTTATGACTTATCACCTCCTATGACTTATCATCCCACCATCTCACCACCACAACGTGCTGGTATTTTCTCTTTTTTTCGGGTAAAAGGTACTTTCTCTCGTAACATAAAATATGTTATTACAAATAGTTCAAAGTTCAAATACCCATATAAAATAAAATAATGCAAGTAAAAAACTTCAAATGTAAGTATGTAACTGAAGAGTCATATTATGATAGAAATTCTTTCAAGTTGTTTTCAACTTTATAGGTAAAGTTGAGAACATTTTAATATTTAGATTAAAATTAAAGGTCAATATTTAAATATAATTTTTGAATTTTGACATTTAATTTTAATCCAATGATCAATATGTGAACTTTACTAGTAAAGTTAAGTTTTAACTATAAAGGATCTTTACTAGTAAAATTAAGTTACTATAAAGTATCTCAATCCATATGTAAATTAAATTAATTTTGATTATAGACGACCGTGTTACATAAGTTATTGATTACCTTTCACATCAAATGCACATACATATACATAGAATAAATATATTTTTAATTCGACGACAATTCAAACTCAAACATAGGTCTCGATCGAGTGAGTTGAGGTTTCAATTCAGCGTGGAAATATTTTTTCCATACAGACATTAGAATAGTGGTAATTTCAATTTTATATTGTGGGTTCCACAATAATTTGTAGCATTTTTGACATGTTTCCGAATTCATATTATGTTATAATATCAAGTGATCTCGATCAAAATTTCAGTCTTTCGGATACAGTATTTAATACTTTATACTAGTTGAACCGAATTAATTATGAAATAGATTGTGGCAATAGTTTTTCGTCGAATGATTATCACGTACAGGATGTCACGCAACATATATACATTGGTTTTGCTTTCTTGGTGTAAGCTTTAGTAACGAGCCCTGGTTTTTTAGGTGCATTCAAATATTTCAATCCCAATAATTTGTTTCATAAAAAATGAGATTTATTTAATTATATCACTATTAATTCTTGATGATCACAATCATATGCAGATTTAAATTATCTTTTAACTAGCTATGATTTTCTTAAAGCCCATAAATGTGATATAGCTAGTGTTCTTAATTTCGTATGTTTTAAAAGGTACATAGAGAAATGATAGAATCGTTTCATGCAAAATTAAAGGCGACAGAGTCATCTTTATATTGGAAAAATGGAATGAGCTTGTTGTGCTTATGCAGGTGATAAAAACCACTATCTATATTAGGTCTTAGCCAATCCCGCAGCTCTTCCTCATTGTCACATCAACTTTTCTCTCTCCTTAAATCATCTCTTCTTACACACTACCAACCCTACCTCTTTCTCATCTCTTCCATAACTTTTGTTTATTCTTATTCTATATTTATCTTAAAATAAAATGAACTTACTTTTATTATAAAAAAAAAAATTACATTAATAAAACAAAATAAACTTAATTTTATTAAAAAAATTTACATTAATAAAATTAAAACACATTACATCTAAAAAACACAAAAGCAACACAATACATAAATAAATAAAAAAAGAAAGTTTTACATTATTATTAAAAAGGGTTAAAAATCTGAGAGTGAATGTAACTTGTCTTTTTTTTTTCTATTGTATGTAAACATAAATTTTTTTGAACGTTTGATAGAAGTATGTCTCCAAATTGAATAAATCGTGTAAAAGTTGACTTGCTTGATGCTTAGCCGGTAACAATTGCTTATGTGGAAAAAAATTATACTTCATTTTATTTATAGAAAAAAAGGTCAACCATCTACGACTAATAACAATCCAGCCAAACACCATCATAAACATGTTTTGCAGATTTCAAATCAACATCCCTTTGAAACAAAAACCACAATCCTTATATACAAAATCAATAGAATCCAACACATAAATCTATAATTCTTTACACAATCATAAATCCCAAACTGATTTAATCAAGAAACACAATCAGTCAATCACAAAATCCCACACATAAAATGGGGTCTTGACCGCAATCGAAGAACAACCGAAATCAATCAAGAAACTGTTCATGGAGGTTTCCCATGGTGCGGATCCATTTGGGTATCACCGGAACAACCAAACGCCGGACACCACCTACACCATCGCCAACCCACGCCGCCGCTAATTCGAACCAACCACTGGAAACCTGATATGTCCATTTATATATACATTCCCATATCGTTTCTAAGTCATTTTGAACTTAATTATGTGTCAATTACATGTATATTTGATGCTTTGATGGTATTGTTAGTGACTTCAGGCTTAGAACATGTACAATGGTTAGAAATGGCATTTGGGAGGTTAAAAGATGCATTAGGATGGTTCATGGATGTATACGATTGAAGACGAGTTGAAAAATACAAATTTCGCGAGATCTAGAGCTTTGTGCGGCGCACAGATGGTGTATGCGGCGCACAACAATTATGAGATTTGATCAGGGAATTTGGAAAAAGTCCCTTTGCGGCGCACACAGGGCTCGTACGTTGCATAACAGGCGCCCGATTTTTGGCAAGTTTAAGTTTGTGCGGCGCAAGGATGAGGTGTGCGGTGCACAAACAAGGTCGGCTGAAACCCTTTTTGATTTTCACTATAAATGCAAGACCAAAACCCTCCCATTCGATACACATTCACCTCCAGTTGATTTTAGGGTTTCTTGAGGCACTTTTCAGCAGCTTTTACGTTTGCCAAGTTCGAAGGGTTGCTCGAATGATTCAAGGCATTTAAACATTGATTTTCTTAGTTTTTCATTGTCTTTCACACTTTGGTACAAGATTTTAACTCTTTCTTTTACTATTTGTGACTTATTTATGATTATGTCTAGCTAAATAACTTCATCATCCACTGAGATAAAGTGACACGATAAACAATGGTTGCATATTTTTTGAATTCAAGTTGATTGTTAAACGTTTTGTTGAGATCTTAATGTTTTGAGTTCTTGTGCTCTTATCTATTGATTTGTTGATAATGTATGAATGATTTAGAGGTATCTAAGTTTAGGAGTACATTGTTCTAGTCGATTGGGTACAATTGATAGGTGTTAACTTGTGGTAACAAGATAATAAACAATAATAGATAATAGAATTCAAAGTGTTAACGATTCGGTAAAATCGATAGACAAGATTGTTTACAATAACAAATACCAATTTGTCAATTTAGTAGGTCTTGATAGGGAAGGTGGTCACCGGAACTTAGGGATCGAAAGGTTGGTTAATGGGTCGGATAGGGTAATAGGCTAGGTGCGCAACTAGTGAGTTCTTTGTTCTACCTCGTTATAAAATCAACATAGTTGAATTGGGTTTAATTTAAATGCAACCTAAATAAGTTGTGTCATGAAGTCGAAGTGGATGATCTTTTAATTCTTCTTGATATAAGACAATTTTCTTCTCAATAAATTCTACAGAATTTCTAACTCTTTTTCAATCAAGCTAACTTTTCAAAAGTTCAAGTGACGGGAGTCCAAAAATCCAACCTTTTCTTAACTACTTAAAACTCGCTTGCTTTAGATCAGTCCGTGTGTTCGATCCTGGACTTGCCTTTTAGCTATACTATATATGAACGGGTCCACTGCCCGCAAATGTGTAGTTGTCGTTAATTAGGTAGTTCTTGTTTATAAATTTTATAACTCGATTTTACACATCAAAATCCATCACCATCGACAACCTCCACTCCCTGCAACCAACTGTCGACACTCCACTGTCGATTCTCCGGTCACTCCCCACGGCGGTTTCACGGAGGAGGACGGCAGAAGTAGATAAAGATCAATGTAAATACATATATAGTTCAGATCTGATGGTGGCTTCATGAAGGAGGATGGCGACGGCAGCGGCGATACTTGACCGGACTTCAAGGTTTCTAAATCGTGAAGATCATGTTATATTATGATAGAGATATAGATAATACTATGTTTGATGTTTATATAAGTTTAATATGTAAATTTGATAGAAGTAAGATAAGAAAGAAAGAAATGTTTTTGATATTATGACACACAGAGAGAGAGAGAGAGAGAGATCTTTTTTGAGTTTTCTACTTTCCCAGATCCATTAATATATAAACATGATGTGGCTTTACAATGACCGGCTAAAATTTTGACCTAACCGGTAATTACACGATTCATTCAATTTAGCATGTATACTTACATCAAACGTTCAGAAATTTTTATGTTTACATACAATAGAAAAAAAAAAAAGACAAGTTACATATACTCACAGATTTTTAACCCTATTAAAAAAACAAACTTCAACGTTGACGATGGTGTTCCGGCAAGTTCCAAATGTGTTTGACTAGAGCGCCTCTAAGACGGTTGTGAGTCGCTCGATCACGTAACTCCTCCATCATACGTAACTGTGTTCCAACTCGTTCGTCCCAAGTACGAACTGGCCTCTCGGGTGAAATTAACTCAAAATCCAGCGGACTAATTGCACGACCGTTATAATCAACGACCATGTTGTACATAATCACACAGGTGTACATCGTACGTTTAATTTTGTTGATGCTCAATGGACGCGCTCCATGACTGAGGATTTGAAAACGACCTTAAAGCACCCCGAATGCACACTCTACGTCTTTCCTTGCAGCTTCTTGATAGCGCTTGAACTTTGTGGTTTTGGGGTCCATGAGACACTTAAAAGACTTCACAAGTGTCAACCATTCAGGATAAATACCGTCGGCTAGATAATACCCCTTTGTAAATTTCTCGCCGTTAGCAGTAAAGTTGACCACAGGAGCTCTATCTTCGAGGAGCTGGTCGAACAAGTCAGATTCATTGAGTACGTTGATGCCGTTGTTTGAACCGGTGGGTCCAAAGTAAGAATGCCAAATCCACAAATCATATGAAGCAACCGTTTAAAGCATAATTGTTGGGTGTCCTTTGTCGCCACGAGTGTATTGGCCTTTGATGTGTGAAAATCTAGTTAAATTAAAATCCTATAAATACTCCGAATCGTTTACCACACACAATCGGGCAGTGGACCCGTTCGTATGTAATATAGATTAAAGTAAGTAAAGGTTCGTTCCACGGAGACTAATAAGAGTTAGTGAGTTTTAAGTAATTTAGAAAGAGTTTGGTTTTTAAAGACACCACGTCATCTTGATTTTAAATTGAAAGTTAGTTAGATTGAAAGAGTTAAAAATTCCGTAGAATTTATCGAAAAGAGATTTGTTTTAAATCAAATAGGATGAGAAGATCATGCACTTCGACTCCATGATACACATTATTTAGGTTGCATATATTTAAAGTACCAATTCAAATATGTTGATTTTATAACCGAGAACTAACATAGACTTACCCCATACCCGTCAAGTTCGTTACTTTATTAAATTCTCTTAATTAACTAATTCCATTACTAAGACCGGTACCCCAAGACGCCTTTCATAACTTTCCTAGCCAATTAGTTGTTTTGGTTATTTAGATAACAATTGTGTCTATTGATTGTACCCAACCATTAACCCGTTAACCCTTATTAACTATCAATTACTTCCTACCGTACCCGTCATAGAAACAATTGCTTCTAACCAAGCAATCAAAATAACTTCGACACAACCTAGTTACCACTAAAGTTATGCAAAAACTATCCGCAATTGAGAGTTAAATAACAAAGAGTTAATAAGCTAAGATTACGACACAACGTTAAATCAAATCAACTTGAATTCAAAAGATTTATGCAACCATTATTCAATGTATCACTTCATCTCAGTGGATGACGAGTTATTTAGCTACTCATAATCAAAAACAAAGCACAAAGAGTAAAACTATAGAAGAACATATTGTACCAATGTGTAGAAAACAAGTAAACGCTAAGAAAATCGACAACCGAATGCCTTGGAGATCACAAACAACCCTTAGACCTTGATGGACGAAAAAGTTGTTGAGAATACCCCCAAAGAACCCTAAAGTCGACTAGAAGTGATTGTGTCGAATGGGAGGGTTATGGTCTTGTATTTATAGAGTTTGCAAGAGGTCTTCACAAACCGACCTACAGGTGCGACGCACCAAGCTTCAGGTGCGGCGCATCTGGCCTTGTTACCAAATTTGAAGCTGCCCGATATGCGACGCACTACAGGGTTGGTGCGTCGCACCTCCCTACTTTCCAACTTCTTCCAAGTTTCTGAATAGAAAATGCTCCGCACCTCCTTATATGTGCGACGCACCAACCTTGTTTTCAGCCAAAACTTGTAGTTTCCATTCCATCTTCACTCGTATGCGTCCACGAACCATCCCAATGCATCTCAAAGTCTTCCAACAGCTATTTCTAACCATTTTACTTGTTCTAAGCCTGAAATCACTAGCAACACCATCAAAGCATCGAATATACATATAATTTACACATAATTAAGCTTAAAACGTCTTATAAACGATATGGGAATATGCATATAAATGGACATATCAGCCTTGCCATGCAGTGGGGCAGTTTCTCCATGGCCAGTGCATACAATCAATGCTTCTGAGCATACCCGGGAAACCATGCACCTCAAAATGTTTCGCAGTCACTCGATCAACGTCTTCTTGTGTCGGTTTTCTCATGTACTCTGCGTGATACAACTGAATACACTTACAAAAGTTGTTCAAAGCAACGTATGACGTTTGTCGACCTATTTCCGAGTACTCATCTAATTGGTATGCGTTGGCGTACAACGGATGTGCATTTTTGAAAAATGTTTAAAGTGGGAGTACCCACGACATCGAAAAGAGGATTGTGAAAGTATTGAAAGTGTTTTGGTAATGGTTGTATGGCGTTAAAGGTTTGTATGTCTTTAACTATACGAATAAACATTTCTTTAGGCATTCGAAAACGCCTTCGAAAATAATCAGGAGGATACACGGGTTCCGGGGCGAAGTAATGATTAAATAAACGGTTTGTGGCTTTGACATGGTTTCTGGCTATGTACCTTCTTGGTCCCCTTGGTATGTTCACCTGTGTAGAACTTTCGGCTTCTGTTTCTTCATCTTCCAAAAACGTAACAAATGTGTTCAAAATTTTTGGATCAATTGTGTACCTACGAATGTATGATGTTGAATCTTCATCAGAATTTGACATTGTGTACCTAAGAATGTGTGTTTTTTTTTTGTATGACTGAAATGGAGTGGATGAAAGAATGAGTATATGCGTGTGTTTTTTGAAAGAGTAATGTGTGTGTGTGTGTGTGTGTGTTTGAAAGAATGAGTAATGTGTTGTTTAAATAAAAGATGGAAAAGAAAAAAAATAACCAAAACAAACGTTTTTTTTTTAAATTCATAAATAAAATGTTTTTTTTATTTATTTTTAGTTTACGTTAGAAATGGCCCACTTGGAGCCCACCCACTCTCGTCTATGCTTGGCGCCGGGAGGAAGTAGGAATCAAGGAAGAGGAGTGGTGCTAACGTGGGAAGAATGAAGACGAGGGAGGAAAAGAAATGGCGTCGGGGTTGACATAAGCCTTATAATATATATTCTACCATCAAAGTGTCAAAAATAAATAATAAAAAGGCATTATTTATCTGAAATAGTTAATTTTATATCTTTATTTTTATGATTTACGAGTATTAGTTAGGGTATTTGCTTTTTTAACCATTAAATAATTGATTTGATAAAGTGACTGAAGTAATATATAATGCTTGTATAAATTTATGTCACAGTTATTTTTTGTTTTTATTAAGTTAAAAAACAAATACTTTTGATAACTTAAAAATTAATTATTTTTGACCAATCACAACTTATTTATTAAAACCTTAAACAAACATTACTTTAATATAGTTAACAATGCTTGAGTTACAAATAAATTTTTACTAATAAGGTTTACTAATTTATGTGCCATCAATGATCAATGAACACTAATGAAGTTATTTACCTTTTCTTTTATTCATTATTTCTCTTTATTTTATTGGTTCGCATGAGTTAGTAATCCTTATTAGTTTAAATTTAGTTGTCTCTCAAATATTTATCATGTAGTAGTTTAGTACTGTGATAGTCAACCAATCCGACCATATGTTGTTTATAAACCTTTATTTTGTTCCTATTCTATTTTCTTATTACTTGGTTTAGATACAGGAACAAGTAGAAGGATTAAAGCTGTCAAGATGGAAAGATAAAGTTAAGGACCATTTGTGGAAGAAGCAGAAGATGGAGGGTGCTAAATGAAGATAACTGGCCTATATAATCGAAGAGATATCCATCTAGGGATTTTAACATTCTCTACACATTATTACCGTTATTTAATTTTCATCCTCTTTTGCAATGTAATCGTTTGTAGCAGCAACAGAGTTTGTTCTATTTTATATGTAAAATCTTAAGTCTATTTTTCTTTAAGTTGTAATCATGATCATTATCATAAATATTAATCTTTCAGCTTCTTCGAATGGGTTTTCTCTCAAATTATACATCAAAATCTATTGATTTCTACACCATACAAAGGCGTTCGACCATTTAACCCTCATTTGTTATCTATATGATCATATTTTTTTGTAATAATAATAATAATATACATTCGTTTTGCCTAAGTGAAATACCCAAAGTCTTTTGTTAAACATAGGTATTGAAGTTTTCAGTTAAAATGTTGTAATTAACATATTATACATAATGGTTAAAGATTATTGTTAAGGAGTGGCTATTTATATTACAACATTTTATTATTGTTTTGTTTAACGACCAACAAACAAAATCAACTAGGTATCTTGTATTAACTATAAGAATCTAACAATTATGATTAGCAAAATAATATCCAAATGCATTCATAAGTGAAAATATAAACGAAACCACGTATAAATTAAAAAAATGTTAATTAAAACTTTTCACTAGTACAAAAAACACACATAGAGACCGGTTATAACGGGTATAGAGACCTGTTGTACAACCGGTCTCTATAACTAGTGGTTGTGCAAATAGAGCCGGTCTCTATACTTAGTATAGAGACTGGTTATATATATACAAACCGGTCTCTATTCTATTTTTTTATTTAAAAAAAATAATTAATATTTTAATCAATTTCATATAAACCAATTCATAGATCTAAAAATTACCAATTCATAGATCTAAAAAGTTTGAATTTACAACCAATCTTCATTCAATCCAAACAATACAAGAACATTCATCAATTTATAAAAATAAAAAATAATTCATATTTCAACCAATCCTAGATTAACCCAATTCAAAAAGAACCAAACAATTTCAAATCTGAACCAAATCTTTATTAAATCCAAATTATACAATCTATGAACACTTAGCAAAATATACTACATATGTAAACAAAAATATTATTTGGTTGAAATCCGAAGTAACCTGCATATATTTACAACAGGAAAAAATGTTTGCATATATTTATCGTTGTTGCACCTACACAAATAATAATACTACAACATACATAAGCCTGCCAAGCGTGGTGCAAAGTTGAAATCCGAAGTAACCTGCAGCAAGAAAAGTTGAAAAAACTTCCATCAAGTTGACCAAAATTATATGACGAATCATGCCATTATATACAGTTAAAGTTATGATAATAACTTGATAATAAGATCAATACCTCTCTTTCGCTCATACGCTGACTGGATGCCCTACGGCTGTGGATGGATCTGAAAAATTAGTACCAAATCATAGATCTTAGATCTTAGATCTTGCCCAAAACTTCAACAACTAGTACAAGATCTTATCTGAGAATCCAAGATCCACGGTTTGTAGATATGAAAAAGAGGGAATGAAAACCAAAGAGACCCTCCGCTCTACCGGAAAAAAAATCCGGCAGGAGGTTAGGGAGGTGGTGGTGGACTGGTGGGTGAGAGTTAATTGTAGAGAAAAGTTGAAGGAAATAATGTTTGAAGTATTTAATCATCACTTCATCAGAATGAAAATGTCTTAGAATGAAAATGCTATATAGAATAGAAATATTATAGAGACCTGATAGGTAGAAAAGAGATGGTCTCTAAAGTTTTTGAAGAATAGAGACCGGTGTATTTTTAATTCACAGCTCTCTATTCTTTACTTAACAGGTTTCTATACCCGGTACCTATAGAGACCGGTTGTTTAGGCTTAGAGACCACCTCTTTATAAAATAATAGGTCTCTATCTTCCTAACCGGTCTTTATTGCCTCAAATTTGTAGTAGTGTTTAGGGCATCAAAATCCCCCTTAACAAAAGCCTTCAAAACTTTATTTAACAAAACCCATATATAACATTATTCCATCTTCCTAGCTCGATTCTTAAGTCCAGTATGTTTAAAAATACAAAAATCAGAAAATCTACATCTACATCAAAAGAGAAAGAAAAAAAAAAGTCAATGGTGTACATGAGAGAGCCCTCTTGTTGGAAGCCAGGGGTTACCCCAAGTGCACAAAGTGAAGGGTGGCCCTTCAAATGTACTCGACTAGAAAACTTTTACTTTTGTCATCAAAATTAAGTCACTTTTTGTGTAGAAAGAAGAAAGAACATTTCAAGCTCACTCTCATATTCCCTTGGAATGTGCCTTCCATGTTACAAACATCCTTAAATGCTTGTATTTCAAGCTTCTTATATAGATTTTGATTTTTATAATTTCACTTTATATACATTGTTATAAAATATGATATTTCTTGTTATCATAAACGTATGGGAAAAAGCTAGTTTTTGTTTTAAAGTTACTTTGGGTATGATTAATAACTAACTATTATTATGTCATGATTAGCTTTGTTGTGACTTTTCAAAAAAAAAAAAAACTTTGTTGTGCATTTCAAACCTATATGTTAATTATTATGAACATATTAAAAAACTTAGGCAAAAACCATATACAAATATATATGTGAGAGATCAAATTTGAAAATGATTAATGTAAAAGGCTAAAAAGTCCTCTTTTTATAAATTTTTTTATAGGATTTAGCTTTTCATTTTCTTTATAAGGTTTATCCTTTAAGGTATGTGTGATAGAGAGAAATTTACAAATATGAAATGAAACAGATAAATGAAATTGACCGAGAAATGTAATAAATTTTTTTGTTTGATATCGATAAAGAAATTAAAATTAAAATATAACTATATATAGCATATGGAAATAAAAAAATACAAATGGCAAATATATAGCAAACATGTAAATATGTAAGGCTAACTTCAATGGGGTGCCTTTGGGTTCCCTTAGGTGTCCTTAGGTTCCCTTGAATATTCTTTGTCGTTGAAGCTTGTCCAAAATTAAAGATTTTTTTAAGAACGTCCTTACCTAAGGGCATGCCCTTATTTGTCCTTACCTAATATATTTTTGTTTTTAGATGAAGTTAAATGATATGTAAGGATGTTTATATGGTTGGAGATAATTAAAATTATAGGATTTAAAGGATTTATAATGATATATAAGGATTTGTAAGGATATAACGTGACAGCTCAAAGACGCCTAAAGACGTCATTAACATTGGAGATAGCCTAATGGACTAAGTTTTACGCATTTCCTCATATTTCCACACTAAAATGAAAGGAATGAAGTCGAGCCAATTTGATTTATTCGTTTATGCTATCAAACATTGGAAATTAATTAATTAATTCATTCCATTTCCTTTTTTTCAATTGATCATACCAAACACACCCTTAGGGTTTTGAAATGAAAAGAAAATTGGACCGCATGTCGCTAAACCCTGAACACCAATTACGTCCGACGCTAAACTGTGTCTAATCTCAAACCGTATGACATTCAGGGTTTGGAGTTTAGCGACCAAATCTTAAACTCTAAATCCTAAACTCCAACTAAAAAAACCTTTCACTTATGGCAATAATAATAGATTGTAGAAATCATCATATTTATATTGATTTGATATTCTATAATATTATATTTCTGTAAAAAATAAAACAAAAGCTAAAAAAAAGTCAATTGTATGTAAAAGAGAAAAAGGAGCAATAGTATAGTAAATTAAAAGTGTTCTTTAGGTGGTCCAAAAGGTGATAAGAATTGTTCGGATAAACGTAAAATACGAATGGAACATTTTGTATGGATGGCAACGTACACAACACATGCAAATGCAAATATATATGGACCATCCAAGTATCCAACAAATATACTCCTTACTCGCCCACTCGATATGCATACATATACATATACATATTATATATATATATTGCCATATTGGCAAAGGGTACTAGGGTAGTAGTCGTCCTATGTATATTGGAAAAGTACATTTGCCAAGTGAAGATCATTAATAGATCAGTAAAAAACAAAAATAAAAAATAGAAAAAATATGAGCAATATTAAATTGTATCTCGATATTAAAGATTTCAATTTTACTTGGAAAATATTTAATACAATAATGACAAGCATTTTTGCTCGGTAGTTTGAATATATATCGACTCATCTTACTGCTATGATGTTTTCCGATCAAAGATATCTATGTTTTTTTTCCCCTCAACCAAGATCATGATACGCTTTTAAAAAGAAATTAAATATATAGGATTAGATTTAAGTAAAATATCTATTGAAGTATAACGAATAAAAAATCATTATCACTTAACAAAAATTCGTTATTCATCATGTTCGGTGACAATAAATCATGCATGGAATTAGCCATTATGAGTAAGTTTTTTTATTTTCCTTTACAATTTTTTCAAAGGTTGCATGTGTAAAAGCTATTCAATTTGAATTTTGCGTCGAAGTTAATGCGAGGTACTTTTAGCCCAAACAAAATTGTAAAACCGTATAGTTAACTATTATGTCTTTGAAACAAACGAGCAAAGTGCCTGCACGTGCGACGGTTAAAAGGTGATGACAATCTAAATATAGAAGGGAGGCGGCGACAGAGGGTAATAAAAGGTAGATAAAAGTGTGTTACGATTATAAAGAACAAGAAAAGCAAGGTATATAAGGGTTTTTATGTTTATGATAAGATGTGAACACACATATTTGACAATCCATTAGAAATTATATTCAATTTCCACGAGTCATTTCTCGGAACAACGTTTGAATAATAATATAATATTCTTAAAATTTTCAACGTTACGTGACATTGCAGTATTATATACGCAATAAAATAGCGTACTTGCAAAAGAAAGCCTTTTCTTGGTAACACTTCAATTTACTACCGTATGTACATATAGACGCATATTAGTAGTAACTGTAATTGGTATAGCAACGAAATCACTTTTAGGTTTGCCAATTTTAAAAAGTTAGAATTTAATTTCTTCTACAGATTTTAAAAATAACAAAAAGTTTAGAGATATGATATTAGTATCATATAACTTAATAAATCTATCACTATCACATCATTCATTTGTACAATCTACTATAAAAAACTGTACAATATGATATATATTAATCAAAAGTGTGATAAATTTATCACCTCCCAAAAGTTTAGGTTAATAAGTTTACTATGGGACAAAGGATGTACAAGGGACATTTTTGCAAACATTTGTGTGTTATGAATACATTTGAAGCATATCATTATACGAGTAATTCCACCATCCTGCATTCCTGCGTGTTCTTGAACTCAGACCCATTATATTTAAATCTACTTTATCCGCTTTAATTTTAGATTAACCCATCAAGCTTTCCGTGATTTATCCAAGCTCGGTACAAAACAGGCTTAAATATATAAAAACATATTTTGTATCAAGTTTTTCTAACTATTATGTAATATGTATTTATAAGTGGTCTTTATATGAACTTTGAGTAATTTTATCAAACTATTGTTTGGAAGTAACTAAGAAGGCTGCCAAGTAGTTCGCGATATTGGTTTAGACAGATTTTAACCTTTACACCATGTTTTTTTAATTGTATACATTTTTGAAGATGTTGTGTTGTACAATAATATGAAACATAAATCAATAGTATACTGTAGAAGTTTGGATTAGAGCACGGGAGATGGATGAGTTGGCGGCGCTTTTAATCACCAACTTCCCATGACCTTTGAAAAGACTCCTATACATTTCTTAAGTCAATCCACCAACTTTGACTCCATTATAGTTCTTTTCAAATTCTAAGAATACTTGGCATCTAAATTTTAGTTGTTCTTCGAGAAACTTTAGATTTACAAAACCCATCATTGTAACTAGACCCACCTAGAAGTTTTTGGAGCTCTAAGCTATCCATCCAAAAGGTGTCAATTAACAGGGAATACACACACAACCTCTTATTTTACCAAATATGTACATCTGTAACCCTCACAGATACATACACATCAGAAATCGGATACTTCTGAAAACAGTTTTTTTTACCTTCGTTGTTCTATAAGTACATCTATATGTACTTAGGTCGAAAAATAAAAATTAGAGCCCTCATTTACCCATTGCTTGTGTATTGTCATATATCTATTCCGTAACATCTTGATTTCTTTTTCGGTTCAAAAACACACAAAACAGATATAATTATCATTTTACCATCTTTTATTTCTCTCTCTAGACTTGAAAATGCATAACTAGACACTTCTAATTAAAAACTTACAGCTTCCATTGCCTCAAAAACAGCCATAAACCTTAAACCCAAAACAAAACTGATGCCAAGAGAGCAGTGGGATAAGATGATGGTTACTAACGTACAGCATGTGTAACCAGTTACAAGATGGTGGTAACTCATCAACTGTACTAACTAGGAACTAATAACAAAAAACATGTCTGAAAGAAAAGCCTCAAATGAAATTCCTGCCAAGCTCAGTATCTAAGAAAGATTACTAACATTTCTAGATGTTCAGATGTTGTCGGAGGGTGGTAAATTGGTAATCCCTAATATGCAACAATCCTATTTGTAAGCATAATTCTATCAAACGAAAAGCACAGACACAGCGTGAGAATAATTACTCACATGTTTTTGTGATTACGTTTCTCTTTTTCCCGTGCTGCTTATTATAAAAAATATAGATAAAAAGGAACCCACCATTCTTTAACGTCCAGGTAGAATTGGATTCTGGAATTTGCTTCTACCAATCAAAAATTGCAACGTAAGTTGCAGAAAATTAGAGCGTAACCTAGTGCTGAATCTCAGCTTATCACTTTCGAAACGACTCCTGCTCCGACCGTTCGGCCTCCCTCTCTTAGGGCAAAACGTTGTCCTGTGTAAGCAACAAAGATTGGTACAAAATATTAATCATTTATCTTAAAGCACTTTCACAAAGATATAATAAATGAAAAAGATAAGAAAAAAAGATCTTTAATAGCGTGGACGTATACACACCTTGCTCAAGAACAACTGGTGTAATAAGTTCGAACGCTGCAGTGACATTATCACCGGGCATAACCATCTTGACGTTTTCAGGCAATTCCACCTTCCCAGTAACGTCTGCTGTCCTCAAGTAAAACTGAGGTCGGTAATTAGAGAAGAAGGCTGTATGACGCCCACCTTCATCCTTCGTAAGAACATATATCTCCGCCTCAAACTTAGTATATGTTTTCACGCTATTAGGCTTTGCAATAACCTGTGCAAGAAAGGAGTAGAAAAGGTTATTCATCAAGTTTATATGTCTAATGACTAACCCACGTCGGCCAAATGCTTTAATATCCAGGTAGGCAGGTAAAGAACTCATATTAAATAAGACATCAGGATATGATGTCATTTTTAATAGAAATACAATTTACGATGTGATAACATTCGGTACCTGTCCTCTCTGTATATCAGTACGACTTATACCACGTAGAAGAAGACCGACATTATCACCAGCCTAACAGAGAAAAAAATAAAAATGTACAGTCAATATCATAAAGATCTGATAGGGTAAAACTTTGTAAAAGACCGATTGCTTACTTCACCATGATCCAAACTTTTTTTGAACATCTCAACACCGGTTACAGTTGTTTTTTTGGTCTGCAACATAAATATATTTTAGACAGGGTAATCTAAAGAAAGCTTATTGTCCACACAAACAGTGGACAGAGAAAGGCCGCATATGTCACCTGGCCCAGCCCTAAGATCTCGACTTCTTCCCCAACTTTGATCATCCCTTGTTCAACACGGCCAGTCGCAACAGTTCCACGTCCCTTCAAACATAAAGTTCAAAAAGAACCTCATTAAATAGACCGATCATTAATATGACATGGTAAATCCTCAAATAAAAGCTTTTACACTCTTTTGCTATTAAAATCCAATCATATTTTATCAAAACCCATGCTATCAAAGAAAAAATTGAAAAAACTTTTAATAACAAAACATATCTGAATGCATAACATTCAAAAGATAAGAAAAGAAGAGATCATTGTAAGATAAAATTAGACCTGGCAAAATGGGCGGGGCGGGCGGGGCGGGCGGGTTTGAGTAACGGGTCAAAACGGGTGCGGGTCCAAGCGGGTCATTTTAGGAATGCGGGTTAAACGGTTGCAGGTCAAAGCGGGTTGGGTGCGGAAGAGACCCGCGTTTTTAAAAAAAAAATTACAAAAAATGTTTCATACAGTAGACTTTTACGAGTACAAATATTAGATCACCATAAAACTCTTTATGTTAGACTTTATTACCCATTTACAAAACTTTATTGCCCTCGGCCTTTGGGTATTACCCCTTGATAAAAGAATAAGATACTACTCTATGTTAGACTTTATTTATTACCCATTTACAGAACTTTGTCAATCTCTCTCTGTGATTTTTTCTCACAAGACACCGAGAAAAAAGATGAAAACAAAAACCTTCCAGAGCCCCAACTTGTTATTCTTCTCTCTCTCTCTCTCTCTCTCACACACACACACACGCACGTGTACACACACACATATATGTATATATATACCCACAACAATCCTTGTTGGATCGATAGCTGACAGCGGATCTTGGTGGTGTTAGGGTGACTGCGACGATGGTGACTCTCCATTGTTAAGTGTACAATATATGTATAGATCTATGTATCAATATCTTTATATATGTATAGATCAATATATACTTTTTAAATATATATAAAAATTTATAAATATATATATATACTAGCGTTGTACCCGCGCGATGCAGCGGGGAATAAGAAAAAAACGCCGGTGGTTTGATGGTGGTTTGTGGGGCGGCGGCGATGAAAAAGAAAAAAAAATAAGCCGGCGGCAGTGGATGGTTGTTTGATGGTAGTTTTTGGGGCGGTGGTGGATGGTGTTTATGGGGGATAGCGTACATAGAAGGTGGATTGCGGCGGTGGATGGTGGTATTTGGGGCGGTGGTGGATGGTGTTTATGGGGGGAGAAAATCAGACAAGGGGGAGAGAGAGAAAATCGGAAATCGGATGAACGTATGTGTGTGTAATGAGCGTGATGGAGAAAAAATAGGGTAGTGTAAATTAGGAGGGCATAAAAGACATTTTAAAGGTAGAGGTGTTAAAAGGGGGTGGGGTAGTTTGCTTATTAATGGAGTATAGATATATATTCATAAAAAGTTCAAAAGAAGTCGGTCAGAGTTTATGATTATATCTTTGTTTATCTTGCTATACCGTTTGAGCGGGTAGAGTGGTAGTCTAGACCCGCTCGACCCGCATACCACTGATTGGAATTTTAGGGGTTGTATGTGAAACACGTTTCCTTATTCTGCTTGGTACCCAAACAAACCCAACAAGTTATAAAACTTACCCAATTTGACCCGCTTATCATGTTACGGGTTTGGATTGCCAGGCCTAGATAAAATATATGAAAAATTTGAATAATGCATAACTTTCAAGTGATAAGAAAGAAAAAGGTCAATGTAAAATAATAAGAAATCTAATATAGATACCGCAATTGAGAAGACATCTTCAATTGGCATTAAGAATGGCTTCGCCTTTTGGCGCTCAGGTGTAGGAATGTAGCTATCTACAGCTTCCATCAGCTTTAAAATGGCTTGCTTTCCAATTTCATCATTATTTCCTTGTAAAGCTGACAAGGCAGAACCTCTTACAATTGGAATTTCATCGCCAGGAAACTTGTAGAAACTGAGCAGCTCTGTCACAATCATAGGTTGAAGTAAAACACTATGAAGTTGTCATGAGTTGATAACATATGAGTTCAGGGACGGAGCCAGAACTTTTTTTGTGAGGGGGCAAATTTAAAAGTCTCTTATTATATTTATTAGAGTCATCTTTGAGGGGAAAAAAAATTTTAAACAAAAATTAACTCTCAACGGAGAATTTAGAAAAAATGGACCCTTAAAATAATTTCGTCTGGGTGCCAGTTATGAGAACATCTATCTTTAACTTGAAAATTGTTCTTTGCAATTTTAGAGCATGTGATAAATTTTGATAAATTACCCAAACAAATAAAACACTTTCTTCAACTTCTCTTTTTCAACTTCGTTAAAAATCAAAATAACTGAAGATTTTTACTTTACCAATAGAAGATTTTATCTCAAAACTAATGCTCCCAACATAAGTAACATACTTCCAAAGAAGAGGCTTATGACAACGATGGTGACATTTGTATGTATAATGTATTTTCTGTTTATTGTTACGAGTATTATTTAGGAATAAAACTATAAATATACCTCTAAAAAATTACATTGTACCAAAATTGAAATGGGGGCAGTTGCCCACACTGCCCCCATTGTAGAGCCATCGCTGTATGAGTAGCTACACATGAACAATAAATTAATATCAAACTTACCTCGAAGCTCTAGTTCCACCAGTTCAAGTAACTCGGGATCATCGACGGCATCGACTTTATTTAGAAAACAGACGAGCGAAGGGACACCCACCTGTCAGGAGAATTGACAATGTTATTAGTTCCATCCTCAATATTGTCATAATGTGTTTTCGGAAGTTAACTTCTTTTGGGTCAGTTCTGACTTCCAGCATTGTGTTTCAAAGCCATCACTTATCAGCGTTTAAATTACAAGCACAACCAGCAGAAATCGATAACAAACCTGTCGGGCAAGCAGGATATGTTCCTTTGTTTGTGGCATAGGCCCATCAGGGGCAGAAACAACCAGAATTCCCCCATCCATTTGAGCAGCTCCAGTGATCATGTTCTACATTTTAGGAAAACTCATTAGAAACTGCAGTGCACAAATGCGCCATAGAGGAAATGTACATAACAAAGATAGAAAAGTCAACTCTGTATGGACAATTTAAACAGGCATAGAAGTGACTTTGTTTCAAAATGTTTTTCTGAACTAATTTGCGAGTTTACAAATTGGCCAGTGTTCCACTTGCAGATAACGATTCTTTACTAAAAGATACAGAGCACCACCTGAGATTGTTCTGGTGCCAACAGATCCCATAAAAACTTTTAAACGAAGGTCTGGTTTCCAATGATTATGTGTTGGACAAAGCATAACCATGTCTATTATCTATCTATCATTGTAATGCAATTGCCTGGAAGATGTAAATTTTACAAATAAAACAAAGTCTCGTATAAAGAATCACGTCACAAGACAAAACATCATTGCCATAAAATGTCATACTCCATATTAAAGAACACTTATTATTTTGGTTAGGAATCCAACCCGCTTTGCATTTGTAAAAACACTTCACTATAACATGAGTTCAAAGTCATGAAAGCTTGATCACAAACAAGGTGACAGCAGTAAAGAACATGCTAATAACTCAGAACACACCCCAAAACACGCTCTTTTCATTCTTTAAGGGGTTTAATTTGATGATATAATAACACATATATAGACCATTACCAATGAGAAATTAAATTGTCCGAAGCAAAAAATTATGTGGTCAGAAAAACATGCACCAAACTGTGACTTGCAGGTTATAGCACACTCACACTCCCATAGTTAGCAAATAGAAAGAGCCCAAGAAAGTATATCGAACCAAAAAAAACTTCACTACATGTATTAACATCCTGCATCATATAGATAAGTACGTACATATCAACCTTTGCATAAAGCAGCAATACATAAATATCCTACCTTAACATAGTCAGCATGTCCGGGACAGTCAACATGAGCATAATGCCTTTGGGCCGTTTCATACTCAACGTGAGCCTGCATAACCAGATACATAGAAAACTTATATTACAGATCAAGATTTTGTTACATCGATGGATGAAATAAAAAGAAACGATAGTTAACCGTTGCGATGGTGATTCCTCTTTTTTTCTCTTCAGGAGCCTTGTCAATTTCATCAAAAGCAATAGCCTTTGCTTTCCCTTCATCTGCCAGAACCTACATAACACGCATCATTACTTCATTAGCTATACTAAAGTGCAAAAGATAAGACATGACCGGATCGATAACACGAAAAGGATCCAACCTTCGTTATCGCAGCCGTGAGCGTCGTTTTCCCGTGATCAACGTGTCCGATTGTTCCAACATTAACATGAGGTTTTCTGCATCGTAACGAATTAGACCATTAATGACACTATTGCTGGAAATAAAAGATAGATCATTTATATTATAATCACTATGTAACACTGAACTAAACATTATTTACATTATTATTACATATATATACATCTATATCTATCGAGGCAGGATTAAACATAAACTATCAAAGTAATACAAAAATGATCATTTCAAATAATAATTATAATATATTTTATCACATATAAGGTGACAAATTAAATGACAATGTGAAATTCAATTACTCGTATAATAATAATAATAATTAGTGAAATAAAAAATAAAAAATGATGACGTGTAATGGAGAAGTATCGTACGTTCGTGTAAAAGTAGCCATGGATCTCCACCATTGATTGTCATTTCCGGAAACGAATGATGAGGATGGAGGTGAAACGACGGCGTATGGACGACAAAAAGAGTGTAATTGTGGAGAGAGTGAAATCAAACGTCGGGAATTAGGGTTTCTAAATGCAACCGAAGCCATGTCAGTCTGTGATGTGTGGATCAAAATGGATGTAGAAAAAGGGGGGGTTTTGTTGGGGTTTTGACTTTGATGGCGCCACTCTCCTTTGACTTTCGTTGGGCTGGGCTTCAAAATGGGCTCTATCATTTTCATGATTCATAATTTCATACACATTTTTCTTTTTCATTTCATATTCAATTATTCGTAAATCATAATCTTCTATACTACCTATAAAAAATACTAACTTTTTTAACTTTAAATATATTGAATGTTACAATATGCATTATTACAAAAATCCCCACCTTTTTTTTTTTTTTCTCTTCTTCATCATTAATTTAATTATCTCTATTAATATATTTAAAATACTCTTAACGAAATAAATTATACCACCAGTCCCTTAATTATTAAAATAACTACACTAATCATTATATCAGTTACATTACTTTAATAGCATGCACTACTCGTCATCAACACCACCTATCGCCGCCGTCACCACTACATTATCGGCCCATGCGACATAATTTGCATGATCTTTCACTGTTTTCTCACCTTCACTTACTAAGTTTCAAACCTGGGCGTATTTTTAAGAAAATAAGACTCTTTCTGGTGGTTATTTATAAATACGATGTGTCACTTTGTATATTATAAGAGATATACTCTATGTTTACGTATCCTTTTATTCATGTGCTATATGACAAGATGAAAAGAGAAGAAAGAATGAAGAGAAATAGATTTAACAGATGCTATCTTTTATCTTTACGTGTAAATAAAAATATAAAGTAAAATTAACTGTAGAAGGATTTAGTGTTATCCATAATAAGATTCTTAAAAAACATTGGTCTATGGAATCTCGGCCGTAATTAGCAAAGTCCAACTTATAATCATTGTTGTGTTCTTTGTGACTAACACATACATCCAAATATCTAATAGGTCGATAACATGTCTTTACCTTGATTAAGCAGGGAGACAAGTCGCCATAATGTAACCTTGTGCTCAACTCAAGAAAGACTATTCAGTAGGCAACATTTTTAACTTATCAAGTTCGATTTGAAATTTTGCACCTAGAAGCTCAATGATGTCGACTCGAACTAGCTTTATGCATATACAGACAATTATACATATTACAAAACGCTAAAATAACTCAAGTAATTATTCAAAAATAACAACTAAAAATTCAAATCAAGTCCTTGAAAATTCGAACTCAACTTGTTATACGTTCCAAGCTTGTTTTTTTGAACTCGACCTCTAGGGACTAGCTCAAACTTGATAAAGTGTGACTCTAATGCGCTTGATTTAAGCTCTAATAACTTTGATATAACTTGGGTTAATACTTTGAACATAATTCTTTAATGCTCAGCTATCACGAACTTGACTCATTTAGCACTCAAAAATCTAACTTTTATACAAAGAATAGAGAAAAATAATGGTTCAAATGTACAAATTTTAAACAGCAAAAATACCCGTCCTGTCATCAGGACTACCTTCTCGAGTTCCGACTTGACTTCCAACTTGACTCCCTTTACGCGAACTCCGCTTTGTTGCAACTAGATGAAAATCATCATCCTCATCAATATCTGTCAATTCAACCTCCCCGCCTTTGAAAACTGGATGTATATAAGCATCCTTCAGATATGCCTTCAGATCCAATTGCGGTTCTGTTGCCCTTTCTAATGTATCTTTGATCATTGCATCCTGTAATCGTGGTTAGAATGTTAGACGTTAACACAGGCTATTTTGTCTTCAGAAATGAGCCAAAACGTATGCATAACTTTGTATTCGTCTAATTTTTCAAGGTAGACAACAATCTTAGGACAAACTATTGGATTAATAGACTAGTAATATTTACACCATGCGGGCCGAAATTGTCACCTCTGCCCCTAGGTATAGGCTAACGGGCTCGGTGTGTAAATATCAGTATGGAACAAGAAAACCCAGAAAACGAACAAGAGGGGACCGAATCCAGCTACATAGTTCAGATCACATTTATATGCTCTTCGTTTAATTTGGTCCTCGATTTGGTTCTCTTTTGTCAATACTGACTTTTCCAATTTGACACGACATCATTTTATATTTATACTTCTCAAAATCCGAAATGGCAAGCATATATTCGTTTTATGATTCCAATTGGGACAAAACTGGTTAAGATCAGTCCATTCTTATTTATGCCTATTTTTTTTTTGTAGTTTACGGGTTTGGATATTTCTGACACAGTCCAGTTACGACCTAATGGTTGATTATTTCTAACCTGTAATGGGAATTTACGGAATGCGGATTCAAACCGGTTCTTGCAAAACCGATGAAACCAAATGGTTAAGACCGGAAGTACGATTAGAAAAGGTGTCGAGTTTGCCGCCTGTTTAGTGCTCAGTAATCCTAACAGCGTAATTTGTGAAATTATTAGACCAATAATAATACGCCGATGAACATCTGGCCAAAAGGATGCCGCACTCTCGTACTTCTGGTTGTAGACATTAATTACCTGATGCCACAAAAAGAAATTAATAAAACCAAAAGTTAGTCTCAAATTTTACACCCTTGAGCTTTTAGACAGAAGTAAAGAACGTCGTTTGGGGTGAAATGGGCCAGGGTTGACCAGGGATACTTTTTGTCCAGGAATATAAATTTTTAATATTATGAACAATTCAGATGACAAAAATTATTTTGTTTCAAAGATGATCTAAATCTCTAAAATTTAATGGATAAGAAAGTTTTATGTTATTAAAATACACTTTGGTCTTTGACTCTTTGGTCAACTTTTGACCCGTTTGAGCCATTTATCCCATATTATCCAACTCAGTTTTAATAATTTGTTTTTTAACCAGATTTGGCCATGAAAGATATAACAGACCCCTAAGTGATCAAATTTTTAAAGAAATGGGTAGAAATGATAACATCTAAAGAGGGGTAAAAAGAAAACCTACCTGGTGACGGAAAACAAGATAGGCGAAAGCAAAGAATGTGATTATGAATGGGAGAAGTATAGGAGTGACAGTAGAGTAGACAAGCCCAAGCAAGAAGTACAACTGTAAACGGGGCTCGGTTATTGGCCAAGCCAATGAACCAGGATCCATCGCCTCCTCTCTGTCCTTTTCGGTTTTCACCAAGAAAACATTCTTCAAGTGATACAGAATCAACGGAACCATTCTAAAGATCTCAGCAGCAACACCAGCCCAACCATCTACCATAATATATGTAATAAAAAACGTTGCTTTCATTGGAATCGACACGCCCACGGTTTTTGGAATCCTACACCATAGAGAAAATAACTTCAGATAACAAATCAAGCTGAGTACTAAAGGACACAATTTCAACCCAATTACTGATATGGATTACGTTTTAACTCAAAAACAAGTCAAATGGTCCAAATTTGAAAAACTTAGTTAAAAACAAAACAGGACAGACTTGTTCACCAATTATTTGTAATAAATAAAAACTAAATTGAAAAAAAAAAAAACTATATATATTCTTGGTAATAAACTAATAATGTAACATGGTTCATGTCATAATATTTAAATATTGACTATTAGTTAAATCTTAAAAGAAAGGTTTTATAGTAACGTGCCCCTGTTGACCCGTTACCCAATCCGCTCCACCACTTCTACATATGAAGCTTAGAAAATTGAAGATTGTAACGACATACTCGGATGCTGACTGGCTCAGGAACTCTTTGAGTTGCTGCAGAGCTGTTCCGGTGACAATGCTTCCAAGAAACACGTTCACGAGTAAAAAGAGATGATATTTTCCAGCTGATCTTGCTTCCAAAGCCGAGACTGCGGTGTACCCCTCTATTTTAGACATTTCCATCAGAATCATCGGAAGAACCAAAAGAAAAATCTTTAACACAATCCCAGGAAGAAATCCTTGAATGAAAGACTTGGCAGATCCTCTGCAGCATAATCATGAAAAAGATATTTACAAAATATAACTTGATTTTCATATACATTGTTATGATATATAGAAGGTTTTACTTACTTATTGATAACAGGTTTCAAAAAGGGAAGTACTTTTCCAATTGATTCGATGTTGGCCAAAGTTTGAACAAAGGCAATAGGGAACATGAAACAGAACGTAAGACCAAAAAAAGCAGCACCCATGATCAATTTCCGCACATTGAGTTCCAAGAAAGGTATTGCTAGGTTGTTCCAGTAAACATCGCGTGGCTCAGGAGCCCAATCTGTAAGCCAGCGAGTTGGGTTCTTTGTTTGTTGTGTTTGAGCACAAACAGCTGCACCCCATCGTGATCTGAATGAAACAAACGCAGCTGGGACGACAGCTTTCGGGTCATCAATGACTCTTTCTCGTTCTGCTACTTCCTAGTTTACAAAATCATTTGATGTAACAAGGGTTAGATATGGTGAAATAAGAGGGTTCAAGTGAAAACAGGTAAATTCTTAATAAGGTTCAAACTCGGTCATGCCGGGTTTAACTGAAGTGCTCACCTTTATGTCTTATTTTCAAATTATTCTAAAAGTATCTGATATATTAAGAATGATCATGTAAAGTATACTATTTTAATGATAATTAGGTTTCCAAATAAACCAATTCCTAAGGTTGCATGGGATCTTCTTTCTGAATAAGCGTTGCAGGGGATCACATACAGTTTTCACAAGTTTTGACCCAATTGACCCTTCAAAATTATATAAAACCCAGGCAGAAGGAACTCTGGTTGCGTTAAACACACACACTTTATTGTCCAAGTTTTTTTTGATATACCTAACTGATGCAACTTGATGATTGCAAAATCAAGATTATTATGATCAACATGTAAATCTTTGTACAGAAAAGATTAAAAAGGTCGTAAGCATTTGAAATGACTTTACACCACCTTCAGCACACTTGATAAAAGTTAGTAGACTCGCTTGACAAAAAACACAACCTAGATCAACCCATTCAAACCAGCCACATCTAGGTAAATGGATTGAAAGTGTTAACTAAAATAGATGCTTGACAATCAACTTTTGGTGCAACGCAACAATGATTAAATCTTTGATGATGCAAACTTACTTCTTTGCTCAACTTCTCAATTTCTTCCGTGTAGTAATTTATTGCATCAATCTTTTTTCCCCAGAGACCCCAAAAACCTGTCTATACAGACAAACTAACTTGAAATTATAAACTTGAAAATATATGGACAGCAAAAGAATTGGAAAACATGCAGTAAATGAATATATTCTATCCCCAAACCTTTGTGGTTGGCCTCTTATTGGGTTTTCTCTCAAACTTATTTGTGTAGTAAATAAGCCAGTTATGTAAATCTTTCTTCTGGTCCACCATTTTCGCAAGCTTATTTGCATTGTAGACCACCTATTATCGCAAGATAGATACATAGGTCAAACTAAGATATGAATTAAGATAAAAGTTCATAACTGGGAAACTACACTAAATATTGCAAATTTGCAACTCATTTTCACTTCTTTCCAGTATAATCACTGGACTTCAAGGATCATTAATAAGACCTTTGGACCAGAAAACACCATCAATGTTTCAAACTGTCTGATTTTAAGTGATCACTTGAGATAACCAGTTTTTAAGCGCCACATAAGAAGAACATCAACATTGTCAAAAGTTACTGACAAGTCAGCTTCTGTGTCATCCTTTTGCCAGCTACAGTTCAAGTAACCTTCAAATCAAAATACTTAGATGTCGATTTCCTCAAATCAAGTTTTTGAATCTTTAAAAGATCTCTGGTAAAAATATTCTGGTTGTTATAAAAGAAAATTAGACCAAACTTAGTTAGTGCAATTGGCCCTAACAAGAAAAAAACATTAAATTTTATCACTAAGTTACAAGATTTCTGGCAAGATTTACATAGTATAATGAGGTAAAAAGTCCAGTGGCCAGATCAAAATGGAGGTAAATATGTACTCTGAATTCCTCAAAAGAAAACAAACCTTATGTACAAGATATTGATCTGGGTGATTAACACAAAAGAAATGTTCAACATGTTCACTAACAGATTCATCAGGATCTGCTGGGACATTCCTCACAAGAACCTACACAAGAAAGAGGAATAACTAAAACCCCACAACTTTTTCTTCCAGAAAACATGTATCAACACACGAAACTTACAGTAAATTGATCCGGACGACGGCTTTGAGAAGCCAAAAAGTGTAGCCTCATGTCGGTTACAATTTTGTATTCCTTATAAAGAGAATAACATGTCCAAAATGTGAAGACATACGCCATTGCTATATGTGCAATTAACCTGATAATATATTGACGATGCTTCAGATGATCAAATGCATATTTCAATGACAGGGCCAAATAAAGGCTAACATATCCCCCCTCCTCTTGCAACTTTCGTAAACCGTAAATTAGACTTCCTCAATAAAAAAAAATCAATCAATTTACTACTTGTGAAAAAATTCAGACCTTTTTGATCCAGGTGGGACATTAGATATCGAGAACTTGTCTATCTCACCGAATGTTAAATCTTTCATATTAAGGCTCATTATCTTGAAATTCTCCCCAGTATAATTGACAGGTAACAGCACAGCAAAAGCAAGTATAGCAATAGGAACAAATATTTTCAAGCTGCATAGAATTATCAATTTTGATAAGAGAAAACAAGAAATAAAATTATACGAGTAAAACATTAGCTGGCTAAGCGAGTCGAGAAAAGTACTCACCCGAGAAGATAGATTCGAATATACACAGCAGAATCAAGGCCTGCATGATCTATAAGCTCAAGTTGAGGCATTTTTAATGCAGCAGGCACCCAATTCAAGAATCTTAGATACATTCTACAATCTAGATTTACAAATTTCTTCACAAAAGGTCCCGTAGTGCTTGGATTTTCCCGTATGCCTTTGAGATACCATTTTGGGAAATAAACTCGATCATTCATGGGTTGTAGACGAAAAACAGCAAATGCCACAAGAAATAGTAACGCAGATAGACTGTTAATGGCAGCAGACACTGTAATATCTGATATAGTAGCCATTTTCTTTTTTGATGATCAAATGCTGCCTACAAATAAGTTGCCAATTAAAACGTGAGATTTGGCCTTTAGATTAGAGTGAGCGAGACTAATAGCCAATGTACTAACTAGCCATCGTATTAGCTAGAACACCAGGAAGTAGCATGAAGTATGTATAATGAGATTTTTGTAATTAGGTTCACTGCAAACTACTAATTATAAATTTATTGAAACAAGTAATCTGATATATTCTATTGTTTCCCTCTTTTTTTAGCAAGTACAATTGTTTTTGCAGCGCACTACAAGTAAATGGTAATAATAATGTCAAACCACCAGAGAAGGGAGATGGCAATTTCAACCCACTTACTTACAGATTATTAATAAACTGATATGGGCTATGGTTTATCTTTAACAAATCAGATGAACTAGATAATCATATTTAGCACACTTCTGTATTCTTAATATTAATAAATATTTAATTGAAGGCATGTTAGCAAGTCGAGCCCATGGATTTCGACCCATATTGCCTGTCTTGACCTTTTACCCAACACACTGACTTGCTCATTTTGCCACTTCTACCGGGAAATTTAGGCCTTGTGTAGCCTGGCTTAAAGAATGACAGCCAACTAGAAGCCAAACTAAAATCAAACTCTGATCTCCTGAAAAATGAGTGACATACCATTGTACTTGCCATTCTTTTCATATAGATCACTGGCTTTTACCAAGAAAAGAAAGAACACACTACAGTTTGTAAAGGATGGGAGGTTATGGACAAAAGATACAAGTACGAGAAAGTTTTTTTTCTCCGATTTCATCTCTACAGTTAACCTAAAATCGCTTATCCTTACAAACTACACAATTCTCAACATTTTGCAAGAACAATAATTGGTTTGCAATGAAAAGCCACGTAGTTCAGAAAATCAATCACTACCTGAAAAGATGAAACATGGTTCTGGAAGCCCAAGAAGGGGTTGTCCCCAAAAAAACTGGTTTTTCTGCATCTTTTATCAGAAAATTTCCCAAAAGAGTTCACTCAGGCAAAATAAAGTGTCATTTTCTAGCATTTTAGAAGAAATATGGTTAGCTGGCGATGAATGAGATGTGAACAACGGCTAAAATAGGTAGTAACTTTGAAAACTATAGCATAGTCCAATAAGCCCACACATGTCAATGACAAACACCAAGAAGAGATCAACATCTTGTTCTTGAAATCAGATTAAGAGTCAAAACAGTTCCTTAAGATGCATGTTCATCGATAAAGTGCAAGTGGGAGATCAGATAAACAAATCAAAAACCATGAAAACTAAAAAAAATAACTTCACTGTTACTTAGATTATAACACAGCCATGTATCAAATCTCGAGAAACAAAAAAACTCAAATTCACTCGTACTCCTGAATAGTATTACTCCAAAGCAGACCTAAAAGCATACGTACTTCATAGTTCATCCCACCACAATAACGATACGAAATTCCGAAAGGGGCAGGGTATGAGGGCAGAGTATTTCATTCCTAAAAGCTTATCAAAAAAATTGAACCTTTATTGGTTTAATGATCAAGAATTTTACTGGGTTTAATCATAACCTTATAATATTAACTTTTCTATTACATTGAATTACAACCACTAACCAAACATAAGATTCTTATTTCATACCCCTAAACCAATGGTCACAAAATAACGTCTTTTTTACAAACTACACATTTATTCATCAAATTTCATTAAAATAACCAGATATACATAACAAATTATTTCAATCTCATATTATTACACCATGCCCATCAATCAAATCACACCCAAAAAGAAAAAAGAAAAAAAAACTCAAATATAAAGTTTAAAAGCCCATCTATCACACACACAGAGAGACAAGAAGCAATAGTCTGAAAAAAAAAAATAAACACTAAAATCATGTGTTACATTCATCAAAAAATTTCTGGGCTTATCAGTAACATGATTAAGATTTATGGGTTTCAAAAATCTTGGAAAAATAAAAGATAAAGACTGAAAATTTAACCTTTTTTTTTTTTTTTTTTTTGTCAAGAATACAGAGTTGTGGTTGTTGTTTCTTGGAGGACGGCGGAGGAAGGGCGGCAAACAAAGAGTGAATATGTGCCCGCCACCAACAATGTTTAGGCTGTTAAACCGTTGCGTGGGTTATACAGATACAGATATATATATATACACACATAGAATTATTTTTTTCAAATTCCTTATATATATTATTTAATAATTACTTATTTTATATTTTATCTATTTATGGGTTTATGAATTGAACTAAAAAAGTAAAAAAGGTACAAATGGTAGTAACCAGAGGTCGGTTTGACTCAAGGGCCAAGGCTTTTATTTTATTTTTGTTCTTTTAGATTTTATGTTGTGGGTCGACATGATATTCCAATCTTATTTTTATTAAGGAAACTATTAATATTGGGGACACCTCCAAATTTCCAATTGGATACTGTATATCATTCACTACTTTTTTTAAAAAATAGATTTAAGTGAAAACAAGAGTTTCAAAAACGATTACATTTAAAGTAACTCAACTTTGTAAGTAACTTAATGATAATCTAATTTTAAACCAGGTTAAGCCATATTTTTTGTTTTTCACTAGATATTATTTATACATTAAATCACCTAATACATTCAATACCTAATAACTAAAAAAAACAACGTCCCTAAGAGAGTTTGTTTTTTTTAGTTTATATTTATAACAAATTCTTAAGTGATTCTTTGAAATTCCATTGTCCGTCTTTAATTTCAAGTAATTTAAGCAAAGTTATAACTAAGTTACATCCTTTCAAATTTTATTGCTTTTTTTACTTTCATATTTACTCTGCAAAATTTCTAATTAACGGTCTTTGTAGTTAGACCTAAATTTATCAATGATTGCAATTTGTGCATTACTAATAATTTAATAGAATTACTTAAAAACGGTGCAATGAAAATTTCATAACACTACACCAACATTTGATAACAAAAAACGGAAACAAGAACATGAAAAAAGAATATAAGTTGAATCATGCAAGAAAGGACCACATCGAAAACCACATCTACATATAAGATGTATGGGAATAGTGGCCATTCTTGATCAAACTAAAAGAGTTATCATTATCGTATGGAATAACATAAAGAAGAAAAAAAAAAGGAGAGATAATAACATATTAATTGGATAATACCCAATAATAATTACAATTTATTTATCATTTTTTAAATAGGAGGAAAAAAACTCCTAAATAGTCGCCCAAAGACACGACATTAATTATAAATAAATCATCGCCCTTTCAGAATTCGATCTGAAGACCTCACCATCACAAACGGGTTTCCTAACCATTGTACTAAGTCCGTTGAATACAATTAACTTTTCAAATATCAAATAAGCCTTAGCACATATATGTCGATTTTATAAAACCTAATACACCGTACTATCTAACATAAAAGTAAAATAAAGAAAGTCTTATTAAAAAAACTTATTTACTGACATATAAATATAATACATTTGTATATTTATCAAAGTGGTTTAAATATACACAAAGAACGGGTTTTTGATAAATAAAAAAAGTGCGTTACATGATATCACACAAACATGTTACATGTCCTTTAAGATTTAGTGTCCTAACTCTTTAATTTAATCTTTACATTTTGTCGATTGTATTTTACAAATGATTGAATGAGCAAGAAATAGTAGGTTGTACGCTAGCCCTTGGCGATAATAACATATCATCCAACTATCACCAGATAGTCTAGCAATAAAGAGGTTTGTTTCCTTATAAAATGTCTCAAGTTCAGTATTACATGTATTTAATTTATCCCTATGGTTGTTTCGTTTTCTTATTTAGATCTCTGGATGATAGACTTTTTTATCGAGACGTTTAAATTGGAGATTTTTTCGGCAATAGGGCTCTTTAGTACAAAGTCGATAAAAATAACATATATGTTGCCGTTCAAAAAAAAATAACATATATGTTGAACCTTTCAATATCCATGAGTAATTCATATATATATATATATATATATATTTAAAAAAAAAAAAGAGAAGAATGCTAACGTATCATTTCTTTGAAAATGTAGAACAACAAAATAAGAGTAGATGTATTCATTTTAGTTTTCCAACAAAAGTTTATTGTAATTCTTAATGCTGTTTTAAGTCTTTCTTTAAGAAAAGGTTTATTTTTTTAATTGCTTGTATTATGCACCCATGTGTCGCATTGTGCGGTAATATGTTGTAGCTTTCTTTGAGGAGGTCAACTTGATAGTTGGCATTTGGCAATGGCAAAGTCCCATGCCAACGGCAATATCTATGGAGCTTATATCAAAGTCCAATTCTAATTATCTGTACTATATTGTTCTCTTTATTAAATTATAACTATTTTTATCAATTAGCTATTTACCAACAGATAAAAAAAAATACGATTTAAATATGTCAGTGTGACAGATAATTGCAAACCGCCGCCGGCCGTGAACTTTCTTTAAGGGTAATGATCTTTACACCACCTGTTTTTGACCGTACATCACCAAATATGTTTTAGAGTGTTGTATAGTACAATAGTATATAGCATGTTTGGTGGCGTATGGTCAAAATCGGGTGGTGTACAAATCACTTCCCTTTCTTTTAAATGTGATTCACATAAGAGTTTAAATACTTTTAAACCGCATTACACGAGTATTATTATATAGTATTAAAGTATTCTCTTAAGAAAAATGCTACCGCTGCATTTTTAATTTTATTATTATTTCTAATAATTACAAAAAAAAGCTAAGCTATTGTTGAGTTAAATTTGTGAATGGAATATGTCCAAGTTTTTTTTTTTTTATAGAATTTTCGATACCGCCAGCAACATCAAACATGTTTGTCATTTGTCAAGTTCAATTCGTCAGTCTTTATATGGTGGACTTCAAATTTATAAGTTAGTCATGACTAGTGACGATAACAAGAATATAGCCTATATCTGGCTAAGAAAAAGCATTTGGATTGATAACTTGGTATAAAGTATATGTTTTGGTAACTTTTAACTGCATAATAAACTCTATAAAAAATATATACAATAACAATTATATGTTATATATGCTTCTTTTTGGTTAGTAAAAAAAAACGAAAACAATGGTAATTGAGGTTATAACAATAACAATGTTCGATGATTTGTATATTACTCATATCTTTTCCGTCGTATACTATCAAATGTGTTTTATCGTATTATGTACTTAGAGACATATTTAGTCATGTATGTATAGATCGTGTCAGTTAATATCACCTACTATAACATTGACGTGGACAATTATGGAGTATGAATTAACGGGGATTAGCAGGCCCTTCGTTATAGTTTTAAGGTAATATTACCACATTAGCTAGTGTATGCATTGGTAAATGTATTAGACTTAAGTGAAATTCATTAACGTTTGAATCTCACTTCCTACATATATAGGAGTCGATTATTAGGGGTTTTTTTTTTTTTTTTAAGTTTTGGGTTTCATCCCGAGTATACGTGTAACACCCCGAGCTAGGCTCGAAATGCACCGAAAAGCATGACATAAGATGAAATTATCGTAGAACGAGACTATCTAAAAAATAAAAGGATTCCGTGAACCCAACATTTAGTTTACAAGTTACAAAAGCACAAGGAGCATACAACCATCAAGAGTTTTACAAAAATGATATTAAAAGATGGCTCATGATCCTAAGCGAGTCCCATCAATGGGAAATGATCACGGATCCATGGTCATAGTCCAACTTCTAGCAATGCAATCAAGCTCTTGGGTTATCTTGGTTACCTAAAAAGTGTACTAAACAATGTCAACACTAGGTTGGTGAGTTCATAGGAAAGAAGGAACAAGAACACGTACCAATGTCATCCATCACATACGCAAACATAAAGAACAAGAGTTTAGACATCAATTAAGTATCTAACATGACCAATGATCTCACACTTGCACACAATGCCCCTCAATTGTTCTCATGTCATCCATAATTGTCATCAAGTACGTATCGTACCCGTATAATGTCATCAAGCACTAAAAGTGCCCGTTTGTATTGTTATCATGACCCTCATTTGCATTCATTGCACATAAATTGATCATCCATGATCATCATTGTCCACACATAACCAAACGCTGTGTGTATATACTTCGTATGATACTACTTTTTGAAAGGCCTTTGATGTTTATATATAGGGTCACACGCAGCCTTTCCACCACATCTCCAACCTTTCAAAGGCATTATCATCCTCCATATATACCCAACTATCCTAAACAAACTCATCATACATAAACAAGTAACCATACAACGAAAACACATAATTGCACGTCATCAAAACCTTCACACAACATGTAATTTACAAATTGTCATCATGCACGAAGTACACTTTTCAGCCCGACTCTTAAATGAGTAAGGGAAGCTACGAAAACTCAGTTTTGCCTTGCAAATGTTAAGGTTAGAATGAGCTACAACGTCAATTGATCACCAAACGTTCCCGACCTATCAATGTATAACATAATGTCATCAATGTCATCCCTAATCCCTAGGACAAGTTGGTCTAGTGGTTCAAGTCAAGTCGCTAACCCACAGACACTACAATAATCTTCCCGAGTAAGAACAAGACACTTTGGCTCGACATTTTTAACCTTAACATTTTTAAAAATGAAGGAAGATTCGACCAAAATGATTGTTACCACAAGAAACTAGACTCTCATACGATTCTAACGATAGGTCATATGGCTTGATTGGACTTACGGATCAAAAGTTATAAACCTTTCAAAATGTTATAAAAACCAGTCCTTAACGGGAGTTACCAAAAGTAACGGCCATCATGCCCTTCAGATCTAACGGCCATTACCAAGACTAAAGGCCATTACACGCCCTTCAGATACTAACGGCCATTAACAAGACTAACAGCCGTTACAGGGGCAGCCGTTACGAGGGGAGCAAATGACTAACGACCATTAAGATCCCTAACGGGCATGATGGCCTGCAGATTTTTCCAAGATCGATCCAAAACCCATTTCAACTCAAAATCTTGACACAAGGCTCTAATTAGCAGTTCATAAACTAAATTTTTGACATACATAACATGTTTTAACTTCAACCAACATAATCCATTTCAAAACTTGATCCATTAACACAAATCTTTGCTTAAATTCGGCCATAAACAACCCAAGAACACCCACATTTCGATTTTTGACTTCTTGTTGATTAAGGATACTTTTAAATCGATTTTTGAACATAAATAGACAAAACCCACATCAAAAACACACTTATTAACACCCATCTTTGCTCAAAATAGTTCTTGACCATCACAAACCCTAATGAAACCCTAGCTTTGAACCCAAATCGATTTTTGACCCGAATTCGACCAAGGACACTTAGATTTAATTAAGAGACATGCTTAACAACTTGAAATAAGGAATTTGGGCTAGAAATCACTTACCAAAACTTCCACAAGTAACCAAACCCGAATTTGACTTAAATGGAGCTTTTTCTTGCACTTGAAACCTTGAATTTTTGATATGATGCTAGAATGATGATGAGGATGATGATTTTGTTATGATTCTACTTGAACCCCATTAAATTTGTGAATTAAATTAGAGAGAGATTGAGAGCTTGAGTGTGTGTGTGTGTTTGTAAGTAAATAAGAAAGAGAAAGAGATGGAGAAATGGGTGGGGGAGAAAGAGATAAGGTTGGGTTAACTTGGGTAGGTCATGGTTTGGGCACAACCCATGGGTAGGATCTATTTACATTTTACTAGTTAGCTTGAATGTCATTTAAGTAAAAAAAAATCGATTAGCACCTATTAATTATCTTGACTAGCACATAATTCTCAACTTGAATAATAAATTGACTCATATGAACACATTGCACCCAATTGAACCTTAAATTGCACTAGAACATTTATTGATTACTAATGCTTAGTCAAAATGTACATATAGTCAAATAGTCAAAAGTCACGATTGTTACAATACGTGGTTCGAGATTCACGTACTGTCCAATTGAATATCACTGTGATGTCTCGAATGCTGACTACTAATCATGAAATGCTAAACCGCTGTTAAAAATAAAATAAAATATATCACCACATTAATATACGACAAAAATATTGGCGAGATAATACCCCATCAATATCAAACGACAAAAAACACTATATGCTCCATCCAGCCACAACTAGTGATACAATTTGTAACAAGAAATGACATATTAATTTCTTTTGAATATAAGAAAAGAACCAAATGACATGACATTTTTATAATAGTGAATATAATGATTCAGTGGCCTGAGTTGCATAGTGTTCGACAATTTAAGTGTAAGTCATTAGAGAATCCATTTCTTGTTGCATCATCCTTTTAAGGTATATTGTATCATGTCGATCAACCAAACCTTGATGTCTTTTCCGATGTTAGAGTTATCGAATGATTAAAAATAGATATATTATAAAAGTTCTCGATAAATCTATGTTAAATAAAACCAGAATTTATGTAATAAAACATGACATACATGACTGAAGCTATTTTATTTGAAACAGGTATATGTTCGCACAATGCGGTGGTGGTGTTGCGACGAGAGATTTAGGTTACTAATATAAAAGATGATGATGAAGTTAGTTTAAGAATTAAAGGATACACGTTTTAGTATTTAAATCATTAAGTGTATTTTTGGTAGACCATGTATTTTAGCTGTTAGATAAAGATAATTACCCGAAGCTTAAATGTAATACGTTAGGAGCAATGGTAAATAGAGAAAAAAACAATTGATTATTGATCAATTGGTAGCTTTACCATCTGTCCACATGAACACATAAGATTAAAATTGTAAGGTCGCATGTTTCAATTGTTTAAAGACAAGTGGATAAAATACATTTTGTGCTTTATATGTGAGTCACTGAAAAATTCTATACCGTATGCATTTTCGGTACCAAAATAATATATGAGATAAAGGAGTTCCTATTCATTTACACTTATATTAATGAAAGTAAGTACTCCTCGTTGCGGCGGTAAGATGGTAGGGTGATAGGTGACAGGTTGTGATATGTCATAGAGTGTGATAGTCAAATGCCTTACCCGCACGGGTTCCACCTCAGATTTAAAAATTCGTTGAAAGTATATTGAATGACATCTTTAATGAAAGAGCATGAAATTTTAAAAACACCTATATAATTTTTATAATTTATCGATTTACAGTTTTTGAGATAAAAGATTTTGAATGAATTAGAGAAATTTATGAAGGAAAGAGAAAAATGAGTGGTTGAGATTTTAAGGAGAGAAAAAAATGAGTGGTTGAGATTTATTTTAAAGGAATTATGAATAAATGATAGTGGTATTTTGAGGTTTTCACTTGTGTAAAGTTGAAAAAATGGAAAAAACAAATGCTTTATAATGAGAAAGTGATATTTCTACAACAGAATTTTGTCATCTACAACGAATGTATAGATTTTTATGCACAGAATACAATTGCATGATGCAAGTATTGTTGTAGATGACTAAAATGTGTTGTAGGAATATCAGATCTCTTTATAATATAGTAGAGATAGAGATAATAGAGATATGATAGAAGTCATGATTATACTCCAGACAATTAAGATGCGTGTTTACATGGACAAGAAAAGATCGAAAGTAAGAGTCTTTGTAGAATTGTAGTTCAATATTCTCTCATATTCTTCCGAGTTATAAATTGCAAGATGAGCAAAATCAAAGTTTTATGCTGACCTTTGATCATATTTAAAGACTCTTAACTTTTACGTTAAGGATTTCATTCACAAAATTGCATCCCCTTGAATCCTTGATTACAACATTTGGAGTGTCCTAATAAATCCGAGTCTTAAACAATTAACACAAGTCCATATCATAGGTCAAAACCATATATAACCTTTTGAAACTCGGTAATTGACTTAAATAAATGGTAATCCAGATTAGTACTAATACTAATCAGGTTTTTCATTATATTGTACCATGAAAATATTCAAAACAACATTCTACATTAATGACTCTCTCACCGAGGCTACACCTCCATATCCTCATACATGTTGCTCATTAATAACACACGCTACCTCATTAAAAAACAAAGTTTTATATTTGTATTAAAATATACATAGAACCATTCTTCTTTATATATTTTTTAAAAAAACTAAAGAATGAGTAAACATTCTCTAAAATTTTTGAATACAAAATTTATACAGTATACTTGAATCTACTATTAATATTTTCAAATTTTGTCATAAAAATGATTTATTAAAACAACTAACATAAAACATGTTACAGAAAGTTTACTGAATTATTGGGTTATACTTATCAGTTCTTTTTTTTCTTATTTGAAGTTTCATTATAGTTGTTGAAATTCAAAGTAATGATTGAATTAAAAGTAATACTTTTTTTTTGGTTTGCTGATCTACATATAAAGTCGACCATAATTTAAGAACTCCATAATGACAATCTACTTGTATCATGTCACCTTAAATAATTCTTTTCCAGATGTTTAAGATAATCTATACTATATTATAAAAAAATAGCCTCTTTTATTTATGGAAGTGTTGAAAATATGTAATATTTTTACTTAGCACCCCTTAAAATATTTCAACATACACTACCCCATAACATTAATGATTAATTTACACTACCAATCCTTTATTCTTTAATATATTTTCGTTAACCATTTACATCAATTATCCACACCACTCGATGTCGTCTCCACCACCAACACTCGGCCCCCCACTACAACGGCATTGTAACGACCACCGTCATATTGCGCAGGTAACGTGCTATTTAAATAAAGTTTAATTGCTTTGATGACCAAATTAATCTTGGCAACATACCGACGTAGCTAAAAATAGTTATGAAATCCAAAGATGGGCCCAATAATATCCTAACGCATGGCATTCCAAAAGACAAAAGGGCCCTGTAACGTCACTATGGCTGTTTGGTTACGCGTTTCCCACACGTTTAAATAAACACCCAATACTTTTGTTTTTTTTCGAACATTCGGTTGGTATTCGACATTAGGGAAACCTCACCATATAATGGTGAAGCTTTACACGTACCCTAGACAACGAGATTTTGACCATGGACCATTACGATTTACAAGTATTCGGAGGAAAAAACCCCAAAACTTGTTAACCCTAAAGATCGAACTCAAGACCTTAGATAAAACATGGGATGCCTATGACCAGTTAGACTAGTCATCATTGACAATACTTTTGTTTTTAATTCAACTTATTCTGCTCTTGTGGATTGTATTAATTACTACGTATTACTCACTTGTTTTCATGTGAAGGGAAAATCAATCACGTACTTGTTTAGTATACGGGAAATGCTAAATACAACCCTAAGGGCTGTATTTAACATGCATAAAAACACTTGTATCTTCCATATTAAAAGCCCATCCCCTGATTTTCATGATAAATGTACAAATAATTTATACACCTGGGCTGTATTTAACAAACCTCTTAGCATATTAAGATTAAAATTAATTACTAGTGTATATAATTGTCAAGACAGAATACTCAAACGACAAAAAATAGCTATTTTGACATCACACTATTGATGTTTGTCATCATAGTACAAGTTTATGATATAACGTAACGTTTTTTGTTTTGTTTTGTTTTTTTCTTCTTCTTGTTTTTAATAATTTTTTGAGGTACCAAGTAATATCATGCTAGTTAGGTTAACATTGAGCTTGAAAATATTTATGGGTTTCACCTAATCTCTTCCATGTCAAAATAGAGGACACCTTTAATATATACTGAGTATATTCTTAATATATTTTATACTCTTCACACCTACCAAATACACAATATACTGGCATACTGCACATCTATTGTTTAAAACACTCATATATATCCTTTCTTGAATTGTTTAGACTTTGTAAAATTATTTATGACATAAATTTCACTCATTTTTCTTAATTATTTGTCTAACAATAAAATAATGACATTAACAAAATTAGTACAAATAACTGAATAAGTGACAAAATAAGTTTAGATAAAATGGATAACAAGATTATGTTATTTGGCTGACAACTAAATCATGACACCTACAATATAGTTTTCTTCAGCTTGATAATTTAGACATCAATCATTAGTCAATATATCATGCTATTTTGTGCTTGTAATGTTTGTGGTCATGTGATTCATGTCACCCTTGGACATGGTTATGTACTTATGGTACGATTAGTCTGACAACCTAAACAATTATCCACGGGCCAAACTAACTGGACCACATATTGGGCTATGTAGGTTCGTGCCAATTTGTCAATAGGCTAAAAGCATAACCAGTCTACAAGTTTCTTAAAGTAAGTAAGAATTATACAAGTGACCACTGAAATTTCATCAAGTTTCTAGTGGACAATAAAGGCCCGGCTAGTGGCTGTCATGGACTCATGGCAAAACTACATTCCCTCTATCCATATTACTTTATTAGGTACCCATTTTATTATTCTTAGATGTTTTTACATGTTCGTTCATTAATTTAGTGAATGGAAAAAATAAATCGTGTTCGTGTTCGTGTAAGGCAAACCTTTTAAAATATACCATTCTTAGGTTTTGTAAGGCCAAAAAGAAAGAAGAAAAAAAGTGAAAAACATTTCACTGGAAATTAAAAAGATATCGTTTGAAAAACAAACAGATGTCGATCCGGTCAAAATGAGCATACATATACAGAATTTGAAAATTGAATAGGTATACTGGACAATAAAACAATACATTACGCAATTGTTAAACTCTTTGTTCTATTATTTGATTAAAGCGTGTCTTTAAGTTTGCTTGTATATTTTGCTTAGGTTAATTTGCATACAAGTCGAGACTATATCAAATAATTTAAACTGCCTAGGATAGTAGGATCAAACGTACTTAAGGTAGTTCATGTAGAACAACCAAGTTTGAAACATGTAATGAGTGAGTGAAGGTCTAGATTATATAAAGACTGGAGTCAAGTGTGTGAAAATGTATTCAGCTATGATATCCAAAGTTTGTAGCATGTATATTTAACTTAAATAGATTCTATTGTATGTACGGATGTACCTAGTTAACAAATATTTGTATTTTGTGGTGTTTTTTGCTAATTTACAGTGACATTTAATTTATATAATTAGTTGTCACATGACACCCATATAAGTGGTTGAGTACCTGCCTTACAAGCAGGAGGTCTTGGGTTCAAGACTTGGGAAGTACATAAGAAGTCTTTCTATGAAGGCTTGGCTTGGGTATACCCAGGTTCAAGTCTGAGGAGGCAGGGTTTATCCCTATTGATTGTCGTGCCTTCGGGCGGATTAGTAGGGAGTTTTCCCCATCAGGTATTTGAAATAAACATTTCTACTTCGAGGGAAGGGTACCCGGTTAAGACAACATATGTTAGATCTTCCGTTGTCGAATCACGACACGAAGTTCCAAAACGAAATTCACCTTTAAAAAAAAAAAAACATGACACCCATATAAGTTTTCATACTAGTAAAAGTACCCGTGAAAAATACAATAAGTAGGTTTTAAAGGTCAATACTCACGATTATATGGTTCCAAATAATTATATATGTGTAATTAAGTGCTCTTATCGATCCTTGAAATTGAAGTGCTTCATGGAGCATTTAATTAGGTTAACCCGGGGTGAGGCCTTCTATAAAAACGTATTATGTCATGTGGCGTCATGTCATATATATATATATATATATATAGAAGGATACCCTCTAAAAACTATTTTGACAAACACCCTTAAAATTCAAATTGTTAGTCCCTGGGATGCAAAACCTGGGTTGGACCAAATATATTGAGTCCGGGTCGAGAAACCCGAAATTACTAGTTTCATAATTTATTTATTTTTATTCCAAAAACTACTTTGACAAACACTCCTAAAATATGTCTATTTTAAAAAAAAATTCCATGTAAACGACAACCTTTGTCCTAAAAGATAGATATAGAAATTCAAGGAAAATCGGTCAAAGCAGGTTGCTTCAATTCTTCTATCGAGAAAAACCAGCTCATAAACTCTGCCTTGTAAAAAGACTGCACCAATTCCTTACCACAAAAAGAAAAGGACGAATGCTCATGTAACTGTACGTGCATCATATATATCAATCATCTACGTACATACATTATTTGTAAAAATAAAAATAAAACACAAACCAAAACCAAAAGGAACTATATAGCTTGTTGGACAAATAAAAATAATTGTCATTTTCTAACATCTATTGTCGATAAGGTTATGATGATATTTGTAAGGCCATGCTTCACTAACAACACCAGGACAAGGTTTTGGCATGTGGGATGGAACCCCATTATGATCATCTAAACCCGACACACGGAATCTTGAACTAACCAACATCTTGCCCGGCCAGTTAATTTCAATTCGAATACATACATTTGAAACACTATAATTAAGTTTAATGAATTAAAAAAGAGACTATCAAGTAGCTAGTATAAACTACAGAATTAAGGCGGTGATCACCATCAATTTCGTTTAAGTTTATAAGCTTTTACCGGCCTAATTAATTAGAACCCAACCCAATGAACGACGGAAGCTTTTACTCGCCATTCTCTCACGTTATGGACTACCAATTCAGCGCGCGCGACATCATTTCTCACTTATAGAATTTCACAAATTCTAAAAAAAAAAAGACAGCTATATTTTTTTTAAAAAAAAGAGCAGCAAGTGGGTCCCACAAATTCTCACGTTCTGAAGAGGAAGAATTTGGCTTCAGAACGTGACAATTAGTCAATAAGGATTCTAGAACGTGAGAATTTGGCTCCAAAATTTGTTTGTTGACGACACTGAACTTAGATAAGAATAATTACTTACGGGTTAAAAGGTCATTTATAAGTTAATTTTAATTACATGGGATAGGTTATAATTAGTTGATACCATGCATACATGGGGGAGACATATATATACATATATATGGTAGGGCAAGGTGAATTGCAAGTTGTACCTAATTTTGAGCTCTATGTTTGCTGGGGCATGATGACAAATTGTCTAATAATGTTCATATCCAAAGCGTGTAACTATACTTCAACAACTCTGAGAGCCACAGATACGTACACCTAAAATAAACAGTATAAAACAAACAACATGTTAATACATGTTTGGCCGGCCAATCTGTGCACCTTTATATTTATATATCTATTACAAATTGACAAAGAAACAAAACAACAAAGACAAAACTTAGAATTTTAATATATACATACGGTGACTTAATTGGCAAACATTGTATGGACATTACCATTATATTTGGTCTACTTCATATAAGCTTAATTATAAAGAAATTGCTTTACAATGTCAAACTAACCAAAGAAAGAAATTAATGAGTCATTATTATGTTTCTCAAGTTTTCATTTATGAATAAACGGTTATCATTTTATCGAATTTTCTATGGAAAAAGTTGGGGATGTAGTTGTCATGTACCTAAGTTAGGTATAAAACTCCTCACTTATGAACTTTAATATATATTTTGAATAAATAATTGAGCCTCATGTTTTTTATGGATTAAAAAAACACATGTGAGGGGTTCCATATCTAAACTAGATACATAATAGCCACATACTCGATCCCATCCCGGCCTCATATTTTATTATGTGGAGCCTAGTATATATAAACTTCCTCAAGTTTATATATTTGTGTAAACTTATAAAAAGTAAGTACTTCATAAAAAAAATATATATATGGGATGACCCGAAGGCTATAGATTTGTTAAAAGCCCATAGCACTCCTTATGCAAGCTAGCTTAGAAAATATGATTGTATAAATAACAACCTTTAAAAAAAGATAATAGGTGGAGTTTTAAGGTGCACAACCAATAATTTTTTTTTTCCATGGACAACACGATCTGGCACGGTTCATACATACAACTATAACAACACAACACCATTTCCCCTTGATTTATATTTCAAATTAAATGTGCATTGCATATATATTTTCAATATTTTAGATAGATTTCTGCATTTATAAGAAGGTTTTCACAAAAACACACATGAGTGTACTTCCCTACCTCTTGGCCTCTTACACATCAATCAATATATATATTAAGTAAAATAAAACACGGTTTGTTTGACTCTTTGACCAATCATTCATGTTTGACACACCATGTGCTAACTAAACATGCATGTATGTTTATGATTATCTTATCAAGTCATTTTTCAAGACATGAATGGCCCCCCATTTGACCATGCATAGTTAGGATATATGGAAGGTTGATGACATGTCATCAATATGTCATTATATATTTTTTTCTTCTATGTGCCATTGGTTCAAGGAGACAATCAAGCAGTTCTACCCTTATCCTATGGTCCCCAATAAATAGAAGAATTAGAAAAGATGGGACGCAAATATACCACATACTAATATGTATCACTTTGTATAATGCAATAATGACTCAATCTAGAACAACAATGCTTATATGTCATGTACATTTTGTACTAAAAGTTGTAAATGTCTTTAAGAATGTTGTTTTCCATTCTAGGAGGAAGTTGCTTTAGTTAGGCCTATATATAGAGAAACATTTCAACTACATATGTATAACACAACAATTTCATTATATACAAGTACTCTTTTTCATTCAAATCTTTCTACAAGCTAGCTAGTTGTTCGATCTCTTATATATAGAATTCTAATGGCAATGGCAAGTTCAGCAGCCTTCAAGTTATTGAAGCAACGGTCACTCGTGAGATGTTCGAAGCAAATTCGGGAACAAAAGGCACGGCTTTATATTATATGGAGGTGTACCAAGTTTCTTATTTGCTCCCACGATTAGTTAAGATCGAAGTGGCTCAAAATGTAATGGTAATTAATTAGTTCTAGGAAGGCGTATGCTTTAGATTTTTTTTTTACTGATTAATTTTTGTATGTATATAGAAAGAAATTATACTATCTTGTAAAGTAAGTGCATGGTTTATGTATTATAATGATGAGAAACTAAACTTTGAAGAAATTACTTGTTCAGTCGTCACAACTTAATTATTGACAATTTAGAAAAGGGAGGGATAAATCTACAAGAGGTTTTTGTCATCTAACAATGCACGTTTTATATAGTTGTACACTGTACATTTGTTGTAGATGACAAAAATTTGACGTAGATATATTATTTCCCTTTGGAAAAGGAAAAGAAAAAACTGATCATAGATTAATCGAAGCACAAGAGACTCACAAAGGTATGATTTTTGAATAACAGGTCCTGGGTTCGATCTTGGTCTGTGGCCTTGTGGGGTGGAGAATGACTACTGCAAAAAAGGCACACGGGCCATCCATAATTAATTACTACACACTTTATATTTTCAAAATAAGACTCAAAAACGTGATAAACATTTTCTTTTAGTATAATCAAGTCCCACTATACATTAAGTGTTGATGATTAATTAAGTCCTTCATTATCCATAAACTTGCATAAAGAGATTGACTTGAACTCCAATGCTAAGTCAAGTACAAGCTAAGCTAAAGTGTTTCCAACCAAAGTCACAACGACCAAATTATTCATATACTATACGTACTTTGACTACTTATTGCAACTCCTCGAATCTTGGGTCATCAGGAAACGGTTCGAAAATGGTCATAATATATATCAATTTAGCCATATATGTATATCTAAGTAAAAGGCTTATCCATCTTGGGTAACCAAATTACCAAAATATATAGGGATAAGTATCCTGGAATGTAACAAACTTTGGACGAATGTCTAAAAAATGTTTATTGTATGTAAGAAAACATACGTGACAACCATATAGAGGTGTCACTTGTCTGATCTCAATTGGTTAAATACATTTTCTTACATACAATAAACATTATTTTGGAGTTGTTTACATACAATACACACAACTTTAGTTATTTCTATTATAGACATTCGTTCAAAGTTTGTTATATTTCAAAATACTTATCCCAAATATATATATCTCATGTTTTACTATATTCATCAGTGTTGAGGTATATGGGTATAATCCTAACATACGTATATTTTTTTTTTGTGTGTGTGTGATTTGCAATTGCAAAATTTTAAAAATAAAAGCTTGTTATTTTAGGACATTTTGAAAAGAAACAATTTTATGGTACTAATGACTGCATATCTAGTCAACAAATTTGGATCTGCAACTCTTGATGTTAGAATGTTAATTGTCAATGCATTCACATGAAAACATGATCCATGTATGGCCATATAAAGGGTGGGGCAAAGGTCATTTGCATGTTGGTTTCGAGTTGTACCTAATTCAAAATTGATGGCACATGTGACAAAGGGAATACAAATTCTTTACTTCATACCCACAATGTGCAAAAAAAATCTGTCCTTGTTCATAACTAAATCACACATACACAAAGATCTGTATTTTATGTGGGTTATGTAAATATTTCCACATATATACATGCTTGACCAATCATTGATGTGAACATATATACCATATTTCTGTTGTTGGTACATCCATGCATGCATGTCATTAGTCATTAATGTCAATGGTCATCTTATCTATCCCTTCGATCTGAAGATAGGGGATGAACCTCTAGAATATATAGAACTATTTAATATGTATATTGAGGGCATATGATTTTTTTTTTTAACTACAATATATTACTCCGTATAAATAGAAAGCATTTAGCAAAAACATTAGATGTCAAATATAAATTATGATTACAATTGCAATATATCTAAGATACTCAAAAAAATGCAACAAAATCCTAAACACATTTTGAAACTTAAAGCAAATAATACAAAAAAGGTCAAAAGACTCGTATCAATTATTCAATTATGAACAAAATTATTCAACATATGTACTAATGACACATATAACGTAATTTAATGTATCAAATATAAATAGGAATGAATAGAAAAGGAAGCAACTTAGCCAAGTCTGTGACTATATAAAACAACTACATGTGTCCCCATTCAAAATTACTACGCAGAATTTTTTTGAAATGTAACGCGAGTCCATGGACCCATATATGTCAGGGCCTGGATTGAACCACCCTGACAATAATATCCCTAATACGCCATGCACCTATCATAGTTAAAGTTGTGATGGTACTGGCTTTTTTTTTTTTTTTTTTGGAATGGCTGTGATGGTATTAGCTGGTAATTAGAGTTCATATCTGATATCTGGTCATCTAAGTGTGTTGTATAACAAGAAACAGCAATGTTGGTTGCTTGACCAACCATTTGATCATTCATGTTAGATCACCATGTCCATGTGCCATTGGGATGTTTGTGAACATCTTCTCCAGTTGTTTCTCAAAGACATAGATGGACCCTTTTGACAACTAAATTAGAAAGTTTGCTGACATGTCATTTTAGAAAGAGTTTGGCCATGATCAGCCCAATTAAGGAGACATGCCAGTAGTTTAGCCCTTATCCTTGTTCTAAAGGGGTGGGGGCTATGCAAATAAACCACATACTAAAATCTATCATGTTCCCAGATCTAGAAAACACTATCATAAAAGCCATTAAAATACTATGTTCGGTACCTTGTAGATGCTTAATTTCCACAACTTCCCTGGTATCAACTTCTACATTGTAGCTTCATAATTATCAACTATCGGGCATCGGCACATTAGTACAGGAGACTAGTTAAATGTTTATAACAAATCCGGGACCATAAAGCACAGATATGTATCATATGCAGGCGAGTAATGTTTCTTATTTACTTAAACGATAAATAATACCAAGTGTTTCAAATGCACCCAATAGCTTTATACTAGATTATAGACCCGTGTCCAACACTGAACACGAGCTTATGATATTATCAATATTAGTTCTTCATACATTTAAGTCATAAAACTTATAATTTTAAAGATATATTTTGCAAGTAATAGTACAATAATCACAAGTTCGTCACTGTCATTATTAGTTGAGACATATTGTTGGAATTGTTTGCCGTAGTCATTTTCTATTATAGAATTTTTTTAAAGCAGTTGCACCAATAATGTAATATTATTATAATAGATAATTAAAAATTAATATATAAACATACTTATGATCTCGTACTTGACATTCAAGTAGACGTTTTTAATTATGATGTGGGGCCATAACACAGAGAAGTTTATTTCAATCACTTTTTCTATGATAATTTAAATAACAATTAGGATTGTTTTCCTATTCTTTGATAACAATTAGGACTCTTGATTTGAGTGATAATAGTAACTTTAAACATTAATACACAAAACTAATATATAAAAAAAGAAAATTTTGTACCTTTTTGATTAAGAGATAGAATGAATTTTTAATGGGGTTCATATTAGTTTGAATTTATCATTCAACTAACCCTCTATTGTAAATCGTGTTTTGTTTTGTGATCGTCTCATGTTCTGTGATTCCTATAGGTATCAATTTATAATATTTTCTTATAAGAAATATTTATCTTTAGTCATGTAGTCGACATTGATATTTATATGTGTAAATCTATATTTTAATTTTATATAATAATAAGTCAAGAAAAGTCAAAATTGAAATCTTGAGAAAGTCAAGAGATGTGATTACACGGATTGTTTATAGCATTTTAAAGATAAGATAAATTATTAAATATATAAATTTAAATGTAAAAATGTAAGTAAAAACAAATTTAAAAGAATTTACAACATTAAACACATATATTATATTTCATCTTTTGAAATAATTTTTTTACATAATATTTCATATGTTAAAACTGTTTTAACTAATTAAATGATTGATTTTTTTAAAAATCCTTTTCAAGTTGATGGCTAAATCAATTATAAATTAAGTATTAAGGGTTAAAAAGTGTAAATTATTGATGGAAAACCAAAAAGTGTAAATTAATGAGACTTTTTCGATAAATACTAATATAATAATATATTTGGATAATAATTATTAGAAATTTTAATTTATAATTAAATTCAATGATGACATAAGCGAAAGTCAATTTTATAAAATTAAGCGATTTGATTGGTTAATAAGTCATTAGTTCAACTGTTTTCTAGTATATATTAAGATGTAACTTTTAGCAGTTGTATAATTAGAAATTGATTTGTCTCGAGCATTTACTTTTCATTTTTTCCTGGCGCAAACTTATTTTTCATATTGATCCCCACATAGCCACATACATATAAGTCATGTGTAGCATCGAGACGATTTCCAAATACTGGCATACTGTACAGCAGAAGTGGCATATTAGCTTATACATAATCATGATACCGTAAAGCTTCAAAAAGCTCTTTTTAGTTCAAAAAGAAATATTTGAAATTTTGTCAGCACCACCATTCTTTGACTCCAAAACAGAGAAACAGAATTTAAAACCCTAAAGGATAAGCATCATAGTCACTTACAGAACTATCTTTTATGATCCGCATCAGGCTTCGTTTTCTCGGAACATTTAGCGAACAGTTAATTTCCATGCGGATTGCCTTCTACATTCACGTTCTTGATATTATTATAGGAGAAATGATTTCCATACAGTTTGCCTCTTATCTTCACTTTCTTGATACTGTTAGCAGACACTTGATTTCCACACAGTTTGCTTTTAATCTTCAGTTTCTTGATACGTTTCGTAGACTTTCGATTTCCATGCAGTTTACCTTTTATCTTCACTTTGTTATCAGTTTTAGACATCTGGCTTTCTTGCAGTTTCTTTATAACCTTCACTTTCTTGTTACTTTTAGCAAACATTCCATTGCCCTGCAGTTTGCATTTTATCTTTACTTTCTTGATACGTGTAGCAAGCGTCTGATTTTCTTGCAGTTTCTTTGCTTTCCTAGTAGCTGCATTTCCTAAGTTTTTACCTAAATCACAGCTTTTGATGTCACATGCGTTGAGAACCGCCTTCTTAGAGATCAATGACCTTGATTCTCCAAATTTTATCTGTTCACCTTTGTCAGAGGGAACATGGTCATCAGTGATCCCACCTAGTCCCAAACATGAGCTCGTTTTATTAGGCAGATCAGAATTAGCTTGCTCAGGCTGTGGCTGGCCAGGTATCACAGGAGATCTTAGAGATGGGTTAGTAGATGCTAAGATAAGTGATGTTTGGCTAGTTCCATCTGGCAGAATCGCCTGGTCCAGCTCCTCTTTTAGCAGTTTCACATGCTGACATTTATCAGATATCTCTCCGCTGCAAAAATCAAGTAAGATTATGTATAACAAGGGATTAAAGCCTACCCTGGCCGTTCATGTGGATGCAACAACTTACAGTAACATAGAGACAACATGGCCACGACCCATAAGGAACTCCTGCAACTGCAACGAGAAATACAAAATAATCCAGAATGTGGATCAATTCTCTTCTTGTGATAAAAGTTGAAACCAGTACTTGCATTAGAAAGGTATTTGACACGGCATTTTCAAAGTGATTGGATGTGCTTCTGCTATTAGACCCGTGATAATCAATGGTTGAATCAAATCGATTATTTGACGCCTAGATAATTAGATTATCAATTTCACCATACCCAAACACACAACCTGATTATCAGCAACTTGAAAACACAATAGTCGGATGAATACTTTCAATACGCAATCCCAAACACCCTGTATGTTACATTACTACCTTAGAAATTCTGACTGCTTCTTGATTCAGTCTCTTGGACTCTTCTTCCACCGTTTTCATCTGGAATTCTTCATAAGCAAGTGCTGCTTCACTTTCTTCCTTTCTTTTGTTTGCCAACTCCCTTATCATTATAGCTGAAGTCAATCGCTGCTCCAGGAAAGTACGCATCTAATGAAAAATTATATCATTAGTTAGAACACAATGACCTTAATGCAAGTTCTGATCAACATTTATCAACATTAGTATTACCTCATCAAGAAGTGCAAGAGATGTATCTCCTGTCTCCAATGAAGTTTGAACTTGAAGCTCAAAGACCTCCATTTTAGTAGCTAAAATCTCCTTTTGTCCATAAGCTTCTCTCACAAGCTGCAGAGAACGGAAACAGGTAAACGCTTTAATAAATTAGCTACCAACTTCAAAAAACCTCCAACAGGTGCAACTTAATCATTAAAACAACTTTCGTAGGTCGATAGGTACCATTTCATTTGTCATCTTTACTTGCTGCTGCGCTTCTTGAAGTTCATGCACCTTTGAAATAATATCTGAACATCTCCGAGAAGCTTCTTCGTTTGCTTGTTCTGCTGCCTTCTCTACACGTTCCACTTCTCTCATTAGGCTAATCACAGAATCCATTGCTGAGTCCACTGTTTTCTGCAAATTTAAATGGACTTCTAAAATTTTCTTACGGGTACCACCCCTGCATTTAAAGATTCAGTAAACTAATAGGGAAAAACCACATCCAATAATTTAAGAACCGGTTCAACTAGTAATCGTTCAGGGGGACCGGTGAGTCAATAAAAAAAAGTGACACCTAACCCTTTCTAACACCAATCGCCGTCATCATGAGTCGTGACCCCTAGTTGTTGGTAGCGAGATTTATCTAAAACTAATTTGTTTTATATATAAAAAAAAAATAAGAGGGACAAGAAATCCACACATATTTACATTTTTTTCACCATGCTGCTAAAACCCTCTAATGTTTCAAACTACGTACCTAAAAATCATTTGGCATTTATCCGAACACTATGCTATTCTACTCATACATAAAGCATAACAAAGAAAGAAAGACGTCATCTTTTTTAAGATTAAAGCATCGCTCACTTCCTACCCAGTAGTGATACAACATGAATAAAAACGAAATACCTTTTTAATTTGAACATCTTGAATGGAAGAGTCTAGAACACGTTCCGTACAGTCTGAAGTGATGATCATGTTCTTCTTCTTATTTATACTCGTATTATTTTTTGCAGAAGTAGAATGGTTAGCAATTTGATTGATATATATTTCGTAAAGTAAAAACGCTTTTTTAAAGGTAAAAGTAAGTTATTTTACTTACTACTCGTAGTAAAGTATTGTCTTCTACCGTTGGCGGTACCAAAAGGTAGACAATTTTACTATTTTTAAAATTTGGAAAATGATTAATCAAATTAACTCATATACTTAAAAATCAACCTAAGGATTCCACTAATCTCTTTCTTAATATTGCCCCCTAATATTTTCACATGTCATCGTCTTACTATTAGGCATATCTTTATGCACACCAATTAGGTTATTTATCATTATCCTTAAAATTTTGTTCCTTTTTGATTTTTTTTCCTTTTTTCAGAGAAAAAAATGTTAACATGTTAATTTCCTCGATATCGCAATCGTATTGGAAATGACCGCAAAATTATTCAGTCTTATATTAATTTTTTTTTTCTAAAGATTTTTTTTTATTTAAACGTTTAGAAAATAATACATATGTTTTGTGTAACACCCCAAATTTATGAAATTTTACAAAATTTAATCAGGTAATATTAATTTATAAAATGATAAATAATAATAAATATGGGATTTAGTTATATACACTTTTGAAATAGTACTTTGGATTAAAGTTGTTGCAAGGCAACGAAATCATAAATGAAAAAATAAATCTAAACCCATGGTGAATGAAATAAAATTCTTCTTAAGTTTGTGGGGTGATTTTAGTGACTTCATGTTTAAATTCCATACTAGTGTTTATAACTCTAATTGAATTGAAGGTCTTACTTTTGTTTTTGATACACTTGATTCGGCTACTTTAATATTGGTTGTAAAGTTTTGAGTAATATTGTGACGTTCATGATGTTATTGGCATCACTATTTAAAGAATAAATATTGGGATTACCCTCACAAATCTCATTATCTCAATGACATTGTAAACACATATTTTGGATGATGATGATGATGTTGTTAGTGTTTATATATAAAGAAATGTTTTGTAAGGTGTATAAGTCTATAACTAAGCATCAAGAATACTTCAGTCTTGGACTCTGGGTTACCGGCAGATCTAGACTTCTGGATATGCACTCTTTCAATTTGTATTTCAGTTTGTTGGCTCAATTCACTTTGGTCTTTTTGGTTTGTGGTCGCTGTTTGTTTCGGGTTAGAGTAGTGAATATAATATCAGGAAAAAGAAAACAAAACTCAAAACATTAACAGCAATGATAGTGATACTAAATAAGATTATTAGATGTTGCCATTTGGATGTCCTCTTGTGAGTAGCGAGTATAATGCTGACAACAACCTTGACCATACTAAGTCAACCTTGACCATACTAAGTCAGTTCAGATGGTTTTGAGTTGCCCCTTATTTACAAACACACATGCCACCCACAAATTATCTTATCCAGATTTTTCTCAAACCAGAGATTTTGCGGATGGTCATACCAAGGAATCATACCAGCGATTTTGCGGTTATGCCCTTATGTATGCAGTGATCATCTTAACAAGTAATTGATGATGACAAATATGTTTAAGGGCATGACTATGCATTCAAAAGCTTTGCCATGCCGGTGAACCAAACTTATGTAGATTCATTGATTTGTATTTAGTATGGTTGGCTTATTCACTCTACTTGACTATTCTTGAGCAACCAACTAAATACCATTCACCTAAAATATAAACAAAATCTGAAAATGATAAGTTTGATGACCATACGTACTAGAAGATTAAAAGATGTTACCAATAGCTGTCAATGTCATCAAAAGTATCCTCTGGGATCTCCTGCACATCCAATCCTTCTTGGTACAGTACCCCAGCCACTCATTTTTCTAAACTTCCTCTTTTTTCCTCTTGATTTCTTTCCATGATCTTTCGGCATAATGGATCTCAGAACTACCCTTTCGGCATTGGTTTCTGCAGTAACAACCAAATCCTTAGTTGCCATAGAACATCCGAAAACCGTGATGTCTGCAGCCGCAGGTTCATTAGTTATGTCAGTCTCAGATGAGCCATTCTTATTTCCTTCCATCTTCTCCGTATCCAAGACTGGGATCTCTGGTAACATCTCATTTCCCGGAAAATCTACAGATACTCGTTTTCCATTTTTTATTTGTTTTTGATTGGTAAGTGGAACATGTTCATCCACGCAATCTGAAAACACAGAGGAATTAGGTGGCTCGACCCAGTCCTTTTGGGTCTCAGTTAATTCATCCTTCTTGAGTTGTTGCTCATAACTTGGCATTATAGAAGCTAAGATGGATGATAGTTGGCTAGAGGAAAATAATCCACTCCACTTTGCATGACCTCTTGGTTAAGCAACTCTTTCAACGAATTCACATGCAGACATTTATCAGATATATCTTTTCTACACAAATAGAGTAAAGTTGGATAAGGTAAGATGTTTGAGTCTAAAGTCTAAACTGGTGAAGCTCAAACCAATTTTACAACTTACCGTAACATATCAACTACTTGGCGACGGTCTATGAGAAATTCCTGTAACTGTAACAAGAAAAAGACAAAATGGAGGTGGAACATAGATTAATGACATTAAACAAACGTACTAATAAAACTACCTTAGAAATCTTCTCTGCTTCTTGAGTTAGTCTCTCAGACTCTTCTACTACCTTTATCATTTGGCTTTCTTCATACGAAAGTGATTTCTGAGCCAATGATTCTTTTTCAAGCTTGGCCTTATCTGCTAACTCCTTTTCTTTTATAGCTGAAGCCAATCTCATTTCCAAGGCTTTACGAATCTAATGAAAGAAAGGTTGAATGTGATTATTAGCCCCAAACGCTTCAATGCAAGTAGCCATAAAACTTTGTTAACAAAAGTATACCTCGTCAAGAACTCCAAGAAGTTTACCTCCTTCATTCAACAGACCCGAGACACAAGATTGAAGATCCTTGACATCAGTAATTAAAATAGCCTTTTTTGCAGACACTCTTCTAGCAAGCTGCATAAGCTAAAGATAAGTGTTACCAGCCCACAAGAAAAGATAGTGTTATATCCTACTAAACTTCTACATAAAACCCATTTAAAAAGAAACCGATATACTGGAAAATATCCATACCCAAATACAAAGTCAAAACATTTACCCTTTCATTGTGAAACCCCTCCCCACGAACAATTCTAAAAATCCATTGTCCAAATACAGAGGACAGATAGATAATAATTGAACACTGTTCTCCAAAAATTTCTAGTGGTCTAACTGGATTGCTAATCACAGGGATATATCAGGTTTCAGATGTAACGGTCCTGCTCTATTATTGGATCCAGTTTGGAAATGCACTTGAAACGGGGGACTTTCATTAACCGGTTGAAGGATCTTTAGGAAAAGTAGAAAGACAAAATCTATCTGTGATCGGACTCCATAGAGATCACGCATTCATGTACACTAGACTAAATTTTTAAACTTAGTCAATGAGAACGAGGAGATTTGTATGTATCTTATTAGGTTGTTAAACAACATGTGAAGCATAGTGTGGATTAAAAACTATAATTATAGAAAGATTGATCGACAACCGTGTCATTTGTTTCCTTTGCATGCTGATGCGCCTGTTGAAGTTCATCCACCTTTGCAAGAATATCTAAGCCACTCCTAGCTGAATCTTCTTTCGCTTGTTCTGCAGTTTTTTCTTTACTTTCCACTTCCCTCATTAAGCTGATAACTAAATCTATTGTAGATGCCAAGGATTTCTGCATAAAATCAGATTATTATAAAACAAGCACCTAATGCTGCTCCTAACTCATGACCAAAAGCTACAATAGTATTACTGTATTAGTATAAAATATTCTATCAAAAAAAAAAAAAAAAACAACCAAATGTGCATAAGGTTACCTTATTATCTATAGCATCTTCAATGGTAGTATCAAGAAGTTTATATGAACTGGTGATTGTATTGTTAAATGTAGAATCATCCTCAGCCTCAGTATGATTAACCATTTCAAAATCAAAATCATTCTGATCCAAAATCACGGCCTGCACAAATCCATCCAATATATATCCAGAAACATAACATTCATCAATAAAGACTCTAAGCAATACAAATTAAACTGACTTACTGACATTGGACACAGTTTAACAAACCGTAAAATAACAGCCATGCACAATCTCGAATAGTATAAAGTAATCACCATAAGTAATCCCTAATCTCTAATAATATATCGAACAAAAGCTATGATGATACATAAACAGAACACCACAAAAAGTTTACAACATAGTTTACCTTGTTATTTGTAGCATCTTTAATAGTAGTATCAACAAGTTCACACCCCTTAATGATCGTATCGTTCAATGCCGAGTTGTCCTTAGAATGAGTAATGGTTTCAACCTCAAAAATCAATTTTATCACAAGTCATGTCAGCAGTTTCTATCTGAATTCATAAACAGAATTGCTCAATAATCTGTGTATTCAATAGAAGTTTGATATGACAGTGCAGAACCGTTCACCATATTGCAGGTATTGATTATAAGATGCTGGCAAAAGTAGTACCTTATCAAGAACTTTACTTCCTTTTTTCAATGCCCCTGTCATAGGAAATTCAAGTTCCTTATATTCAGTAGCTAAAGCTGCATTCTGGGCATACTCTTCTCCAGTAAGCTGTGGATACCAAAAGTATGTAAATAAAATCATATACATACAGACGCATACTTAAGAAGATCAAGAATCTTGTCTATTACTCTAAACTCAACAGATAACACAACTGAGGAAAATCCATACACATACACCAATCATCAAGAAAATATTTAAATGTTACAACATAGTTTACCTTGTTATTAGTAGCATCTTCAGTAGTAGTATCAGCGACTTCACACCTCCTAATAATTGTATCGTTCAATGCCGAATTATCATCAGGATGAGTAACCCTTTCAACCTCAAAATCATTATTATCACAAGTCATTTCAGCAGCTTCTATCTGAACACATAAACAGAATTGCTCAATATGCGTATTCAGTAAAAGTTTGAATTGACAGTGCACAACTGTTCACCTTATTGGAGGAATTGATAATATCATTATAAGTTGCTAGCAAAAGTAGTACCTTATCATGAGCTTTACTTCCATCTTTCAGCACATCCATCACGGGAAATTCTAGTTCCTTGTGTTCAGTAGCTAAAACTGGAGCGTTCTTTGCATACTCTTCTCCAGTATGCTGCAGAGACCAAAAATATGTATAAAAAATTCACATACATACCATGCAAACTTAAAAGATCATGGATCTGGTATATCCTTCTAAACTCAACAGATAATACAGCTCAGGAAATTCGACACACATACTGACGTACACCAAACATCATTGATTTTCAAGGAAATACCTAAATGTTATCAAACGCTGTACAGGTCATGGTCTAAAGGTCTAAAGTTTGTCAGTGTATGTCAAAATGACAATCCTTATGTATCATTTGGGGCTACTTGTGCAAACCGTCAAACATGAACATACACAAAATTTACGAAGAAAATGATATACATCAGTTTCACTTGTTTCCTTTGTAACTCTCTCTTTGCCTTCCACTTCTTTCATTAAGCGAATGACTAAATACCGTTTTTAAAGCCGAATTTTTTTTACATAATTTTATCAGAAAAATCACCTAAAGCAAGCCCTAATCGATCTATTACAATAAAAAAAAGCACATCAAACTAAGATATAGCTATCATTATCAGTAGTCTTCCGAATCAAACAAAAGCAACAAGTTTCACAATCATAAGCAGGATTATTTACCTTATCATCGTTAACATTGAAAATTTCACACAAACCGTCGATCTTATTGTTCAATGAAGGATCGTCATCCGGATAATGAACCATTTCAAAAGCAAAACAGTTTTCATCACAAGTCATGGCAGTTCCCATCTGTACCTGAATATAGACATATATGTGTGTGTATATATATATATAAATTTCTCCGTTACAGAGTATATATCTAATCACTTGAAATTATAGTAACAGCGTATATATATATAGTTTATATATTTATAAGTATATAAATAGTGATAATTAATTAATCAAGCAAATAATAAAGAAGCAGCAATCAAATGAGATTGGATTGGACCGGATGAATACCTAATTGCGTACGGATCGCCGGTCGATCAGTTTTCTGAACGTCAAGTTTGGCGCCAAGTGTTTTATGAAATGACGATGATATAAAAGACTCTGTAGCAGTATTTTAAAGATATAAAACCGTCTGCATTTCAAATTTCCTTATTTAGTTTTAAGAAAAAAAATTTGTACCATGTAAAGGACCGTTTAGATACTTTTCTTAAAAAAACAAAGGATCATTTAGATGGAACCTAAAGTAATCTCGAGTTAAAAGTCTATTTATATTTTAACCAAAAAATTTCTTGGTTATTCAAGAAATATCTAATCACTAGAAATATAACAAAAAATTTCTCCGTTCAAGTAGGAATTTTTTAATTTTGTTATAATTTTTGGGTTATTCAAGAAATATCATTGGTTGATTGAGAGAGAAAAAGCAGGGTTATTTACTTGTTGGTAAACATCATTTTCTGGATTGAGATTTTTTTAAAACTTAATATCAAGTTTACTAGTAACATTGATGATTTTAACAATCGAATTAAAATTAAAAGTTAATATTTAAAAAAGATTTTTGAATCCTGACTCTTAATTTTAATCCGATGGTTAAAATAATTATCTTTACTAGTAAAAAGTTGAAAACAACCTAAGGGATCCTCATCCCCATTTTCGACCTTTATATTACATAGTCAAATGTTCGCGCGATGCGGCGGTGAGATGGTGGTGACGGTGGAGGCGACAGGTGGTGGTGGTCGTACGTAACGTCGGCGGTGGCAATGTGATTATTGATGTAAAAGTAATTAATGTAAAATGGGGTAATGTTATAAGGGATGAGAAATGTATGTTGTAAATAATTTCATAAAGGATATTATAATTATTTTAGATGAAAATATTTAAATTAGTGAATAAAGATAGAGGCATTATAGGGTTTTCAAAAACTTAGTTAAATGTTGAAAAAGAAAATTGAGAGAATAAATACTTTATAATGTAGTATAGATTATAAAACATTTAAAAAGTGTTTAGATTTAAATGTTTACGTAAATTATTTTAATCAAATTTAACGTAAACTAAAATGGTAAAAACAAAAAGAGAAGTTAATTAAAACAATTACTTGATATAAATTACTATAAATTAAAGTCAACGTGTAAATAAAAAACATCAAATAAAAGTCAACTTGTACTTCCCTTTATAGCTCAATGGTTGATCACCAACTTTTCATGTTAGAAGTTTCGAGTTCGAGACATTGGGAAGGACATTCCAAGGTATTTCACAAATAAAGTCCTCCAGTGAAGCATGTTTGAGTCCTACAGAGGGGGCAAGGTTTTATCCTAGTTAAATGTCGTGCCTTCCGACGGTTTAGTTGGAGATTTCTCCTTTCCTACTAGGTATTGAGGGTGAGGGGGCCTTCTAGCGCAGACCCGGTTAAGACAACGTAAGCTAGATCCACTGTTCCGAGCAAATAATCCGCACCTTATTATCCAGTGGGTTCTAGGACAACATATACTCACAAAGTCACATGCGGTGAAGATTGCAGGATTCTTAGACTAGAAGGAAAAATTCCTGCACGGGATTAAGAGGTTCCCGGTTACTTACTTTTTCAAATCAATAGGATTTAAACAATTCTTTAATTTGACTATTTATCATTTCTTGATTTGTAGATATATCAATTTAAGTTCAAATCACAAGAAAAATGAAAAGTTCATGACATACTATATGGATATCCACGCGGTGGCGATTGTGAAAGCGGAGACATATATAGAATAGTGTAGATTATTGATGCATGAAGGGATCGATGTCATAATATAATTTATTAAGAGTATTTTTGATAAACCATGTTTGTTAGTTGTTAAATTTGAATTGTTGCTCGTATAAAGGCTTATTAAGGAAATCAGTTCAAGATTTGAAAAAAAAAAAGTGTGTGTTGAGGGGTGGGGGGTGTCCCCGTGTTGTTAAGCTTTAAACAATCTCTATCGTGTCCTGCCTCGCTAATGATATTCCTAGCTTGTTGCATGCAGACAGTATACTAGTTCAGTTTGTTCAGCTTACATTCCCTAATATATATGGATCGCCACAATAGGAGACTAAAAATGAGGATAAGATTACAAAACACAACAAGTAGAAGCTTAAACAAAACCAACTGATCCCTCCCCACACAACATTTTTTGCCGCCCACTTCTCTGACGTCTGGTCGTCTGCAATCCCGTGTGCCTTTTTGATATCAGCCTTCAGTTCCGCATCTTAATTCAGAAACATATCCGAGTGCTTCGAAATGGCCACCTTTCATCTATTTCGTCATGCCAGATTTAGCTCAAGTTTTTAATAATAAAGTAACTTTAACAAGTTAAGATTCATAGTGTTTGGCTAGGTGTCAATAATACCTCTGAATGATCAAGCAACTCCTTCATCAATTTCACATACTCACACTGATCAGATATAACTCCACTGCACAATCAAGTAATTAATGTTGTGCAAACAAGATATATCATTTTTGAATCTAGATCGAATAGTGTAGCTAGCTTTAGTTAATATTTACTCCGTCCCATTAAAAGTGTCCTATCTTGAATTTTCAAAGTCATTCTTTATAAACTTTGACCTTATATATTTTGATTTGTGTTATATAATAGTTAACGAAAGCTGTACCAATAAAAAATACATTTAAAACTCCATCATTTCTTATAACTTTCATCAAATATTATATAAAACAAATCAAGATATTTATGGTCAAAGTTTTTCAAAAAAGACTTTGAAATTTCAAAATATGGCACATTTGGTAGGTAATCTTACCGCAACTTATCAACCATTTGCCAATTGTCTATGAGAGACTCCTGCATCTGGAAAAAGAAATTAATAAAAACCAACAAAAGCAGATTAAACTTAGAGCCGTACGTTACACAAATATATATTTGATCATGCTGCTAAGTACCTTGGAAATTTTTGTTGCTTCATTTGTTAGTCTCCCTGACTCTTCTACCACTTTACCCATTTGGCTTACTTCATATGCAAGTGCTTCTCCGGCATATGACTTTTTCTCAAACTTTTCTCTATCTGCAAACTCTGTTTCTATTAAAGCTATGGTCAACCTTTCCTTCAAGTCTTTGCAAATCTAGTGAAAAGGAGAAAAGCTCAATATATAGTGCCCGAAAGCACAACTCAACTTGTAATGAAGTACTAATCGATAGCTTCCTTTATTATAACAGAAGTAGTACCTGATCAAGAACTGCAATAGATTTACCCCCTTCATTCAACACACCTGACACACGACTTTCAAGGTCCTTCAAATCATTAGCTAAAGCCACCTTTTGTCCATACGTTTCTCTAGCATACTGCCGAGGCCAAAGTACAAGTAAAATCAAAAGTATCATACCAAATTGATGCTACGTTGTGTTACATTACGTACATTTTCTTTTTTTAAGAAATAGAAAGAGAAGCCACACATACATTATCCCTCTAAAGTTTCCACATAAAAATATGCTTAACAAACAATTGACAAAAAATAAAATAAAAGCAGTTAGAAGGAATTGAAGATCGAAGACCATGTCATTTGTTTCCTTTGCCTGCTGTCGTGCCTGTTTAAGTTGGTCGACTTGTGCAAGAATATCTAAGCTAGTGTTAGCAGCTTCCTGTTTTGCGTGTTCCGCAACTTTCTCTCTACACTCCACTTCCCTCATTAAGGTGTACACCGTATCCATTGTTGAAGCCAAGCTTTCCTGCGCGCATCATAAAAACTCCAAATATTCAAAACCAATTGCACGAATTTTGTGCTTCAAAGACTAATTAATTGCCGGCTTGGTATTGCCCAATCTTCGATAGTAGTACGTATCAAGGCTATATATGAGCACAGTATATAATTAATGTACCTTTTTGTTTATAACATCTTCGATAGTAGCATCAAGAAGTTCAAATGAATTTGTGATCACATCATCATTATGATTCTGCATATATAAGTATATATTTCAGAAACACAATCGATTAATTAACTGTTGATGCACAGAATTATTATTATTTTATCAACTCAAACAACGATACGTCGATAGTAATGATAATCTTCCTTTATTATATGCCTGATATGGACTAGATGGTCAATCACATTTACAAAGAACCACGTTGTAAAATAAAAACATATTTACCTTCGTAAATATAGCATAATCTTTGATGGAAGTTGTTGGGTTATATAACTATTTATCAAATCAAATCACAAAGCACGCAGCGGAAGACAAGATCTATGCAGTTTATTTAATTAACCAAAGTATAGAATATGTACCTTATATTGGAGAGATTAAAACAAGAACAAGGTTTAAAATAACCTCTCTACGATTGCACACACAACGTTGGAACGTACGTATGCTAGTACTTGATCACGAACAAACAACCCTTTGTTAATACCCTTTCACACGAACCAAACAAAACCCGAAACCCTTTGTTTTTGTGAGGATTGGCCGAAACCAAGAGAGAGGGAGGAGGAGAGAATTTTAGGGTTTTAGAAAACCTTAATAATTGTGTGTGAAAAACTTAAGAAAAGGGTTTGTATTTATAGCCAAACTTTAGCTTGAAAAACAAGTTTAGGGTTTTCAAAAAAACCCTCAAAGTGGCCGTCCCCCCCTCTAGGAATATTCTAGAGGGTTTCTTAATTTTTCATTTAATCACAATTGTCTCCTCCGTTAAGTCCGTCAGTTAAGTACCGTTAACTATTAACATTTAACAGACGACCGTTAGTTTTTCGTGATCAAATTAATTAATAAATTACATTTAATATATTAATTAATTATAGTTACATTCACGTTGAGGTGTGACCCCTTAGGCTTAAATACTTTTCGGACATACGTTTCTTTTACGTGATCATATTCCAACAGCTCCCACTTGAGCTCGTAATGAATGAAGGTAATAACATTGGTTAGCGTCTAGCAACACGCCAATGCTCCCGAAAACATTTAAGTATAGTTTTAAACGGTTAAGTCATTAATTATCCCTTTGTTCAGATACCTTTGTTAAATATGAATATGGATCGAGGTCATTTCATAATTTAACGATTATGTTTCTCATTCTATAACTAATTAATGATTACCAAATATAATCGAGAACCATCTAGATTTATTTGGGCACGGCCATGCAAACATCTTTAATTAGTCCTAATGAGGGCGCCAAACGGTATCATGCTTCAATTTCAAATTGAAGGAACAAATCCTATATTGACTACACGTGTCAGCCATCGTACTTCACGACGCTTTCTGAAAATAGCCCTTTATGTACCCCCTTATTCAGGTGAGTTAGAACTACATCTAGTAAGTGCGATTCATACATGCTGACCTACTTGTATTTCAAGTCAAAGGATCAATAAAAGTAACCATTTACGAATTTCACTTAATGACGATGATCCATAAAGTGATAATTCGTTACTGGGGTAGTCCGATATGCATCCGCTATGGATATCATGTGAGTTTGGTGGGAACCATCCATTACATATTCCAAGAATATAACCAATCACTCACATTTGTCTTCGTTTAATTATATTCCCATATAATTAACCGACAATGGACGATTTAGAATATTTAATAAAATATTCAATGATTAAACATGCAAATATAAGACACAATTTAATATTGAATGAAATCAAACATATCAAGTACTTTATTTCATTATAGAAAATATAATTGGTTAACATCCCTTATCCAAATACTGAAACAACGGATTTACATGAAATAGCTAGCTAATTTAAGTCCTATGCCCTCGACATGCCTTTCAAGCTTGGGCCTAGACAAAGCTTTTGTGAAAGGATCAGCTAAGTTAAAATCTGTGTGAACTTTGAGTAAATTGATCTCCCCTAGTTCGATCTGCTCACGAACATAGTGATATCGTCTAGCATAATGTCTGGCACCTTTCTGAACTCCGGGTTCGTTGGCAATGATTAATGCACCGGTATTATCACAGTACAAATCAGTGGGTAATTCATTTGAGGGGATCACGTCAAGCCCGCTAATGAATTTCCTTATCTAGACTGCTTCCATTGCGGCTTCTGAGGCGGCAATGTACTCAGACTCTGTTGCAGACATGGCGACTGTGGTTTGCTTCTTGCTTTTCCAGTCCACAGCTCCTCCGTTTAAAACGAAGACGAATCCTGATTGAGACTTCGTGTCATCTTTATCAGTTTGAAATCCAGCATCACAGTATCTGGTCATTTTGAGCTCTAAGTCTGGATTTCCTCCATACACCAAAAATATATCTTTAATAGCTCGTAGGTACTTCAGAATATTTTTAACAGTCATCCAATGGCTTTCACCAGGATTTTGTTGATATCGGCTTACGATGTTTTGCGCGAACGCCACATTGGGTCTAGTGCATCTAACCGCATACATAATAGATCCCACAGCCGAAGCATAAGGAATTCTACTCATACGCTCCACCTCACTAGGCGTAGTAGCACATTGTTTGACAGATAAACTAAGTCCTTCTTGCATAGGTATAGACCCACGCTTAGAGTTCTCCATCTTGAATCGCTTCAAGATCTTATCAATATAAGCACTTTGACTTAGTCCAATTAATCGCCTTGATCTATCTCGGTAGATCTTGATTCCAAGAATGAATGTCGCTTCTCCTAAATCTTTCATGGCAAAACACTTTCCAAAATGGGATTTAACATCTTGCAACATTGGAATGTGTTTTCCTATGATTAAAATGTCATCGACATATAAGACAAGAAAAGTAACATTACTCCCACTAGCTTTGCGATATACACATGGCTCATCGGGATTTTGAACAAAACCAAACCTTTTGATTTCTTCATCAAACCGTTTATTCCAACTTCTTGATGCTTGCTTTAGTCCATAAATGGACCTTTGAAGCTTGCATACTTTGTTGGGATGTTTTGGATCAATAAAACCTTCTGGTTGATCCATATAGACTTCTTCATCCAAGTAACCATTTAAGAAGGCAGTCTTAACATCCATTTGCCATATCTCAAAGTCATAGTACGCTGCTATGGCTAAGAGAATCCTAATAGCTCTAATGTCCGCAACTGGAGAAAAGGTTTCATCATAGTCAACACTGAAACGTTGAGTATAACCTTTCGCCACGAGACGAGCTTTATAGGTGTGTACATTTCCATCTATGTCCGTCTTCTTCTTGAAGATCCACTTACACCCAACAGTTTGAGCATTTTGTGGAAGATCAACCAAGCTCCAGACTTGATTGTCTTTCATGGATTTCATTTCCACCTTCGTAGCTTCAAGCCATTTGTCAGATTCCGGATCTGATAATGCAGCTTTGAAATTCGGAGGCTCATCGAGATCTCCAACAACGTCTTCTTCTACCATCAGACATAGTCTTTCGGTAGGACGTCTTGTCCTTTCGGACCTACGAAGTGGAATCGCTTCATTATCATCGACTTGAGGTTCATCACTTTGAACATTTTCCCCCCCAAGTTGATGATTGCTAGTATCTTCAGAAGATGACACATCTTCCTCTTGAGTCTCATCAAGTTCTACAACCCTCCCACTGTTCTCTTGAACTAACTTCTTCTCAAAGAATTCAGCATATCGAGCAACACGAACAGTGTTTTTGGCGGGATCATAGAAGTCGTAACCCATCGTTTCCTTAGGGTATCCGACAAAGATGCACTTAGTAGTTCTGGGTTCAAGTTTGTCAGGCGTATCGCGCTTCACAAGTGCCTCACATCCCCAGACTCTTAAGTAAGACAAATTAGGGACATCACCATGCCATAATTCGTACGGTGTCTTGTCAACCTTCTTGGTTGGAACCATATTGAGAATGCGTACAGCAGTCTCTAGAGCATAATCCCAAAACAAAAATGGGAGAGTTGTACGGGTCATCATTGATCTCACCATGTCTAACAAGGTTCGATTTCTCCTTTCAGACTCTCCATTATGCTGAGGAGTATATGAAGGAGTAAGCTGTTGGACAATTCCACGTGCTTTAAGATAATCCTTAAACTCTTGGCATAAGTATTCACCACCTCGATTCGAACGAAGAATCTTGATGGTTTTACCGAGTTGATTTTCAACTTCATTTTTAAACTCTTTGAATGTTTCAAAGACTTCATGTTTATGCTTAAGTAAGTAAACATAACCATAACGACTGAAATCATCCGTAAAAGTTATGAAGTAGCTAGCTCCTTTTCTTGACACATATCTAAATGGGCCACAAACATCGGTATGAATGAGTCCAAGAAGATCTTTAGCCCTTTCTGGCGAATGCTTAAAGGGTTTTCGTGTCATCTTGCCGGAAACACATGACTCGCATTTATCAAATGATTCATCATTCAATTTTAAGATCCCTTCACGTTGAAGTCTTTCAATGCGGTTTTTGCCAATGTGTGCAAGACGACAGTGCCAAAGATAAGTAGAGTCCAAGTCTGTCTTGGCTCTTTTACTAACATTATACATTGAATTATTTGAAACACAATCACACATATCAATTTCATAAATACCATTAAAAGCAATAGCATCAAAATAATGAACATTATTTTTAGAAACTGAAATACCAATATCATTAAAAACATTAATAAATCCGTTGTCTTTCAACAAAGAAACTGAAATAACACCTCTAGTAATAGAAGTTGCATAATGACAATTGTCTAAAACAATAATTAAACCGGAAGGAAGAACTAAATGAAATTCTCCAATCGCTTCAATATACTTAGGACAGTTCCTATTCCAGTGCCCGACTTCATTACAATGATGACAGCTCTGGTCTTTAGCCGGATGCTCTTTCTTAGCCGGAGGAGTCTTCTTTGGCTTGGAAGGATTTGCAACTTGCTTGCCCTTTCCTTTGCCATCACCTTTGCCTCTAGCTTGTTGCGATCTTTTAGCTTTTTGGATCCGACCCCCTTTGATCATAAGAACATTAGAGTCATTGGCATTTTTAGGAATCTTCTTCTCAAATTCAATGAGCATAGCATGGAGTTCATTAACACTCTTTTTCATAGAGTGCATGTTATAGTTTTGCACAAAACTTTCAAATTCATTATGAAGAGATTTGAGAATCATGCCAACTTTAACATCTTTATGATAAGCATACTCCATTGATTCCATTTTGTCAAAAATGCTCTTCATCTTGAGCACATGACTGCTAACCGACTTTCCAGATTCAAGTTTCATATCATGGAGTTCCACGACATTGTCGAAAAGTTCCACTCCGACTTTTTTTCTCATATAAAGATTTCAGCTCTTTGATCATATCATACGGAGTGTAAAGTTCGAATTGTTTTTGTAGCTCGGGAGACATGCTCGCAAGCATCAAACAACAAACTTCATTGAATCTAGTGTACTGAACTTTATAGTCAGCTTTTTCAGCTACTGTAGCAATGGCAGCCGGTTCATTAGGCCATTGTTTTTCAATGACATCCATACGTTCCTCAACTCGCAGAACAATTCGTAGTTGACGAAACCAGTCATTGAAATTTGATCCAGTAAGCTTTTTTCTTTCAAACATTTGCCGAAAAGCATTGGTGTTTGTAGAGGGATTCATTGACATCTACAAAACAGATTAAGTTACATTATCAGTCTTTTTTTTATAAAAAAAATCTCCATTAACCCGTTACATCAGTTACTTTTACATCAATTATTTACACCATTTAACACCGTCTCCGCCACCAACAGTCATCCCCCACCATACTATCGTCGCCACGACCATCGTTGCATTGCGTGGGTACCGTGCTAATACATATCTTAAAATGCCATCAATTTTTATGCATGTTTTTTTTTTAATTTTATTTGCCTTTTTTCTCTTTTATTTCTTCACTAATAATTACTAGTATTTTTATCTTAATGATTTTTTATATTGAAAACTTTTTTATTTTTAATCTTTTTCTTTTTGAACATTTGAATGGTTAGGGTCTGTTCATCCCACTTATCGCCCCCTACGTCCTTCGGACAAGATGTCATTCGAATTTCAGGGAACCACGGAGGGAGGGCCCAGGAAAGTATACTAATTTTAGGATGACTTTCTAGCTACTGGAAAGTTTATTATGATTTTATTAAAAAAAACGAATCTTTTTTTCAATAGTCTTTTTCTATAAAATCATTTATTGATTTTATTTTAGTTGTTGCTACTATTCAAGAAACATGCACGAATCTAAAGATCGATGATAAGAAATTATATGTGTGGTAGATGACCTAACATATTGTCTGCGGTGACATATCTCGTTAACTTCAATTTATGAAATATTAAATTATACTACGATATTTACAAATTATATATCTATCAATATGATGTTAATATATATATATATATTTTTTACATCGAGTTAGTAGTTATTAATTAGTTAGCATTCGAGCTAATCCAGTGACATTCAATTGGATAGTATGTGAAACTCGAACCATGTATGCTTGAGATGAAACTCATGACTCTCGAAAACCCTCTTAATAATCCACTCTTACAAATATATAAAGTAAAATTCAAACCCTATTGAATTTTTCCAAAATCTAAGACATTACCAAAAGATTATTAAATGATGTTAATACTTCATCCTTGATTATTATTTTTTATTTGTGACAATTAAGTTATCTATCAAAAGATTTTTATATCTTGTTCAATTGGTATATTATTATTATTATTATTATTATTATTATTATTATTATTATTATTATTATTATTATTATTATTATTATATTTTAGATAAAAGAAAAAGAAAAAGAAAGATAAGTAGCTAACCATTTGATTCATTCATCTGATAATACTAAAATGATTTAAAAAGAATTAGGTTTTCATGACAGAAATATTTCAAAGGTTTATAAAATTATAACTAAGGTGGTGTTTGATAAACTCTTAATTAAAAAGCCATGACTTAATTTTAATTGTCTTAATCCATTAAGTCAAGAAAATATGTTTGTTTTTGACTTAATAAACCAAAAAATAACTATATTGACTTAATCTATACAGACATTGTATATCTATTCAGTCACTTTCTCCATTCAGTCACTTAAAACAAACAAGCCCTAAGTATGAAATGACATGTTATATTTATTAAACTTTAAAATGGTTTATTATTATTGTAGATGCCCTCATATGTAAATCATATATCAATATGAACTATAATTGAAAGCTGGCCACTTTCAAGTTAATGTTCAATATAACAAAAGTGGCATTTTCTTGTGAATCACAAGACCATCTAACTTTAGCTAATTACTATCGTTCTGTGCATCGAAAAAAAGTTTCAGCATAACTGACTTCGATCTTTTGTAACTATAAACAGTTGAAGACTGTTAATTAATTAAGGGAGCAAGGTGACCTATGATCAATCACGAAGTTGTGTGTTCTATCTCATGTTCGAAAAGTTGTGCATATGTACGTGTGGTGGTGCTATGTCGGTATTAGTCTTTCTTAAAAAAGTTGATAAAGAGAACACTGCACGCAAATTAGTTTGCTTGTCGTGAGGTGTGTTGCAGCCACAAAACATGATTTTCAATTCATACTATAGTGCATTTCCCATGCCCTTGGGAGTACAATGCAAGAAAACAACCAATTGCTAAGTTTGATACAAGAAAAAATGCAAGTAAAACAGCCATTCATACTATAGTGCATTTCCCATGCCCTTATGTACTACCCTAACAAGCCCTTGATGATGATCTCTGTAGCTACAGAGATAGATAGATAGATAGATAGATAGATAGATAGATAGATAGATAGATAGATAGATAGATAGATAGGTAAGGTAGGTAGGTAGGTAGAATCCTTCTTAGCACAGATGAAAATAAAATAAGCATAAAGAAACTTTAGTCTTAATTTGCTGGTACGACTAATCTTTTGCAGAGTCTTTGCAAACCACTTGACAAATCATCCAGAGTTGCAAGTTCTCTCCAATTAAATAACAATTGAAAAATAACAATCGAAAAATATCAAGATAATACGCATGCTAAAAAAAGATGTCACAAAAAATCTCCTGTATTATTTCATGCAGATGTAATCCTTCTCAATACAGTCCGCTGGCCTAACCATTTTTTTTCTTCTTTTTCTTTTTCCCTCCTGTACCTAACCATTTTTTTCATGGTTGATTGCAAAGCTGCCCCCTCAGCATAAGCATGGACAGAAGCAGCTGAACACTTGGTTGACCTTTTATGGCCCACTTTAGTGCTGTCTACAACTGCAGCTGCATTTTTTACATCAGTCTCGAGTACCACATTCTTATTTCCCCCCTGCTTCTCCAAATGCACATTTATCGGTTTCTGAGTAGAAGACTGAACATCGCCATCAGTAGAATGATCCAACCCAAAAATAAAGCCCTTTTCAGAAAACACATTGGAACTATCAGCTGGCTTATCTCTCACTGTTGGTATCTCATTTGTTAAGGATGAACCTGGTGTTTGGCTAGACAATACCACTCCATTCGACTCTTCAGTTGACATTGCATGTCCCTCTCCGGTGATTTTTGTGACCGCATGTTCATCTTTTACATCAACCTCACATGCCACTTTCTTATCTTCCCCCAGCTGCTTCTCCAAATCCAAATTTGATATCTTTGAAGACGATTGATGCTCTGGAGAAGCAACCAAAGTCACCAGCTCTCCCATTTTTATATGTTTCTGATCAGTGGCAGATTGAACATGCTCGTTAGAAAAATCATCTAGCCCAAACCCTACGCTCTTTTTGAGAACCACACCTGAATCATCCGGTTCATTTTTCTCCTTTGGGATCTCATTTGTTAAAGATGAAACTGAAGAAGCTATGGTGGATGATGTTTGGCTAGACGACAGCATTCCAGTTAGCATGACTGCTTGGTCAAGAGACTCTTTCAGCAAGTCTGCATCCTTACATTTATCAGATACATCTCCACTGCATAAATCAATTGAATTTGTGTAAAGAAGATGTTAGAGCCTACTGATCGAGGAATAACTAATGTGGAAACTAAAACTTACTCTAACATATCAACAACATGGCCACGATCTACAAGAAACTGCTGCAACTATAACAGGAGAAAAGCATTAAAAATGAAAGCATTAGCAAGAATACTGATATTACACAATTTTTTTGGTGCAGGAAATACTACCTTGGAATTCTTTAGCGCTTCTTCTTTCAGTCTCTCCGTCTCTTCTGCCATCATTTCCAGTTGCCTTTCTTCGAAAGCAAGTGCTTTCTGAGCCGCTGATTCTTTTTCAAGCTTTTCTTTATCTGCCAACTCCTTTTCTCTTAATGCTGAACTCAACCTCTTCTCCAAGGCTTTACGTATCTAATAAAAAAAGAAGATATTGTACTTAGCACCAAAAACATCAATGCATGAATTCATTATTCATCAAAAGTGTTTAACGAAAGTAGTACTTCATCAAGAACTCCAAGAGATCTACCCCCTTTATTCAACAACTCCGACACACGAGATTGAAGCTTCTCAATTTCAGTAGCTAAAACCCCTTGCTGTGCCTGCAATTCCTTCGAATGCTGAAGAGTGGAAAAAAAGAAGCAAAGTTTGAGTTATATGAGTCATTTGCTTCCAAAAGTCATAACTGTTCACTCTTGTGACAGTTAGAAAATTCACTCTGTTGTAAATGCATACACCTAAATGCAGCAAACATCATCAATCCTCTGTTAGAAAGCTAATTAGCTAAATAAGACGGACAATTACTCCACGAAAATTTATAACAATTGACAACAGACGTTTAAGAGGTTACGCACACTAATCCAAACATCTAAGGTTCTTACAGTCTGTCTGTATTGGCAAATTTACAAGTAGTTATTAGGACTAGTTGAGCAAATAATGAAACATACCAGAAACCAGAAATATATGAAGACAATATACAAACCATGTCATTCATTTCCTTTGCACGCTGCTGAGCCTGTTTAACTTTATCCACCTTGGCAAGAATATCTAAGCCACTCCTAGCTGTTTCCACTTTTGCTTGTTCTGCAGCTCTCTCTTTACATTCCACTTCCCTCACTAGTTTGATTACTGTATCCATTGTTGAAGCCAAGTTTGTCTGCACAACGCCAAATATCATACAACCACCACCAATGCAAGGCTTAGACTATCACAATAAAGTGCAATACTACCTTATCAAAATCAGAAGTTTGCAGAGTAAACAAGTACAATGATAACGCATAAACTTAAAACTTATTACAACAATCACCTAAAGCAAGCATAACCTATCACAAAAAAGATACAACTAATTAATTCAATAAGATAATATATCATGTAATTAAACAAGCAAGTCCTAATCCATTACAAGAAACTACAATAAGATTAAATACCATCTATAAACTCATATGGTACACTATAGGGTAAACTCCATATTTTGGCAACTTATCTACACATTTGTCCCAAGTTAAACAATGTACTATGTAAAATACCATATAGATAATGTAATTGATGTTTATTTGGTAATAACATAATATGAACCTTTGTCAGGTTCATTTTCGCTCCATTGACAGAAAATCTATCATCTAGTATATCACATCAGTCGGCCAGACAATCATACTTCCCTCTGACAATTTCCGGCAGACCACCATTTATCAAGCTACCAATGCTTTTGAAAACACTCAACCATCTCTATAAATCCTCAGCATCGAAATCCAACATCATTGTAGCCCATAAAATAGAAATTCTCTCAGGTTTTTTTTATCAAACAGCTTGTGCCTAGAAACTCGACTATTAATGCAATTTTTATGTTATTGGCTGGTATTTTGGAGTTTTCTTCAAGGGGTTTTGCACCTAATGGTGTGCATTCTAAGTTTCTAATGTTTTTCGCTACTATTTGGTTGTTCCTTACACTATGACCGAAAACAAGGCTGCCCAGATCAGTTTATACATCATCGCGAGAGTAATGATGACCGGTTTATACTTTATACATCATTGCCCATATAATGATATGATTTAGCATGTCTCATATATGAATCAATTTTTTCTTTTTAAAAGAAGCCAAATAATCAAGTTTACTAATTGAGCGATAATAGCTTACTGTATTGCTTATACTCAAAAACAAATTTTGAAAGTTTTATGGTTATAGCTTTAACAGTAAGTTATAACATACATTGCATATTTTAGAACAAAAGTGCAGTGTAGGCTAGTTGGTTTTAGACTTTACCCTGCATGATAAAGCAATTATAATGTACTAACAAATTAAGCACCTAAAAGTCTAAAATAAGCCCTAAACTATGCCGAAACAATTAGTAGGTTCACCCCAAGTGCTTGGAAATGTACCTAACTATAAAACAAAATATATATAATTTTATGTCCAGCTTTAAACGTTACTGGTGAGAACTAAACTTTCAAATATTGTTACAATATGTATCCGGTGGTATTTTTGTCATGTCACAACTTATATGGATGTCACGTCACAGCTTACATTGATGTCTGCATTATAAGTGCAACTAGATATATGAAATAACATTATTTGAAATTTGAATACACACGACAGAAACATTCTTCTTCCAAGTTAAAATACATCCGATAGCCTTAGACTATAATGTCCGATATGTTAACAAACAATTATTCCAAAAGTGTAGTAATAATCGATCGAGTAATAGAATAAGGGTATAAATAACCTTGTTATCTGTAACATGTTGAATGCTAGTATCAACACCTTCACACAAACCAGTGATCGTATCGTGCAATGTCGAATAGTTAATCATTTCAAACTCGAAATCCATATGTATATCTGTATATATATATATATACACATAAATTGATAGATACAAGTCATACAACAAACAATCAATAATTCCTCCAATTGATTAAAAAAAAAAAAAGAGTAAAATATTATTTTGGCACAGCAAAAAGTGGAACCAAAATGTATATATACCTGCAATCGATCGATGATTAATATAAAAGAATAAAAATATATAAAAGAAAAACTTTTGAAGAAATTGATATGAAAGAATAAAGACGATGATGATATATATAGTTGATGACTTGATGTGGTCTAATCCTTTCACAGGTTCAAAATTTGAAATCAACCTTTTTGTATTCGGGATTTCGGGGCCTTATCAATTTACCCATATTTGGTTAAGTCAATCACGTCTTTTTACTTTACACGAACAAATGTGCAATCTCGTCTTAATCTTAACCTTATCTTAATATATAACAGTTGAACTAATGACTTATTAACCAATCAAATCGTTCAATTTTATCAAATTGACTCTCGCTTATGTCATCATTTAGATAAACTATAAATTAAAAATCCTAATAATAATTATCCAAATATATTATTATAATATTATTTATATTAATTTGTAGAAAAAGTCTCATTAATTTATACTTTTTTGTTTTTCATCAACAATTTACACTTTTTAGCCCTCAACACTTAATCTATATTTATTTTTAACCATCAACTTGAGAGGATATCATAAGACAAGTGATTAAAAAAGAGCCTGCATCATGACCACATACATATACTTGAATGTCAAGTACAAGATTACAAGTATAGTTATATTTTAACTCTTAACTATATTTTAATAATAATATTACATTATGAGTATAACTGGTTTCAAAAACTTTTATAATAGGAAAATTATTGTAGCATATGTCTTGTGGAATGACTACGTTAAACAATTTCATTAATATGTCTTAGCTAATAATGACAGTGATGAGCATGCGATTATTGTACTACAACTTGCATATTATAACACTTAGAACCGTATATCTTCAAAATTATAAGATTTTATAAATTAAATGTATGAAGATCTAATATTGATAATATCGTAAACCCCGTGTCCAGTGTTAAATACGGGTCTAAATCTAGTTATTCTTCTATAAAAGTTATGAAAAAATGATATCAAAATTACGTCCTTGTACAGTTTTACCCATGGTTTAATACTTATCTTTCAAATGAGTTTGTTGGATCTATACATCAATCTATAATTAAAATTAAATAATTATTAAAAATTAGGAAATAAAACTATAGGTTTCTCAAAATAATCATGCATAAAGACAAAATAATAGTGCATAAAGAAAATCATCATTTATTTGTGTTATGTGAATCTTCATATATAAATTTTATCATTATCAATGATCCATCAATATTTTCTTTATATAATTATTTTACTTTAATACTTGTTTTATTAAAACTTAGTTACTTTTATCAATTCTTAAAAAAAAAAAAAAAAAACTTCTACCAAAACTATCCTTCTTATTTATTAACTAATTTACATATTACCACCTAAATATTTCAATATATAATACCTTTAATAAATTATTTACAACTTATATCTCTTAACTTTTATAATAACACTACTACTTTTTACATCAAATACTTTTACATTAATAACCTCACCATCGCCGCCGTCACCGCCCGTCTTGTCACCATCATACCACCACAATGCGCGGGCATATTTCTATTACTTTATAAATCAATTACTCCTCCAAAAATTTCTTTAAAGAAATTTGATAAAGTCTAACTACTATTTCTTTTATTTATTTTTTTAATAAAATCAAAATGTTATTATGAATGGGGCAATGCAGCAACAGGTAAAGACTTCAACTATTTAAAGGAACATTTTAGTTATCGTTTTATTCAGAAATCATCATCAATCTGAAATTGGCATATTTGCTTACACCATGTCTTTCGCAAAAAAAAAATTCATAATAATCCTAGACTTGCAATTTGCATTGTGTGTGACTCCTCCACACATCCATGTATGTCAACATGATCATGCCCAACATCCGTAAATATCATCTACAATATCCCTAACAAAATCATCTGCATTACGAGTATAATGTTCAGCTTGTTCATACTCAGTAATTGCTTCCGCAATCTCTCCCTAGCTCGATCCATTTCTTCATAGTCTTGTACTTGTCATTGGTTTCGAGCCGCTTCAAAATCCTGTTAGATCTGATCATACTGTTTCTGGTAGCTCCACCTGTTCCCTCGACACATTCCAATACATCGGTACACTTTCCACATTCACATCCGTACCTCAGTAGTGGTCCTTGTATTATTGGCCTCAAAGGTAGTTGTTCGGTTTCCATATGATCTTCAAGCTCCTCTTTTAGTAGGTCCACGTTCAGTCGTATACCATGTATCTCTTCTCTGCAAAAAAGATCAAATATATAATCAACATCTTTTAATATATTTCATATGTTTAACTAGTATACAATCATCATTATGCTGCAACTTACTGTAGCAAATCGACTACATGGCCACGATCCAACAGGAAATCCTGCAACTGTGATTGAAAAAAAACAAAAAGTCGAAAGTGCAGTTTTATGTCAAATAAGTCATCATCATATGACTATTTTAGAATTGATCAATATTCATGTAAATGACTACCTTATAATTCTCCATTGATTCTTGTTCAAGTCTTTTTGCCTCTTTTTCTGCCATTTCCAGTTGGCTTTTTTGGTAAGCCAACGATGCTTCCGTTTCTAACTTCAGTTTATCCGCTGCTTCTTTTTTCAACAGAGCTGAATCTAATCTTTTATTGAGGGATTTACGCAGCATCTAATTAAGAGATCGATTTTAATACTAGTAAGTAACATGTATACCCAATATATGCACAATCTCAAATTCTCAATTGAATATAAGTACGTACTAGCTACTTGATCGAAATTTATCTACGTACGTACAGAAAGTAAAATAAAGCTGGTATTACCTCATCAAGATCTAAAAGGTATCCGTTTCCTTTATTTAGTACATCCAAAACACGAAGTTGAGTTTCCTTCATTGCAGTAGCTAAAGCAGCCTTGTCTGCATTTAGCACGCTGAAAATTAAAAACCCGGAAAAGTAAAATAAATAGAAACACATCCAAATCAAACAAGCAGCATACGATTAATTTGCATAATAATTAATATCTCTATGTTAGTTTTGTAGAAAATTAATTATGTTATGTGCAACGACCATGTTATTTTTTTCCTTTGCACGTTGTGCTGCCCGTTTAAGGTCATTCACTTGCACGAGCTATATTCTTCGGATAGCTGTTTTGCTTGTTCGGCAGCTCTCTCCGAACGTTCCACTTCCCGCATAAGGCTCATAACCGAATCCATTTCAGATTTTACAGTTTTCTGCAAATATTCCAATATATATCAACATATATGTTAAAATTAAGTCTAAAACAAATGCATGTATTCAGGAAGCTAGGCATGTATTAACCATAAAACTGAAACCGGGTATATATATAGTGTACGTACCTTCTTATCTCTAGCATATATAGTCGATAGACATGTCAATAAATTCGGTGGTAGGTATTTGGCGTGAAACGGTGATCATATTTTCCAGCTTAGCAACGTTTTCAAGATCAACTAATGTTTCAGCAAACCCGCCTCCATCGGTCCAGCTGATCGATGAATTGACTAGATCATCATCAAACACGTACAATATATTAATCAATAGATCCAACAATAACTCAAGTATATATATATTCATTAACTAAGCATTCTTAAGACCGACTTAACAAATCTCTTGCTTTTAATTTATATATACATATCTTTATTCACTTGATGAGTACCAGCTAGCTATATATATATTTCCAAGCCTACTTATATAACAACTAATAATGGCTCTAATTAAGTAGTACGAGTAATTAATAACCAAAACTTTTAAACCAACTAGGACAACCCTTTTTTTTTAAGGTAGCAACGGATAAATGGCTAACAACCCCACGCGGATACGTCTACGCCGATTCGACTCCAGGCAATGCCCTAAAGGGCCGTACGTATTTGTTTCAAACCCTAAACGACTTAGTTGGCTTTTAACAAATTAACCTTTGCAAACAATATTTCACATAACTAATTTAATTATACAAGTATCAATACTCCTTGATTTTGTTTATGAATATAAGTGGAAAACATGATATCGATCCACGGTTCTTATAATTGATAACAACTAATTAATTAATTAATTAATTAATTAATAGTTTCGAACCACGCGCCAAGATCAATAGGAGGCCGGTTAAGTAATTACCAACAAAATATATACTAAAAGTTAGAATTCAATACATAATGCATGTACGTACGTAACTTGAATAAATTTGTTGATCAAACTCGAACAACAACAATAATAAAAATCGAACTGCAATTAAGAGTCTATAACCAAAAAACTCACTCGATTTAATCTTTAGGATTTATATATATATATATATATATATATATCATACACATAAGAAAGTTTGTTAGGGTTGTTATATTTGGAATGTAAACCTAGCACATATGTTAGCAAGATTTGATAAGGGATACACCAAAATTACACTCGTATAGTCGGTTTTAGATATCAAATTTCGTTGACTAATCTCATTCGAATTTCCAAGTTTTGCAATATTGCAAAGTGAATCCCTCAACTTAAGCGTTTTAAATCAATTTACTCTTTAGCTACTATTCCATAGTTAATTAATTCATCTGATCTCCTATTAAAAATATCATGTTTTGAGTTTTTAAAAGTCTATTTTTTTTAACTTTCATCTTAAATAATATATATTCTTTTGTGTTAGATAATACGTGATAAAAGTTATATGGATTGATTATGTTTTAAAAGTTGTTTGTAATTGAAGTATTAAGATCAAGCGAATGTATTTGTTATTAAAAGCTATCTAGAAAGGTTTCCAATCAAAAGAAAGAAGCTCATTATTGCCACCAAGAAGGTCACTTTGAGTCTAGAAAAACGAGTAAATTAAGTTTAGGATTTTCAATAATCAAATCTCTTAGGAAATATAATTAAGAATTGACTCATGTACCACATTTTAACCCGTGATAATCTTTGGGGATACAACAGTATATGTTGACTTATTTAGGGCTAAGAATTTTCAAAGCCACAAAAGTGAAGGGACGTGTAATGTGTAGTGGGTAAAACTGGGAGAACTAATTAAGTAAATAACAGCTCAGCAACCCTTGCCGTTTACTCTACGCCAAATGTTTTTGTTGTGTGTTCAATGGGCCGAAGCCTTGGGCTGCTGTTGGTCAAATCCCTATATCACTTTCTTATCTGGGCCTAATTACCAAGTTATCAGCCTAAACAGTAAACACCACTTAAAAAGAATTTTTGGAAAATGATAGATGTTCCTGCAAATCTTTTATAAAATTATGAAATATGGATTTTATTAGAATTTTTAACTTAAACATAAAAGTTCATACTGTTATTGTTAAGAAGAAAATATTCAGGCTATATTGAAAATTCATATTATTGCTTATATTGGGTTTTCGCTTTTTCACGAGCCATAATAAGTCGATAATTTTGTACTTAGAAGTAAAATGCATCCAATCGAAACCAAATTAAAACATTTTTTTTCTCTTTTTATAAGCGTTTATTCTATTAAAGTGTCACTTTTTTTTAATGCTTTTAACACCATAGAATAAATAAGATTGTTTATATCTCATCTCTCATTAAAAATATTTAACCATAAAAGTTGAAAGGAAGGACTTCTTACAGGAGCACAGGAGAACAACCTATATCAAGGATGGTAGCTGACTAGCACTAACAAGAGGGCTATGAAATCTATTGGAGTCTTTCTCATTGGAAGTTGACAACAATTAGGATTAATAGTTGTTAGCTTGTGATTGCAAAAATCCCAATACACTTGGTTGAAAGCTGGTTTCAAAACTGGTCCTTATAAAAAACGATTTTAGTTATAGCATAGCTTGATATAAGAAGCATTGACCTCCATCCCAACTGAATTTTGTTAAATCCCACGCCTGACTATGAAGTGCTTTGAGTTTATCGGGAGATAATATGAGATGGGATGAGATAGTTTGGATTAGTGGTAAACACTTTAGTCTTTGGAGACAGAGGTCAATAGTTTGATTTTCATTTCATACAAAGGCTGGATGTCCCATTTTACCATTAGGTAGAAAACGAAGCAGTCTCTCGACCTTGGTAAAAATAATGTCTGTATACATCTTAACCTTCCTTATACACTGTCGAGATATTGAGAACAAATTTCACAAAAAAATGAAAGTAGACTAGTTTTTTTTTTTCTTTTTATGAAATAGACATTCTTGAGATGTAGGGGAATTTAAAAAGAAAAAAATAAATTAAGAAACATCATAGGCTATATAAACTTTTCCTTCCACTAAAAAATGCTATATAAACATCATAGGCTATAATTTTTCATATATATTTTTTTTTTAATTCTTTAAATAAAATCTCTGAATAAAAAAAATTGTTTTCTTATCATTTCTTTTGTTAACCTTCAAAAAAAAAAAAAAAACCTCACAATGCAGTGTTAAACTCATTGAAATCCTAAACATGCTTTAAGCCGAAGACAGAAGTCTCCACCGAAATGAACCATTTCAAAACCATAAACCCTAAATTCATTTCACATTTTTACTGTTTCCAGTTATGATAATAACGTGACAAATTACAAGCTTCAAATCAAGGTATGTTAATTCACACTAGCCACAAAATCTCATCTTATTTCAGCACACCCAAAACCCAAATTAGGGTTTGGACTCAATTCACAGCATCAATTTCAAGCTTAAAAGTAGTTTGGCGAAAAGACTTAAAACTAGACCAAGCAATTGAAAATGATAAATCTTGGAAACAAGCTGTAAAAGTTGTTAAAGAAGTATTAAATGAACCTAATCAAGTAATCCCTCTTCGTTACTTGGAAAAACGTCGTGAAAGATTGCGTCTCCGTGTTAAAGTTGAAACCTTTTTACCACAAAACCCTTTGCTTTTCGATGTTTATTATGATCGAATTAGACCCAAATCAGATCTTGTTAAGTTTTTGCGTGTTAGTGATCGTCTGCGAAGGGTATTAGATGAGGAAGAAAGGATTTATTTAGAGAATGAGCCTCTTTTAGTTGCGAAACTTTGTAAGTTATTGATGATGGCGAAAAATAATGTAGTTAGTGCAGATAAGTTAGTTCATGTTAAGAGGGAGTTTGGGTTTCCGAATGATTTGTTGACGAATATGGTTCCGAGGTATCCTGAGTATTTTAAGTTAGTTGGGAGTAATGAGGAAGGGAAGTTGTTTTTGGAGTTGGTTTCTTGGAACCCTGTGTTTGCAAGATCGGTTCTTGAGCAACGGGCTGATGAGGAAACAGAGTTGACGGGGATAAAGATTAGGCCCTCGTTTGATTGGAAGTTGCCATCAGGTTTTTTCATTAGGAAGGAGATGAGGGAGTGGATTAGGGATTGGATGGAACGGCCTTATGTATCTCCGTATGAGGATGTGTCAAATTTGGATCAGGCGTCTTTGGAAATGGAAAAGAGAACGGTGGGTGTTTTTCATGAGTTGTTGTCGCTTTCGTTGTATAAAAGGATGCCGGTGCCCATTTTGGGGAAGTTTAGTGAAGAGTATAGGTTTTCAAATGCATTCTCGAGTGTGTTTACCAGGCATTCAGGGTTATTTTATATGTCGTTGAAAGGTGGGATTAAGACTGCAATGTTGAGAGAAGCTTATAAGGGTGACCGGTTGATTGATCGGGATCCATTACTAGAAATTAATGATAATTTTATTGAATTATTGGCTGAAGGACATAAGCTGAGGCAAGAGCCACTAAAGCTTCAGAAACAAGCAGTTCAGAATGATATGGAAATGATGGCAATGAGAAACAGTACATTGACTGATGATGAAATTACCGAAAGTGACGAGCTTTATAGATCCTGAAATGTTCTGCTGCTAGCATTAAAATCATGGTGCCTGCTTTCTGTCCTACCCTTCATGTGTCTTTCAAGCTGGCTGGACTCCCAGAAGAGAATATATTTCCAACTGTGAGTCTAGTGTCTAGCATTTACTTTATGTATGCATGTGGTTTATCTTTTGGGCAGAAGCAACAAATTATACTTGTATAGTAACATTAAGACAATCAAGTTTTATACTTTCTGCAAACACTTGTACACTACTTATAACTGCATGAGGCTAATCATATGTGAATTTGAATTTGGTGTTGACTGTTGAGGTGTTATGAGTACCAAGTACTTACATGTGATGAACTGTCTTAAGAACGAGTTTGCCGATGGAACTAGTGAGGGTTTTGGTGAATAAAGACGTGTTATAGTATTGTAGGGGTGTTTGGATGTGCATTTAGCTGATTATTACTATTTGAAGTGGCATATTCAGTTTTGAGTCTGTCAAGAGAAGACAAGAGGGTGTTGGTCAAGACTTCTTTTGCTGTGATTGCCTAAGTTTTTTCTTTTTTCGTTTTCATATTGGTAGAACTAGAACCCTTGTTGAGACTAGTCGAGATATTATAAATCGATCACTTGGTGGAAAGAAAGCGATTATGAACTATGAATAAATATTCGATTAGTAAGTGTAATATGAGGCTCTAAAAAGAGCTGTTAGTAATGAACCAGGGGTAGCCGTTTACCCAAAACAAAGAGCTGTAAGTTAGGATGACTATGTTTTGCTCTACCGTTTTTGGAATCTTAGTTGCCAGAAGGAGGGCAAACGGACATCTGTGAACGATTGTTGGGTTTTTGCTGGTTGACTAAAGTTTAATTTATTTTTCTTCTTCCAATTTTCGTTAAGTTAATGTTAAATCCAATTCTGGGGAAGAAAGTGAGGACTTAGCTTTTTTCTTGTAAAAGTTAATTATTGTATTTTGATTATATCATAGTAGGCTTTGGCGATGTTAACTATCTCTTGAGAGTATTAAGGGATTCGTGATTATTTGTTGGCCACTTATGTAGTAGCAGATGGCATTCTAAAACTATAATGTGAGTAGAGGTGGCAAGACAGGTGGGTCTGGTTAGAGGTCAAGTTAGTATCAGTGAAATTTGGTCACCCGTGTTGACACATATTCCTCTTTTTTAATTATGGAATGCCTTAATATTACAAAGATAACATCGATACAAAAAGTAAACTTCTGGTATCTTTGAACCCATTTGAACCCTTCCAGTTCTAGCTGACTTTTAACTTTACCTTGACAGATAAAACACTATCCAGATTGACCCATTCATAAGTAACTGGATGAAATTGTCATCTCTGTTCCAGTAAAACAAGCAATCGTAAATGTAGTGGCTAATGTTTGCTGGCCTATCATGTGGGTGCTATATATGAACCTTTTTTTAAAGCTTTCAGTCATGGGTTTATGTAAATTGTACTGATGCAGTGGATATTATAGGCTTGAGTCCTGGAAAGGGATGAAGTCTTGGGATAACATATATGATGTAAATCTTTAGCAGGATAGATGATCGATATGCTTCCATGAATTTTTATATTACATGTGAAATAATCACAATCTGTAACATACTAACAAATAACAATAATACTTAAAATACGCTTTAATTCGACCAATTTCAAACAAAAAATTAAATCATTTGACCAATTTCTTTAGCTAAATTGTTTGATTCGGCCGTGTTTGAGGCTGTTTATTTTAGCATGTCGATGATTGATTAATTAGGTCGGCACCTTATGTGCAGTAACTACATATTTGCTTGTTTACTTCTTATTTACATTACTATTAATTGGCTCGTGTGATTATGGAAAATGAATTGTGGGTTAGCTGAATATTTTATCCTGGTTCCCTGATCGAAGCGGAAAGGCATAAGGCAAAGTTAAATTTTAAATTAATCTCGAAACAAACATTTCAGTTATTATTGCATATTGAGTATCTTCTTTTATTCTTAACTGTCTAGACCGAGCTTATAATTACTCTTATTGTGGAACATGAACCCCCTCCAAAGTGTGCATGGCTAAGATTTGGTATTAAGTTCTACATTTATATATATATAATATCTATTGCTTCTTATAGTAATCTTTCTTTTCCTGACAGCTTTTTTGTGAAGTACGGCAGAGAAGAGTTTTGGCTGTGTTGCATCCAGGCAATTATTCAGTTAACGGTCTATAAATCATCACGCATATGGAATGGAGGTAAATATGTCTCACTTTTAAAAAAATTATTTCACGTAGCAGTTTGTAAAGATACTCATGAAGGTGACATGCTTCACTTTAATTTCAATTTTATTCGTGCTGTAGTTCTTTGTAATTCACACTTGAAGGCACCTACCTACCAAGATCACACGAAATTTATGTATAAATTTCTATTCACAAATGTACTATGCATTATTAGCAATATATACTAGGAGGCTCGAAGCATTATGCAATGATTGTTGTTATGCACCAGACCATGGTCACTGTCAATATTCTAAAATGGGTGGTTTTCACATTATTTCCTGTAGTCACCACGGTACCTATTCCCCCTTTTGCCCCCCGCCCACTCTGTAATTTCCAGTTGGCCCTTGCAAATCAAGCCTGTTCATATCTGCCATCATCACAAATATCTACTTCACCTCCCTCCCCTTTTGCCCCTGTTCGTACACCTCCACCACCTCCACCTGATCATAGTCTCAGCCGCAAACGTAGATACACACATAGATATGGTCATGTACACGGTCACGGTCACGGTCACGATAATGATCATGGTCATGGCCGTGGTCATGATCATGATCGTGGTCATGGTCGTGGTCCTGATCATGGTCATGGAAATGAAAGCGGGCACAATCAAACTTTTGGCCATGGTCAAGGACATGAACACGGGCAAAATCGGAGTCAAGTGCACAAGCATGATCATGATGACCATCACAAGCATAAGCATGGTCATAGACATAGAATGTCACCTGTAGAACAGCAATGCTGTAAGTGGTTAGCTCAGGTAGATGACGAATGTGTATGTGAACTGCTTGGGCACTTGCCACCTTTTCTTATTAGACCTGTTCATGAATACACAGTTAGAGTTGTTGACGCTTGCAATAACACATACACTTGCGGAGCACAATTTAGGATCTAAACTTACATTGATCCTATGTTTTCCCTTTTTATTGGATTCTAGTATAATTGTAATGTTTCAATAATTTTTTTGTTAATTTTGAGTCATTTGAACTATAAGTTTGTTTATGAATTATCTTATAGTTTATCGTTTTTTTTAGTCATGTGTATCTGCCCTGTCCTGTCCTTATAAGGAACATGTACATTTCTAACATTGATCAGACAGAACTGATTCAAAGCTCATAGCTTTTGAATATTGTTTTTATTCTTTCTGATTAAGAGAGGTTGCAAAGTTATACTGTACTTTTTAGAGGTTTGTTTCATGCTCCTCTTTCCCCCTGTTTTTGCTGTAACGGGTACGCTTGAAAATAAATTAGTCCTGCTGGACCAGTTGCTATACGTTCTTTTTCCTAGTCGGGCTTCCTTTTTCTGTGTAAGGGGTGTATTTTATTTTGTTCAACTAAATATGCTTATGTAGCCTCGTATGCAAGCAGAGCTGCTTTTTGATTCTGTAATCTTGGTTTTTGTAAGCATGATTGCACGTTTTGTTGGGTGTTCAATTTTTTTGGAAATTTGGTGGGATTTGGAAATCAACTCAAGTGTCTAGATTGTTGATCTAGCTGTAAAAAAACTAAAAACTAATGCAAGAATCTGATTTGGAGGACATGAGCAGGGATTTGAACCTTTGTGTAGCTGAAGCGGGGTCTTTTGGATGGTGGATATCATAGTCATGTATCAGAAGTAATCATTAGTCCATGTTGGAATTGATAGGTCAAAACCCATTAGCCCACAAGCTTTGTCAAAACGGATCCTGGCATCCAGTTTGTATGGCTAAACGGGAATCTTGACACTGGTGAAATAATAAAGTAAGGTACGGACCTTTAAGCTTGTGTATTTGAAGCTTCCTTTAGAGTGGGTATCAATTGTCAAGACCGCCACTCAATAGAACAATATTCTAGTTTTGGGATAGGACTGTTTTATATGTTCAGAACCTTTGGCGCATATTTATAATGGGTACCACAAACAGAGCTACTCTTGCTCTGGTGGGGTCATATGAACCCACTCAAAACATGATGAATTTTTTTTTTTTTATCTCATTCAATCACTTTCCTAGCTCCCTTCCTGATGGGTGCAAAGATTATGCTCAAGAAACCTTCGGCAGTGTTTCCTTAGAAGAGGGGGGGGGGGGGGGGGGGGGTTAAGATTACAACTAAAATAGTAATCATTGATTCTTAGTTAGAATTGATAGGTAGAAACCTTTACTTCTCACAACAAAAATGATAACAAGTCAGGAAGGGGTGTGACATGGGTCACGGTTATCTATCCCTTGAATCAAGGAAGTCAACCACCGTGTATGAGTATGTTGATATATCGATGCTTTGATTTACACTATTATCCATCTCTTGAATCAAAGAATGAACCAGGTTACCTTATTGTGGATATATATAGTTAGACCCTGGCAAAGTGTCATTTGGGCATGGGTAGGTTATGGGAGATCAGGTGGTGATATGCACATGATAATATCTAGGCGTACACATGTAAGAAGTATATCACATATCATATAGATGTGTAAATCATACTATTGTTGTATATGGCTAAAAGTTATTGTGCACATATCAACCTCTGTAGTTTATACATTTTTTTTTTCAAGTGTAATCATATTACGTTTATGATATTTCTATAAGGATAAGATCTATGTAGCAAACTGCACAAATGCTTGGGTATTGCAAGGAAGAAATTAGGGACCAATATGTATATGACAAAACTTTGAATCTCTAAAAGTTTAATTTACCTTCCCTGCACATAATACAGGTGCTCTTTTTCCCATTTATATATAACTTATTATTAGCTGCAAACCTACAATTTATAGGCCCAAATAAATGCCCATGCACCACAACATCTCCAATGACAAATTATAGTATCCCCTTATCTATAGATAGATTGGAATTTGATTATAGTATTGGTTGGTATAAACCTGAGGACTTTTCAAGAATGTGTTCTAACGTCCCTTTTGTACAGCTAAATGGAATCTTGACTATGGCATAGTGGATGTGATACTCGCGGCTCAATGGACTAAAGGTATCTTATAATGATTGATAGTATAATTTTGGATAGTTACCTTCTGATTGAAGTAATTTAAAATGTAAATAAACCATGAAAAGACTTTCTAATTGACGACGTAATTCAAGATTAAGTTGTATATCTATTCATCTATTCACTTGCGAGAGTTTCAGTGAAATCAAGACGTTATAGTTCGTTTTGTTATTGTCGACTTGTGGGTTCAAATTAAAGCTAAGGTTCTTGGAGTGTATTTGTTTAAGAGGGTCAAGGCTTAGTGAATCTTTAATAGAAAAGGACGTTGATTCTTTGATTTTGAGATGATATGTTGTCTTGCGAAAATCTCAATAGCCAATTAGTATCAGATATAAAACAAAGAACAAGATATAGTATGCTATATAAGGGAGTATTATTCTTTCAATCTAGAATATAATTTGTTACAAAAGGAAGAGAAAAAGTTAAAGTTAAAGATGTAAAATTATACTATATATTTATGTGGTACCATTGAGGCATAGACCATATTATTCCTCAAAGCCCAAGTAATTAAACATGCACCACCAAATCACCAATGCATATGTCAAGATTAGGTGGTCAAGGGGCAAACTTATAAAAACACTTAATTAGCTACCTTATATGCTTTTTGTCCAAAATTTTGTATCTCCCAATATTATCTTGTAACTTGTTAATTCTAGTTCATTTTTCATTCAATAACTTGCAACTGCCATTGCCACCCCCATTTCAGCCTCTCTAATCCCTCTAAGGCCACCGTCAACCGCCACAGAATAGGCCCGAGAATCACCAAAACTGTAAAGGAATTCATCTACAATAGCCAACGCAGGTTGGGACACCAACTTTGCCCACGCCTCATCCGCCTCACAACCCTGTTTCTGAAAGACTTCAGTAGCATCTAACCGATGAACTTTCCAACCTTTAACATTTCGTAACCGGTGGATTTTTTCAAGTTGCTTATAGGCAAGCTTGCATGTGTTAGCCTTTGTTTCCTTGATAGCGGCTTTTAGTAATCTGGAGCGAGTTTTTTCATCAGTAGAAGATGAATATTGGGAACGAAAATATGAGTCGAATTCTGGCACTCCAATGGCTCTACGAATCCCTTTTGAATAGTCGGCTTTCGGGTTGTACATGGTTCTAACTTCCTCCACCATCCCAGCAGCCACCATGCGATCAACACGATCAGATACGAATTGGTTAAGCACCAGCATTGCAACATCAACCCATAAGAAGCAAACATCATACCTGTTTATCATTAACATAACTTTTAGTGGCTATTTTGTAAGTAGCAATAAGTAGTGGAACACATATGCATACATGTAGTGTATATTTCTTGCCAGATATACACACCATTGCTTTTGTAACTGTGGTTATTTTGTTTATTCTTCTATAGAGTAAAAGTATATGTACAAAATAGTGTTGGCTCCGTCACATTTTAGATGTTCTAGTTTGGCTTGTTGTGTCTTTCATTTTCAACTATGACTGTAAATATTTTTTAATGTGTTACATATGGAGTAGCAATGTGAGTATTTACCTTGATCGAAACTCGTAGTTGTCATTGTCAACTAATGCTTCAATGAATGAATTTGATCCACCAGCGATTATGGGCAGCTTTCCTCTCCCAACTATTGATTTCATGGCAAGTGAGGCCATGGTGACGAAGTTACCAGCAGTAAAATCCGCCTCAGGATCAACTATTCCAAGGAGATGGTGTGGCACGCCACGACATTCGTCTTGAGTGATTTTATTGGTAACAATATCTAAGCCTTCATATACTTGCATTTTGTCAGAATTGATTATTTCAGCCGGCACACCGCCAGTGGCAAGGTCAATAGAAAGTCTTGACTTCCCGGTTCCAGTGGCTCCCATTACGATCACCACCTTTTGCTTATGTGGATGGCATTGGAGCACCGATAAGTCCATTCCCGGCGGTATTTGCATTACTGGTGCTTGAGCAGCAGCTAGTCTGCACATCATCATTTTGGTTCTTAATTTGTTATATATATACAAGCAACCAAATCTTGAAAATTAATATATAGAAGGTGGTTGGATGTAGTGAGTTGGGTTGTAGTTCTGCTGATCAGTTGAATTAATTGAAGGAAGCAAGTTTGAGTTGAATTTTAATGGTGGAGCATAAGATGTGTATTTATAGCATGCGAATATATGTGATCAAATCAAATCATAAAATTAGTGTGGATGCATGTGTTAGATTACGTACATACAGTAATATATATGAAATTGTGGTAATATAAATATATGCACACACACGATAGAAGTCCGATGCGGCGACGATTGCGGTAGCGGTAGCGACAAAGTAGTGGTGACGGCAGTGGTGACTGGTGGTGGTGTCGGAGACTGGTGTAGGTTTTTGAGGGGTGTTTGGTATGATAGAATGGAAAAAGGAGAAATAAAATGCGATATATTTTTTCACTAGAGAATGGAGAAGTGAGAATAATTTTCATTCTCTGAATCAATGAGTGAGAATGAAAAACTTTTTCTATTATTTTAATGATGTTATGTGTTAACTTTATGTATTAATTAATTTTTTTTTTTTTATCATATTGTTGATGAGAATATGTGATTGTCAAGTACTTAAGTTTAGATATGAAATCCCTCATATGCTAGTTTTTAATCCATAAAAAACATGTGGACCCACCCATTTATTATTTATACGACAAATATTAAAAATGTCATGTACTTAGGTTTAGATATGGAATCCCTCGTATGTTAGTTTTTAATCTATAAAAAACATGTGGATCCACCCATTTATTATTTATACGACAAATATTAAAAAACTAGAATGTGGGGGGATCCATACCCAACTTTAGATACATAGCAACCACATATTTTTGACTATATTCCATTATATTCATATAATCTATATCTATATCTATACTATATTACGAGCATAAAACAAAAAACAAACTTAAATTTTCAATATTGATTTTAAGTACTTTCCTAAAATGTCTCTTTCATCTATTCTATATTTACCTAAAATAACTATAATATCATTCCTCTTTTTTCAAATCTCAACCAATCATTTAATTTCTCTCTCATTCATAAATTATTTTATTCTTTTAACTCTTTTAAAAATCTTTATAAATCATTTTATTCTTCTAACTCTTTCAAAATCTTTTATCTCAAAAACCGTATATCAATAAATTATAAAAATTATATGAGTGTTCTTAAAATTTCATGTTCTTTCATTAGAGATGTAATTCGATATACTTTCGATGAATTTTTAAATTTGAGGGCGGAGCCCGACGGCTAAGCATTTGGCTATGACACTCTATGACATAAAACCTCCTATGACCTATCACACTCTATGACCTGTCACCCTCACCATCTCACCGTCGCAAAACATGAGTACTTACTCTCGTTTAATATAAAATATGAACATGATAATTTGAAACTTAAATATGCTTTAAAATCTGGAGATTGGTTTGGGGATGTCCTAACTACAATTTTTAGGCCTGTTGTTAACAAAAGCCAGAAGAAAGGTATGTTTGTTTATCTATATGAGCCGCGTGCATATAATTATCCGTGATAAAGGGTGCATAAAGACTTTCTATAGTCAAACTCAAAGTGGACGAATCTATAAGAACAAGAACATCATAAAGCTTGAGTTGTTTTTAGTCTTTGATTCCATCATACTTTCACTAATGGAGCTCAAAGAATAATTAATTACCCAAAAGGTTTTTTGTTTTTATAAGTAAATGCATGAATAAAATTATAGTTCCAGCTAATTATTTAAAGGTAAATGTCACTCGATATAAACTAGATTGTATTAACTGGGATTCCGTCATAGTTGATCAACTTTTAAAGAAAAACAGCCCTTAGATGCCCTGGGTGAAGAATGGGTAAAGTTTCAAGACTAATCCAATTGATCTCGTCATATTCTAATTACTTACATTATTTTTTCTTTTGAAAATGCGAAAGACAAAAAAAAGAGTTACTTTTGAGAGTCACTTAATTACCTAGTTATTAAGAGTGAGAAATTAAAATAAGCCAAACATGGACGAATTTAATACAAATGGGTATTTTTATAACGAATGCTATATCTATAAACATAATACAAACAAATGGTTAAAACACATGTGATATATGGTGTAGACCAATCAACAAAGAGAGAAAAAGAAAGAAAGAGAAAAATGACTTGATTTAATTGGTGAAAGATTTATTTATAATTAGTTTATCAAACTAGCATTTTTTTATTTTTATATACAAGTTAAATTGTCAATGGGGTTGGTGACTCATTAGTAAGGTCTTTAACCCTGTAAAGATTCATTTGGGTTCGAATCCTACTTCTCATATTTGTGTAGTGAATTTATTAACCAACTTTTCTTTCTTCTCATGTGTGGAGGTGTCAATCTATAATAGTCATGGTTCATAAAAACTAACCTCATGTGGTGGATTTATTCGCCATCTAGCAAAACTAACTCGGTACACATAGTCTTGTAGAGTGGTAGTGTAAGTACCAATATTGGTACACGGGACTAAGAGGTTCCAACCGATTTACATTTTTTCTTTATACAGGTTAAATTAGTTTTGTCTATGGCTGTTTTAATTAAGAATTTGATATAATTTTATAGGATTTGGATTTTTAGCTCGATTCCTTTTGAAAATAAAATAGATATTTTTTAACTTATGAAATAACTACATTAGATCTTTATACATCAATAATGTACGTTAATTGTCGCCGCCACCATTTGGTTACGATCACCACCACCACTTCGCGACGCTACCGACATTGTTGTTGTAGGACACGAAAACTAACTCATCTAAAATATTATAAAAGCTTATGTTTGGCTCACAAATTTTGTGATTTAGTTGTGATAGAGTCTTTGGAAAGGCTAAGAGAAAGGATTTTAACAATCCTCGGGAAAACATAGGTATTTCATTCTTTATCAAGATTTATTAGTCACCGTGTTTTTGTTTAAATCATATTTCTTAATGCACCATTATATCTTGTAATCATAGTCGTTCGTCGGCTCATAACTTTTGACTCGACTCGAAAACATGATTACTGACTCGTGACTCGACTCGTAAAAGATAGGACATTTTTAAATACTACATAATATGACATAATTTTATGTATGTGACATCTTTATAAACAAAATTTAAGTTCATTGTCTTAATAGATTTATCAAAATATTGCATATTCAATAATCTTAAGTCATAAACTTATAATTTATCTTCAAATTCGTAATGAAAAGATCAAAACTACATATATTACATACAAAATAATGTACCAATATATATAATATATAGTATTTATAATCATAGTATCAAACTATAATAATTGTAAGTTTGCGACTCGTGACTCGGTCTAAGTTCATGCAGCGACTCGTAAGAGTTTGGACAAAAACGAGTCATCTAGTGAGTTGACTCATTTTGGTGTAAATCGACTCGATCCATAAGAGTAGACTCGTAACTCATAAGAGTTTAACAAGTATATATGCACATAATATTTTAATATATGCCACTGAGCTAATGTTAACCTATCCGCCACCGACCCCTTGTCCTGAGGAGGGTCGTGGTCACCAACTCCATCATCTAGCCTAATGGTCTTATATAAAATTAGGCTTTTACTGATGACAGCCTTACTATTTTAGTACATTAAAATTTGTATTTTATCATGGAAAATTTCGAGGAAAAGTTGTCATTATCATCGTTTTCCATAAAATTAAGATTTGCTGAATAGTATGTGTTTACGTTGTTGTAATGATAGATGCCGCAAGAATAATATCGTTTTATCTGTATTAATTAAATTGATTCTGTAGGATATTCGATCGACCATATACAAACTTTTTCACTAACTTTATTTAATGATTCTTAAAATTTCCGGCTTGCAAAATTTGGAAATTAAATTTGTCTTAGAGCTTTACGATATATTAATTCCCGTACATAGAATCTTCATGTTGCATTTTTTATTTTTTTTTATCGAACTTATGATGATTTGTCTTTATTCCGTCAAATCTTATGCATGTTGACAAGGAACGAATTTCGCTCCAAGCATAAGACAAAAAAACGAATCAAATGTTGAAACTTGAAAGCTTATACCCGTACATACAAAATGTCTGTCGTTAATTACGTACTATCAACAATTTAAATGACCTTTTCTACATTTTTACATATTAATAGACGTGTTGTATGTTTTTTTAACAAAATTATTTATATAATTTTTTTTAATTATTTTTCCACATTGTTTTTTTAGAGTTATATGTTAGTTATTTACTTTTAGCTATATCTTAAAGTAGGTAATGAACTCCAAAAATACAAAATATAGATAATATATTTTTAAGTTTTTATTTAATATTAATATTAATATATATTTTTTGTGACATGGTAGTAAATGTTTGGTCCCAAAAAGTGAAAATTAAATAGTAAAAGTCTTAACTTCAAATCTTATAACTAAAGAGTTTCGGTTGTTAGAATACGGGATCAGAATTATAACATCATTTCCTGATTTAAAGAGGCTATCGGATCAGAATGTCTCATCATCTCCGAATAAACAGGATCTCAACTTTGTCTACAATAAAAGAATTACTAAGCAGATTTAGTTTCCACATTTGTATGTATTACCTCATGTATAAATTGAGGATTAACCTCAATCGTTTGATATATGAAATAAAAGCACAATTTTACCTCATATACGCTGATATGGTATCAGAGACTCCAACCTTTTTCGACTCATCATCTACACAATAAACCCTCAAAAACCAATCTGATCAGTTCTGAGCTACCATGGCCGGAACTGGCAGCCTAGAAAAAGACTCCGAATTAATGCTTCAATTAACAAATATGTTACAAAACAACAATCACCAATCACAGAACCCAAAATTGTCCGATAATCTACAAATCAACCTTAAATTAAATAGCCAAAATTACCCGTTATGGACTCGAATGATCCGGGTTGCCATTGGCGGAAAATCAAAAACCCTTTTAAATCATTTAACCGAATCACCACCAGAAAAAGCATCATCAGAAAAATATGAAATTTGGGAACAAGAAGACCTTATTGTCTTCTCGTGGCTTATCCAAAATATCGAACCAACAATTGGCAGAAATCTGATCGAATTTGCTACCTCCAAGGAACTCTCAGACGCACTGGTCACTACTTACAGTAGTGGTAAAGATAAATTACAAGCCTTCAACCTACATGTCAAAGCTAATGACATCAAGCAATTAGAAAAATCATTAGAAGATTTTTGGATCTCGTTACAAGGTGTCTGGGGAGAAATAGATCGCATAGATCCAAACCCCATGAAGTGTTCAGATGATATTAAAACATATGCAAAGATCAGATCCGAGCAGAAATTATTTCAATTTCTGAACGGGTTAGATCAACGATTTGAATCCATAAAAAGAGAGATTCTTCGTGTTGACCCGCTACCGACAACTGAAGCCGCCTATGCCACCATTCGGAAGGAGGTCGCTCACCAGAATATTATGGGAGCAACCACCAGTGTTTCACAGGGCATCGTCGCCGGATTAATGGCCAAGGAAATGGATGGTTCAAGCTTTGCAACAAAGGGATACAACCGTATCGATGAGAGGAAGAAATCTGTGATTTAAGATGATAAATCACATCTTCAGTGTGATGAATGCAGCATGTATCGACACACTAAAGATCAATGCTTCGAGATTATTGGATACCCAGATTGGTGGACCGACAATCACAAGTCGGCGAGCAAAAAGGTAACCAAGAAGAGCTATACTCCCAAATCTAACACCATCAACCTTATCGCCAAGTCTAGCACCACCAAAGAAAATGATGGATGGCGAACAGAAACTGGATTCGGTGGTGTAGCGACGGCCGGAGAAAGTGGTGGAGAAGAAGGGTTTTCGGTCGTGGCAGGTAAAGAAAAAGGGGGGGTTAAATCTTTATGACCCTAATTTCTCTCACTTACCTAATTTATCTAACCTACCGTATAAATATGTATATACATATAAAAAGACAGGTAAGGGATTTTATAAGTCACATGGGCCAAGTACATATGGGCCGAGTTGTCTGGGCCAAGTAGAAAAACAAGGGGAAGCCCATATTGTTAAATCCGGTTATAATAAATCAAATGGGCCACGGAATGAGTCATGGATCTTTGATTGTGGTGATACCGACACTATGACTTATGATTCATCTGATTTTTCAGTTTTTTCAAAACGCAAGAGAACTTATATTAAAGTTGCAAATAAACAAAAAATGGTGGTAAAAAATGGTGGAACCGTAAAAATTTCCCCAAACATCAACTTAACCAATTGTCTCTATGTTCCGTCTCTGTCACATAAACTTTTATCAATAAGTCATGTGACAAAGGAACTTAATTGCTCAGTTCTTATGCATCCACACTTTTGTCTTTTACAGGATATAAGGACGGGACGGATTATTGGGTGTGGCACTGAGAGAGAGGGACTGTACTATGTTGATGAAGTTAATGAAAGTGGGAATGTGATGTTAGCTCATGGAACTGATGAAAGAGAAGCTTGGTTATGGCATAGAAGACTGAGACATCCGTCAGTTAGTTATTTGCATACTTTTTTTCTGAAACTTTTTCCTTTAAATAACCCAGTTTCTGTGAGGCATGTATTTTAGCCAAAAGTCACAGGCAAACCTTTAAACCATCTAATACTCGAGTTGAAGATCCTTTTTCATTAGTTCATTCAGATGTGTGGGGTCCAGCTCCAGTTATTGGAGGTCAGAATTACAAATATTATGTGATTTTTGTTGATGATTGCACTCGCATGACTTGGATTTATTTTTTGAAAAATAAAGCTGAAGTTTATGATAGATTTACTGTTTTCTATACCATGATTTAGACTCAGTTTCAAATATCTATCAAAATTGTTAGAACAGATAATGGGGGGGGAATATATTAATTCCCAAATGAGTTCTTTTTTCCAATCTAAGGAATTATTCATCAAACAACATGTCCTCATACTCCTGAACAAAATGGTGTGGCTAAAAGAAAGAATAGGCTCTTGGTAGAAATGACTAGGGCTTTAATAATCGAGTCATCTATGCCTAAAAATTTTTGGCCCGAAGCTTTAGCAACTGCCACCTATTTGATTAACCGGTTTCCTACAAAAATCCTAAAAATGGAAACTCCCTTAAAAACACTCTACAAATTTCATACACTTCCGCCCAGCCTTACTCTCCCACCCAAAGTTTTTGGATGTAAGTTTTTGTTCATATTCCAAAAACTTATCGTGACAAACTTGATCCTTGTGCTGAAAAAATGTGTTTTTGTGGGGTATGGGGTTACTCAAAAAGGATATAGGTGTTATCATCCACAAACTCGTCGTATGTTTACTACGATGAATTGTGATTTTCTTGAGACCAAGTACTTTTACTCCCTGCAACACAGTGGTCAGGGGGAGGAACAATGTGGCACACTGAGTTGGTTACAGTTTTCTTCTGTTGGAAATTCCACTTCAGTTGATCCAATGAATGAAGAACAATCCTCTATTCAAAATGAAGAACAGTCCTCTCCTCGAAGTGTCAACGAAAATACAGTTCCGACCCTGATATCCGAGGTAAGTGATTCTACACCTAGTCATTCCTTGAATAATTTTGAAAGTGATTCAGATAATATGCAAGACTTTCCAGATAATAACGTACAGGCAGGTGTAGAAGAAGTAGTTCCGGAGAAATATGTACTTCCTCCTACATTGCAGAAGGAAATATATCTGAAAAAGCAAAAGCATTCATCGCAAAGCTATATTCAGAAACAATTCCGTCAGGAGTAGAACAGGCCTTGAAATTAAAAGAATGGAAAGCTGCCATGGATACTGAAATGGATGCTCTATTAAAGAATGATACGTGGGACCAATGTCTTCTGCCACAAGGAAAGGAACCAGTAGGATGTAGGTGGATTTATACGATCAAGTATAAGCCCGATGGTACCGTAGAAAGATATAAAGCCCGGTTGGTTGCCAAATGATACACTCAAACATATGGGATTGACTATTCAGAAACCTTTTCTCCAGTTGCGAAGTTAGATACAATAAGGGTTCTGTTCTCAATAGCAGCAAAACAAGGTTGGCCGTTTCATCAGTTTGACGTAAAGAATGCCTTTCTACACGGAGAATTAAAAGAAGAAGTGTATATGGAAGCACCTCTAGGATTCTCTCATGATTTCAAACGTGGGGAAGTTTGTAAGTTGAAGAAATCCTTGTATGGCTTGAAGTAGTCTCCTAGAGCATGGTTTAGAAGATTTACTCTAACAATGAAAAAATATGGATACAAACAGAGTAACTCCGATCATACCTTGTTTCTCAGTCATAAAGGAAATTCAGTGACATGTCTGATAATTTATGTTGACGACATGATTATTATTGGGAATGATGAGAAAGAAATTAAGAAGCTGAAGGAAGCTTTATGTTCAGAATTCGAGATGAAAGACTTGGGAAATCTTAGATATTTTCTTGGAATTGAAGTTATGAGGTCAGAATGAGGGATTTTCATTTGTTAGAAAAAATATATATTAGATCTTTTAGATGAGACATGGATGATTGATTGTAAGCCTGCAGATACACCCATGGTCATTAATTAGAAATTGTTTATGAAAACAGAAGCCAGGCTCACTGATAAAAACAGGTACCAACGGTTGGTGGGTAAACTCATTTATTTAGCTCATACTCGCCCAAATATAGCTTATGTTGTTGGAGTAGTGAGTCAGTTTATGCATCAGCCTCAAGTAAATCATATGGATGCGGTTCTACGGATTGTCAGGTATCTTAAAGGGACTATAGGTCATGGAGTGCTATTCAAGTCAAATGGTCATCTTCAAATTCAAGTATATACAGATGCTGACTGGGCAGGAGACAAAGGAAATCGGAGGTCTACTTCGGGATATTTCTCTATGATAGGAGGGAATTTTGTGACATGGAAAAGTAAAAAACAAAAGGTCAAGTGTCGAGTCTGAATTCAAAGGAATAGCTAGAGGCTTAGCAGAAGCACTTTGGTTGAAAAAGCTTGTATCGGAAATAGGTTTTGCTCCTAAAGGAAGTATTAAAATTATGTGTGACAATGAAGCTCTGCTATCCAGATCTCAGAAAATCCAGTACAACATGACAGAACCAAGCATGTGGAAGTAGATCGTCATTTCATCAAAGAAAAGATTGAAGATGGGATTATCAAATTACCGTTTGTGAGATCTGAAGATCAACTTGCCGATATCCTAACCAAAGCAGTAGGAACTATTTCTTTTCACAAGTATCCAAGCAAGTTGAATTTTGGTGATCCCAACACTCAACTTGAGGGGGAGTGTTAGAATACAGGATCAGAATTATAACATCATTTCCCGATTTAAAGAGGCTATCGGATCAGAATGTCTCATCATCTCCGAATAAACAGGATCTCAACTTTGTCTACAGGAAAAGAATTATTAGGCGTATTTAGTTTCCATATTTCTATGTATTACCTCATGTATAAATTGAAGATTAACCTTAATCGTTTGATATATGAAATAAAAACACAATTTTACCTCATATACGTTGATATCGGTCACTCATGATAAAACTTTGAAAGAAAACCAAAACAATTAACAAGTTATGCACAAATAACAAAGTGATTTTGATGCTTAATTACTTGAAAATTATTTTGAAATCAAAAGATACTCTGATTAGACTTTATAAATTTAAATTAACGACTCATATTTTTTAAATAACTTGAATCGTACGTGACTACCGCATTAGTGGTATAAATCTTAGAATTTTTTGAGTTATGGCTACATACACGTACAATATTTCAATAGTTTGTGAAAACAAATTCCTCATTGTAGTTTCAAGTTGTAAAAGAAAGTTGTGTGTGGTGAAAATAAATTCCTCATTTGTAGTTTCAAGTCTTTTGAACCTGGCCAGTACTATAACAAATGTCGCTACCCAGTTGGTAGACTCTACATGCCGAAGTCCAATATGTATTCGACTACTTAATGATCTAAAAGAAAGCAGACAACATCCACCCAATATTCTTGTTGCTACCAGATTAAGCATCGTCATGACCAACATTGATAGATCACTCGACATGACTACTATTAGATGGGTATCAACTTCTTATGTATATGTCAACATGAAAATTAGTAAAAGGTAAAAAAAAAAATTAAAAAAATGTATCGAGTTATCTGGGGATAGCGAATCATTTTTTGACTGAAATGTAAAATCATAACTTGTTTTTTTTTAGTCCGTTTCAACCCCATTTCTCCTGACCACCATAGAAAATTGCTCAAAATAAAGTTCGAACTTAAGACTTCTTGTGAGAAAACAAGGTTTTTAATTGCCACTATGCTATTCAGTATTTGGTAATGGTTATGTGTCCACACGTGAAGAGATAAATTGATTGATAATATCTAAATGCTAAACTAAAACGTGCTTAATAACTTGTTTAACTTGGTAGTAACTATCATGATCAGTTGATCACTTACTAATGATATATACACTTGACAATGAAATTTAACCGATCAACCAAACACCCCCATCCAGTTTCCAAAGTGACAATTGCGATGAAAAAGCGAAAATACCTTCTAAGTATAGTAAAATCCTGCATCACACGATTCACACCCAACTTAAGAATAGCCGCTTGGTGTTTGACCAATGTCAATAAAATAGCTTCATTATTCATCAATCAGTCATGCGACTGTACTTATCATATAATCTATCACTAAACAAATTTAGTAACATTAATTATTTAAATAATAGAAATCCTTATCATCATCATCGTTATTATTATTATATGGAAAGTAAATATGAGACTATTAGGCATGCAACTTAACATATTATTTTTTTAATACTTTGAATAAATGTTTGACCCCCATGTTTATTATGGTTTAAAAATTGGTGTGTGTGAGGAGTTTTTCACCCAACTTAGGTGTCTAACAATCTCATATTCCCTTCCCTCTATTATTATATGGGGTAAATTACACAAATTATACCTGAGGTTTGTTCGAAACTACACTAGTCATACCTACAATTTAAAAATTACGCGAGACGTACCCATCATTAAGATTAAGAGGGTGTTTGGGATTGCGTTATAAACTGATTATCTGATTATTACGTTTATAAAACGCAAATAATCTAAAAAAGTGTTTGTATGAAAAAGTGATTATTGACTATGAAAACGCAGTTTTGGAGAAGCATGTACCAGCATGTTTTTTCAAAACGCAATTTTAAAAACACATAATCTATTTTGAAAAAACAGATTTTGTTTTGTAAAGGCAATATCAAACACCCCCTTAAGATAGCTAGGTGCTTAACGACATGTTGATTTTATAGTTTGTAATTAACTGGAAGTTTATTTAGGCGTTAAAAAAACAGAAGTTTATTTATTGTTATATATAATGATCTCTTAACAGTATCATATCGGTTGATTCAGGTATAATGGTATATAGCATATCTTTTATTATACTAAAACACAGTTGCTCTAATAATTTATCGACCAATCATATTTATCAATTTCTTTAAAATTTCAGTTTTGACTTTTTATTATTATATATAAAAACTAGATTAAACCCGCACGTTGTGCAGGACTAACTAAGAACATAAATAAAAAATACAATTGCAGATAGTTACATTATTATTAATAATAATAAAATATGTCTAATTACGACTGATTCAAACAATGAAATTATAGTTTATGAATATATGATATACGTCAAATATGTTTATTTTTTTTGAACGACAAATATAATACACTACTAAATTACACCATTGTCAAGGATTGAACCTTGGCCTACACTCCAAAAGGCAAGACTCTCTAACACCCCACCTAAATGGTAATAACTACGTTAAATATGTAGTATAACTACATCAACAAACAAATTACAAACAAAACTATACAAACTCTGGGTGAAAACAATAAGAAATTGATATTTTTTAAAAACCAATTTTATAAACAAGAGGCTAATAGGGTGAAAAAGGCTCCATTAATTGATCGCAAAAATACAATTATAAAAATAAGAAAGAAGTTTTAAGCGACTCGCTAGGTCTAAGCGAGCTAGAAGTGATCCAAACTCGCTAGCCAGAGTTTGTAGGCTAATTATACGAGGTGCAACAGCTGATCAAAAAGCGAAGAATCGAAGATAGGTTGTACTACATTTTTTTTATTAGAGCGCTCAATAAAATTAAAATTATAATGCTAAAAAAATGATTATCTTTCTTTTTGAAATCATGATTGACATACACCATTGATAATGATATCTAGATATAATCGCACTAAATTGTAAAAATAATTAGGTGGCCCATTAAGAAAAGATAACGATAGTTGCGATGAATGATACTTTGGTCACTTCTAAGCGAATATTTTTAGTGCCATCAATTGACTTATTAGTTTAACTATCTGTTCTTAACGTATACTACTTTTTCAATCTTAATAATATATTTATTTGGGAGAAACTATGTTTTTACTTTTTGGAAAAGAAAAATTAATAAATGAACACATCGTATAATTCACTTTTTAGTTTTATGGGTAGTATAAACATTTTAGAAGATAAAAAATTAATGATGTAAATTAAATTATTAAGGGTAAAGTGGTTATTTTGTTTGTTTTTTTCTAACTGTTGTAACAAAAATATAATTTTATACCGAAAAAAAAGTATATAGTATAATAAAGAATGATGTAGTAAATAGACTAGTAGAGTAGTAGTTAATGTATGTTTTGAATTTAAAATAAAAAATAAAAATAGAAGGTTTAAAACAAAGAAAAAACCACTAATGATGAGACTCTTCGATGGTCATTTTCATTACTTTGTGTTTGTACTTTGGTAGTTTTTAATGCAAAATTAGGAAAGAAGAATGCTCGTTTCTTTGATTCACATTTTTGGCAAAAGTTATTTGTCTTTTGTAATCTTTGGCGTGTGGTTTTCTAATCATTATATTATGGGCTAAAAGCTTTTCTTTATCAAATCACGCATTAAAATTAAAATTCACATCAAATCTTTAATAAATTCATAATCAATGATAAGTTAGTGTAGTGGTTTGAAGTTCCCTATTGACTTATAGGTCTGAGATTCAAATACCAATTGGGTATTTGAAATAGGAATTTCTATTTAGAAGGAGTTTTCTATCGCGGATCCAATTAAGACAATGTATGTTAAACCTCTCACTGTCGAATCGCGACATGAAGTTTCAAACGAAATTCACCTATAAAGATTTAATACATAAGAATTCACGATTGTCATTCTTTAATGTATCACTATTGTATTTAATAAAGCTCAATAACCTTTCAAATTGATAAAGTCTTTAATAAATTAATTTACAACTAAACTACGCCACGTGTAATGCATAGTGATTGGTTATTGAACTTCAAGTTAGAGGTGAGTTTGAGTCGGCTTGAGTCAGTTTTGGCTTAAAATTGAAACAAAATCGATTCGTTCGCTTTGTAAAAAACCAGAATTGTTGGATTCGGTTCGGTTAGTTGGTTTTATGGTTTAGTTTGGGTCCTTTTTTTTTTCATTTAGATTATTAAGTTGTAAATTGAAAACTGTACATCCAAAAACAGAGAAGATTGAAAATCGACAATCAGGACGCAACATGCCTAGCATGATACTCACAGAGGCTCTAGAAAGTCATTTAAAGAGATCCAACACATGTCCATTAAACAATGTAAGAAACCCGGATCATTGGATTTCCCTTAAGAGTTCCACAAGTAAGCTTGTCACCTTCCGTTTTCTTATTTTTGCTAAAGAGCATTTTTAAAATCATATGTATATTTTATAGTTTTGAAAACTTTAAACGAATGCATAAAATGTTGAAAGGCTACGTGATACAACTCCTGAAAGAATGATTGAACTTTGTCTAATTTTCATTAAGTTTTAATTTTTAGCATTAACATATTTAATTCAATTACCATATATAAGTAATAGATTAAAGATAAAATAAGATAAATATAAAATAAATTAAATTATAAATGGCTTTTGGTTCGGTTCGGTTTTGGCGGTCGTTTTTTGCATATTAAACAGAAATCCGAACCGATCCATTTGGTTTTAGAAAACCAACAATCCATTGGGTCCGGTTTTTGATTTTTTTTTGTTTTTATCGGTTTTTAGTTTTTTTGTTCGATTTTGCTCGCCCATACTTCAAATAGTATATATAAAACAGTGGGTGGCCAACAGTCGACTTCACGAACTGTCAATTTTAAGGTTTAATGTATGGATGTATTCTAAATTGCAATTTTATTTGTTGATAGAATATTAAAACTTGAATACAATTAACCCAAGCTACAATAATACCCATGTTAAGAATGTTGGTTACATTATAATAATAATTTATCATTAAGTGTGTTGAATATTAACTTAATACTTGTAATCTATAGTTATGAAATGTAATAGTATTGATTTATCGGAACATTATTTTATATATTTTGTGCGTACCCTATGTTATCATTTTCTTAAACAAGTTTTTGGTTAGCGATATACATCATCACTACACTTCACATATAACTGTAGATTCCTATACCCGTCTTACCGATTGTTCGTAAAAATTATGTGATATCGTATGAACCATCGTAATAGTGGAGAAGGACACATTCTTGCGGTTAATGTAATGTCGTCACAATAGTGGCCTGAGCGTTTGTCATGTGTGGACACGTATCATAAAAATGAGACGTTGGATTCGGTGGCGGAGGAAGTGAATGAATTAAGGTGGTCATCACCCCACATTCAATTAAGTTTTTTCTGGTAATTTATTATTATTATTTTTTACATTAGACCCAACCAAAATATTAGATCCCGACTAAATTGTAAGAAAATAAATAAATCAGGCCCCCTTTCCTAGTAACCCTAAACCTGTCACTAGGGATGTGTATGGGTCGAAACCCGACCCGACCTGCGAAAGCATGAAAAAAGGAATCGTGACTCGGCCCGTGAAAGTCCGGGTCGGTTTGGGCGGGTCACGGGTTCCTTGATTTCTTCACAACTTTTTATTTTTTGGCTTCATCCGACCCGACCCATACAACCCATGACCCGCGAATGCATTAAAAAAGTGACCCGCGACCCGGCCTGTTAATGTTTCGGGTGGATCGGTTTAGGCCGGTTTTGGGTCGGGGCACGGGTTTCAGTCCAAATGTTCATCCTTACCTGTCACTGGTTGGATTCAAATACAAACAAAATTTTCATTAATGTGGTTTATGTGATTTATATCATAGTATCGATCATACATCAAGCACACCATATATAAAACGTTTAATCAAACTTTGCAACGGCTAAAGAGTTAGAATTATCTTTGTTTTTTTCCTTATATATGATGTGAATCCATTATCTTTGTTTTATTGAACACGTAACATGTACTATCAACATATCACAAATTAGTGTGGGTCACTGGGTCTGGTGACTCATATAAGATTAGATCATAAGATAATCAACTTTTTTACAGTTATGTGATTTGCTTATATATAAATGGAATATTAATTTGGAGAATAGAAAAGCATGATTTGACGTAAAAATTTGTCTTATTTTTACTGTTGGCATGGGCTCTTTGTATTTTCTCCCCTAATCATATATAAAACTGAGTGACTTCATGTCAACATTTGATCAATCCAATCCATATTAAAAAAATAATATAAGATGACAGAGAAATAACTAGCCAGCTAAGAGAACTGAAGTGATCAATCTCCAATTCTCCATTCACTTCAAAACTTTACCAAAATAATCATTGTGATCATTTCGACTTCATAATAATTGACTAAAATTAACTCATATATATATTAATCGACGGTTAAAAATGAAAAAAGAAAATCACAACAATAGCTAATTTTCGTTACGATCGTACCAAAATAGCCAAGGTTTTTTGAATTATTACAACATAACCAACAAAATCGCAACAAAAAATGAAAATCGCAACAAGAAAATCAAAATCGGAACAAGAAATGCTAAATCGTAACAAGAAATACCAAAATCGCAACAAAAAATGTCAAAATCGCAACAAGAATTGTAAATAGCAACAAGAAATGGAAATAGCAACAAAAAATGGCAGTATTTTTTTTTTTTTTACAAGTTTATTTTAAAAGTAAGATTTCTTAGTTTTATGTCATGTTTCAATATAATGTCATGTTTTCAATTTAATGTAATATATTATGTTTCAAATTTTTGCAAACTAAAGCATAGAATTAAATTACATTATTTTAATCTGTGTACGTAATTGTCATGTAAAAAACAGGTGTTAAACTATTAAAGAACCACGTTTCATATTAACTATCACTTTCCTGATATAGAGTACAGAAACCTTCGTCTTATGTTTTTTTGAAAGGTGTGGATCATTTGCTCGTAATATAGGATCTAGTTTATGTTGTTTTAATCGGGTCCGCGCTAGAAACCCTCCTCAGGAGGAGAAACTCTCAACTAAATTGCCCAAAGATACGACATTTAATTGCGATAAAACCTTGTCCTCTCTGCAAGACTCAAACCTGCTTCACTGAAATACTTTGTCAAAATTCCTTGAAATGTCTTTTTCGTGTCTCGAACTTAAGACCTCCAGTTATGTATATTATTTATGAATACATTTACTCTTTATATCTATATGCTTTAATATATGTCTTAACTTCCATCAGGAACCTCTGGATCTAAAATGTGTTGTTGAGGAACCATTTTCAACATTTAATTCTAACAGGAAGTCTGCGTTACGTATTCAAAACATGACATAAAACATTACATTAAATTGAACCATGACATAAAACTAAGGGGAGAGGAGTGGTCACGGTATGGATGGTGGCATGCCCATGCCGCTGGCTGCACACCGCCGCCATCCCTTCGGCATGAGGACAGCATGGTGGTGAACGGCATTAAAGCCCGGCAAGTCATGGCACATTTGAACGTTGGAGAGGAGCGGAGTGGGGGGTGGGGTCCAGCAAATTTGACCGTTGAACACTATTAAAAAATAAAATAAAATTTCCCCTACATCTTTATCTATAAATACACATCATTTTTAACAAAAAAATCACCAAACAAAAAACATATCTTCACATTTTCACTAAAACAAACACCACATTACTAAAAAATGGATTCCTCTTCCTCATCTTCTCCATTTTATGTTCCCCGGAGTTAGACGAATCGTCTACGGGGAGTACTTTTGAGTTCTTTAACCAAGTGTACGCCGAGCTTGAAGATACCGGCACCTCTACCGACACTCGTAGGTATATCGATCGAGACCGGGAAGAAGCTCACGCCATACTAATGCGTGACTACTTCGTTGAAGAATCAAAGTTTGACGAACCATTTTTTGGTCATCGTTTTCGCATGAGCAAGAGGTTGTTTTTGAAGATTGTTGGTGATATTGAAGCCAACTTTAGTTACTTTCAAGAGGGGTACGACGCACGGGGTAAAAAAAGTTGCACTGCTCTTCAAAAGTGCACATCGGCGATCAAGCAACTGTCTACGGGTGAACCTTCAGACACGTATGACGAGTATTTATGTATGACTGCTAGAACTTCACGCGAGAGCATGGAGTACTTTTGTGATGCGGTCGTCAATTTGTATCAAAAGGTGTTCTTACGTAGGCCTACATCTTATGACTTGGCTCTCATCACACAAGCTCATGAAGAAAGACACCACATTCCAGGAATGCTTGGTAGTCTTGATTGTACACACATCGAATGGAGGATGTCCCCTAAACACTTAAAGGGGCAATACACGAGGGGTGATCACAAGGTATCTACTATTATGATTGAGTGTGTTGCTTCTTATGACTTGTGGATTTGGCATTCGTTTTTCGGTCCCGCTGGATCGAACAACGATGTCAATGTTTTGCAGCAGTCACCGTTGTTTCAAAACGAGCGTAATGGATCCACGCCAGACAGTTCATTTAGCGTAAATGGACATGAGTACAAGCGCGATTACTACCTTACCAATGGAATCTATCATAGGTGGGCTGCGTTTGTTAAAGTTTATCCTCATCCAGTGGAACAAGATGAAAAAAAAATTAAAAGACTACAAGAGGCTGCAAGATAGGATGTTGAGCGAGCCTTTGGTGTTCTCAAGGGAAAATGAAAGATCTTGGACCGTCCCCTCCGGCTATGGACAAAGGAGAAGATCAAAAAAGTCGTCGCTGCGTGTACTATACTTCACAACATGATCAACAAAGACAACGGGCGGGCGATATCACCGGTTCATATCATGGATCCACCGGTGCCAAGAGTTTATAACCCGGAAGCAAACCGGGAGATAATGGACGAGAACGTGCATCATCGGCTCCGATATGATCTCACGGCGCATGTATCGGCTTTAGACTTATCATTTCTTGACGATCCAGCGATGCAACCACCATCAGTTGCGAGTTTGATTTAGTTGTCTTCATTTTAGAAATTTAGAATTTAAATTTATGTACTTTTTAATTTATGTTTATGTAATGTTTAGTTTAATTTGAATGAAATATTTGAAGTTTTTATTAAAAAAGAAAGTGTTTGATTAAATTAAAAAAAGAAAAATTTTTTTTTGGGAGGGATGGGAAAGTCATGAATGCCATTAAAAATAGTTGGGAGAGATGATTGGGAGGGATGAAAAGGAAAATTGGGTTGAAGGTATTTGATTGGTGGAATTTGGGAGGAATGAGAATTTGAGCCACATGACTCCTCTTTCCCTAAAACATTACAAAAAATCTTATCCTAAAAAATCTTACTTTTTAAAAGACAAAATCACAAATAAAAAAGGAAAAAAAGAAAAAAAACATGGCATTTTTTATTGCGATTTTGGTTTTCTTGTTGCGATTTTGTTGGCTATTTTGTGATAATCCAAAAAAACTTGGCTATTTTGGTTCGATCGCAACGAAAATTAGTTATTGTCGCGATTTTCTAAAAGGAAAAACGCATACTAACCGATCGAGGTATCTGTTAAAGTATTTAACTTTATTGATACGCGAAATGCTAAATATATGTAGCTGACTCATTTTTCTATATATTTTACAAATTTTAATTCTATATAAACCCCAAACGTGTTTTGCAAAAACAAATTAACTTTTTCATAATCCCAAACAGTTATGTATAAAATAAAGAGCCATAAAAAATTATCGGATATCATTCATTAAATATATTTATATTTGTTATATTGGGTGTACACTATGCTTGTATAAGGTTTATTATAGATTTCTTTTTTCAAGAACCCTATGAACTTTTAAGTTTTTTTGAACATATAAACTTTTAATTTATATGCTTAATTGGAGTAATATTTTATTTTGTTGTTTTTTCCTACAAGTGGCCCGAGCCTATATGGGGTATTATAAAAAAACAATTTAGGGGTGTTTGGTAGGAAGAAATCATAGAGAATAAAAATGCAATAGAGAATAAAAATAGTGCGAAAGAGAATGAATTTCGTTATTTGGTACACACAGAGAATGGATATATAAAAAAAATAAAATTTTAAATAATAATACATTTATTACATATAACATCTTTAAAAAATTTTTTTTTTCTATTCTCACCCATTCTCTACAATTCATAGAGAATGGAGAGAATGAAATCGATTCCCCTTTTTCCTTTCTCATTCCCTTTCTCCATTGCAAACAAACAAGAGAAGTCTTTTTCATTCCCTTTCTCCTCTTTCCATTCCATCATACCAAACACCAGTAAAAACCACTAATTAACTTGTTTTCCCCAAGCTTCCACATAAATTTTTTTCATTCATTTTGATACTTTTACAGTCAAGCTCTAGGCAAGGTAGTGTTTAACTTGTAGATTTCATCTTTTATTTGTATAAAAATTGACTAATTCTTATAAATATTAGTCTAAAAATCTATATAATCATAATATGATGACAAGTGACAAAATCAATGGATGAAGTTACAAAAAGAATCAGTGAAATATACCTAGTGAAATATACCTGGAACCATTTTATGAATTTAGAAGAGTTTTTAAGTTAATTTAGGAAAATATATCATTTTCTTTTTTATATATTTGTTTATGTATTTATATTTGTACTCTTGTACTATTTAGGCCTGTGTGTAACTAACTAGCGGTCAATTTTGTTAATAAAATTTTCTGGCTTTCTGAAAAGGAAATGATAGCCTCACAACACAAATTAGTCATCCATAACATATGTATATATTTTACTGTATAGTGTACAACTATGTAAAATATTAATTGTTGTGCACGATTAATTTGTGTCATGGAGATATTAATTCCCTTTTGAAAAAGATCATAGTAAAGGAGAAAAGGATTAGTGAGGGTACTTGCATGTGGCTGGGACGGGGCAGGGCAGGCGTGCGCATGGCATTTAGTTTACCTTTTCATCTAATAATTACTAGCGCTATAATAAAAGCAGAAAAATAAATAAATATTACTTTAAGTTGTGCATCAAACAAGTCCGGATTTTATCTTGAAAACTCAAAAAGTAAGTGCTTATAATGTACATATCTGGGGTTCAGATATAAAACGTTGGATTGATCTTCTTCTGGTTAAATACGCAAACTTTTTTCTATTTTTTTTAAATGTCAAAACATTATAAGTGAAAGTAAGCGGCATCTAGTGAATACCGAAATAAGAGGTACAATTACAATTATAATATCTAGAATAAACGACAATGAAACAACGCTACCTAGATACATCTTGAGATTTGGACTGCGAGAAATGCAAAACAGGGTAAAAAACTCGCTCCAATTACGAGGGTGAAAAACGAGAAAAATCCCCACTAGCAGGAGCTGATCCGCCGATTTTCACCTGTGATGTTTTTGATACAAGCCCAAATAATTCTCAAAGAAAAATAAACGATAGCCCGAAATTTCATCAAAACACGAAAACCCGAAAGGAAGATCTAACCGAAAGCAAAACTTATCAATTGGTTTTGGAACCACTCATCCGGCGATACATAAACTTACTTACATTTGCTTGTTAGTCCACAAATGTGATTGAGAAACAATGACGTCAAATGAAACAGAAAATGATAGCCTCAATGTAATTTTAAAGTACTGCAAACTATTGCGTAATAGATTATATTGTTGATGAAACATAAATATTTGATATGAAAATTTAAAATAACAATAATCGATTAAACATTTAAGTATATATGTAAGTAATTAAAACATGACAAAGCAATACAAATGATTACAAAAAGCAAATAAAAATAATAATAAGAACATCTGAAATAAGAATAAAAAAGAAAACTCAATACGTATACTCTTCTGATGAAAAGGTGTACATATTGCAGTACTGATGAAAAAGGGCCCTTTTAGCTATATCAATGTGATAAAAAAAACTGAACAGTTCGAAAATCTATTGTTATTGTATTGTTGTAAATTTATAAATCGATAGTGTGGACTGATATAGTAATTACGCCCTATCTTATTTTTGGTCCTTGTATATAAACAGGCCTATAGTTACACCCATATGGATATCAGGATATGTGATTAGTTGGGCTGGCTCGGGAAGGTTTAATCTAAACCTAGGCCCATACATTTTTCTGATATTTCTGAATTCTTTTATTTATATTTTTGAAATTAATCGAGGCATTCTACACTCTGCTTTAATTAATTATGTACATTGACGATAGGATATGTACATCGACAAATTGTTGAACTTACCACGGTACTGTTTGTGAATTAATGTACCCGAATCCGATTCACTTGTGTAAATCTGACGTATTTGCCTTCCAACAGCAACAAAAATGACTCATGTGAAAAACACCTTTTATTATGTAATAAGAAGAATATATATATATATATATATAACAATCTTGGATTTTATTTAAAATCGGAACTTGAAGGAAATAAGTAAAAGTTGCTTAGGAAAACTAAAAGAGTTTGATGGTACTGTTAATGCTAAAATTAAAATTAGCACACATTGTTTTATGTTGCAAAAGTGATGAACTAAATCCTAATCTTTTTGCTCCTAGATCAAACTGCAACAAATTATCCTCCAACTGATGCCCTCCGATAACTATTGACGAAACAGATTTAACACCTCCATCAACAAAGGCTAAACACCATACATCCAAACCTTCATCAACAATCCTCACCATCGAGTTCTCCCCAAAAATGGTCCATTTCACATCATTCTGCATCACTAAATCAACCAAAGGCACGTTTGGTCCCAAATATGTTTCTAAAACATCATCGGCTTCATAACATAAGTTAAATGGCTTAACGGGTTTAGTTGGTTTCAGCTTCATTGTAGTTGATTCTTTTGTGAACGCGTCTATGAAAGTCGTGAAGATTGATCTTTCTAACACGGTGTAAGGATCCAACGTGCTAATCCTTGTCCCACCTTTACCATTTGTATTAATAGTAAGAAGCGTCTGGTCTATAGCTGTCGGTTTACCATTAATGTTTATAGATTTAACACCAAGAAAATATGCGTCTTCAAAGTGTTTTTTATTGGTTTTTTGGGTGGTGATATGTGAAAACATTAAAGGAGTGTAGTTAAGATGATCTGAAACATCAACTCCAGGCAAGAAATAATACGGTTTAGGCAGCTCAAAAAACGCTACACCAGGAGCTGAAGGCGAGCCAGAAAGACAAACTGCGAAAATGGATGTGGTGGTACTAACCTGTGCAGCCAGTGAATACTTTGAATACCCTAAACCGGCTAACCCAACGATTTCTTTCTTTGCATGGCCTTTTAGTAACTTTGACGCCTCGGCAGAGCAAGTCAAAACAAACTTAGGGAATACCCGGAGTTGGCCCTGGTTGCACCCATTGGTCGTTGGTAAAGCCAATGAGTCAACCCTGGCGTGTGAGTTATGGGTTAATATGACACAACCACCAGGAACTCGGTTCCTGGTGGTTCTGGTGATGTTACAGTTAGTGGTGTTGACTTGAAATTTTTGGAGGGAGTGACAAAGAGGGGAGTTACAAGGAACGGGCCATGAAGTGGTGGAAGTGTAGTTATGATTACAATCAACCGCAGTGTATTTTGCACCAATGTGAAGTAGTAAATCAGTATGTTGCAAAGGGGTCATGAGGTAAAGTTTTAACGTGTAAAAACGGCTTGTTTGGATGTGGTGTTTAGTGATGGGAGCAAGTAAGGCTGAAAATGAAGGAGATATGAATAGAAAAACAAAAAGAAAGAAACGTTTGAGAGACATATTGATAATTGATTGATGATGAAAAGTGAGAAAAGTGAATGCTAAGTTTCCTTGGATTTTATCAAGGGTGTTGTTGGTGACGCTGAAGACAGTTACCGCAGTAGTTGGAGGTTTTTCCGGGGAGGAAGTGTGAGTGAGGCGGGGATTTTAAAACTGATTGCGTCCACCGCTGTCTAAATATAAATAGTAATAGCTTTATCAGGAGAAAGCATTTCTATTTTAGGCAAGTGAATAGTCAACTTTCATCGTCATCATCAGATGTTGATAGTACTCCAGTTGTATTCCTCGGATGAAATTTATGTGCTTTCATCACTCGCTAAAACTTATGTGTATATTTTCTGTAATAATTATATTGTCAGTTTCTGCCAAAAGATTAATACCTCTGCAAACACTCGGGCAGTGGAAGACTTTCACGAAAATAAGTCCAAGCCAGAGTTCTTGGTCCATGACGTTGTGACCGGGTAAACATTCTACGATACTGATCCTTAGAAGCGTGGTCAATTGTCAAATAACCATGGAAACAGAGTTTATTAAGTAAAACTTTCAAAGAGTAGCATATTCTATTCAATAAAGATATTATTGTAAATTGTAAGACAGACTTAACAACTTTATTTAGTAATCTCACCCACTAAGCAAGTAAGCAGTAAGCACTGCTTTAACTTTTTTTACTTCATAATCGAACAAAACTAAGCTCACAAAAATAATTCAATAAGCTCACAAAAAAGCATACAAAATTTTCAAGTGATAAAATGATGTTTCCATAATGCACAATTATTATAAAAAAACAAAAGTTATATTAGAATTTCATGGCAGCCCATTATAACCAAAGTTAAAACTACTACAATTAGTATCATGCACCAAAACAGAAGAACTAAACCCAAACCTCTCTTGAACCAAATCAAACTGCAACAAATTATCTTCCATTTGTTTCCCACCAATCACCACAGAAGTCCTTGCATCCTCACCACCATCAAAAAATCCTAAACACCACAACTCCTCACCATTTTCCTTGACAACATTCACCATTGAGTTCCCTCCATACATTCTCCAATAATTCACATTTTCATCATCACCCTCCATCACAAAATCAATAACCGGGACATCCGGGCCTAAAAATGTAACATAAATATCACCAGCATCATAACACACGTCAAACGGGCTCACTGGATCATCCGTGATAGTGAGGTTAAGCTTAGTGGTTTCATTCATGAATGTTTCTATAAATACATTGTAAATGGATGTGTGTAAGATAGTGTAAGGACTGACTGTGCTTAGTCTGGTTCCACCAAACCCGGTGGTTTTATCAATAGTTAGTAATGTTCGGTTGAGTTGTAACGGGTTGGAGTTGATGTTGATTGAGGTTAGCCCGACAAAGTATTCATCGGAAGGTTGGTTGGCGTAAGTTACAATGGTGAAGCTGACTGGGTTTATGATGAGTGGAGTGTAGGTGAGGTTGCTTGAGAGGTCGATTCCGGGGGAGAAGTAGTAGGGGCCGGGCGTGTTGAAGAAGGCTGTACCGGACAATGTTGATGTTGTTGAGCTGGGAAGGCAGAGTGCAAATATGTTGGGTAATGCATAGACGCTGCTAACCTGTTCAAAAAATCATACTATGTTATTTTCCTGATTAAGTTCAAGAAATAGTAATGATTAAAACTTAATAGGATGTTTTATTTATGAAATGAGAAGACTTTTATCATCAATACGTATGGGCCATTTTAAGTAGAAAACCGAAACTCTAACTGGTTGGTCAAGTGAGCAGTTTGTACACATTGATAAAACTATGCAGCTCGTTTGTTTACGATCCTATTAATTATGTTTATATTTCATGTTGAGTTTTTTCATTATATGTCAAGAATTGTCACCCGTAACGTTTGTAATATAATTAATCCTGTGAAAACATGTTTAGAATTGAAATCCGTATATAGACTATAAAAATTAATCTTGATTTGTGATGTTAAGGCTAAATCATAGAACATTCAATAACTTATCTACCAGCCTACTGATATACTAGATGACCTGATTAAAGATTGTGTAGACTGTTTGGTATGGAAGTTAACCTAAACACCTAAAATATGGCACACATCTATCACCAGAAGTGAAAGAAATGAGAAAATTCTAACAAGTTTTTGAAAAAAAATAAAAAATCGACAAGCAAAAACATGTTTACTATATTTTCTTAATTAATTAAACTTATTACTTATTTTTATGTATCTAACAAACAAAATCACAACAATAAGGTTGCTATTTGGTCAAATCACAACGTTGACCAAGTTTGACTCTCTTTCTTTAGAAGTTTCACGTATTAATATGAAAAGATTAAACAATTGATATTACATATTTATATAAGCAATAATAACAGTGTATGGATATGAATTTATTTTTTTTTCGAACGGCCAACAAACAGGCATTAGCTTCTGTAACTAGAAAAGAAAATAAATCAATTTATTAAACAAACTAAAATGGTACTCGTAACTCATTCTGTTTGTTGTTTAGCAATCAGACGACAATCTTATTAAATTGAAAAAAGGTAGCGCCAGTACTCACGTGTTTTAGATACTAAAAGTGGGCATAATGAAACTGCAGGGACTAAAACAGCCAACTAATTAATTAAAACCTTTGAACTCCAATAGTGGGTATACGAATAACCAAAGAGGATAAAATTAAGTCAATTAACTAACCTGTGCAGGAAGAGAATAATTAGACCGGCCCAAACCAGCCAATCCAGTAACCCCATCAGGTAAACCAATAAGCAAAGATTCATCACAACAAGAAAGCACAAAATTCGGAACAATACCCAGTTGACCACCATCACTAACAGTCAATCCAACCGTGTCAACCAATGCTTGGCCCAATACAACGTTCTTTATAACAGGATTTTCAGGAAACAATGCACAAGAATTGTTGTGACAGCCCGGGCCTGAGGCCCGAAAACAATTTGAACAAGCAAGAGACCCAAGTTCATTGCATTTAGTTGTGCCACAAGGGATGTAATGGTGAGTTGTGGAAATGTAGTAGCCCGACGTGCAATCGATCCACGAGAGTTTGTTACCGAGGTCTAGAAGGAAATCGGTTAGTTGGAGAGGTGTTTTGATTGAAATGGAGAGTGTGTAGAGTTGTGTAGATTGGTCTTTATTGATTGGAGATACAAAAGATGTTGAAGAATTGATAATGCTGAATTGTTGGTATATGAAGATTAGAGTGAAGTATTGGAGGAAAGACATTTGAGATTTTGTTTGTGAGTGTTGAGAAAAATGTTGAAATTTGTTGGAATGTAGTGTTTTGTACTCCAATAAAGAGTGAATGAATGATTCTGTTCTAATAAAGTTAACAAAAAGAATAGAATATGGAAAGGCATTACATTAAAATATTTATCATTAAGCCGAATTGATCATAATCTCTTTTTATGTTAAAAAACTTTTAAAATGTGTTGACATCCTTTGGGCCATAAGTTTGAAAATGCACCGCCGTGTCCCGTGTGAATGAATTGTGTATACCAAGTGATGAGCATGACATATATTCACAAGTCTCTGTCTTATGATTCATGATGATTTGAATTAAGGCCTTTTTTATTTTTTTTAAAAATTTATGACATAGAAATTAATAGCTGAATAAATTTGCTTGAAATAATAGTACTATTTATTATCATTTGTTAAGATGAATGATATTGTTTCTAATTGTCTCTATGTTTTTTTCATTAACATCCATTAAAGATTAACGTGAATGGCAAATAGCACTGGGTGGCCAAAAACACTACCAATTCTGAAAAACCTGCCGTCCAAAAGCCTACTGCAATAAAACCTATCTTGACTTGAATTGAGGTAAAGCTCATTCGCATATCGCGATTCTATAGCAATTACTATATCACATATGGGAAAATGTGTTACTCGCAATACATGTAATATATTGTGTGTAATGTGATGATTATATATTAAGGCCAGGTGGATATCAAATCTTTGACAAAGCTGTATTAAAACTCTCAGATTTGAAAAGATATAGTAACAGTTGCAACCATAAAAGGTAAAGTTATCAGGCAAAGGTTGACTAGTATTTTAATTAATGGCTACGGTCCTCCTGGATTTAAAACATCTTCGAAATAGCTATAAACAAAAAATCTATAGCTTAAGTAAGTCATGTAAAAGATTTTAAATGAAGGTCAAAATGACTCGATGCTAATATCTTTAAGGTTTAAGGTCCACGTGCTTTTGGCAGCCCAGTTTATTTGGGACTGCAGCCCAATGCTAATATCTTTTTGGTCCAGTCCACAATGCATGTGAATATTAATTGTGGACATTGTTTTTATACTACCTCTCCAATGAGAATTAATTTTTAGTATACTTAGAGGGGTGGGAGTGGTTGCAGTGAACACCTCGGGGAATCCCGGCTCTGTGTAGGCACACCGCCGCCGGTGGCTCGGGGTGGGGAAAAGAGGGAGGATTTTGGGCTTACTACACCGAGGAGAGAGAAAGAGAGATGTTGCAGGTGGGCCAGCGCGCAGAAGAGAGGGGCGAGTGGTTGTGTGACACGTGGGCGAGTGGTTGCTGTTGTCGTCGAACATATAAAGAAGAAGATGGTTTTGCTTCTGTTTTTTCTTTTTTTTTTATATAGTATTTTAATAACTAGGTAAGAATATTCAATTTAAACCCTTTAAAATATCATAATATTTGAAGATGGTATATAACTTTTAAGACTTCTATAGTATTTTAAGTTAGGATTTTTTAAGTATGATGTATGTCTTTTTTTAATATAACAAAATGTTATTTATTAAATTTTATATAGTTTGTGATTTTGTAGAGTAAAAATAAATGGAAATAAGAAAGATGATGTGGAAATTGGGGTTGGGGTGAGTAGCGCCACCATTTTGGGGTGATTTGGGGTGAATTGAAGAAGTTTGAGGTGGAAGGTTTTTATTGTAAGATGGTGATGTGGAAATTTGGGGAAGGTTGGGGAATTGGTAACCACTCCCACCATGATCTTTTTTGGATTAATCTATACTATCAGGAATTCAGGATTCATAGATTCTGATCTTTTTTGGATTAATTATCAAACATGTAACAAGAAGTATTAGTTCAATCAAAGCCAACCATGATCGCTTTTTGACATATAGTGACGAGAAATGTTGCACTTACAAACAAATTAATTATGTATAGCCGATTGATACTAGCTAGTCATGTGAAAACAATGGGTCAATAACAAACGCTAGGAAGTTTTGTGTGGATCATTCTGATTGAAAAACCATAACCATTACATGTGAAGCAATACGAAACATCGATCGATCCATCATAATCAGCGAAAGTAGTCCCCTTCCTAGCTACTCCTGCCAGAATATGCAAATAAAGAAATTAGTATCCGTTTCTTAAATAAACTAGAACATGCACAAAACATCGAAACAGACAAGGCAAAATGTTAATTAGTTTTTCTGGTAGTAGTTGAGCAACATTAAGATCATATGATATGTCTATAGTATGTGGCATTCAACTTGAATTCCTGGTTGGTGTATGTGTCATTTGTGTACTTGCCATTTGGTTTTGTGTATGAATACTAGCCCTAGGACCTGGTGGAGTAGATGTAAGGGTTAGCCACTTAGTCACTTGTATTGAATGTTTTGTGGGCCCAAGTGAATGAATAGCCCTTAATTTGTAGGTGAAATCATTTAACCAGAGGTGCTCAAGTTCCCTCAAACAAAACACCAAATCTTATAAAGTTATTTTAATTATTGTTCGATCATTTGAAGTTAACAAGCCTGTATTATTCCTTTCTAATTTATGTAGCCCTAACCAGGAGTAGGTTTTAGACTCGGAGGACAATTATTTGTTGATCGATTAGTCATTCGGTTCATACTTATATCGGGTAGTCAATATTACATTTATATTGTATTATGTTACATTATTAACAAATACGTAAAGAGAAAGAGCTGATTCGACGTTGACGTGACAGTGAGAATGAGATGAGAAAGATGGTTTTTTTTTTGAAAGGTGAATTTTGTTTAAAACTTCGTGTCGTGATTCAATAGTGGAAGGTCTAGCTAGCATACGTTGTTTTAACCGGGTCCGCGCTAGAGAGCTCATTCGAAGAATGTCTATTTCAAATACCCGATGGGGGAAAACCTCCTACTGATCCGTCCGAAGGCATAACGATTAATATATAGGAACCCTACCCCTTCAGACTTGAACCTGGATATTACCCAAGCCAAGTCCTCATCCAAGGGTTGAACATAAGACCTCTTGAATGGATGGATAGTCTTTCAACCATCGAGTCAATGCTCAAGGAGAGATGAGAAAGAGGTATCGATTGGGTAGGTCCTAAAAGCTTAATCAATACTTCTTCTTTCTTTACAAAATTGACCATGACTTTATATATGCCAAGTATAATAGGATCTTTAGAAACAAACTAATGAGTTGTTGTAAGTTGTAAACGAACCAAACTGCTTGCGAGCTACTTGAGCTTGACTCATTAAAAGGTCGACTATAAAACCGACCTTAAATGAGCTGTTCGAACGTAGTTTATACATTATTGTTCAATAAACGAGCTAGAGCCGCAGACACTAATCTTGATTTTAAACAAGCTTAAATGAGCCTTAAATAATACTGTATGATATAGTAAACTATTATTTATGTATATATATGTCTGTGTACATATAAGTTTAACAAGTTTGCATTTTTTATAACTGATCAATTTACCTAAAAATTTATATAAATTCAAGTTTTTTTACAAAATGAGTCGAATTCGACACGAGTTCAAGCTTGTAACTCGAGTTTTACTTATATAGCTCGTATCGAGCTTGAGCTCTTTAAAACTAAATAAGTTGAGTTTAGACAGAATTGGACAGGAATTGAACCATGGGGTCGGTATTATTTTGCCGTTTTAAGTCATTTGCTAAAATTGTTGTAATAGGCATCAACCAGTTTAGTGATTCTCATAATAAGTACATGAGACCAATATCTACTATTTCATGCAGGTCGACCATAAATGTGATGCTACATTATAACATAGGCGGAACTACACACTACCTATGGGTAGCCCGGGCTACGGGTCCGTTAGATCCGTGTAGTGTAGTGTAATTTTTCTTAAAAAATTGTGTATTTTTTATTGGTGCTACTGGTCAAATAAATATGGGATACCCGTCAATGTAACTAGTTTTAAACTTTTGAAATGTTATCTTAATAATAAAACTCATAAAGACGTACTTGTGCAAGGTGGAAATTACCAAGTGCCAAAAACTCTTAAAATCATTAGAAATAGCAAAAAAAAAAATCCTAAAAATCGTAACAATTTAGTAAATATCGTTATTTCACGTCGATATAAGGTCAACGATAAAAAAAATGTGATACCCGTTCCTTTCAATCCTAGTTCTGCCACAACATTATAATGCTAGGTTTTTATAAACCAATATTGTACAATACTACCATTTCAAATTAATTGTAGCTTTTGGTCCTGAGCACGAGTTTCAAATTTAAGTAAACGTTATAAACTTTATAGTTATCCACGTGGAGGAAAAAGTGTATACTTATAAAGGTGAATAAATACATAAAAAAAAATCATATTTAAAAGTTTGAAATTCAGTTTGAACATCCAATTTCTCCACACCAAAATCAGCATTAGTAAAATTGAATGTTACAAATTAACATTTACACTTGCAATTGTGATTATACATTTGAAATTTGTTCACACTAGCTTATAATGTGAATATGTTTTTTTACATGAGGTAAATGTGAAGTTTTCTTATACATCTTTAAGTGTCAATAAACTGATAAACCTTTTCTCACCTTTTAATCATATAAAAAGTTTTCGTATACATTTGTAATTGTCAATAAATTGATAAACTTTTTTCACACCTTTTAATTATATAAAAAATCCACTATAACAAATATGTTATTTATTACGGAGTAACACTTATTTTTTTCGCATTTTTTAAAAATGTTAAGAAAACTGTTAATTTGTTCACACTTATAAATGTGTGAAAAGAACTCACATTTAAAAGTGTGAATAAAGTTAAAGAATCAAAATTTTTGTAACAATTATATATGTAGAAACAAAAAGTTCACATTTTCAAGTGTATAAAAATATATAATTATTCATATTTAAAAGTGTGGAAGTTTTCCTCACGCAAGAGGAAGTACGAGGAATGTGAGTGTGACGATTTAGCTCTCACACTTTTCAGTGTGAAAATGTTTGACATTTTTTCACGCTTTTAAGTGTGAATATTTTGTTTATACATTTATACTTGTGAAAAAAGTATGACTTTTTTAATTTTTTCACAATTCTAAGTGTAAAATTTTTTTATACAATTTAAAATGTGAACAAATTAACATATTTTTTTCACACTTTTTAAAAATACGATAAAATAAACGTGAGCAATTAATATTTTTGTTGTAGTGATCCTTTAGAAAGGTTGGATAAAAGTATAAAAAAAATTAAGTAACAAATGTCATTTTTATTGTAATATTTTTGTCATATTCTATATCATGTGAAGCCTTTTCTTGAAAAAATGAAATAATGAGCTTGAGACGGCCTGAATACGAGCATATGAATGAATCAGTATGATTATTGAATATCCATGTCCCATAATAAGGAGAATAGGAGGTAGATAGATAAATTGTGTAGTCAGTCTATATTCCACGATGATGCATGGTTTCCACATGTTTTTCTGCATGGTTATAGCATCGAGTCCATTATTATTGTCAGATTGACTTGACTAGCTTGTTGACATAAATATTAATTAAACGTTGACGATAATTAAACGTCAGAATTTGATGCGTGAATCATACTTTTGTGCTGTCGGTACAAATAATGCATGGCATGTTTTTCTTTTAATTTCATTGTGGAAGTTGGTTAAATTAATTTAGGAATGGTACAAAATTATTACAAACTTTTTTAATTTTTTTTATATTAAGTTGCTTTATTTGCAAATTAAATTAAAATAGTTAACATTATTAAATAAAATTATAAAACTAAAACAATGATTTATTAAAGTAATTGCGTTGAAATGTTTTATACATAAATAAAATATCTAGTGATTAAAAAAGTATACAAGTTTGGATTAATATAATTTATAAGGTGCTAGATACACTCTTTTAATAATGTAATATAAAGTTTCAACACTTGATATTTTCAGTTTTCATGTACATCATCCTTCTATTATGTATGTGATTGTATACGTCTTTTAATTTACAAATGTTTGTTAATAATCTACTAATAATTAAAAAAAACTAGCTAGTAATCTATAATCTTTTGGATTGGTAACATTTTTGGTGATATCTATTAAAAATCTTATGGATGAAGTGACATTTTCTTTAATAAGTTGTTTGTTTCTAACAAAAAAATAAATTATTTGATTGAAATTATTGAAATTTATTCAATGAAGGCTTATATTTGATAAAATTTAGGTTTAAAGCAGAAATTCCTTCTTTTTTTTGTTAAGTATAAAGGGCAAGGTTTTTAATATATTGTTGTGTATTTAGGCAGATTATTAGAAGGATTTACTCCCATTAAATATTGGATGAGGGTTTTTATAGCGTGGACCTGATTGAGAAAATATAATCTAGATTTTTTATTATGATATTCGATTTTCATTTAAAAAAAAAGTTAATATTATATTATTTTTTGGAGGCCTATTTGCATGTGACCCTTGTCACATGGGTCACATGTCTGAAAATTTTTAATTTTCGTTGAAAATGGAACATCTAACTTTTTGGTAAGTTATATATCATCCGAATCAGAGGCGTGCCTAGTAGGGGGGTAAGGGGGGCTAATGCCCCCTTCTAAATTTAGATTTTGTTATGTATTTTTTAATTTTTCATAGATTTTAAAAATTTTACTATAGGTTTTTGATATTTTGCCCCCTTTTAAATTTATATTTCATGAATTTTTTAATTTTGACCCCTCCGAGATTTTTTTCTGGTATCACCTCTGATCCGAATTATAGAAAAAAAAATGATACATATATATAGAGGCAGGTAATTAATTATCTCGCTTTGCGGCAGACAAATTCATATATACGCGCAACTATTATAACATATCAAAATAAAGAAATGAAAAACTATAGGAATGATTGTATAATTTTAATACTGTTTCCTTATGTGATCTTTATTTAAGCCAAAAGCAAAAAATTCTTTTACTTTAATTTGTCATATCATCATCTATACACTATATTATATATAAAATAATAACTCATTATTTATGCAAATGTTGAAACTTGTGTAATACTTACACATAGCACTCCTTAAAATGGTTTTATTTACACTATCCACTTAACATTAATAATTAATTACACTATTAATCATTTATCTTTCAAAATATTTCCATTAACTATTTATATCAGTTACTTTAACATCAATAACTTTCACAACTTGAAACCATCTCCGCCACTAACAATCGCCCCCACCACCACATCATCGCTTGACGACTACCGTCGCATTGCGCGAGAACTGTGCTAGTTTTTTAAAAGATTTTCTATAGACAAAAGCTATTTTTAAGCAATATATAAACTTCCAAAAATAATCTCAAAATTATTTCATTCTCCCTTCATTAATTGAAGATCACAAGTCCGTTCCTATTTTTTTTTTTCCCGTCAAAGTCAAGCCAATGTTATTTGAATTAAATATTTGATTCTCAATTTAATTTTCTCAAAAATCAACTCTTTTCTACCCTTTTATTTATCAAAATAAAATCCCACAAAAACCATACAATTGCTTCTTTTCAAGTATGTATGTATTTATCTCAAACTTTTCATTTTTTGTTTTTCAACTAGTATATCAATAACTAAATATTATATTTTAATCTACCATTTTATATATATTTACATTATATGTTCTTAGTTTTCTTTAACTAGGCTACATTATCTAAAAGAATAACAATGAAGCATCATTTTAAATTGTATGACTATGTACAATCAAATTGAACGATATCTCATCACTACAGCTTACAACATAATCATTTATCAACAAAAACATATAAATATGATTTGTTAGTTTATACTCAATATTTTTATTGATACATAATTATTGAAATTAATAGGTATATTTACGGTGTAAGCTGTAGAGATAAGATATATATCATTCAATTTGATCGTACATAATCATACACTTTAATTAAGATGATGTCCGATTCTGTTAGATAATGTAGCCTAGTAAAAGAAAACTAAGAACATATAATGTAAATATATATAAAATGGTAGATTAAAATAGAATATTTAGATATTGGTTTATTTTTGAAAAAAAAAATAATAATAATAGGAACGGACTTGATCTAAAATTAATGAAGGGGACATGAATTAATTTATAGATTATTTTTGGAAGTATAAGGTCTTGACTTCAATCCAAAGTCAATCCTTATGGATGACAAGTTTTGGGGTTTCTTTTGAATATTACTAATGACTTATAATAACATCTCATTGTATTGGGTACTTACAAGATTTTATTATTATACGATGAAATGTCATGTAACAACGAATGAAGTGTTTGGGGAAAAAAAAAGCTACCAAATCTTAATATATACTATAAGACAGTTGAACTAATGACTAATTAACCAATCACATCGTTCGATTTCATCAAATTGACTTTTGATGATGTCATCATTTAGATAAACTACAAATTAAAAATCCTAATAATCATTATCCAAATATATTATTATATTAATATTTATATTAATTTGTAGAAAAAGTCTCATTAATTTACACTTTTTTTGTTTTTCATCAATAATTTACACTTTTTATCCCTGGATACTTAATTTATATTTATTTTTAGTCATCAACTTGAGAGAATTTTTTAAAATTTACAATCATTTAATTAAATAAAAAAAATTTAACATATGAAATATTTTCTACAAAAAAATATTTATTTGAAAACCTAATGACTTATTAACAAATATTAGAAGAGTCCTAATTGTTATCAAAAAATATAAAAACAATTCTAATTATTATCATATTATCATTGAACAAGTGATTGAAAATAAACATATGCGTGTTATGAACGTGCATCATGATTAAATACATATACTTGAATGTCAGGTTCGGGATCACAAATATGTTTATATTTTAATTCTTAATTATTTTTTCTTATAATATCATATTATGAGTACATCTGTTTCAAAATATATTATAATGGATAAATTATTATATATAGCATGTGTCTTGTGAAATGACTACGACAAACAATTCCATTAATATGTCTAGGCTAATAATGACAGTGAGAAACCTATGATTATTGTACTACAACTTGCAAAATATAACACTTAAAACCGTGTTTTTTTTAAATTGTAAGTTTTTATGACTTAAATGTATAAAAATCTAATATTGTTAATATCGTAAATTCCGTGTCCAGTGTTGGACACGGGTCTAAAATCTAGTAAACTATTATATTCGGGTTGCCACTTGTACGGTGTTTTATAAATGGAGTTAATACGCGCGTACATATATAGATAGATGATCAGGCATGGAGCTATGGAAACATCGGCACCTCGGTAATATCGTATACAATGGGTCCACGCGTATATTAATACAGCATGTTATATATACACACACATACACGACTGTCTCCGTCTATGTCCCTCTATCAATCATCATCTATATATCTCTGTTTTTTTATATATATACTTCTTCCCTAGCCTGTGTTGTTTTAAACACAAAAATATCATAAACCGTACAACCAACCTCAAACTCAACTTTGGTTTTTTCGCTTTTTTCCCCCTTAATATATATATTTATATATATTTCTGAAAGTAGGTGACCGGTTCATCAGATAAAATTTATTATATTTACATTTTATAATTGATATCAGAGCGCGCTGGCTGCTAGCTGCAGCAGATCATCATATCCAACTGATAACATGAAGGTTTGCTCTCTTACCAATTTTTACTATATTCTCGATCTCCGGTGACAATTGTGTTGGCCGGGTTTCATTTGGAAATTTATACTATATATTATGATTAATTATGAGAAAAGTGATGTTTTAAGGTAGTGTTTGACTTGGCTGAGTTTTTATACGTGATATCTTTGTAAGTTTATCAACTAATTAGAATTTTACTATAAAAAACTCAAGTTGATGATAATGTTAAGAGGGTTTTGAGGTATATTTTTGTGTTTTGGTATTGTTGATTATTGTGTTTGTAAAACGAAAAAATAGTTTGGAAAAGATGTTTAACACAAATTTGCGTTTGCAGTTTTAGAAAAGCAGGTTGGGATATATTCTTTAAAAAGAAAATTTATTTTGAAAACGGAATCCTACACATCCTTTAATATATACTAAGCTTATTATGGGCTCTTTTGAACTTTCATTAAGACAACGGAGGGTTATACACCGTACCACGTAGCTTGTATGATTCACAGATTAAATGTTTTGTGGGGCCACTCTAGACGATTGCGTTAGCTAGGCTGTTCCTTGGAAAAGAATCGGTTTGTCCAGGATGACAACGAACGGGTAACATAAGTCAAGACAAATACCTTGTAATTGACTTAGTATTTCCACGTACTTGGCTTTCATTGTTGTTTAAATATATATATATATTCCTGTGTTATAGGAAAATTATATATGTTGTGGTCCATGGGAACCAGGACTGCCTTGGATGTCAATTAAACCTAGAGATTTAATTGTGAATTGTGATGATCATTTAGTGTTGTGTTTGGGGTTTATGTAGTAGAATGTACCCTACTTCCAACTTTAGCCCATGTGCTTTACTTATGTGTATGAATATATTCTTGCTAAAGGTATGTACTACATGAGTACATTCTAAAACTATGATATATGTCATTACAATTCAATATTTCTATATTAGGAAACAATGTTTTCATCTAAGGAACACATTTAAGACTGGTAGTGTTAAATGTTTTTATGTAGTTGTTGTTGATAATTAACTCCGTATTAGTATCTAATAATTGTGCACAAAATGTTGACTTTTCAGATTATTTGAGAACTGGATTGCTTATAGTGCCACCAATTTTGAACACATGGAGACGTTAAATAACGACCTTTTCTATGATATATTACGACGTCTGGATGGTGCAACGCTAGCTAGCGCCGCGTGTGCTTGTGCAGCATTTTGTGCTATCTCAAAAGAAGAAAGAGTATGGGAAGATGTTTGTTCTTCATTGTGGCCCTCAACAAAAAGGGACGATGTCAAACGTTTGATATTATCTATTGGCGGCTTTAAAAAGTTCTATGCCGATTGCTTTCCTCTTATTGTAAACAAAGATGTGCCGGAGTTTAGATGGAAAGATTATCCTGAGTATTCTGAAGAATGGGCAGAGGCTGAATTTTATGGCGACTATGATGAACTAGAAAATGTTTCGCCATCTGATTTTGTGTCGATAGTGGATATAAAATATAAAGAAAAGACCATTTGTTCAAAAGTTATTTGGGGGATACCAAATGCAAATGTTTACAATGGTTGGTTTTCTGATTGTCCTTTTAGAATTGATCTTTTCAGCTATTCGGCTAGAGATGATGATCATGCGGGTACCATCTAATACTTCCATTTCTTTTGCATAATCTTTATATCCAATGTTTGTTGATAGATTTTTGTTCTTCTTTTGCAAAAATCTTTGCATAACCCTGCCAGGCGTGTCCTGTTTTGAGCTATTTCAACCTTGGCCTATTTGACCCGTTACCCAACCCATCCAACCTGTAACCTCTACCAGTAATTGTTAACATTCTTTCAATTCGTGTAGGTGAAGTTACTCTTTCTGTTTCTGATGGTCTACCTCCGGTCACCTCCATTGAACGAGAGCGAAAAGAAGGTAAGCTATGGCAAGAGCTTCGTGATGGAATCAAGCTTAGTTGGATAATTGTGAATTCAAAAGCCAAACAAGCTGCGAATTTGTCGAGTTGGTGTGCACTAGATGGTCAAAGACATTGGCCAACGAACCAAGACTTCCTGTTACATTTTGGATCAATCGTCCCAGCTAAAGACATTCTTCCTTATCAGGTAATTAAATGCATCATCACTATGAAGTTTCGGGTAACCCATATCGAGGGTAGTGGAAGTCACACTTCACTCAACTTGACTGAACTTTGTATGCAATTAGGAGACATGGAAGGTGCCCATGTCAATGGACGAAACAGTTTGTTTGTGCTTAAAGAAGCACTAGGCTGCGGTAGGAGCAAGGACTATAACTTGGTACTCAAGTCTTGTCAGTCGTACTCCAAGGTGCAGAGTGAGATCAAAGAAGAGAAGATTCGACACGAGAATAGGTTAGATACTCTGTATATTGTAGGTGGTATCACGGCTTTTCTATGGTTATGTTATTACTTTTGTAAAATGGGATAGTGACGTTTGCACATGCTTGCGCAATGTAAAATGAATGTTATGCATGATAAAAGAATCAATAGATATAGTCCTTGTTTTCTGCTGATATTTTTTCATTCTACAGCTCTGCTGTACCAACACATTTGATCATTCAAGGTTAAGGCCTCATTACACATAAGTGGGGTAATCCCGTTTAAAAAGATAAATAAATTTTTAGTATAATAGATCACATTAAAATGATCCTGAATTACTGATGATACTTGTAATCTTGATTTCAAACAAACAGAGAGAGTTTGGGCTAAATCTTATTGACTTTTTTTTTTCTTTGCCATGTCATTTTTTTTATTTGCCATCTCATCTTGTTTCAAACTTCAAAGTGTGAATCCAACATTTGGATTGTCTGGTATTTTTTTTTTTTTTTCTCACTTGTGAATATTGGTGTTTCTCAACCCATAGTCAGAACCTCTAATGCAAAAATTGAAAAACCGTCTGAATAACTATTTCATATGGTAAAAAAAAAAAAAAGGCCGGAAGTCATCAGGGATGGTTTGCACCCAATTTGTCACTAGGCTCGAACCAAAGGGTTAGGGCTTATATAAAGGGCTGGTTTTGGGCCCGTGGGTGCTCTGTTGATCTCTCAGAGTGCAAGGTAAATGCAAAATTGTTTCACTTTTCACATTTACTGCTATTTCATTGTTATGATTTACTATCGTTTAACTTGCTTATTGAATTTAAGCAACATACACGAGCTTATGTTTCAATAACTAATGAACTACAGTGTATAATTTATCAAACAATAGCAGTGAAATTATTGGAATGTTGGACATATCAAATAGCAAAACATGGACAAGTTGTGTACATTTTGACACAGTTGGCCCAGAAAAAAACCTAGGGCTGTTAGTTTGGAATATTACTTACGAAACAACTCTAACGCGCACATTAGAGGTTTTAAAGTACCAACATTAGAGCTTTTGATGGTTAAATGGTACTTGGTTTAGAGCTTTTATGGTTGTATGGTACTCTTATTAGGGCTTTTCGGTAGTTTTATACCCTACGTCCCTACCATAGTCGTTTTTTTATAGCGATTTCAGATAGTAGGATACCCTTTCCAAGTCATTAGCCCAAAAACTTTTAACAACTTGCCATTGCATACCAGGGTGCTGTGTACATACTACATGCTTTTGGGAGATAACTAAATAAACATGTATGGCAATGACATTACAACTAGTAATAGATAACAAAGAGGAAGGTGTTTCGCTCGACACATTAACTCATTAAGGACCCAAGAAATATTTAACGACTGATGTACATAAGCCTTCCTTGTTTATAAACTCTACTGATATATATATATATATTTGAGCAGTGTTGGGTGTACAAAATTTGTATTTCATAGGTTACCATTTTTTATTTTATTGTACCCATTAGAGTATATACATAACCTGACCGTAAGGTATGCTATTACGATTGAAAACTGGCAACCTCTCCAAGCTCATCCACTTCTTTGGCTAGTACTTTTACTTTATTGACTATCTCTGTTAGCAAAAACAAGAAATTTGCTACTGCAAGAGCTTCAACATTTTCAATTGCTTGTAGCTTTGGGTCTGCAAGTATGGTTATGGACTGCAATTCTGGAAGTATTAGAACCTTTTCCCGAACCCTTCTCATTTCCATAATGCTTTCTCCAAGCTCTCTCATCGCGACTGCAAGTGACATTCCTGCATTTTTGCATGTCTCTTGGATCGCAAGTTGTGGCATTTTTGAGGGCTGTTACACCATTTAAACACCATGTGTTACTTATTAGATTGATAACCAAACGTTTCACATTCTGTTTCTTCTTTTCTGTTTATCATTAAACATATCTGTTTGGTAAAGAGTGGAGAAGTGTGAGACCTGTAATGCTGACTCGGTACATGCTTGCAAGGTCAAAATGATAGAAGCAAGCTCCCGGAGTAGTTCTCCTATTTTCAGATATTTTTGCCAAGGATAGTAAAATCCAAATTTACCATGCCAGGGTTCCCATTTTGCAAAATTTGCCTAAAAAAATTAAAACAAGATATTAGTATGTCCTAATAAAACCTGAATATACAATAACGAAAGCTAGTGTATAAGCTACATTAAGTTTGATAGAGATAAGTAATATTACCAGTGACTCGTCACTTGACTTTGAATGTAACACTGATTTGCAACTGTTGATGTTAATGCTTGGCTGGCCTTTGTTTTCATTGACACCGAAATATGCTTCCATGCATTCTGCAATTTTGTGGTTTAAAACTTAAATGTTTTCAGGATACTGTGTCAAAGTTGTTTCAAGTTGGCAACTTTCTTATATTTGTGTGTGTAACATGTTCATACCTTCAATGCAGCATGCTAGTTTGTTGAACTTGGAGGATGTCAATCGATGAAGTTCATCGCCAGCCCACATGGGAAAGATGAGTAAGCTAGTGATTATGCAGACAGCAAAGCCCATACCAATTGTAGTGAGGCGTTGGCCGGCTAACTCCAAGATTTTGTCAGCACGCAAACCAGACACTGCTACTAGATTGAAGGTAAGGATGAAAATCATGACCCCGTAATCGTAGTTTCTTTTTATGTTTGGGATCATCCGACAATATGTTGCCATTGCACCTAAACATTATATAATACTTAGGAACATGTTTGATGACAGTAATAGACTAATACATAACGTAACTATCCAACATATCATACAACATAATGAATCTATACGTACCAATAATAAAAACTGAGGTTCCAACGACAACTGTGTTTCCCGTCTTTCCAAAATAATCTGCCAAAACTGCTGTCAGACACCCCAATCCGCCTCCAAGTATGGTTCCAAGTCCACGAAGTAACCCTTTGCCTAATGTAGCCCCTGTTATATGCATCCTTAAGTTTTGGCCCATACTACCAGATTACAATATAGTTATACATACAAGTGTAAGTATAGATCACGGACGAACCTGCAAAGAAGTCATAGACAACCACAACAGTCATGATAGCCCACATGGCACTTTCGCCAACCTGCTCGAAAACTGGATCAAGGAGATAGAGAAGTGAAACAAAAACCAAGGCAATTCCAACCTTAATACTATGAATAACTTTTTTCTCATTCTGTTTACATTGTTTGCCTATAAGATACCAAACATTATAAAGGAAAAAGAGTTTGTTTTGCTTCTCTTGTTTAGGAAAAACTTCGGTTTCGATAGAAATGTCTATTGTGGTACTCATGATTTTTCCACTCTTCTTTTTGGGAAGAGTCGCACTTCCTTATATAGGATATAATGTGGAGATACACTTATAATAAGAGAACCATGATATGAGGAGCAAGCTTAAGTGCCAAAGTGGACATTTGTCTCCTTACTTCATTTGTATATGTACTTATTTGTTATCTGATTCACATGTGAAATAAGGGGAACGCGATTGCTTTCTTTTTTTACCCTTCAAATTTGTGGAGAATGGTCTATCCCCAATATGATAGTGCATTTCGTGTTGGTCCAAACCTCAAAGTACTACACCGTAGTCAAGGATCACCTTACAAGTCCATCACTTACAAAAACTTCAACTTATTATCTCTTGCTTCACAATCTTCTGTCAAGCATATTCTGTGTATGTGTTTAACTCTGTTTACCGTTTTTTGCTCAGAGTATGTGGTGTCGGCTTGTAAATGCAAATTTGCATACATTATGCTCCACATACAAATGTTATCTAACTTTTAAAGCGTTCCAGGTGTAACCTATATTAAGCGCGGATAACGTGTCTGGCCTCTGTGAAAACCATTGCAGTAAATTAGAGTACTATTATTACATTTATCCGCAAGAAGGGGTTAGTGCACTATGAAACAATGTCCATATTTAGGCTTTTTGTTCATCATAGCTTCATACTTTCATGTCATTTTGTGAACATATATAGCAACTGGAGTTATTAGGACTCATTACATAAAATGTTATGATCAGTTACTAGACGTCGTCACAACCATTGTATGTTTTTCGTGAAGTGTGTCTTGAGATTCATCTATGTCTCAAGACAGGTTCATACTACTAATTTCTAGGATTAGTTGTTTTATTCTATTAATTTTGTAATATATTTTATTAGCCTACGAATGTCAAATTGGCAACTATCTTTAGTTGGTGGTTGGGTATCGACCTTTACCTGTTATACAAAATGGAGGTGAAATCTCCAAATCTTGCAAGCTTGTAATCATCTGAATGCTAATTTAGAGTGTCATTACCTTTTAGAGATTACCTTGTCTAGAGATCTAATAGAACAAAAATAGTCCACGTTGTCCTTCGTTTAAAGCAGCCTCTTCTCGTCCTCTTGATGTGATTAGACATGCATTTGTGTAAAAAAGTATTAGTAGTATTTAAATAAAGTACTATTGTCGTACTGCAAATCATAAACCCATGATGATTTATCTAATATTAAGTAAGATAGTGACCCTGTTTTTTAAATCTCTAAAAGCACACGGCATGATATTTTGTCATTATTCAGTTGAATGGATGAAGCAGAGGAGAGGTTTTGCTGTTCATGTTGCCTGAAGAGGGCGACTCTTTAACTTAGAGGTACACGGCCCAGCCAAGGTATCCTTGTCACTGTTTCCGAATCCTTTCCCAAAGTTAGATACCATTTGTAACCTGAGACCTCTTGTGGGGAATTCAAGACGCCTCACCCCTATGTCATATTGGTGGTGGTTTGATTAATATCAGGAATTATACCCATAACTTATAAGGAGTATCAAAAGAGAAAATATCAATAACCAACAGAAAGACATCCAATCAAGTATAATAAAAGTGATCCATGTTTTTACTCTAGTGTTGCTGACACTAGGAGCCTTGGTGCCAAAAAGGTCCAGGTAGTGGGAAATTCTGTTTCTCATACTTTTATGCATTGTACCAAACCCGTACCTATTATGATGGCGTATGCTGAAATCGTCAAATTTTTCATGTTGGTTTTTTTACCTTATTTACACACTAGCCACCTATATGCGCGAATTTGAAAATGGAAAACCACGCGTGAAGTATTTCTGTATTATTTATATATGTCCTCACATGTTAAACTTTTACAGACATGTGAAAGCTTCTTCTGCTTTATTAACGAGATATACAGAGCACGTCAAGCTTTTCGTGACATGTAAAGGTCTATAGTTATGCTTATAACTCATGACAGAGCATGGATACCATGGAATTTGCAGAGGATTTGTGTATTGAAAGGTTGCAGTGTCTTTTAAGCTTAAAAATCGTGTAAATTAGTGTCAGGTGTGACACTTCATCCTGTAAATTGTTAGATCTTCTGCTTGAAATCTAATAAATAATGCAACTATTTGACATAGTTCCTTTCTGATAGGAAACTCTGTTCATATATACCTTTTGAAGGCCTAAACTGTCATAGTTATAGAAAATTAGAAATGTCGACTTGATAACTTATGGCATACTATGCTAGTTTTTTTGCATGTACGGTTGACAATCCACCAACTCAATAATGACTTTATGTAAAGTCCACAAAACCATGACCTTGGAGACTTGAAGGTGGAAGTATGATGAATTTGGTTGTACCAACATCTGTCTCTATCATGGTGGCTTTTTTGATTTCTCTATCGGATTTCATTATACCCGTCCATTTCTTCTTGAATAAACCAAAACCGAATTCATGGTTCATTCTTTACCTAATCTGTCACAATCATTGTCACCCGTGGCTATTTATTTCATCATCCTACTATTCTTTTGTTGGTCAAAACGCTAAACTGCAATGTTCCTTCCCATGATGACGTATTTGTTTCGAATAGTATGCAGAATCATCTAGGTTGCTCTTTTGCCACCACTAAGTAGTACTATAGTTGATAAAATAAAAATCCTGCAAAATTTTGAAGGGTGCCATTTCAGTTATGTCATTTTTTTAAAATTTGAATTCGATGTGTAATTTGCCTTTGTCTAGATATCATTGTTCGCGATTTAGGGCTCTTGTTGCAAAAACATGTATTTATCTAAAACGTATATAAACTATTAAAATCACTCCAACATGATTTATCTAGAGTGATCTATTTTTGTCAAATGACATTCGGCACCACACAAAGGGAAAATGAGCCTACTTCCAAAAAGGGTAAAAAAAAAAAGTGCAATAGAAAATATCAGGTGAGCATCTAGTGGGTAGCCCATAAATCGTCAATAACACTTAACTAAAAATATGATGCCGTATTGAATGTCATTCATCATTCTAATGACAAATGAAGTTAGAATTTTTTTTTTTTTTTTCTAATTTATGAGAGATAGTGTATGCGCGTTGCGGCGGTGAAATGGTGGGGGTGATAGGTCAAGTCATAGACTATGATAGCCAAATGCCTTAGCCGTACGGGCTCTACCCTTAGATTTAAAAATTCATTGAAAGTATCTCGAATGACATCTCTAATGAAAGAGCATGAAATTTTAAGAACACTCATACAATTTTTATAATTTATCGATATACGGTTTTTGCAATAAAATATTTTGAATGAATTAGAAGATAAAAAGATTTATAGATGAGAGAGAAAAAAAAATGAGTGGTTGACATTTAAGGTTATCCCTACATTATATAAATCTCACTTCAAAATTTGCTAGTTATTGCCTATGTGGCATGTTTAAAAATGAAAGAAAGCCCAAAAATCATTACAATATTGCTCCTTGAAAGGTCTACGGATTAGTTACTTTTATAAGAAGTTCAAATTTTCGAAAACGGATTAGTTATGCTTTTAAGAAGTTCAAATTTTCGAAAATTTGAATATGTAACCGTTCGTGTATTGCTTGTGGCGGTTACTTCCTTGCATGTCTATGTCTATATAAGGCCACTTCCATTCAGTTTTAAGGCATTTCAAAACGTAAATACATAACAGATCAATTTTAGCATGGCTTTACTAAACCATGTTTCAATTAGAAATTTGCGTCCAAATAATAAGCCATGTACGATAACGGTTAGAATTTGCGGCTATGGAAGCATCCTCTATATGGAGATGTTAATAACATATGTAGTAATGAGATGACCCTGATGGACGAACATGTAAGTATTCATTGTTTGTGAATTTTTCTTTTTTGATTAGATTACTTTTTAACAAAACTTTCTTTCGAATTTATAACTAGCTTTTTAACATTCTAATGTATAAACATTTTCATTTTGACAGTTTGATAAAGTGGTTGTTGTTGCAACAATCGGTTTTATTCCAACCGACCAGTTATGGTATTCAATGGAATGTGTGAACTGTTCTCAAAAAGTTAAGTTGACCGATCTCTACATGGATGCAGTCGACATTATTTATGCTTTAAGGGACAACAAAATGTGGATTTGTTGTTCATGTAAAAAGGAAGGAGTTCTCATCAATCCTAGGTATATATTTATATTTCATATTAAAACTCTATAATCATTAAGTTGTGTGGTAAAATTGAATCTTTGTTTTTTTTTTTTTGGTAGGTTTAATGTGCAAGTTAGGATTGTAAATGTCACTGGTGCTATTGGAGTTAAAATGAATTATCAACAAATTTCAAATCTTATACAAAGAACAACCTATCAAATTTGTGATGAAAATTATGAGGTATATTTGGTTTATTTTAGTGCTAAATAAGATTTTTCTATGCATTTTAAGTCATTAATTTTTTTAAAAATGGTCATTAGTTGTAATAGAAGTACATTTACTTCGCTACATGCATGCTTGAACTGGTGTTAAAGAAATTATTTAAGGTTATAACGCATCTACGTGGGTCTATATATCAAAGTGGGAGAAAATTCATAATACCTATCACATCCAGGTAACCAACATAATCCTTCTTATATGCGCCTACTATGGGCAGTCCATTTTATAATTTCTCTCCGGCGTGCAATGTACGCGTTTTAAGCCCTCGTGTATCATTAATAAACCCAAGGTATATCTAGCATTCTTCTTCTTTAAATTAATCAACTCATAAGAATATTTTTATTATGTCCAACTCAGTTATATTTATTCATTGATACAATCTTAAAATAAAGTTTAAGAAAAATTATTTAGGGTTGTCCGTGCATCGCACGAGGTCTAAGCACTAGTTATATGTATGTAAGTATGTTTGGTAGAGATGTTTAAATTAGTGAATAAAGAATAAGGGTATTTTGGGTAGTCTAAATCATCTTTTCTTAAAAAAAAATAGACAAAATATTTTATAAGATAGTATTAGATTATTATTACAAATTATATTATTACAAATTATAGTGTTATAGGTTAGTTATGTATGCAGATCTTGTATAGGATTAGTTACTGAAAAATGGTAAGAGTGATTTTTTTGAAATATTACTAATAAATGAGGCATTGTTTCTTTTTTTCCTTTCTTTTACTTTCGAATAGAATTATACATTTGTTTACCGTCAAAATATGAGATCCTAACTCGACATGGGAACGAGGCACTGTTACGTTTCTAAAACAATTAATTTTATTCGTTTAGTATCTGATACACAAAAATACCCCCATAAGAATGTCCATATTGCCAATTACTACCCCTGAACCAGTAAAACATTTTGGACACACCCTCACAGTCACTCGATGTAACATGATTCACTTTTCCCCTTGTCTTAACAAAACAACAACTCCTCGTATCATCATCATGCAAAATTTACGAAACCTCGCACGACGATCATATTAAAATTCAAATTCAACGTCAGTTATATCCTTTTAACAGGTACATTTTAATCAGATCTCATTATTTTTCAATATACATACATTTAACTATATGTAATAATAATACATTTTATTTTTAAACCCCCTTTCCTATCCTGTAGTGTGATTAAATGTCAAGCAATTTCGCCGTCGCCACTCACCGGAGCACCGTCCGCGTCGTAGTTATCGGCGATTCAGCTACCGGTAAATCAAGCCTAATTGCTGCAGCTGCTACCGATGCTTTCCCGGAGACTGTCGCACCGGTTCTTCCTCCCACTCGACTTCCAGCCGAATACTATCCGGATAAAATTCCGGTTACAGTTATTGATACTCCTTCCAGGTTCACAGAAATCAATAGTCATTCATTTTCAATCATTTTATATTCAAATGTGTTGTGTTCTATATATACAGAGCAAGTACCCGCGTTGCGGCGGTGAGATGATAGTGGTGATAGGTCATAGAGTGTGATAGCTAAATGCCTTAGCCGTACGGGCTCCGCCCTCGGATTTAAAAATTCGTCGAAAGTATATCGAATGACATCTCTAATGAAAGAGCATGAAATTTTAAGAACACCCATATAATTTTTATAATTTATCGATGTACGGTTTTTGAGATAAAAGATTTTGAATGAGTTGGAGGAATAAATGATTTATGGAGGAGAGAGAAAACAAATGATTGGTTGAGATTTGAGGAGAGAGAAAGGGTGTTAGGTAAATATAGAGTTGAAATATGGGCATTTGGGGAAAGTAATGTTGAAACTTTAAATGTAAACAGGGGAGATCTGTTTTATAATACGAGAGATAGTGCCCGCGCGTTGCAGCGGTAAGATGGTGGGGTGGTAGGTAATAGGAGGTGATAAGGCATAGAGTGTGATAGTCAAATGCCTTAGCCGTACGCCCTCGAATTTGAAAATAGAATTTGAAAATTCGTCGAAAGTATATCGAATGACATCTCTAATGAAAGAGTACGAAATTTTAAGAACACCCACACAATTTTTATAATTTATCGATATACGGTTTTTAAGATAAAAGATCTTGAATAAATTAGAGGAATAAAATGATTTATGGAGGAGAGAGAAAAAATGAGTGGTTGAGATTTGAGAAGACAGAGAAAAATGAGTAGTTAAGATTTAAGGGTATTATAGGTATATTAGGTAGAGATGTTTAAATTAGTGAATAAAAAAGAGGGGCAATTTAGGTACTTCAATTCATCTTTTGAGAATTTCAAAAAAAGGGGTCCTTCTTTATAATATAGTATTAGATAAGTATAGATATGTATATGTAGCTAACTAGCTATATTATGCTGTAAACTAACGGAATGTTCGCGAATACAACTGTGGGCACGATGTTTGTATCATGACAAGGTAAAATGAACATATCTTGTTGTTCATTTACGTTCATGAGTGCTCCTAATACATGAATAATACACACATATATTATTGATTAAATAATATGATATAATTGTAGTAACACTTAAGGAATAACGTAAAACATTTTGTATAGTTTAAGCATTATATATATGTTTGTGTATGTTTATCTATGTTCGTTTGTTTGTGTTAATTATACTTTTATAAAATAGACAACAACAATGATACCTTATCCCATCAAAGTCAGGGTACGAGGACGTGAGATGTACACAGTTTTTATCTTTTAGAATTCATAGACGAAAATGGGATAAGTAGTCACTCTATTTAAAAATAGACGAAAGTAAAATAGATCTTAACATACTATACAAGCATTTGTTCATCTATCTATACTACTATATAAAAATTCTACCCCTTTCTTTTGGAAATAGTTTAAAAAATATCCTATTGGAAAATGGAAATGGCTCAATTGCCTTTAGTGAACCCCCTTTTGGAAAGATTTATACAAAAGGAATTACCCGATTTGCCCTTAATGAACTAATTTACACCCTAAATTTGTACCTTTAAAAATGTCCTCACTACCACCTTTACATCAATTACATGTACATCAACTTATACCATTCGACGCCTCCGCCACCAATAGTCACCGTCATCACCACCAGCCACCATCACCAGGCTTCTATTGCCATCATTGTCGTCGCATTGTGCGGGTACCATGCTAGTACTACTTAATAAGGCTATGAGGAGCAAGACTTCCTCTTAAAGCCCTACATGGGGGCGTCTCATGCCATGTGGCATATTAGTCATTATGGGGCTTTCCCGAGCAAGGATTTAAAAATAGAAGCCCCATGAGGGACCCACAATGGCCATGAAAAGTAAAAGTAAAGTGGTGGAGCAAGTATTGATGGGCCCCAAAGATTCCTTTTCACCATGTAAAGTGGTCAGCCTCTTCTATATATATTAATAAAATAATTAAAAGATAGTGGAAAAGTGGATGTATGGCAGGTTGGGGTCCCTCCTTTCTCTCTCCAAAAGTGGCATTTAACTTCTCACGCCCTCTCTCTTTTCTCTCTCCAAAACGCCCCTCGGGGCAATGTGTGGGGCGTTCCGAGGAGTTCTCTCGCTTGAAAAGAGCAAATTAACGCCTTGCTCCTCATAGTCTAATAATTCTAACCCCTTCCCCTTTTTAGAAATAGTTAGATAAACTGGGACATTGGAAATGACCCAATTGCCCTTAATGAACCTCCCTTTTAGGAAAGACTTAAAAGAAACTACCCAATTTGCCCTTTATGAACTAATTTACACTCTAAACTAATTTATACCCCCAAACCTTATCTTTTAGTATATCTCCATTACCACCTTTACATTAACTACGTTTGCATCAACTAACACCACTCGTCGCCGCCTCCACCATCAATAGTCGCCGCATCGCCACCAATCTTTGCCACTGCCGTTGCAGTACGTGAATACCGTTCTCGTTTAATGTTCGTGTTTGTTTGCTTGGGTGTTTAAACCTATAAGGATGAACACAAATGCATAATTCCGTTCGTTTAAGAGTTCATGTTTGTTAATTTTGTCGAAACTTAAACAAATGCATATTAACAATCTCCGTTCGGTTGGTTAACAGCCCTAGCCTATATATTTAATCTATTGTTATTGATTTGAATTGAATTGTTTGGTGATGTAGTTTGGAAGGTAAGGCTAAAGTAGAAGATGAATTAATGTGTGCGGATGCAGTAGTTATAACCTATGCTTGTGATCAGCCTGAAACGCTTGATCGGATTGAGGGTTTTTGGCTTCCTGAAGTTAGGCGCTTGAAGGTTGAAATGATGTGTGTTGTCTTTATTGGAATAATAGATAGCTTTATTGGAATAATGGATAGCTTTTATATGTAGGTTAAGATACCAGTGATTGTGGCTGGATGCATGTCAGACTTGCGCGATGAACACTATCCTATTAACCTACAGTCAATGATAAGTCCAAAAATGCAAGAGTATAGGGAGATTGAGACTTGGATTGAGTGTTCTGCTGCTAACCTTGTCCAGGTACGTATGAATTGTGTTTAATACGATGTTGATTTGCTCTGTGAAAAGATAGCTATAGCCTCATTTAGGCTTTGTTTCTTATTGAAAACCATAGTTAAACGATCCTCATGATAAATTGTTTGTGTAATCATTGTAACATTGTTCTCAGTCTACTTTTATGTTTATAAGTTGTTACTTGTTCAAGATTGGCATAGTTATGTTCGATCAGTTCCAATGATTGTATTAATTTTTGTCACTACTTTAGGTATTGCACATATTATACTTTATAAGCATTATAGTTTTATCTTATGTATTTGCAGAAGTTAAAGTGCAGGAGTTTTTGGTTGCTGTTTGATCTATAAACTTACGATTGCAATCCTTACATGCCATATCATTAGAGAATAACTTATTTATTCTCCATTCTTTGTAGGTAACTGATGTCTTTTATTATGCTCAAAAAGCAGTGCTTCATCCAACAGCCCCCTTGTATGATCAAGAAACTCAAACCTTGAAACCTCGCTGCATCAGAGCATTGAAAAGGGTATTTACTCTTTGTGATCATGATATGGATTCTGCCCTGAATGATACCGAGTTGAATGAATTTCAGGTAAGTTTCAATATGTTTTTGCATAATGTGGAATGTCTTTACTTTCTTTCTAAATTTAAAAGTCTTCGACTTTTTTGACAGGTCAAGTGTTTTAGTGTTCCTCTTCAACCTTCTGAAATAGAAAATGTTAAGCGAATAGTACGAGAGAAAGTACCCGATGGAGTCAACAGACATGGGATTACCCTGAAAGGCTTTTTATATCTCCATTATAAGTTTATTGAAAAAAGCTGCCTTGAGACTACTTGGACTGTCTTACGTAAATTTGGTTACAATGATGACGTTGAACTCTTAAAAGAGAATCTTCCTGTTCCATCCAGAAAGGCTCCTGATCAGGTCATGCTCTTATAACTTAAAGTAGAAGATATATTTCTGGAACCATTTATAATAAATATTTGGCTCTTTAGGATGTGATGCCAGTGCTCATCAGTCATAAATTTGCTTCTTAACAAGATTTGGTTAAAAAAGCTTTTTTGTCTAAACTCTGTAAGATTATGTTTGCATGTCTCACATGTGGTCGATCATAAAAAATCCGAGGTATAATATTCTCACGATATATGATGTTTTTGCAGTATGTATGCCTTTTCAATTTCTTGAATATTACAACTGAGGATAAATCTTTCATTATTTAGTAAGTAGTTTTGAGTAATGGCAAAAAGTCTTGACTAGCTGTGTTATTGTAGAGTGTTGAGTTGACAAGTGAAGCTGTGTACTTCCTGAAAGGGGTTTTCAGTTCATTCGATTCTAATAAGGTACACACATTTTTACATTATATTACAAGATAATGCGTAGTCATTAACTTTTCCAGATATAGTATGACATGAGTATTATCTTAAGTGTATATTTGCAGTCAAATAATGGTTCTGCAGGTAGGACTTGCCACTACCTATTACTTGTCTTTAGTCTATTTTATCATATGCATGCTGAACAGAAAATGCAGTGACAGCCTTTGGGTATTTTACTAATTCATAGGCTCTTAGCACAACTAATAGAAAATGCAGTAACAACCTTGAGTATTTATTTATATATATTTTTTTGCGCTAAAAAGTTAGTCATGCCTGGAGAACCTGCAATATGATAGATGAATGGACCGTACATGGAAAACTCTGGATGAAATCCGATTTGCCACCAACATTTTACTAGATCAAATCAGGTTACGGGATATCTGGAACCTGCCATTGCATATCAGTAACGAAAAATATTTGTTGGGCATAGTGTTGTGATATCCATCCCTATACGATGATGTTAATTCCTTCTTTTTGCCTTCTAAATCGCATGTGGTATTGAAGCTCATAGATGAAGATATGTTAAGAAACGGCATCCCTTCCGTTCCCTTCTGGGATTCCTATTACTTTGCTCTTATGCTAATACATTATCAAGTTGTAATTTTCCTTTCCACCCTTCAATTCTACCCAAGAAACTTTAGGCTGCAATCTAATAATAGACAAAAAGAGAGATATAACATTTTTTTGTACTACAAATAAGATGACAACATGTAATAAAAGGAAGTGTGTCAATCTACGAATGCAAGGTGGGACTTGGGAGTACTGTTTTTAATCTATTGTGCTTCAATGAACTAAAGGATGCCAGATTCAGTCTATAGAGCCAGGGTATCCCTTGTTTTTATTTCATGTCCGATCCAGCATAATAAAAAGTGACATAAGTAAGAAATATTAATGGGCCAGATCACCTTTATGCAACACGCATGATACAAAAGTTCTTTTCATAAATAGTTTTAAAACTTTTAGGAGATTTAGATTAGACAATGTACTTGGTAGCATATGTTTTTTATTGAAAAGAGGTTAAACGTCAGCTCTCTTTCATAGTGTAGTGTAGCGGCAGGCATCTCATATACTTTACTTGTAAAGGAATATTGAGACTGTAATAAGTCTGCTATTTAACTTTTGGAGTTAGTTATATCCACCACTGACTGCCATTGAAGCTTAGTCTATGCTTTTGGCTAACATTGACAAATACCTCAAAGTGAGAACCTTTGCACTTGATAGGATGGAGCTCTACAAGATTCCAAACTTGATGAGCTATTTTCAGCGGCACCAGAAAGGTGGGTTGCCTTCTCTTTGGAGCAGTCTTAAAATTTTAATTCTTGACTTGCTATATATATGCACATTGAGGACGGTATTCTAAATTTTCATCAATATAACTCTTTATAGAATCTGAGCTAAGTGATGCTCTTTTACCATTTTAGCTTTTGTATATGTTTGTTCTTTCCTTTTTAAGTTCTTTAGCGAGTCAAGTGCATCCAATGCTAATTTTGCTGGATCCAGAAATTTGGATTAGTATGTGAAACCAGATTAGATGTTAATCTCACGTGCATATTGTCATTTAATATATATGCTTTTATACTTCCCCCCCAAAAATATGGCTTTAAGCTTCTTTTTTCTGTCACAAAATAGTTTATCGGGCCCCAACCAAGGTGGAAATATTCAGGAGAATTGATTTCCTCACACAGGTCTCAGATTCGAATCTCACTAGGTAACATCTTGGGGTGGCCAGGGTTAAGTTCGAAAATGGCCAGGGGGATAATCTGGTTAGACCACATATATATGAGTTGAAAGACTCGCCTTCCCAGGTAACCTAAACACAGAAAAAGTTCATCCATTTACTTGTTTACAAAATAATTTATCAAAAGGTTAACGATTCTTTATAGACAACATTACATGTTGCATTTCTTTTTGTGTTTTCTGGTAGCTATATGACTACAATTTAACTTTCTTTGATTATTATCATTCTCAATCATCATTTTACAGTCTCAAATGAGGTTTTTTCCACAAGTTGTTTCATTAAATTCCATGACAATATAATATCACTGTGTTCAATCAGATTATTTAGTGAACAATTCAACAGTGAGCCTGGGCAATCAGATACATTAACTACGCGTGACTAGAAGGAAATGAACATTAGCATGTTTGTTTATTTATGTAAAATGAGTAATGAAGCTCATTGAATGAAATTTGCATGTAATAGGGAAGTGAATGTAATAGCGTTACACCTATATTATGAGCTGGAACTTCTTGAAAGTGCTTATTTTCATTTTTCTTCCTTCCCCGTATTTTGTAGAATTTTTTAATGTACCCAATTATTTTATTAGTGACAGTCATTATGGTTATACTTTTTTTAAACTCAGTCCTTGGGACGAACCTCCTTACACGGATGCTGTTGAGAGAACTGAACTAGGGGATCTAGGACTTGCCGGATTTCTCTCTCAGGTGTGTGCTAGTATTTTACTTTGCATCACAAGAGCTACAACACTTGACTAAATTGTTTCTTTATATATTGCAAAGAGCATACAGTTTATGGTCGTATATTCTTTGTTACTACTCTAAGCTTATGGTTGCAGTGGGATCTAATGACATTACTTGATCCACCTCAAAGTTTGGCCTATCTGATATACATGGGGTATACTGGTGATCCATCAAAAGCCTTGCGTGTTACTAGGAAAAGATCCATAAATTTGAAGAAGCAACATACAGATAGACATGTATTTCAATGCTTTATTTTTGGACCCAAAAGCGCTGGGAAATCTGCACTGTTGACTTCATTTGTGGGAAGGTGTGTATCTTTGGGTTATTGATTTCCTTGATATCTATTCATAAAGCTTATACCAATTTATTACGTATGGCTTATAAAGCCTGCTCTCTCTTTGCTTGCAGACCTTTCCAACCCACATATAATTTGACAAGCAATCAATGTTATACAGTCAATACTGTTAATCAACAATGGGTGAGTAACTGAGTAAAACACTGCTGTTCTTTTTACCCATGCTCGCTATATTTGTCCATAGAGAGAGAGCTTGTTTACTTGTGAAGTCGTTGAGGCAAATGAGAGTGTAAACTCACCTTTTTTCACATATTGGTATACAATGATCTTTCAGGGGATTAAGAAGACTCTTATATTGCGGGAAATTCAAGAAGATGATGTTAAAGAATTACTATCCAGGAAGGAGTCACTGGCTACCTGTGATATAGCAGTTTTTGTTTATGACAGGTGAGCTTCTTGCAATATGTTTTCAAGACTCTTATCATGATAGTATTTAAATTACTTATTGAGTTAAAGGTATCTCGAATTAACACGTGCCTTTTTGTATTGGACAATGGACATGATGATTGTTTACTATTGTCATATCTAATCAGTACATTGTTACAGTTCCAATGAGTATTCCTTGAGAAGAGCATCGGAATTGCTAATGGACGTAGCTAGGGCAGGAGAAGATAGTGGGTATGGTGTACCTTGTCGCCTCATTGCGGCTAAAAATGATTTGAGTTCATATCCAATGGAAATCAAAGATTCCGAGATGGTATTTTGCTTTAATCTAGATTTTATCTTTGATCTTTTAATAATCATGGGAAATTAACACCATATTAATGTTGCAAATTGCAACTGTATGCTATAGGTTTGTCAGACTACGAAAATAGATGCACCCATTCGTATCAGTGTGAAAGAAAACGACTTGAATAATGTCTTTAGGAAAATTGCTAATGCAGCCGAGCAATGTCACTTGAGTGTTCCCGAGACTGAACAGGGGAGAAACATGAAACATTACCAACAGCATTTGAACCGTTCTATCATTCTTGCCTCTGGTATTCCTATTTGTATCCACCATTATATAGGGATTTCAAAATTTGGTCTGCAGAACCAAACTGGGACTGTACCGGACCAAAACCTGCTAGTAGGAAGAGTAGATTGGCTATGTTGGGTTTGGTTCTTCGTTATTGACTTTTTGGGGAAAAAACCTTCTCTGGGCTGGGGCTGTTTTTAGAATCAGTTCTTTCTCCGGAATCAAGCAAGTTCCTTTTCTAGAAACTTTTAGTTTTCAAACTTGAAGAAGTGACACTGTTTTATTTCCATAACTATAAAACCCCAAGTTCATCGGTTTGCAGCTCGCTTTGGGACTGAACTTGTTAAACTGAAACCAAAACGATTTAAATGATCCGGTTCTTTGTTATGTTATTCTTAATATTGGTCAGGTCCGGTCCAGTTTCATAAAGTTTTAGTCATTAGCATGCTCATCATCTATTCATTACTGCATATTTGCAGTAGGAGCTGCTGTTGCTGTAATTGCATTGGTAGCATACCGAGCCTATGCTAGTAGGAAGAGTAAACCTTCCAGTTAGGTAAAAAGCAATCCTATGTCCCTGGTTGGTGCCCCATTGGAGTCAAAATAAGCTGCTTCATAAGTTAACTGCCAGACGTAGAAAGAATAGTTTCAGTTTTTATTTTAACCATCAACAGTCATATATATGATTCTTTAACTCCATATTTTGCTTTATTTAGTTTTAGCTTACATGTTATCCACAACTTCGTTGCTCTCTCAAAATTTTCGTTAGGTTTTAGAAATTAGACGTGACAATACACAATGTATTATGTTTAGATTTTAAATCCCAAAGATCTTGCATTCTTCCATATCTGAGCAGTGGCGAACATCTAATCAAAAGTCATGTCCAGTTAAAATGTTTTGCCGTGCTATAAAATTTAGAATATGTATCTAGTCATCTGCCATTGTATGCATGCATTTATTCAAGTGAAGTATAGAAATGTGGACTGGATGGTGTTTTAAATACCGGTACGTACCGGCCGGTGTTACCCGGAATACAACTATCTCGGTATTTTGTCCGATATTTTCACTATTCAATACCGGCCGGTATTTTCCGGTATTACTGGAATGGTAATACCAGTATTTTGATTAATTTTGTTTAAAATTATTTTTTGATACTTTAATGTTATGTTTTGTTATTTGTAAACTTTAAAACTTATATTTTGTTATGAAATACCTATTTGGTATTATTTTTTAGTGGATTGTACTTGTATTTTGACTATTTTCGTTAAATTGTAACAAGTTTTGTAGGATTTTATAAAAATAAAAATACAAAAATTAAATTACCGTGCCGGTACGTACCGGCTGGTATACTGGTAATACCGGTACCAGATACCCAACCGGTATAACCAAAATACCGGTATTTAAAACAAATGCAGTTCATGAAACAGATTATGCTGATGTGTGAATGTGAGGTGTTGAGTATTGGTTGCGTAGTACTGAGTTATCTGAGTCATCCAAAAACAAATGCAGTTCATGAAACAGATTATGCGAATCTAACTGGCCATTTGAATGCTATCTGATTTGTCATGATATTGGAAAAGTATGTGGTCTGACCAAATAGTATTTATACAGTTTATCTCGTGCTGTTATTTTCAAAAATTAAAAAATATCGTGCTGTGATTTATGTGGTGTTTGTTATGCTATGCCTATATTCATGTAGGGTGTGATTTCATCGTGTTAATTAGGTCAAAAGGAAAGTAATAGAATGGAGCTTTAAGGAAATGAAATTGGTCGAACGTTCACAATTGAAATGAAATTGGTCGAACGTTCACAATTGAAATGAAATTGGTCGAACGTTCACAATTTATATTTCATATACTTTTTCTCTTTTTCTTTTTTTTTTTCCCCTAAAAAGAAGTAACTATCCTAGATTCCTAGTCTTTGTTGGGGTAGTATATACCAGAAAAAACCGTAAATATTGCGTTAATATTTGATGTATTTTGTGGAGGGTTCATAAAAGTTGATGATTTTTAAGTTTTTTTTTTACCTACACAAAAAAACAAACTTCTAATCTACTAGTGTGAAATTACTCACATGTTCAGGTATGAGCCTAATAGTGTGAAAGACTCTCCCAAATAATTTAGACCCATATCGACTAATTTTTTACTTTTACTGTGATGAATGTACTGCATTCACAGATCTCCAGATTTGAGGGTTATTTGGTCCTTAATTTGAGAAATGACAGAGATACTCAAGAGTGTGAGGGATATAGAAATAAGGAGTTAAGGACTATCTCTCTGTCTCTCTCTCTATGGTGCATTTTATTTCTTGTTGGCCGGTTGGCCCCATTGTCATACCCTCATGTGAATGATGATACGTACGGATAATTGATATACGTCTAAAAATTTCATTTGAAACAGTACGATTTAACAGCGAAAGGTTTATATAGCATACATTGATTTAACCGGGTTCGCGCTAGAGAGCTTCTTCGAAATAAAAATGTCTATTTTAAATACCCAATGGCGGAAAACACCCTACTAATCCGCCCAAAATCACGACGATTAATAGGTAACCTGGATATACCCAAACCGAACTTAAGACCTATATGTTATCAAGAGAACTCCAAACCACTACCTCAACTCACCATTGATGGCAAATCACATAATTAGTGGGTATAATCAATGAGCATGTCATGTATCAACAACAGATATTTAGGTGTATTTAAAAACTAATTAAATTATTCAAATTTGTGATTTTTTGTATTATCATTTTTGATTTTTTACTTTCCATGTTATCAGTATTTTTTATAATTCATTTTAAAGCAATTCTCTAATTTACTATTTTAATAAGCATAAGGAACGGAATCAGTGGTAAATATATATCATGTCTTTTGTAGACAGAGATTAGAGGTTTGACCATTATCCCATACAAAGTCTATAGGTCATTTATTACCATTTAGGTATAACATCTATAAGTAGTTTCTCTACCTAGGTGATTATAAGGTATGTCTACAATCTACATCTTAATCTCCCTCTTACATTGTCGATGTATTGGGCTCTAAAACCCCGCAAAAGTTCCTTTTACTATTTTAATAAGCATATTAAAATTAGAATCCACAAATTCATTTAGGTAGATATTAAAATTAAAACAAAATATATAAGTAAGACAAACTCATAAATTTATGATCAGAATATTATAAAAGGAAATGCTAAATACAGCCATAAGGGCTGTATTTAACGTGCATAAAAAAACTTGTACCTTCCATATTAAAAGTCTGCTTCCTGATTTTCATGGTAAATGTACAAACAATTTATGTACCTTAAACACAACCCTAAGGACTGTATTTAGCAAACCCCATTATTATAAAATTATTACGAGCTCGAATATATATATATCATTGTTGTTTCTTTCTTCTTAGAAAAATGTTTGCCGCTTGCTAATTAAAAAAGTTTTCCAAGAAAACCCTTGAAACAATTGAAAATTTGCATTTGAGTGGTGGATGAACGCATAAAATCGAGCTGCATGCATTTATATTAACGTTTTCGAACTCAATAAACTGAACTACTGGAACATCTATAATTATTGTGTTTTTTTTTTATTTTGTGTGTGTCTTAAATATATATATATATATATATATATAGCAAAATTCTTGAACTTGATAAACTCCATCTGTTCAAACTTGAGTTCGAAAATCTCATATTCAATCATGACTAACTATATTTTATAGCTCAACTAATTGGGTCGAAAATACTCAACGAGATTCCAAGCTATGAGGTAGCTAGATTTATACTAGTTCAAGTAGCTCATTAATAGTTTGACCCGTTTACACCACAACGTAGTTAGAAGGTTATACGTACGAATGAATTATGCATGCCAGTCATAGTGATTCAATTTTAAAACTCTTATGTTGTTTTAACAAACACCCAACCCACTTAAAATTAAAATGCAATCAGGGATGATAAGATAATACTTTAGAATCTTGTATGTTGCTAGCTAAATCTCTTCCTAGCTTTTTCATTTTTCAAAAAAAAAATAAAAAATCTCTTCCTTTTTCCACTTCAATCTCTGATCTTTATTGACTTGAAATCTTGAATAATAATAATAATACTTGTATCTTTCTAGTATGTGTATTTAGGTTGTATATATTATTCATGATGATGGTTGTGCTTGTTCTTTTTAGGTCCTTTTTATCACAATTGTTTCTTTAATTGTGGTTAAATTGAAGTGTCTTCATCTATTTTTCAAATCATTTATATTTAAAACAATAATAAATCAATAACAAAATTTCACAACAATATTACTACTGGTGAAGGTAGATATACTCATACTAAATCATAATATATATGCATCCAATTTTAAATATGTTTAGACTAAGAGGAGTAGAGAGTTATGGGAATGCCCCTCCTCTACTCCAAGCTTGACACGTGTCTTGTACCAATCATAAGGGGCATTCCCCCATTCCTTTGGGGTGGAGGAATGCCCCCAAGGCATTCCTTTTTTTTTTTTTTATAATTATTAAATGTAATTTATTTATTATATATGTTATTTATATATAGAATAAAGCTTAAAATTGTAAATAAAACTTCGAATAATTAAAACGACTTACAAAAATTATATTAAACATACAATACAAATTCAAATTAAAAGTACTTAATAAAAACATAATAAAACTAATCAAATCCATATTCGGCACGAATTCTAGCCTGCTCCTCTCGCAAAGCCGGTCGGTTTTTCGGCGGGACAATAGACACGTCCCTAAACAATAAGTCCATATCTCTGCTTCATTGTTTTTTGGTCTTGAGTTGAAGCTTCTTAAGTTCGAGCTCTTGGCGTTGCTTGCCCTGTTTTTGCAAAGTCCGCATCTCCACCGCTAAGTTAAACACCTCCTCATCCGCCGCCGCTGCCGCCTTCCCCTTCCGTGAGCCCCCTGCACGTCCGGCTTTTTTAGCCTGATCTCTCCCAACCGGACGACTCAACCTAGACAGTTGTGGCTGCGGTTCCTCCTCATCAGTATCATTAAGATCAAATGCAACCCTCGCAGTTGACCCCACACTTTGTTGTCCCGAACTGTCCGATGTCGTCGTAGACCTTTTTGAACTCGGCTCACCTTGACTACTCATCGACTCCATAGTTTGAATAACCTCCCACTTTGAACTCCTCCTCAAACACTGTCATTCCTTTAAAAAATTAAAATTCGGGTTTAGAGAATTATACTCGCTACACGCATTACTAATCAAATCTTGTTCGCTTGTACCACTTTAATAACCCGAACCACTAAGCCGAGTTATGATAGCATTGAACTTGGTGACACTAGTACGGATTTTTCGCCACTTCCCCTGTAACGATTCAATGCCTCGATACGTTGACCTATTCAAGATTGTATGATAACCTTCTTGAACCTTCAACCAAAAAGTCTGAGCCTTTTGATAATTTGCTACAAAAACATAAATATATATATATATATATTAACCGAAAATTATATAAATATATATAATGTAAACCGAAAATTATATAAATATATATATATTAACCGAAAATTATATAAATATATATAAATATAAACCGAAAGTTATATAAATATATATAAATATAAACCAAAAATTATATAAATATATATATATATTAACCGAAAATTATATAAATACATATAATATAAACCGAAAATTATATAAATATATATAAATAAATCTATACCGCATTTAGGGTCTTCGGAAACATCAACCCAAGCTCGACATAACGCCAAGCTTTCTGCTTCCGTCCAATTTAGTTGGGACGGTATTTTCTTCGGCTCGTCGGTGTCTCTCTTTCGATGTCTTCGTCTTTCTTTTTGAGGAGACGAAACACTAACTTCGGGTTGTGTCTCTTGAACAGCCTCCAAATCTTCGAAAGAGGAACCCGCGGGTGGTGTATTGATCATCCATTGCGAATCTTAAAAACAAAGAAATAAACATTGAACCATATCTATATATATATATATCCGAAATATATAAATAAATAAATATACATACCAAAAATAATATATATATATATATATAAATATATAAACCGAAAATAAATATATATATATATAAACTGAAAATAAATATATATATATAAACCGAAAATAAATATATATATATATATAAACCGAAAACATATATAAATTTTACCAAACATGCCGCCGGGTGTTTGAGCGAAACCCGACGGAGAAAGATTATAACCAAAGTTATCTTGTCGAATCCACGGTGTCCTATTTCCTGGCGGAGTCATCGGTGATCCAATGTTCATTGTACCGAGTGATTGAATAAACTTCGGGTTTTGGTGAAGATTAGGATCATCAAGTAAGTCAGGTTGGAAGGGTGTTCTTTGAGTGTTACCCGCGGTTTGGTTGGGAAAAAGGTTCCACTGATTTGGAAACATTTTTGGTTTCGTGTGTAGATGATGATTTGTATTTTTAAAGAAAAAATTTGAGGTAGAAGATGGAAGAAGAAGAAGATGGATAGATATAGGATATGTATAATGTATATATATATATATATATAAAGTTAAGACTACACAGATTAAAAAAAAAAAAATTCAAACATTCATTCATTTTTCGAGTTCCAAAGCGTTTGACCATTACATGCCAAGCAAAAGAGATGCGTTTTCGAATTGCGAAGGGGCTCGGTTTCAAATGAAGTGGAACGCCCCCCTGGGCCGAGATCCGACGTTTCGCACGAAAAAAAGGCAGGGGACGGGCTACTCCTTGTAGTCTTATTGTGTTTATTCATTTTTCAAATTAATATCGTTATTATATGTATTCCGTTGGTGTCACATCATTATTACACATAAGATACTCTTGAACTTCGATACATACTACTAATTTTAAAGGACACTTAATAAGTATTAGTGCATGTTTTAAAAAAAAATGAAGCAGTACACGAGAATGTTATTGTCTCCTCGTCTGCATATATGAATCCCATAATCAGTGTCCTTGTGTAGATTACAAAATAGGGCAAATAAGGTGGTAAGTTATTGAAATAAATTGAGTAATTTTACGTTTTCGTTGTACGTGCTTTTTATTTTCCTCATCTAAAATACGTAAGAAGTGTTCTAACGTCTAGCTAGTTTTGACATATACTCATTCTTTGCGGTTAAATAAAATGACAAATGAAACCCTTAAGGCTTCTATATCAAAAGTTCACCACCTGAAGTTTATGATAAGTGTACAACTATTTAAAGCAGTTTAAAGAAAGCTTTTAGTTCTTTGTTTAACAAAACCCAACAAAAAAAATTACATTCATTACTTTACACTTAACCCTTGGTAAAATATATCTATGATAAATAACTAGATATTGATGCCGCAAACGTTTTCCATCAGATGTATGCAACCATAATTGTTTTTCTTAATCATTAATCTTCTAGTTGTTTAAGCTTAAAAGCCTTTATGTCCCAATATATTATTAACACATCCACAGACCACCATTGTAAAGATTGATATAAAAGTGTCATTGTCTTGGAAAAAAAAGAACATCTTGGATATCAAAAGTCATACTTTAATATATTACGGTAAATGAGTAAAACAGTGAAGGGTCCCATTTTGATTTTGTTGCCGTGGGCGGTAATCCCTCTCAATCGTCACCATGAATTGTACCCTTAATTTTGGGCAAATCTCTTTGGTGATTTGTTGTTTAGGTTCCAGGTTCTCACTGTTACCATGTGATAGATATATTCGACTTGAAAAACAAACAATGCCTCCTTTTTTCCTTTAATTTCATTATATGATAATTGTCATATTGACTTCTTGGAATAAAGTCGAGTTAAAACTTAAAATTTGGAGTTGGTGAAATATGCAAATCATCATCATCACTTATATGTACTAGATGTATGCTTGCGCGATGCGACGACAATACTGTTGACGACGGCGGTTTGGTGGCGGTGGTGACAGAGCTATTGAGATATGGCGGAGGCTCAAGGAGAAAGTATGTTTTAGGTTAAGATTTAATATATGTTTTAGGGAGGAATACAAACATAGTTATGATTTGGAAAAAGAAAATAATGTGAAAAGTGTAATTAGGGATATTTTGGAAATAATGAAAATATGTTTAATTTTTTAATCCACTTTGCTTTATAGAGGATTATAAGCCTTGGATTATGATCCTCTAAAGTTAAAGTTGAAAGAATCTCAACTTTTAGATTAAAATCAAAAGTTAAAATTCAAACTTATTTTTGAATCTTAACATTTGATTTTAATCAAAAAATTAATATTATTTCAACTTATCTCTAAAGTTGGTATAACCTTACAGGATTCGTATCTGTAATGAGTCAAAATGGATTCTTTTACCTCAACATTTAATTATGCTTGTGCCAGTGGGATTTTGGCAATCTTGTTTGGATGGATTTACTTTTGATATAATATAATAAAATTGAAATTAAATTTCATTTTTCCAATGTAATTGGCTATTTATAAATTAATGAATCTCATTCTGTTTACATGTACACATCCCCTCACATCCACTCATTTGATGAAATCTTTATTTTTTTATACCATGAAAATAATTTTCATTTCATCCGTCAATTAAATTTTCAAAAATAAAACACATTTCTTCAAATTAATTACATTCTTTTCATTTTCAATTTCAATTTCTTTCACAAATTTATTCATTTTTCCATAAACATTCTGTGCACCAAAACATCTTTAGTAAATCATACAATCAATCAAATGTACTTATACGCAGTGTTGTAAAACTCGGCCGACTCAGCCGGGAATTCGGAACCGGAATCGGAGGTTAAACGGGTCGAGTTGGCTGGAATCGGGTCAAAACTCAGTCAACGACTTGGTCGTTTGTAAAACTCGGTCAAACTCGCCTGGATCGGTCAAAAATCGGGTGGATTGGTCAAGAATCGACCGGATCGGGTCAAACTCGGGTCAACTTTGGTCAAATTTTTTTTTTTTTTTAAAAGAAAATGCTAAATTGGTTTAAGTTTATGATTCTAATGAATGAAGCTTGAACTTTAAAGAATTATATTAAAGTTTTTAAACAATTATGTTCTAAGTTTGAAGTTTATTCCATATAATTTTAAAAAATATAATTTTTCTATATAAAAACCTGATCCGCGTTCTCCCCGATTCCAATCTGAGTTTTTAAAAATTCGTAACTCTCCCACTCGCCAATCCGATCCCGAGTTACGAGTTTTCCAACCTTGCTTATACGTACGTACTGTAAATCTTATACACATTTATCATATATTAATATATAGATATAGATACTACATACGCTTTAAGCCTTTGACAACTTCAAGGGATGGATTTTAGGCCATCTTGCATACTTTTTAAAAGGCTCAAAAAATGTTTCATGTTTTGTCAAATCATCAATTTATAGACATTTCAAATTAAGACCTATTATACCATTAATGAACCTTAATAAAACTTTGTATATGAAAAAATTGTTAATTAACATTATTAATGAGCTTTGTAAATAATGAAGCAATTTGTTGCACATGCATACAATTAATACAATAACCATTCAATTATCTTTTATTTCAAATTTCATGCTAAGTATTTCCGTTTATCTAAATGTTTATCAAACAGCTAATAAATACGAGTAGTATTTTAATTAAAATATTTATGTATTTAATTTACTTTGTTATTGACAGGCCGAGCCATCAAAAATCAATTATTTTTGCCTAGCTATTGACAAGTAAAATGTTATTACTTGCATAGGTGATAATCGAAAATCTCTAAACATATTGTCCTTATTAAAACTCGATCAATTATTTAAAGTTACTTTAATCTTTATTAATAATCAAAGTGTTGCTATATGTAAAAGAATCACGTACGTATATGTTGGATGGGGACATCATGACCAGTCCAACCAAGTCGCACCCACACCCACCGGCCTAGACCCACAAAATATCTTGGTTGATATTATATATATCACTTTATATATATGTGAATGGATGCATAGTTGGGTGCCATTCTCGCTCATCCATTCAAGACCTTATGTGGTGCAATGGTGAGCAAGTGTTATACTTGGCTTAGGCTAATTCTTATCTGCGACATGATGTCACCTTAATTCTTGAATCACAAGCTACAAAAGAATTGGTCCATCTAAAAGCTAAATTTATTTATGCATCTATTGGTAATGTTCCGTTGCCTTAAGAGATAAGGAATTGCTCAATCTTTTACTTGATTTGATTCTCTCATTTCATTTAACCTACATTGGTATTGATATTGTTATTAATATCTAAAAATAACCAATTCACTTAGGTGGGTTGGTCCGAGCCTCAACAAGGTAGGTTTTTTCTTCTTGAAAGAGTTAAATTATGTAAATCTGATTAAAACAACGTATATTAGAATCTGCAGACTATTTAGCATTCACGAGTAATTCAAATCTTTATAGAAATTTAATATTCTTAAGGTTTAGTACGTAATTTGATCAAATTAAAAAATAAATCCGGAAATGAAATTTATCTTCAACTATTTGGTGCTTCAGAGTTATTAAATTTCTTGAATTTGATAATATAATCTTCTATGAAAACAATTTCATATGATATTAGTTATACATAGGTTTAAAAGAAGATTAACCAATTATTGTGTTGATTACGTATAATATAATGATAATGATGATGATAATGACAACATATAAAGGTTGGTATGTAGTGTTTTACGTATAATTTTTTTCAGTTTTAGTGATTGAGGGGTCACTACACGTACGCTAATTTAATGAAAAGGCCATGAGTGTTAAGACCTACGTACCTCTTTTCATGTGTTTTTTTTTCCTCTTTTCATTCAGATTTCAGAGACCAAAGTCCCTTTGCAAATTAAATAAGGTATAAGTGTATAACTATAAACTATATATTGACACAATACAACACTTACCGATGCATAATAATCAATAAACACATAAGTAGTTACATAAGTTTAACTTAATTTATGTGTTTTATGCGGGTAATAATTTAATATTATAACCAAACACACTTCCAACTATGGAGGGATCGATGTTTTATTATGTTTTTTTTCGGATTCAAATGTCAATTTTCATTCTCTTGGTCAGGAGAGGGCTACATATATATTTGTGTGGATATAGATTAAAAAAAAAAAAAAGGTTTATTTTAGATGTTGGAACTATAGGTTATATAAGGTAAATTCCATTAAAAAAAGAAAAAGAAAAAAGAAGCATTTGAATCATCTGGTTATTTCCATGAGCCTAGCTAGCTTACCTGAGATTATGAATCTGCTATAGTGCTATTGGACAACTTTATTGACTCTCCACCACGTACCGCTCCTTATGCAAGTATATTGGCTCCAAGGAGAGAAGAAAAAAAGCAATATAATGTATACAACTTAATACAAGGCCTTGAAATTAATACAAATGAAATTTGTTTTTATTTTGGTCCAGGTAGAAAAGGCAATTTCATGAAAATACGAGGTCCTTTATTGTAATGTTTTTTCAAACATTAGCTTTAGGCCTTTAGCTCATTCTTTAATGAAGATTTTGCCTACCTCATTCACCTCACCAACTCAACTTTTTGAAACGTGTATAGTACCAGCAAGTTGCGGCGAAATTTCATAACTACTTTTACGATTAAACACATTATATTAGTTACATAATGTGTCAAAAATATATTATGAGATTATGTCGATTGTTTTGAAACCATATAAAAAGAAAAATGTTAATTAAATTAGAATAAAAAATCGGTTTATTTTTATGGGTTTAATTTTTTTTGTAAGGGTAATTTAGGTAGTTAAGAATAGGATGTGTAAAATATAAAGTAAATGTAGAGGGTATTATGAGAATGGAAAATATGCTTAAATTTAATTTCAATACCCTTTATAAGGGTTTATAGATTTATAGATTAAGTTATGATTCATTTACAAATTACAACAATAATTTTTTTTTTAACTGCACAAATTACAACAATTTTACATTGATGTCTACGTCGTTTTTACAAACTATTTTTATGCTGTAAGAATAATTAGTTACACTTTTTATTTCCTTTAAAGGTAAATTTTACTTGAAACTTCGTGTAGTAATTTGAGAGCGAAATGTATAACATACATTGTCTTAACCGGGTACGCGCTATCAAGCTCCTTCACAGTAGAGAAATGTCTATTTCAAAAATTCAATGACCCCCCCCCCCCCCAAAAAAAAAAAAAAAAAATAATCCACCAAAGACACAATGATTAATTCACCGAAGACACAATGATTAATAGAGATAAACTATGCTCCCTTACTTTGAAGGTTTGGATATAACTAGTCAGGGAATATGTTAGTGATTTATGGGGCATGGGAAGACTACCTATTTGCACAAACAAGTATGTATGTCTTTACATGATTGCCTCAACCTTTTATATGGTCAAAACAAACTTCTTATACAAGGCATATTGGCTTAATGAGGCATCAAAACCATGTGGTATCGAAGATGATATATTTCTTGGAAATAGGGTATTAATGGTTACTCTTGAGCGCTAGACACTCACGTATCCGTTAAATCCTATGTTAATTAGGTTTTATTTAATTTTTTCCTTGAATCTCCTTTGTCCGAAGAAATAGACGCTCAAGAGCGAACACCAAAACCTAGTTCATTCAGAATGTTCTCATACGACGTGTCGACATTCCATTAAACTTCATATTAGAATAAGTTAAACATAAACGATATACGATCGAGTATCTCTTAGGGGACCCATATATAATCTGCAATTTCAGCTAGGTTTTTTTCCAAATTTATAACGGAAAAATGGTTAACCAGTTGGGCCAACTAGAATTAGCTAGATTTTGTAACGTCCATAAATTGCGAACCCAAAGGTAAATGAAGTATACACCTTCGTAGAACCAAATAGCTAGTATTGATTAAAATAATAATAACAATTACAATAATTCACGACATAAATACATTCATTCGAAGAAATAAACTTGAATCCGCATGATACACGTGGGTATTATTTTTACTCACTCATGAAAATTTAGCCCATATGGCTTCGGCCAAACCCCATATAATCACAAACCTAAGTACTAATGAATCGAGTCCAATGGCAATTTCTTCACTTTCTAGTTCATCATTTTGATAACTAATCTTGTAAACCATTAGTGTCAATTAATTATCTTTTAAGATTGTTTCTTAAATTGTGTCAACGACGATCACTAGCATTCGGTTATCTTCAAGAAATGACTACTCGAAACAAACTCCAATTTCCCATAACTTTGTCCCTATTTCCGCCATATTTGCACTTGGTTAATCCAAACTCGATTGACTCTTCAAATGAGTTTGGCAACCTGGGCTGGCGTTTTAGTGAGCGGATCACAGTTCTACCGCCAACTTTCCTATTGTTTCCATCCATTTCCGCACCCTGACAACCCTCACCTTCCTCCATGTCACCATCAAAACATTCTACTACGCGGCCCTCATTTTTCATTTTAGCCCTTTCACTCTCAACATTTACAAAACAGTCCTTGAACAAAGAAAGCTTAAGTCTCCCATTTGCGCGTTCTGTTTCAAACTTAGTACCACAATCAGAAACACTCACTGCTTTGATAACCAACCTCCCACCTTCCCTATGTGGGTTTACTTTCACGGTTCCATCCGAGCCACTTATGGAAGTTAGTGGTGGTGGAAAGCCACCACTGCTTTTCCTGTGGCTCACCATTTTGAGGTCAAATCGAGCTTTTGACCTTTGTAAACTTCTAAGCCTCTCCCTATCCTCCAAACTAAACTCATCACTACTATCACTCACATCACTTCCAGTTTCGGTCCCTAAACTTTCGGTACACATTTCCAAGCTCACGGCACTCAATGCAGAAGTAGAGCGCTTCACCATTGGATGAACATAAACTTCTTGATCATTTTTAACATTTTGTGAAGGGTTTGCAAGAACATTCAAGAAACTAAACCCATTGTTCTTGTTAACACTCTCACATTTATTTGAATTCGCTTCGAGTTTTGGTTTTTGAACCACTTGGGTAGGCTTTGAAGATAGTTTTTGGGTTAAAGCACTCGATTCGATGACTTGAGGCTCGAGGCATGTTTGCAAACCTTGACACACAACTGAGGCCATAGTTATCACAAAGTTTGGAATCAAGAAAAACAGGGGAAAACAGAGTGGATTTGGTTATTTTCTTTGTGTTTCTAATCGTTTTTTTCAAGATAAATGTATAGAAAAATTTTGGGTGATCAAAAGATTGAATATTTATGAATGGGAATAATGGGAATGGAATGGAACGGAAAAGCATGAGAAGAGCAGAATTGGGTTGATGGTGTATTTATAGATGATTTTAATATGAGAGGTCTCTTTTTTCCTTTACAAAAGAGATCCCACTAGCTAGAATTTATTCATTATTTTCGAACCATTGTATTCCATGTTTTATTACGTAGTAGAATTTAGAGGGTGTTTTTTAAAGCGCAAGTTTAAAGGTTGTTTAGATTGCTTATTTTTTTCTTTCCTATTGTTTGTTTCTTAAAGCAGATAAATAATGAATAAAAAATTTGTCAAAAAATGCTTTTTAGTTTAATTTAAAAAATGACAAGTGTTTTGTTACCCATTTACCTCTATATAAAAGTTAGTACTTACTTTTTTTAAAAAAAAAAAAAAAAACCAGTTACAAATAAATACTCCCAAACACCCATCAAATTTAAGTATTGTCATAAGATATCTAACATATAGATAACTAGATTATACCCATGTGATGCATGGTAATATACACATTACATTAAGTTGATTACAAATATAAAAATTTTAAGTAATATTACTTATAAACAATGATTAACATATATACATCAAAAGTATTAATAAAGGTTATATAATAATGATAATAATTAAAAGGATTTATTGATATTATACTTTTATAATGCATGTAAAATCTAAAAAAAACATATATAAAGTAGAATAAAGAAAGAAAAAAAAAGATAAAAAAGAAGATAAAAGGGTGAAGATAGGAAATTTAATCATATATAATAACAAATATCAAAAATATATATGTAAAATTGGTAGAGTAAATATCTAATTTAACACTGATAATATAATCGGATAGTAAAATATTAGATAAAACTATCAATATAATCTAGTTTTATTTATTAAAGTATATTATATTTCACGCACAAAGATATATATATATATATATTTTGATAAGTGAATTTTACCTCAGACGCGTATGATGTGTGCTAATCGCACAACGAAAGAGTCCCGCACTAAGCAGATCTTAAATAGTCTTTCTCACCATATCACCTCCTTTATTGGAAAATACCGTCGAGGAGAACCTACCAAGGTTCGAACTCGAGACCTTGGAGTTATAAAAGCAAAATAGAAAGTGATAAGTTACAAAGGTAGATAATTATATTATCAATGTCTTTTAATTACTTTTAATATTCACTAAATATTTATCGTAGTTTGTAAACAATAAACAAATATTAAGTTAGATCAACTGGTATGTGCATAATATTAAAAGTTAGAGATCATGAATTTTAATCTTTTATATGACTTTTTTATTTGCTATTTAAATTTGATTAAAAAAACAAATGTCCATGTAAACAAATAATGATGTGGCAAATGAAGTGTCACATAAGCACTAAAAAATATATATTTAAATGTCAATATACATCTAAAGAATACATTAAAATTACCAAAAAATGTCACATAAAAAAAAAACTTAGTTAACACGAAAAAAGAAGTGTCACTTAAGAAAAAACTATTCTCTATTAGTTATATAGAGATAAGTCAACACCATAGTTTTAGACTATAAAGTGTTTTTTTTTTTTTATATTTGCAGTTAAAAAAAATGCTTTTTTTACCTTCACATTAGTTTTCTTTGCAAAATATGAATAATTATTTGTAGTACGGAAATAGAGATCGACCATGTCTTTTAAGGATCTATATTTTTAATTTGGGGTATTATTCTTTGGGTATAACTCATAGATTCTCAAGGTTTAATATTTCAAGTTTAAGTTAATGTTTCAGCGGATCATGGAGCGTGGTTTGTGATTACATGCTACAATGGTGTTTGTGTGGTTTAAATTCAAGGTTCGTTTGGTCCATAGATTCATGGTTATATCGTTTTTGTGATCCTTTGTTTTATAATTCATGTGTTCCTATGTAGTTAGTTAGTAGTTATCTTTCAAAAAGATTTAATTAGTAATTGGTGAATGTATTACTATGAGATCTTCTTAATCTACTATCCACTTATAAAAATTTTCTAGCCAACAATTTTCTTTTCAATATTAGTTGCGTAAAGAACAAAAATGTTTGCGTTCTATGGGTTATGGCCCCTTTCTTCATCAAATAAGCCCTATATGGCCCAATTGACCAACTTAGTCGCCCGAGATTATAGTGAGAAAAGGTTAATATCGATCTAAACCGGCTAATGATCGACTAATCCATCTATAATGTGGAGAATATATAAACTTGACTTACTTAGTACTGGTTGTGGTTTTAGGATGCTAAAACTTAAACCTTAAACCTTGTCTTATTTGTGACAAAGGTTTTATATCAATTACCAACATTTTAACACGATTACCAAGTCTCTTAGAGCCTCATGAGTCATTGCAACTCATAGAACCACTTTTTATTGAGACACATTTAACGTTGAAACAATACTTTTAACATTCAAACTAACATTAATTTATAACAATTATTAGTCATCCAAAATAATACATGTTTGACTTAACTATTTTTTTTCGACATTCAGTCGGTATACGACATCAGGAAAATCTCACCGTATAATGATGAAGTCTTGCACGTACTTTAAACAACGAGATATATACATTTATTGTAAATAACTAATAATTGTATTGTAGCCATATACTAGTACTAGTTTTCATTTTATCTTTCTAATATGCATAATCACACAAACAACCTAAAAACGCGTTAGATTGTGTACGGATCAAATAATAGTAATTGATTAGGATGATGCAAGTATGACTTTAATTTGATTGGTCACAAAGAAAAGTAGTATAATTATTTATGAGACGACCAATATAATTTAAAATCTTTTTTAGGCACACCACTCCTTACTATACAAAAGTGAGCCAACAATGGACTCCTAGAGGATTCCGTTCTTGGTGATATTTTAGCTCATCACTTTGTATCACCCTCTAAAAATGAAGCCTTTCTAAAACCACTTTTTCCATCTTTGTAAATTTATATTAGAGGCAATGTACCAATGTCAAAACCTAACTTAATTAAGGTTTTAATTATCAGGGAATTGATGCATCAAGCATGACATCAATAGTATATGTTATAATAAAATAAGCAACAAAACGGATTAATGGTTACAAGTTGATGACCAGTTTGAAGAAGAATATTTTTTGTGTGTTACAGTTCAAAAAGTTGCTTATTATTATGCAACATAATTATACCAAGTACTAGTACTAAATTAGTGTCGATTGTCCACTTTCAACCCACTATAAAATTAAACTTTTAGTGTTTGTAGTTTAAATTACATTTTTGTCAGTGTTATAAAACTGTTAGGCGACCGCAAGATTGATAAAAATCATGACTCCCCTATTGAAGTTGCGGATGAAGTAAATGGGCCAACGTCATTATAAATTTAGTGTTAGAGTTAACTGTGAGTATTCAATTATTTTAACAACATTGAGATATCCAGGCCCATCAAAACTTAAGATTAATGTCACATTTGTTCTCTTCTAATTTATTGTTTGTATAAAGTTTAAACTCTTGAATACAAACGTATGTATGTATATTTGTGATTTCAGATGATAATTATAAAGACTTAGAAATCATAAGGAACACATAAATAACATAGACATTCACATGTATAGCCTTTAGTCATTGACTCATTGTACATAATTCCAGTATTGTATGATTAAAATTTAAAACATCACATATGATTTTTAATTTTGTGGGGCAAGAGTCCCACCATAATTAGCTTGGGCTTAATTATAATGTCAATGGTCATTAGAATAACGGATTTAAAAAACTCTAAAGTATTAAAAATATATTTTTTTTAACTTATAAGGTCAAATTGATGATTAGAGAGAAAGGATCAATATAAATTTTTTTATAATTTGATGGTCAAAATTAAAAGTTGATTCCCATCAATTTCTCCATATTTGTTGGCCTGCTAAACCTCTTTATTTTAGCTCTAAAACGATCCCATGATTATTTCTGTGTTTTGCTTTTCGAGTTATTCCATTTCCTTTAGAGACATTACTAATACTAATAGCTGGTTTTATTATTGTAGTAGTAGGACAAACACAAAGATTGCAAATTTCAGCTAGTACTCCAATTTGAGCTATTAATCATGTAAGTTTGTCAGTTTATTTAATTAGGCTGTTTGATTAATTAGCCTTTTTCTAAACTATTTTTTTTTCTAGAACGGTAATATATATATATAAAAAAAAAACATCAAGCAAAGTGATTGATGCTAAAACAGAACGTTACAATTACAATTACAATATCTAGGAAAAAAAATAAACATAAACTATTACAAAAAGAGAAAATCGCGACAATAGCTAATTTTCGTTGCGATCGTACCAAAATAACCAGGGTTTTTCGGATTATCACAAAATAGCCAACAAAATCGCAACAAAAAATGAAAATCGCAACAAAAAACGCGAAAGCGCAACAAAAAATGCCAAAATCGCAACAAAAAATGCCAAAATCACAACAAAAAATAGAAATCGCAACTCGTAGTTTGCAACAGTTTGACTTTGATTTTTTTTTTAAGAATACTAGTTTATTATATTAGACATAATACAAAACTTCAAACAAACCCTAAACTTTCATTAATTATAAAAACACAATACAACTAAATAAATAAGAAACATTACAACTTAATAAAGAGAAACATATATAATAATAGTTCGTAGAACAAATTATTAAAAGACAAACTTATTTCTTCATCTCATAAACTGCTTTAGCAGTTATGATGAAATGCTCTAAGGTGGTAACCGCACAGTCAAGTTGTTCCAAAGCAACTTGGGTCTTGTCCATCTTCCCATGCAAATAAGTAAAGTATTGACACGAAAGCTCAGTACAATACTCGGTTTGTATGTATTTGATTTGTTCAAAACATCATTGCTTGTCATACTAAAACATCATTAGTATGTTTTTTTATGTATTTGTGTTGTAGGTTAATGTTTTGTGTGTTTTAATTTCTTAATGTTTTATGTTTTAAATAAATGTTATGTTTTATTTAGTTGTATTGTGTATTTAAAATTAATGAAAGTTTAGGGCTTATTTGAAGTTTTGTATTCATGTAACTAGTATCCTTAAAAAAAAAAAAAAAAGTCAAAGTCAAACTGTTACGAACTGCGAGTTGCGATTTCGCGTTTTTTGTTGCGATTTTGGCATTTTTTTTTGCGACTTTGACATTTTTTTGTTGCGGTTTCGCATTTTTTGTTGCGATTTTATTGGCTATTTTGTGATAATCCGAAAAACCTTGGCTATTTTGATACGATCGTAACGAAAATTGGCTATTGTCGTGATTTTCTCTTACAAAAATAGGAGAGTTTTGAAACCACTTATCTCTTAAAAGCACAAATTTTCCTACATGTAGATTCCCAAATGTGTGATTGAGACACGACGAAATCAAACAAGATATCCGAACGGTTTTAACCGGAAGAAGAAACTTGTTCGTTGGGATATTTCCAAATGGCCCAAAAGTTGCAACATATGATACCTCGATACACATCTTCTAAACTGTTTTCTTAATTTGCATAATAATGACTTAATTATGTGGAGATCTCAAGTTCATAAATATCGTTTAGTGGATCTGCTTTTAGTTTAGTTACATTAGCTAAGTGCATTTAGTTGTAGTTGGGACATGTCCCCTCACCATCAAAGTTGCTTCCTTTTACTCTTTCTGTTTTACATTTGTTAAACTTAACTTAAAAATCATTATTAAGTGTTTTTTTTCTTCTTAGCTTTGTTCATGTGACAGATGTAAAAACTTAAAAGTAAAATGATTTTTAAAAAAAATAATAATTTAGCTAATATCATTAATCTACACAAGATTATACATATGAGATCGGTAGGGTACCGGTTCGGTAACGGTTCCGGTATCGAGATTTTCGGCTCTATACCATATTGGTATCGAATTGCACATCTAGCTTTTTTTTCCCAAACTTATACAAGAAGATACGTAGTTATCGGTGATCCATTTATTAAGTCTTCAATATTTATTTATTAAGTCTTCAATATTTATTAAGTCTTCAATATTTACATCATAACTTATGTAATCATAATATTTATTTATAACATGCTTTTGGATAAACTAAAACTATCAGCTTTATTGGATAAATAGGCATGCTAGTTTCAATTGTTATTTATATGTATTTTATAGTGAGATTTAAAATGTCAAAGACTCAAAAACATACTGAAAAACACGATAATTGAACTAATATTTGTTGAACTATTTGTCAATATTCATTTTTTGATTAAAGAGAAAGTTAAGTTTGAATAGCTCAGTATTTATCGAGAAACAAAGATTAGATAAGTGTAGTACTTCACTACATTACAGTATTAATAAAGCTTGCTAGATCGTCACAAATATTTTTACCAAGACAACATAGATTTTTATAAAGAATTGAGTTTGGATGTATTCATTACAAGTCTTTGGATGTATAAAGAATTGAGTTTGTCAAATCTTAATTATGTTGATTTAGAAAAGTAACCAACGTATACTTAACACTTGTATAAAAGGAATTAATAAAAATCCGTTGTCTTTTTAAAAATTTTAAAAAAATTTTAAAACCTGGGTTCAAATCCCGGCAACAGAAATCTTTATAAAAATTTTAATACTTGACTTTTTTACCATTTTTAATGATTCGGTCCCCTATGTCTCCCTTTAATCAAGTGGATTTAAAAAAAAATATCGACAATAGCCAATTTTCGTTGTGATCGTACCAAAATAGCCAAGGTTTTTCGGATTATCACAAAACAGCCAACAAAATCGCAAAAAAAATGAAAATCGCAACAAAAAATGCCAATATCGCAACAAAAAACGCAAAATCGCAACTCGCAACAGTTTGACTTTGACTTTTTTTTTTAAAGGATACTAGTTTATTATATAAGACATGAATACAAAATTTCAAATAAACCCTAAACTTTCATTAATTTTAAAAACACAATACAACTAAATAAAACATATCATTTAAAACATAAAACATTAAGAAATTAAAACACACAAAACATTAACCTACAACACAAATACATAAGAAACATACTAATAATCCCCTAAGTTAACAGTACCGAAAGGAGATGATTGTGAAGTCGATTTTGATTTCCCTTTTGATTTTGATGAAGATACATACTCTCTCGGTGGAGGAAAAGATGTTTGTGATGGCATCGGTGCACCACAAGTCAGCCTTGTATGAGCACTTTTCTTACAACGATTGCATGTTGTTGTCTTCCTCTCTCCATCCTTGGACGGTATACGATCACAGTTTTTGGGTCAGCCAGGTAGCCTTTTGTCCATGACTGGTGGCAAAAGTGTTTGTAAGTCATCTGGTATCTCCCATTCAGAAGGATGTGGTATGGGATAGAGAATCTCGGTATAAGTCTGTCGATATACTTCTGAAGTGTAGCAGTCCATAGCGTATACGGTTGAATCATCTTGGTTTAGATGAAGAGCAACTTTTATAACATGGCCACATGGAAAACCAGAAATTTGTCATTTCCCACAAGTACACGTCTTTGCATCAAGATCAACAAGTCCATTCAGCTTATGATCTATAACTTGAAACAATGTATTTGAACATGGTTCAACTCTCCATGATGTTGACTTCACAACACGTTTTGCAATTTTTTTTTCTGTCCATGGTGTAACACGATGTTCCAATGTTTCTGTACATTAAAAGAAGTAATTTAGTTACAATATATCATCATTTTAAACAGTAGTAATAATAAGCGAGATTGTTAAACAAATAATACCTGGAACGTTTCTTTTCCTGTAATACCACTCTTGAAGAGAGGCACGGAAAAATTCCATTTGAATGACGACTTAGAGAGTTGATTGATTCCGCACTATTAGATGTCATGAAACCATACCTTGCTCCAAGTGCGTGTACTCTTGACCACTTTCAAACCCAACCTCTTGTAGTGTTCGAGCACACTGGGGGATAACATGTGTCAAACGACTTATATGTCTATTAAAGCCCACTTCTCGATAAGCTTTCACCGCTTTCCAATATGTTCATTTGTGATGTTTTATATTAGCAGACCTTGCTTTTAGATTTCTAAACAAATGAACAGCACAAAGCCCATGAAAAGCATTTGGAAAACACCTTCTTATAGCCATATCAATTGAGTTCGCCCTATCAGAAATGATTGTCAAATTGCTAACATTATCTATGCAATTACTAAGATGCCCCATAAACCATGTCCATGATTCAGAGGTTTCAGATTTTTCAACCCCGTAAGCTATTGGTAGTATCCCATTATTAGCATCCATGCCTACTACTAATAAGTTTGTTTCAAGATATCGACCTTTTAGATGTACCCCATCAACTATAATAACCGGCCGCAAGAAAGAAACAAATGAACGTATCTACATAAAATAGATTAAAGATGTGAGAAATACGTCAAACGTAACTCAATAGTGTGAAAAATTATATTGATTTACTCACCGCTGCACCAATGGCAATAAACAACAATTCAAAACGTCCATCTCTGTCTGTTTTGATATGAGTTATCGACCCGGGATTTTTCAGCTTCGAATTGTGACAATATGCTGCCAGTTGGGCAAATGAATCTTCTGGTGACCCCCTCAACAATTCCAAGGCATAACACTTTGCTCTCCAAGCTTGAGAATATGAGATATTAATCTTGAACCGGGCATTCATGTCGGTCATGATCTCATGACCCCTATATACCCTTCCTTTCACAAACATTAACTCAACCAAAAATCCATCCAACACCTTTTTGTTTGCCTGTCTATGGTGAGGATAAAGTTGGGTTCTTGAACAAGTATGTTGATCAATGAAAGTCCTTACTTCAAACATTTCACAATCTTTTATCCTCTTTGCAATCATTCGCCACGTACATTTCTTATCATGCCTACACTTTATTTCAAAACGATCTTTAGTTGATCGGTCAACAACTAGCTGATAGCCATCTTCCACACACTTCGTATACAAAGCTATCTTCAAATCTTCCTTTGTATCAAAACAATCACCCTTTTTTACATGAAGAAATTTTGTGTAACAATCGACAGATATCTTTACCAACTCTTCTTCTGATATTGGAAGTAATTCTGGCATATTCCAGTTATACTCTCGTGGCTCTTTCTTTTTCTTCTTGTCACAAATTTTCTTTTCTCGTTTTTCTTATTCTTCTTCTTCATCATCTTTTTCTTCTTCTTCTTCTACTTTTCCTTCATTATATATATTTTGTGTTATACTTTTTTAGTTTTCTTTTATGAGTATTGATTTATTTTGTTTGGTATATCTATTATATATATATATATTCTTAAAGAAATTCCTTTTTAAATTATGGTATCCGTTATAATACCAATATATCTTCGTGAAATAAAATTTATCTTTAAAGGTGGTTAGCCGCCCATGAAGGCCGAACGCTTTTTACAACCTTGGGTATAACATATAAGTAAAAGGAAAAAAACATTAAAAAATATCAAAACAAAATAAATAATGGGAAAAACCAAAATGAAAGCATGGTAGAATATTTTCCCTCACAAACTCCCTCATTTGTCAACCTCATAAATAATAGATATACCTCAGTATATCAACATAAGAAAATTGGTGCATGTACATGACATTTATAATTAAAAAAAAAAAGTCCAAATAGGCAACCTCGCAGTCACAGCTGCGTTGCAACGGGTCAATCACTTTACCAGATCATCTTTTTAACAAATAATAGTATAATTAGTAACTTGTAGTTAGGGTTGTACATGAACATGAATTAAATTATGTTTACAAATGTTAGTTGAGGACTTAGGCTAATAAACGGCCGAATAGTCGAATAAAAAGTTATGTTTATTAATGTATAAGTTATTGTATGGTTCATATACAGCTTAAAAAACCTTTATAAAAGCTTGAGCTTTGAAAAACAAATCAAATTTTGCTGAGTAGTTTGAAAAACCTTAAGGTCACACTCAATCACTCATAAGAACTTTAAGATGTGTGAAATTGATGTCACTTAAAAGTCTGTACGTGTAAGAGAACATGTTTACATGTTTGGTTTTTATATAGTACGAGTAGTTTTTGTTTAGATGTTAGTCCAAACAAATCATCCACCTTTAACACAATTTTTTGTTGAAAAATTAGGTTTCACGTTAACACCTGTAGGGTTTCTTGGGTAAAAGAGTAATTATTCTTGTAAGATTTCTCCGGCGGGGTTTGATGCCTGACAAATGTCATTTCTCCGCAACCAACAAGGCAACACGCTCTTCATAAAATACAATCGCCGATTGCAAAAACAAAACCACCTTAAAAAAACTTCTGATACTCAGACTTCTTGTACTTTACTAATGATTTAATGACCGAAAGAAATTGGCAGACATGTCATACAATAGTTATGTCAAACCAATTTCTATGGAAGAAAACACACATTGCATCAGAGTAATTCTTTAACTTGTGTCTCAATACAACCAATTTACATATAAGCTACATATTACAACAGTTATAGCAAACTATACGCATTAAAGCTATTGTAGAATAAAGAGACCAGTATTTGGTATAAACTGCCTTGTAGCTTCTAATTATTTCTCTTTATGGATATTTTTACCAAGTACAAACATCTAAATCCTAATACCTGATGTTAACTAAATATGTTATGTATCACGAGTTTGAACGGGTGGCCTCTCAAGTGCAATTGAACCTAATCGGCCCCTTCGAAAGTCTGACAAGACCCGAAATGCAGCTTGATGTTCATCTCCATTGAACAACTGGACTGCGAGTTTGTGGACAAAACTGTGCAATAAAAGAGAATGTTAACTTTATGTGTTTCAAAGAAATCTGCAACTTTTTGTACTATAAGTTTCTTGGACCAGATTTGACTCCTATAACTTATTTTAACATTTTAAATAACAGTTGATGACCCTGAAATACTGCGGATCCAACATTCTGTGTTAGATTTGTGACAAAACCCATGTCAAAGCTCAGGTTTGAGCTTAGTCAGTTTGACCTCAAAAGTCACAAGGTGAAATGAGTCACTTACGTTCTACCACACCGGCCATCAGTATCAATCTTGTAACGCTCCCAGAGAACATTGTTATCTGCCAAAACAAAAGAATAGGTGTAGATGGTAAAATAATAATTATAGAATTGTACTTGAAAATTAAATTTTAGTTCAATTACATGCTGCATGTTACAAGACTTTTTTGTCTCGTAAAATCTCCAAATGAGAATTACCAATGTTTTTTTTCCGTTATCAAATGCAAACAACTGTCCGGTTTAGATTCCACAACTACACATTCACACTTTATTAGTACTAATTTTGGCACTGACTTGAGAATCTTTAAACTCCCGAAAGCCATTACATTACATTACAAAAGCCATCAAACTTGTTTAAGAAAAAAAATTGAGGTACAAACACACTCCAACTAATTCAGCCTGTTACATTTTTGGTAAAATGTACTCGATATAATCAATTAGAAAGTGACCAACAAGGAATTAGCCTAGTGGTAAGGCAAACACTTTGTGATCTTAAGGTCTCAAGTTCGATCCCCGCTAGGCACAAAAAATAATTCCTTTAAGGTACCCGTTACCAATGAAGCCTAGACCCATATGTGAAGTTTAAATACGCGGGTTCGATCCTTCGGGGTGCCCAGATCATGTGGGGATTAGGATGGGAGGTATTTTACCGGCATCATATGGCTCATACGAGGTGGGTCGATGGGTATGCGATTGTGGTACCGGGGCTAGGGTTCCCTCCATTACCCCTTTTTTTTAGAAAGTGAAGTGGTTTTTCATAACAATTTCTAAAGTACAGTAACCAAATTACATGAGAAGTAATAGTATGTTGCAATTTTATACTTATTGCAATTTTCCTTGGATAAAAATGGCAAGTACTCTACTTTATCCTATTAATTAAAATAGCAAGTGAAGCTAAAATTTCAAATTTTATTAAAGATAGTGCATGCAACTGTGTCGTGTTGATCAGACATTAATTTGGGACAAATATTCAAAAAAACAAAATTTAAAGGATCATACTTGCTCCTGGAAGTCTCGAGAGCATCTGTACAAGAACACCAGCAACATCAGGAAAATTATACGACCTCTCACCAATGTCATCACATATAGCAAGCTTTATTGCTGCTGTTTGATCGCTCATCCTCATTGGGATTATTCCAGGTGAGTCTAGTAACTCTAGCTCGCTTCCAAAACGAACCCATCTGTTACCACGATCATGAAGAAAATACAAAATTAAGATTAGCTCAAACTGCTATGTAAAAACCAACAAACTAGGTATGGCAATCCAAAAATAACAGATCTGGCCAGCCAGGTCCAAAGTCATCAAATGTTGTATCAAACAACCTATGTCGCTTTGTATGAAAAAAATTATATCATTAAGAATTCATATAATCATATCTAATGCAATATAACATTAAAATTTGGACAAAAAATTTTGGCCAGTATATATCACACCTAAAAATGATTCCTATTGACCCGTTACCCAACCTGTCAGACCTGCTCATTATGCTACCTCCAATATAAGTAATATAAACATAATATACTTTAATACTCTCGTTACGCCTGGCCTTGGAGCTGCTGGACACATACGACGCTTCAGCAAACGATTGATCAAAGATGACTTTCCAACATTTGGATAACCAACTATTCCAGCGCGCACCTGTGATACATTGTACCATGTCTAGTAAGAAAATTAGATAAGACTTTTTCTTAAGCACACGACTAATGTCAAGAAAATATAACAAAGTAATTTTCAAGAAAACTCACTTTTCTAACAATATTCAACTATAACTATTATAGAAATTCAGATTTACTTCTAATTCCTATCAGAAATTTATATAAATATAAATTTAGAAATCCAAAAGTATAATCATATTTGACACTCTGTACAGCTTACAGGACGAGGAAGCAGCCCTCTTGCTCTGCGTTTTACATTCACTTCTGCAGCTACCGACTTTGCTAATCTTCCTAACTTCATGGAACCCTGCACTTTTCAAAAAAGAGATATTGATTCTTATAGCTATTGTGCTGTTTTAAAGAACAAAAAGAATTCAAAATTATACCATTCCAAGCTTCCCATTGGAAAAGACAACTTTTATTCCTTGTCGGCCATAATAATCTGCCCAAGCATTCCGATCTGCGGTTGATATCATGTCTTCTCTGTTCAATACCAAGATTCTCTTTCTATTACCAAGCCATGAATCCATCTGATTATTCACATAAGCAGAGAAGTGTAAGAAATTTACAGTAGTAGTAATAGATGACAACTCTGAGGATTGTGAATTCACTACAAGGTTAGAAAACTCGCGCTTCCGACCAATTTTCTAGTGAACAGGTTGTTAAGTATGTTTTTATCTCTAAAGGGTCAAAATTCATCTTCATATTAAACCACCTAGAGTAGACAACACCACAAATGAAGCTTCCGACCAATGAAGCTTCTTAAGTTTTATTCATCTTCATATTAAACCACCTAGAGTAGACAACACCACAAATATGGCCTAGTCGAAGTAGTGGGTAAGGTTTAGGACCTATAAGGTTCGGACCCTATGTGCATGTGCTACCAGCATCTTAGGGATCACACCCGCTAGTTGAAGTCCTAAAATCTGCTTGCTTCATACGAAGAGTGGGCTCTTGGCATAGAGACAAGTCAGGCAAATAATTTAATAGGTTAAGGGGCTCTCTGGATATGCATTCAGAGAGTTATTATACGAGTATATCACACTCAAAATCACAATCAGATATTTATTTTAATAGGGGTCAGAAGATAGCGTACGAAGGTACTTTAGTCGTTTGAAGTTCAGATAGAATGATAATATGACAATCAGACATTTGGTTGTTTGGCATTATAAAGGATACCTTTTTGTCAAATGGGAGTCAAAATCTTTCACATTATGTCATAACTTAGGTAATTAGGTACATATATCTGATCTAATAATTAGTTCAGTTCTGCTCCAGTCAGTATGAACCTGATAATTCTACCAGCAAATAATCAAACACTCCAAAGCAAATTATGAAAATTCTGATTGAGGCTTCAAGTCTTAATAATCAGACAAACAGTTCCAAAACGCAAACCCAAAAGGTTAGCCAATACAATGTATTGGCCTAAAAATTTCCCATTGCACAAATAAGGACCGCTTTGCATAGACTATGTGGACTAGTTGTGCCACAAATACCAGAAGGCGGAAGCACAAAAAATATAACAACACAAATTACCTGGGGATGGCTTGTGGACAACGGAATCCTAGCATCTCTTACTTCTATCACAACATCCATCAACTTCAACTGTTCTTTCAGTTCTCTTTCTGTTTTTGCAATATGACCCGGATACCACTAATGTTCAGAAGAAGATGTCAATTTCAATACTAATGATAGTTTTCCAGAAACTTATAGTTTCTAAGGGGATCTCAGACCTTATAAATACCTGAACAGGCCGCAACGTCTTTGTCCAGTGGTAAAGATCAGTCTCGAGATCAGTCCAATCATACTCATTTTCAAAAGAGTCAATTACATTACTAGAATTCAAGTCAACATTTCCATACCAGCTTGCAGGTTTCCCACCAACAATCTACAATAATATATATATATATATATATATTTTGGTTAAAGCTTCTTTTTGTATGCATTTCCAACTTTTGTAAGACTTTTAGATGACCACGTCACCAATTTATAAGTTATAATAAGAGGCCAGGTACATCATACATAAATAGAAAGTTCCATACACACACACACACAGGGTTTGGAAATATGTACAGACAACAGCAATACATGATATATATGATAAATTCATAAATATAGGAACATATTTCAGAAAATAAAGAAAAAGGGTTGACAAAAGTAAATAACTTTTTATATATAGATGGATAAAATGTGAAGAAAGATAAGTTGCCTGAATAGTGGGTGGAGACGACGGAGAAGGGGCGGCAGAAGCGGTTGCAAATACCCTTAACAGCGGTCTAGAGTGGTGGTGAAAAACCGGAGGTGAGATTAAAGATTTGTTGCTGTTGTTGTTGAGAAATACACCAGAGAGGTTAATTGCCATTGCTTTTTTGGTGTCTAAAGAAGACAAGGGGATAACTGTTTCATAAACAAGCAAAGTTATACACCTCACCTCCAGGAGTAAAGATATTAAAAATAAATTTTCTCACTTTCTCTATGTTTTTAATCATCATTTGTGAAAATTTTATGATTACCATAAAAATGACATGTTCATTCCTAATAGTTACGAGTATTTTTTAAATATATATATATATATATATAATCTATATATACCTTCTAAAACATTCTTCAAACTAGAAGTCATTCTAAAAAATTGTCACGTAGGATTTATCCCATGGGGCAACTCCATATTTTTTTAACAATATTTTATAGCCTATTTTATATTTATAGAAAGTTTTAGATTAAAAAAAGAAAAAATCTTCCATCAAAATGATCAAATCTTATGTATATATTAAATATTATATTAATGCTACAGACTACAGTTCTTTATTATATTATTATTAATATCAAACTAATATGTTGAGTTTTAATGATTTTTTTACGAATTTTTGTAAGAACTTAGGTTGAGTGTATGTGATTATAAGATATGTTCATGAATAAGTTTGAAAAGAAAACGATTCATATCATATTATTGATAATTTTAATTATGTGATTAAATTTTAATACATGTTTATCTTTAATCTTATAGCTACAAAATAAATAACATTAGTCAAAACTTTGATAAATGATTGTTTTAAATAGCCTTACATTACAAAATTAATAACATTAGTCAAAACTTTTCTTTTTTATTTTTATTTTTTATTTTAGAACGATAGTCAAAACTTTATTAAATGATTGTTTTAAATAGCCGCACATCGTGCGGGTAAAAAACCTAGTATATATATATGGTGAGGATCCTAGAAGAAGGTGTCTTAAGGAGAGAACGGTGAGAAGGTCCTATTAGCTAATCAGAACGCGACATGTGGCAAAATTAAAAAAAAAACGCGGTGGCAATTTTGTAAATAAATGAAAGTTTTGTGAAGCTTGGTCAGCTTAGGATCTCAGTGGGTCTGGTCAGATTGGGATGGGTCAGTTTGAGTTGGATCAGCTTGGTTTGGGTCAGTTTGGTCAGTCAGCTTGGGTCTGGGTCAGTTTGTCTGGGTCAACTTGGGGTCTTGTCAGGTTTAGGCCAGCTTGGGTCAGCTTGGGGTTGGGTCAGTTTGGGGTCTGGATCATCTTTGGTCATGGTTGGGTCAGCTTGGGGCCTGGTTCGGGTCAGTTTGACACAATTTACACATAATCTACACATCTACACAAATGTAGATTATGGATTCTGGGTTCGGTCAGGTTTGGGTTAGCTTGGGGTCAGGTCAGATTGGGTCAGCTTGGAGTTGGGTTAGCTTGACACAATTACACATAATCTACATGGGTTTTGGGTCAGCGTGGGGTCTAATCAGGTTGGGTCAGCTTGGGGTCTGATCAGCTTGGGGTTGGGTTAGCTTAACACAATTTACACATAATCTATACAAATGTAGCTTATGGGTTTTGGGTCAGCTTGGGTTTTGGGTTGGGTCAGCTTGGTTCAGGTTTGGGTCAGCTTGGGGTTGGGTTAGCTTGACACAATTGACACACAATCTACACAAATGTAGATTACGGGTTTGGGTCAGCTCAGGGTTCGGTTGGGTCAGCTTGGGATGGGTCAGGTTGGGTTTGGGTCAGCTTGGGCTAAAACCCAGGGTGATCAGATCCCAAGCTGACCCAAAACCAAGTTGACCAACCAAGCTGACCTAGAACCCAGGCTGATCAAGTTGACCCAACCAAGCTGACAGACCAAGCTGACCATAACCCAAGCTGGCCCAGACCCAAGCTGACCCAAAACCAGGCTGATAAAAGTTTGATTTATTTATAAAAATGCCACCACGTTTTTTTTTTAAATCCACATGTCGCGTTGTGATTGGTTCATAAGACCTTCTCTCCCTTCTCTCCTTAAGACACCTTCTTATTTGATTTCTCTCCTATATATATATACCCTTATTTTGAGAACCCATTTTTTTTGCAAAAATTGTGAGAAATCTTAAATTTCATATTGGATCACATGTTTTTTTTTGTTCATTCACATGTGAAACGTTATAAAAATATATGTTGCAGAAGAAATTTTTTTCCAGATGTTTATATATAGCCGTTTGTCACATGTGAACAAAAAAACGTGAATAATTTCATTCACAAGTTTATAAAAGGCTATTTTGAAGGTTTCTTTAAAATGTTTCTTTTACAACATATATTTTTATATTATTTCACGTATGAATGAACAAAAAAAACATGTGAACAAATATATAATTTAAGAGTTCTTATGGTTCTTAAAAAAATGGTTCTCAAAATAAAGAACTTTATATATATATATATATATAATCTATATATTTAAAACCAATAATTTTTATTTAAATAATTAGTTATATATCATTCAACTAATATTGTCAAAGATAGTTCAAGCATATAAAATTATTAAATAATATTAGTAAATAAAAAGTATAGCTATATTTTTTAAAAATTTTGGTTCATATAATCATATTTAGATGAATTCCCATAATATACGACCAACATGGTAACCGCGTAATACGACGAAGGTGTTAGGGCAGTGACAACTGGTGATGGTGGTGACGGTGTTAAATGGTATATGTAATTGGTGTAAGATATTTGATTTAAAAAAAGTAATATGACTATTTTAGTAGTATTTTATAATATAAAGGACTGATAGTGTAATTTAATATTAAAGATTGATTTTGTAATTCATTAACATTAGTTTGATTAATTGGTATATCTTGTTTTTCTTAACTTTCAACCGATGGGTATATTTTTCATATAAGAGTTTACATAGACTTTTTCATGTCACAATTATCTATATGCAAATTGCTCACTTTGTCAAATGTAGCACTACACATTTTCTATAAAACGAAATAACTGAAAATTAAATTTATTTAATCACAAGTCGAGTTCGGACTTCTGAAAGTACTCACGATTGTAACTCAAGCTATAGTCAAAAAGCTCAAAACAAGCTGAGCTTGCTTGAGCTCTCTCAATATAAACGATCGAAAGCCTTTGATAGAACAAAAGTTGGCAAAGTTAAAACGTTGGTTCCATGATAACCAAGTCATTTCAATTCTGACGGGGAGCAACGTCTGACTTGAGGATTTAGGAGTTCCTAAAAGGACCGAAGTTAGGCTCAACCAAGTCTTTATCATATGTCCATAAAAACAACTAAAACTGCTACCATCATATAACTTTTCAAGAACAACTGCTACAGTAATTTGGTTGTGTCCAGATAACTTTTCACATTACTAAAAGATCGTTTGAAGTCTTGAACATACATGGAAGATAGGACCAACCAAACCAACCTCAGTTTTTATCTTTTCTGCATTACTGCAAGATCATATGCACATACATGGTAGCAAGCAAACCAACCTCAATTCTTGTCCTTTTTACATTACTACAAGATCATTTACACTTGCACATACGTGGTAGCAAGCAAACAAGCCTCAGTTCATTGAAATATAGGGTGATTCGCTCAACAAAAAACAGCTAGTGCTTTCAGATAAAATTTATAAAAAAAAAAAAAAAAATTCAAAAACCTCCATACAATCATAACTTTCCCCGATACAAACAGCTCTATTTTGTGTCCTTTTAATGTCCAACTAAGAATCGGTACAATACTTAAAAACACTTGGCAGAAAGTCAACAAACATTTGAAGATTGAATCTTCTTATGTCCTAGTTTACAAAGATGAATAATGTGTATCCTAAATGCACAAACATAGACTTATCATCAAAGTACAGACAGAGCTAGTCATACTCCAATTCATCGGGTGTAACTGGCCTCTTGAGTGGGATTATAGACTTTTTCTCTACATCTCGAGATAAGGCTTTCCTCATATCTGAAAAATTGAAATACCCAAATAAAGACAATGTTTTGTTTGAAAAATTAAGGGATAAAAGACGAGTAAATATGAAAACTTACCTAATCCATCTTCCTCCCCTGAATAGTAACGTAATACACGTCTATAGATAACATACTCGAGCTGCAAGATAAAAGATCAAAAACAATCAGCACAATCACAATATTCATTATGCTACAAATATTATTTTTCATTCAAGGTGCCGCCATTAACTAATAAACCATCTTCGAGCCCACCATCAAAAATTTCACAATGGATCACTATAGCATTAGCAATTTCGACCTATTTCCTTATTAATTAGTCAATTTGGGTTTATATATATAAAACAGGCCACTTCGTTGAATGAAAGAATTAAATCAACATGAAGAAAGTCACTTAAAGTGTACTTTTAATGTATACAACCTTCCACCTGGCATTTTCAACAAAATTAATCAATACTGTAACATTGCAGTTTTGACTATTATATTTTAACTCACCAGTTTCTCATAATCTTCAAAGTTCAACAAAAATCGTTTTGTTTCATCACTTATTTAGAGGGTGTTTTAGCCTGTTGCATGACCCACCCGTTTTGTCCCTCTAATTGGCACAATCAACAGCCAAGAAAAGGTAACCCATTCAGCATGTACTTGTATGTGACATGTTCGAGGAGGAAAAGATAGAGATAGAAATAGAGATATGTAAACAACCCACGGGAGTGAAGACGAAGAGCCACTCAACATTACCTTTTCATACATCTTTATAGCTGGTGTATTTGATGCTCTCACAAAGAGGTCCACAAAGTATGCCTTGTCACTGCCCAAATTAAAAACACAAGACAGTAAAGAACTCAGATGAATGATAGAAAGCGGACCACAAAGTTGGGGGGTTTTTTGCGCTTTTTTTTGCGTGGTGACTGCTATACATATAGATATATTCCTCAAATCATAATTAATTATAGTATTGGTTGAATTCAAACCCCAATATGGATGATATGAAAGGAAAAAGCAATCATGATTCATGAGTATATCATAAACAGAAGATTTTGGTATAGGTCTCAACTATTACTAACATGTAACAAAGCGGCACCTATAGGCTATAGCTATGACAAACATATTCAGCTAATATGATAAATACATAAACCTCAACTTACATCTTGTCACTGATGTCTTCAAGTAGGTTCATAAGTTTCTTTGCCAGCTGCTGCCTGCGGAACTCAGGAGCGACTGTAACAGCGGTGACATGACCATGCCACGACTCACCTTGACCTTCAACTTTACCCATAACTGTAGCCAAAGTAAACACTTTAAGTTTATACATATACTTCCAAATTTAAACGGTTAGGATATAAATTAATAATGTATGAGAATCAATAACAAAACCATAACGCATATGGTCAGAATTAATACAAGCCTACTACCTGTAATGAAACAATTATGAGACCACAAACTACACAGCAATCAGCACCACATCAACAACACAATCATTGAACCTTCTAGGAATACATGTTACTTATGTTAGTAGTTTATGAGTTTTCTAAGTTATTTATCAACACCCACATGTTGTTCTCATGCATGTTTTAGAGTATTTTCTTCTTCTAAGAGACAAAAATTGCCACACGTTTACAAACTTTTCCCAATGGAGCTTAAACCCACAACTTCTTGATGGCTATATTATTCTCTGAATATATATAACGGGTAAGGTTCATGTGAGAACCATTCACATATGCACATAGGAAATATTAACTATAACTTGATCAATTCATATGTGAACGAATGTGTTCACATATATCATTCACGTATGAACATCAAGTTATAATTTAAAGGATCCCATGGTTCTTCTGTAAGTCCCTCTGCCACCAGATCAACAAGATTAAGTAACTAATGTATAAGTGCGGAAACTCTTATACAAAAGCAATCAACAATAAGAACACGAATATGAATATGTACTAGAACTGTATATTACTTCGGTAAATGCAATTACAAGTAAGATACCAAGTTCGTAAACGGAAATACAAAGAACAATACGAATGAGAGATTTTACAAGCTGCAACCAAAACTCTCTAAAAAACCTAAACCTGGCATCTGTATATATAGGCTTTAACATGGACCGGACTAGGCCAACTCGTCTGATCAGTCGACCTCGTGTCCATTCGAGCTCGACTAGGTCAACACAATGTTGACTAATTCAAGCTCGTGTGAGTGAACACGAGTTTGACTGACATGAGTTCAACTTATTACATGCGGAAACTTAACGTTCATTACAAGTACATATTCAATAGACTCAAGACAAACTTCTATAATGATGTTGTCACACGGAAATGCACCAACATCTTCCAATGTTTCTCACATGAACCTTTTCCTAAAACCTGAATGTTGTTATTACCCTAATAGTCTACATAGTATAAAAGTTGAAGCTTATGCTAAAAACACAAGTCACAGTCCCTAAGAATCCCATTTTCCTATCATATCTTGTCAGCACTAACAAGGAACTATGGCTTAAAATGGGAACGAAAAATCCAATGACAAGTGAATACCTAATGAGTCAACAAACAAAGTTCAATTCCAAACAATGCATTTAATAAACAACATTCAATTAACATAGCGGCATTGAACAAACAAAAAGTGGCATTTTATTAGCTGAACATTACGCAGTTATGCTTATCAAACAATTAGTATAAGTCCCTAATCCATATACATATTGAGAATGAGATATATCGAATTTAATGTAAATATAACAATGAAGGAGATGAATTACTGTAGCCCATGACTCGGTTGCCGGGAGCTTCAGCAACATGAAAATAATCAGGCCACCGCGCCAGGTATGTCATGTAGAATGACATATTAAACTGCAACCAAACAACCAATTTTATCACTATTCTCATTAATCATCATTACATATATATAATTATAATAGCAATAGCATACGCATGTATACTTCTGGATCCCCCCTAAATAAATCAACTGGAGGTGTGTGGGAATAAAATATAAATAAATTAGAGGAAGAAGAGATAAAATAAAGGAAAGGGGGAATACAGTTTCAGTGAGATGATCCAGATTAACGGAAGAGAAACGTAAAAGATCATCGCAGCAAAATCTCCTGATTGTTGTCATCTCTTTGGTGGGTGGGATATAATCTGAAGGTGGTTTTGCTTCCTCTCACACCCACTCCAAGGATTTTAACTTTTAATTTTGTTAAACTTCAAGGGCTAAATGAGAACTTTTCTGTTAAAGTTTGCGATTAGGGATCCGAATAGGAACCCGCTTCCAAATTCCAATATCATCGGATGCGGTGAAACGCTGGGATTAGGGGTTCAACCTAAGTTAACCAAATCATCAACATCCTTAAATCCTTCCCATAACAAATGGTTAGCTTACCAGAAATATTTATTTCTCGGTTTGAGTTTGATCGGGATAACAAGTCGTATGGTTTTTTTCTTATAAAACTTATAACAACTTGTTGTCTAGGGTAAGTTTTTTCAATTTGAAAAAAAAAATCATTTACATAATTAAAAAATAAATGTAAACAAAATCAACAGTTGTAAATTCATTGGATTTAAACGGGTAAACAAATGAGGTTGTCACCGTTCGAATTTCGGAAATAGCAAATCAATTTTTATACAAAAGGTAACGATCTAACCAGTTTCTTTTATTTAATTATACTAGTCCTAATACTCGTACAATGTACGGTAGATATATAGATTGTATCATAAATAAGTAATGATAAATATTATATATTTTTAGTTAGAGTTTTGGATTTACCTTAAATTTTTATAACCACGTCAAAATCGAAACTTGTAAGCATAGTGGATGATAACAAATAGCCTTGTGATTTCAGATCGTAAACTCAAAATTTTAAAGTCTTCATGTTAATAACTTAAAATAATTAATATAGGTAAATAGGAGTTGAAGAATTAAGAAAAAATAAGGAAAATTTATTAATGAGAAAATGATCAATCAAATAAGGTTATAATGTCTTTTGTATTAATAAGTCAAAAGTTGGAGTTTAATTGTAAGTCTAATGAGAAAATTCATTTTATATACAACTAAAAAAGCTAAATTTAACAAAATAAATAAATTAAAAGGACATGTATCGATCAAGAATTCCGTCATGTGTCGTTTTAAGAACATGTCAATCCTGTTTTAGTTTATTGGTATATAGCTGGTTCCAATCACTTCCAAATATTAAACCAGAGTTTAGTTTTGAGAACTCTTGTGAAAAAAACAATTTGTGACCCAAATTCACTGGATAATTGTTTTACTGATTTTATATACCACTTGACTTCAACGTTACATGTTCTTTTTTTCTTTTTCTTTTTTTTTTAACGACATTTTATTCTATCTTTACTCCTAAATTATACATATGCCTGGAAACTAGGACTCTTGAAAAATCCCTATTAATTCACCCTCACAAATGTGAGTAGTGAAAATCAAACCCAAGTAGATCCTCCAAGGTCAAAGACCTTACCAATGGGCCACCAACCCCATTGGCTACGTTACATGTTCTTTTACTTGGTCTAAATGCCAATTACTAATTGTATAGATAGTTAAAATTGCCCATTCGTTGATTAGGTTTGAAAGATGAGCATGAGTTAAAGTAAGGTAGTTCTACTAAATTTGTACGAAGAATACAACAATCAGGTCTCTTTTATTAACTTAGTTTAGTGCATTTTAAACTTCTATAATTAATTACTTAATCAAACCATATAATAAAACCACACACGGTCGGATTAGAAACAAAAAAGAACGCAGGAATACACAAACTTCTATTCATTCTTCCAGGCACACAATACTAAAGAGAATCCAAGTGCTTGCGACTGTCGATCTTTACTCGACCACGAGGGGTAGCTATCGTCGTTTGCGCACAGTTTCTCTGCCGAAAGACACGTCTTAAACAAAAACACAGCATTTCCCATTAGTTTTTCAAACAACCAACTATGAACATCCCAATAAACTTCCACTGGCAACCCATCCACCAAAATTGTATAATTTCCTCTAAACTTCCATCTTAGGCACTTTACTTGCATCACTGGGGCACCATCGATTCGTATCAACAGATACGAATCATTCGTACCCAATGTATCACATTCAATCAATATATCATGTATTTGACCGTTACCGCAGAACTGAGCCCGCGTAGAATAAGCCTTTTTTCCAGAAATATGTGCTCTTTTCGAAACAAAAACAACATTTGGTACCTTACTAGTTACATCAATCTTCTTGTGAACCTCCTTCTCCATATCCCCTAAAAGCAAGACGATTTCTTGGTTGATAGCAATTGCAAAATAGTACGCTTCTAATGGTTCAGGTGACGACGACCCAAATTTTGCATACGACAAATCCCAATAAACGTCTATCAACTTAGAAGCAACTTCGAGGTTTCTATAACCTCTTCTTTTAGCAAACAACCATGGTTTGATGTCAAGTTTACATAGACATTGATTATCTGAATCATCTATTACAACAGAGAGATTTTGACCCATTAAGTTTTTAGTCCAAGTAAGAGTGATAATGAAGCAAGAGAGGTCTCTCATTCGGCATTGGTAAACACAAGTCACCAGATTTTGGGCTATTTTGCTACTAGTGATATTAGCTTCTGATGAAGAAGAAGAAGAAGAGGCTTGATGAGAAACTTGAACACCATTTTCGCCGAAACAAGAAGGGAAGTCCTTCATGTATGTATATAATTTCTCAAACAAAACGAAATCTTATACTACAGAACACAACAAAACTACCAAAAAGTTAAAAGATTTCAAAAAATTTAAAGACATGGAGTAAAGCATTGTAGTTTCATGTAGAAAATATCAATGCTAGAGGAAAATGGGTTGTGGGTAAAAAGGAATTATGGGTTTTTTATTCACTCAATTCCTGTCACACACAATGGAACCCATGAAATGAGTGTGACTTTTTTCATGCTTTGGAGCACTTTTTATGATTGGGAGTTTAGCGTAATAAATGGTGTTTATGAATGTGTTTTAGTTATGGAAATGACTCATGCTTAAAAAGCTATCTTTAATTTTGTTCATGTAAAAAGGGAACATATATAATTAATTGGGATATTAGAGTACTGCTTCTTTTTTTTTACATTCATAACCACCATTTATTTATGTTTTTAAAAGCTTAAATTCGCCATGTTCTTTCTTTACACAAGCTATGCGTACACACTTTGTCATATTTCATAGGTAATTGTTAGGGCTATAATCGACCAAACGTTCAACAAACTGTTTGTATATGACAATTTCGTTTATTTAGTATAAACAGATTCAAACACAATTGTGTCTGAAAACTAATTTGTTCGTTGTTTGGTATTCATTGGGGTTTGTTTATGCACAAATTACATACTTGGGCATCTCATGAAACTCGTTTGAACATAAGATTTGAGTAATGATTGTCACATGTCTCGCATTTATATATGTTTTTGCATATTTGAAACTGTAGCTTAATCTAACGTTTATACATTGGAATTTAATTTGGTTGTGTTTGTTTTAAGGTTCCTTTTCGTTTTTATATGTTATTTGTTCAACATCTTAACGGACAGGCATAAAAAAATATGTTCATTTTTCTTCGGTCAAACTTAAACAAATGAACATGAGCAAAGAAGTTCACGTCCATGGTGGTTCTATTGTTCTATACCGTTTCAACTAATTAATGTAATCTAGTTATCTAATTACATATTACTTGTATCAATTTTCATTTATCATATTTTCTGTCAAAATTTGTTTCCCATGTTTTCCTGTCCAAATCTTCATCAAAGTAGTGATACAATGAATATAGACTATAAACGATAAGTAGATGATCTATAAGGGTGAAGGATGTGATCGGCATGTAGTGACATGCCACATTTCCACCCTGTTGCTTTTGGTGTAATTTGGATGCGGCGTTGACATAAAAAATCAATCAGCGTGGAGGGACGCACAAAGAAAACTTGTACAATACCGCCTCTTTGCTTTTGGCATGTTTTGACATGGCTTAACATATTTTTTTTAGATGCTATGTGGCATGTTATCATTGGCTAGCTTTGTGTTCTATTGGATTTTGATAAAAGAATATCCGAATTGTACATTAGATTTGTTTTTTTTTTGAATGTTTATGAAACACTTGCTATATATTGGGATTTCTTGATGAAAAATAGACAATAGTTATGAAACTTGTATGTGTTTCTACTTTCTAGATGTCAACATGTCATGCACGATGGACTTGTGTCAACCGAACCGATGAAATTAAGAAGGACATTGACATGTATGGCTTTATGTGTAAAGGAAGCAAAATGGATGGACCAAAAAATGAAGGTGTCCCCTACCCCCGAAAAGAAGTAGAGTTATGTTTCATCTCTTGAGTCAAGGATTGGATATCAGAAATTGGATATAGAAAATGAGAAGTGAACCATAGTACACGTTTTTTTTTTCTTTACTAATTTGGTGCCAAACTTGGATTGTGAGTCATAGTTGGAACTTATTGTTTGTGAATAGCTATTCAATCATAATCAAAAGTTTTTTCCTTTTAACCACTTGGTTCGGTTAGAGTTAAAAAGTATCCTAACAACCAGTTTTTTGCTACAACTATAACCAAGTACTAGTCTGTTTACATAAATACATCTACTTAAAAAATGTTACTATTTGAAAAGGAATATAGATACTTATAAGTCTAAAACTAATTCACATGAAAGGTTCAATTTTGTTTTGGTCCCAAACTGTTTTGTAGGCTCTTGATATATAATAGTAGTAACGGATAGAAAATGAAATATGACAAACCTGTAAATGGCCGGTTTTTATTTATTTTAATTGTTTAGGTTAAAGCACCTATTTTGTTTCATGTAACATCACTGGATGGCATACCAACTACTAATATTATTTAGTCAATTGGTAGAAAGTGTATTAAAGGTGCTATTTACACATTGACACTGACTTCATACCAAAAGAAGCCCCTTCTAATTACTTAGTACTTTCACAATAAAATCACAATGTATTGTCACAAAAACTGAGTTGAAGCATTTCAATGGGATGGCTTCAATCTCTCTTCTCCCCCTTCAAGAACCTATGGAGTCGAGTTCGTTTGACACATACCCGCAATAGAAAACGTATGTACTTTCATCATTGTAATGACTCAAAAAGGTGAAACTATACTGTATGTCATTCTTGATTCATGTATTGGCCTTGTGTTTCGGTTTATTTGCAGGTAAAGGATTGTACGTGTTGTATGAAGACGTAAAGTGTTGCTCGTGTGAGGATGTGCAAATGTTATGGTCGATGTTTGTTGGCCTAGAACCCGGTTTTTCTATTTAGAGTGAAACCGGATATAGTTGATACGACTATGACGGAATGCCTACGACGAACCGATCAAATTTACTTGTAAACGATTAGTATATTTTGTCTATCTTATATGTGTATATGTTAAAGAGATTCAGAATGTTCCTTGTAACATATTTGATTGCTTTGTTGTATACTATATAATTTGAAAACCAATGTCATCTATCTATATGAATATATAATGATAAAAATGCTATAGTTTCCTGTACAACATGTTTATATGTAGCTTTCTATGTTCGAGTAATGATATGATATTATGGTTAAGTTGTGTATTCTTATTTATAATTCATTCAATAGTAAAGACATAAATTAATATAATATTCACATTATAGACATCTTAACCACAACGAAAATTTTTCATTCTGTCAGGTTACTAGAAAAAAGAGCACCCAATTCATAAACGTTTGATTTAATCCGAAATTATTACGAGTATTTTTTTAGAAGAAGAATAAAAATATCATTTTTATAAAAAAGTAAACAACTTATATAAAATCTTTTGTTAACTAATTCCTCACTTTTAAACAAATATTTTTTGGCTAACAATAAATCGTCAATGGTGATAACAAAAACGACATCAATAAAATATTTACATAGGTACTTAAGATTAAAGACAATTTTTATTAACTTTAATTGTCATATTGTGACAACCATCAAAAATTCATGTCAAACTCTTTAGCTTAATTAGGATTGATTAAGTTAATGAAAGGTTTATTTATGTATTAGTGTGTCTAAACTCCAAGATTTGTTAAGAAACATCGATGGTATTAGAACGTTATCTAAACAAACAAGTAATTATGAATTAAACCTTAACAATATTTAGACCAAAAATGTAAGTCAATTAAGTTAGCATGACAAATTATGTCAGCTTGCATGACACAAAAGTTTTGCTTGACACACAAACTCAAACTCACTAGATATTTTGCAAAGCTTTAGTACTTGCTCTATCTACCGATTAATGTCAACACACATAAAAATTCAGATTTTGCTTTCAACTTTCTCTGCTCTCTCACGTTGACATACACATAAGATGGCAAAACACTCCAAAATTGACTTAAGATGCACCATCACCACTTTAAAATTTGCCACATACCCTTTTTTTTGATGCCCACAGCTCCAAAACAACTTCATCAGCTCCATCTAGGGGTGTTCAAATGGTCGGGTTTCGGTTTAGCAAAGTTAATTAGGTCGGTTTAAACAGTTTTATAAAATTTTATAAACCGGCCAATACCCAATCCATATTAGTACCTAACCAATCCAATCCGCCCAAATAAGCTCTCGGGTTAATAGGGTCGGGGCCCATTAATCCAGAGTATCTAAACTTCATCTACTACGCATATTTGATAACTAAAATCATACCTGCTGAATTTTTAAGTGAGCATACAATTAAAAAGAATAATTAACCAGAAACTCAAAACAAACATTTAAATTCCAAACAAGCATCCAAACAAGTACATTAAAATCCAGAAACATGAAAATATCAAACAAACATTAAAAATCCAGAAACAAGAAGCAACATTCAAAATCCAATAACATGAAAACTAATACGAGAAAATAAAACGAAATCACATCCATCAGCTGCAGTAGATTGCCTCATGCATCCCCATTTCATATAGCACGATTGCCATTCTCAAGAAGATCTACAAGTACATAAAAACAAAATATAATCAGGTTTCATGTTTTTGTCCACAACGTTATATAATACAGTACATATATCAAGAAAAGCAACTTACCTTCTTCAATCCTTTGTAGCTCTTCCCAGTTTTCTGCAACATCCACTGGACCTCCATGAAGCCAATTCTGAGTGCAAATCAAACTTTCAATGATAGTAGGAGTAAGAGAACTCCTAAATGCATCTAACACCCTTCCACTTGTGCTAAAGACAGATTCTGAAGCCACGGTCGATACTGGAATTGCAAGAACATCCCTAGCTACCAAAGACAAGATAGGAAACCTCGGACTGTTAACCTTCCACCAGTTCAGTATGTCAAACCTGTCACCTTCATCTTCAGTTTCCTCCTTTAAATACCTATCTAGCTCAGATTTTGAATGTCTCGCTCCACTTTCAGACTTCCTTCTTTTCATCTCCATTCTCACCTGTTTCATAAGAAATATAAAGTTAAATAATACATGAAGAAAAATATTATTTTAAATGAAAGAAGTAAAGATCATTTACCTTTTGTTTTAGCATGATCAATGGCTCCATTACAGTAGACGTGGAACGTTGATTAAACAGTGAGGAAGGATGAGAAGCCTCCATAGATGGATCCGACGTTGAATGAATTCTTACATAATCATCATACAACTGATAAAGAAATTCTTTTATCATGTTACACATAGAGGACCCTTCAATCTCTCCATACACATCAACAAGTAAGACTTCAACATAGTCATCCTTACGGGTTGGATCAAGCATTGAGGCAACAAGTGTAAGCATATTACACTTTTCAAGACTTCCATAATACTTGTCGTACTTACTTTTCATCAGCTTTGCCATATCCAAAAGACTTGAATCACGAACACCGCCACTAACAACATTTTTCAGAAGTGCATAAATAGAAGTGATGTCATCCAAAAATGTGTTTGTTGTCACATAATTGGTGTCAGATACTTTCAAAGTCAACTCATAAAAGTGCTCCAAAAACTTAGCCAATCTCCTCACATTTGCCCAATCAGCTGCTGTAGGCACTCCAGTTTTTTCAAGATCATCTCTATAATGTCGCTCCTCGCTATCATATCTAGCAAATGCCTTCTCATAACTTTGTGCCGTTTCCAACATCATGTATGTAGAATTCCAACGAGTAGGGACATCTAGAATCAGACTCTTGGTGCTTGTACACTTTTCAAGTTGAGCATATTCTCTAAACTTCTTCAACCTTTGAGGAGATTGACGGATATACTTAACAGCAGCCCTGATAGAATCAACTGATCCCCCTATATGACTTAAGCCATCTTGCACAATTAAATTCATGATATGAGCAATGCACCGCACGTGTAACCATTTTCCTTCCAAAACACATTTGTCCCAATTTGCAAACTTACTTTGTAGATAATTAACAGCTACATCATTTGTTGTCGCATTATCTACAGTAATTGTAAACACATTGGACTTTATCCCCCATTTGATCAAACACATCTCAACAGCTTTACCAATGTCAATACCTCGATGGCTAGATATGGGACAGAAATTCAAGACCTTTTTCCGTAATATCCAATCATTGTCAACATAATGAGCCGTAAGACACATGTAGTTAATTCGTTGGATAGATGTCCATGTATCCGTCGTTAAACAGATCCTACCAATGTTACCCTTAAGTAAGGCAGCAACTTTCTTCTTCTTCTCAACATAGAGCTGGTAACAATCTCTTGCCATGGTGGTTCTGGACATAATATGAAAGGCTGGTTGACAAACATTCAGAAAATGTCGAAAACCTTTCCCCTCAACAAACTTAAATGGAAGCTCATCCACGACCATCATGTGTGCCAACGCTTTCCTAGCATATTGTTGCTCAAACCTCAAGCCAACCATTTTTCTCTCATCTCCATCTCCAGTTTGAATGGTCAAATTCGTCTGACCACTAGGCTTATTGTCTGGATACTTTTGACAATATTTCAAATGATTCCGCAAGGTACTAGTCCCATGAACTTTAGTATCAGAAAAGTACTCTTTGTCGCAGTAGCGACACATACTTTTATGCTCGCCTTTTGTGTTAACAAACGATTCATAATGATCCCAAACAAATGACCGTTTGCGGCTTGCTCTCAGTTTCTTTTGCTTCCCCGTGTTGTTGTTGTCCATGTTGACAGCGTTATCCACCTCCACTTGATTTCCTTGAGACATCTAAGAATAAACAAATGATAAGTGATTTCATGACATATACAAAAGTACTAACAACTATTCAAGTTCTTACAGGAAAAACAAATATGAATAAACACTATATTAATAAAAGAAAACTTAAATATAATGACTCCATGTAATAAAAGACAACACATTTAGAAAGATCTGACAATCTGTGTTAGCATATCATATAATCAAAAAGATTTTAGTTTATCATACAATACATTTGGAACCAAATGTATATGGCAGTAACAACAAAAGACATTAGCATATCATAAAATGAAGGTCTTTTATATGTAAATAAACAACAAGAAAACTAATTTCAGTCACACTTAGGCTTTTTAGAAACATAGTCGAATCATGAACCATAAACTCAAGTTATAAAACGAAAATGCTAACAGAAACATAAAACTTGATAAACTTTTTAAAACACAACATCAAATTGGGTATAAATCTAAAAGTATATACAAGATCATTGGAAAAAAATAATCCAAGCAAATTAAATAATAGCAAAAAACCAGTATATGATAATACTAATACTACTACAACAACAACATCAACAGCAACAATAATAATAATAAAATAATAATAATAATAATAAAATAAAGAGTGATGTACATACCTCTTTGAGCAGTTGAATGACTTGAATCGTGATGATTGATGAAGAAATTGGAATCCCATTTTATAGACATCAAGGCATGTAAGGGTAACTGGTAAAATCAATTCAAATCGAAAACCGCGTGTGTGATTGATTCGATTGCGGATTTCCAGCTTTTAGAAAAGGAAGGAAATAAATTGATTTCAATCTCTAAAATTAGATTAACCCTTCAGACTTCAATAGCCGCTCCAATTTCTAAAGATAAAAAGATACCTACAATATAATATAAAATATCCTAATACAAATTAAACAGGTTTCGGGCGGGGCCCAACCCCTACAATTAAAACCCAACTCCAATCCATAAACCGCTTGTCTAATTCGGTTGAATCCATTTACCCGACCCAAACCCAAATAACCCATAACCAATTAACCCAAATTCAATTGGGTCGGTCGGTTTTTCAGGTAAATCCGTTTAATGAACACCTCTAGCTCCATCCTTGTACTATAAATAGAGGCCTTTCAACCTCATTCCAAATCACACCAATACACTCATTTCTCTTTTCCGTCACTCTTGAAAACCCACGGCTGGGAGGTCTGGAAATCAGTCCCAAAACAGCCACAAAACACCCCCCTAAACCTCCTTTACAACCTATGGCTTCACTCTTTGATACCCATTCACATTAGGACATTAAACGAGCAACAAACAACCCTCGTATTTGCTACCTTTAAGGGCTGCGAAACTGTCCAGGAACAACCCAACATCAATCACCATCACCACGGTGTATAAGCTACTAGATACGTGTTTCGGGTTTGTCATGTCGGGGTTGCTGAATCTTTTGAGACCTTCCAGGATCGTTACGAGTCCATTCTTAGATCTTCGCAAGTATGTTTGGAGTTCGTTCTCTTGGGTCATTATATATGGTTAAAGCTTAAGGCTAAAAATATATAGAGTTAATCTCATCGTGACACAATTAGTTTGGATTACCTTTCTTACTCGGCATTCTCTCGTATCAACTACTAAGGTGAGTTCATAGTCCAACTTTAAACTCTTTTAAACTATTTTGGGATGAAAATACATATTTGGTCATTTTACAAAATTATTTGTGTTTGGTTATAAGCATTTTTTATACACTATTGTGATATACTACTGCTATTTTAACTACGAGCTACATGAATTTCTTGTTGAACTATTATGGGCTACTCTTATATTGGGCACAAGTGACAAATAGTTTGTGTATGGCTATGTAACAATCACTCATAAAATCCCCTTGGAATCTTGATGCCGTGAAACCATTGCGCGAATATTATGGATAGTATTATTGGGGTTGACACCCATGCTCGAGTTAGTCATGATAACTTGGGAAACGGGCATATAATATTTGAACTAGTGCTTGAGTGAAACACTACTAGAGGGGTAAACAATATGTTGAGGCATTGGCACTCAAGGCATAGCATACGAAACTACTACTTATGATATTTGTATGCGTTACATTGTCATTGAATTATTGCAGTCCACCAAAATCTCTAGAGGAATTATGTGCTCGGCTTTTCTGGAAAACATGTTGTGATATAGTCTTTTAAAGATTATTTATACTCTTTTATGGACACAAAACAATCCTTTTTACATATTGCCTATGCATAATCTTTTAAGGATTGAAATCTTGGAAACATCATAACATTTATACATAGGGCAATGACAAAATTCTTGAAGTGTTCTTAAACTACTTATGACACTTTGGTAAACAACGGTCTTGTGGTCTACATAAATATTTATCGAAAACCTATGAACTCACCAACTTTATGTTGACGTATTTTAGTGTATTTTCAGGGAACGAATTACTCAAAGTATAATTAGAAGAAACATGGATATGCATTCACTAAAGAACAAAGATTTTCAAGAGCTTTTCTATTAAGCTAATCATGTTGTAGAATCTCTGGTATAAGTTTTGTATACTTCATGTAAGATCCTGGTTTCTTATATCAATAATATTTCAAAACGTCTCATTTAGAGGTCGTTTGTTATAATTTGTGATTGTGATCTCAAGAAGTCACCCTCCGCTTGGGACCACCATGGGCTGGGTGTGACACATATTATCAAAACTAAAAACTTATGCTAATTGCTAACTACTAACTCGTTATTAAAAGAAAATTTATAGATGATTTATTTCTTTAATTTTGGTTCTTGTTTAAATTATCGTCTAGTTTACTCAAGTCTTAAATAATTTTTATTTCTATTCTTAAATTTAATTCAATCATAATAAATTTATGTTTTTTAAAACAATGTCATGCACAAATATTTTAATTACATTTTAACATGTTTAAAAATAAAATTTACACTACCGCCCTGCCCAAATCCAATATGGCAAAATTAAAAATCTAGATAAGAGAATAAATGGGCCAGTGAACCAAATATACAATTCACTTTATAAAAATCAGCCCAGCCCAGCTCAGTGATAAGAAATAAAGGTCCATGGGATATATAGATACAAATGTTTTGCAATATTTATATATATCCTTTAGGGTTTCTTATATCTCTTTGCCGACTACTCAACAAGCAGCAGCAGCAGCAGCAGCCGTCTTCAACCGGAACACCTAATATCAGGTATTCACATGCTCATTATAAATCCTATCTTTTAAACCCTAATTTCATTACATATATTCATTTATCTTTTTCTTTATTGCTCTTTTTTTAGGCCAGTAATATTATAAAAATCTGTCTTTTTTACTTTCTTTGTAACATTTTAAGGTTTTTTTTAACTGTTTGTTATATGTAACTGAATATATATATATGTATGTATATCAGATGAATGTTATCAAGTGTGATTATTATGTATGTATATGTATATAGTTTTACAGTAGGCTGCTTAGTCTTACATTTCTTTATAGTTTACAAGCTATGAAAAATTAGTGTTCAAGATTTAGGTTTTTTTTAGGTTAATTAGAGTTTTAGATCTAGATGAAGTTATGTGTTAGATGAAGTTGTTACAGTTTTTTTGTCAATGCTATAAAAAAATTGCCTTTAGTGGTTCAAGTTTTATATTGTACTTATGTAAATGACTAAGTGGCCACTGAGTGTATTATTGGGATTGCATTTTTCGAAAGATTTGCGTTTACATGGCGCTACTTGTGTTTTGCTAGAATCGTTAATATTTCAGCTGAACACTCTTTTTAGATTATTTGAATTATGTAAATACTACTATCAGATAATTGCTTAAGATACAATTCGTAATGTTCTCCCCGTGTTTGAAAATCTTCCTTTTTAGCTTTATCAGTGGTTCTGGTTTCTTATATTGTTTTTGTTTTCTTGTTTTGTAGTGAAAATGGCGGACACCAAAGCAGTGACTATTCGTACTAGGAAGTTCATGACAAACAGGCTTCTGTCAAGGAAACAATTTGTGCGTTGTGACAATTCCTGTTTTTTTTAATTATAATATTTGTTGATTGCTTGCTTATGTTTTTGTTGTCTTGATGTAGGTCATCGATGTGCTACACCCCGGCAGGGCTAACGTCTCCAAGGTACAAACTTTAGTTATTTGTATTCTCGGCTTATAAATATAGTTTTGTTACATGTTTTAAAAGGCGTGGGTTTATCTTGTACAAGTCTTGGATGTTTGTGTGGATATCCAAGTTATGTATGATATGGTTATGAAGCTTTTTAGTATTTATTGTTGTGTAATAAGTTGACTAACTTTGTTAGTCTTTGTGAGCTATGTCAAGTTTTCTTATCTGGTATTATTTTTTGATTTCATAATTTGTTTTGTTGAAGGCTGAGTTGAAGGAGAAATTGGCTAGAATGTATGATGTGAAAGACTCAAATGCCATCTTTGTTTTCAAGTTCAGAACTCATTTTGGTGGTGGCAAATCAACCGGTTTTGGTTTAATATATGATTCGGTGGAGAATGCCAAGAAGTTTGAGCCAAAGTATAGGCTTATCAGGGTAATTTTTTGACCTCTTTATCAGTATTTGTTGCCAGAAAAAATCGTATTGCTTCTGAATACACATTTTTTAGTTATTTTTGTGCATTCTAATTTATGCTGTTTAATGAAGATCATCTTTTTTTTAAAAAAAAAAATTGGATGTGTCTTTTACATTAGGTGTTAATATTTTGAAATATATATATGCAGAATGGACTTGACACCAAAGTTGAGAAATCAAGGAAACAGTTGAAGGAAAGGAAGAACAGAGCAAAGAAGATTCGAGGTGTAAAGAAGGTGATTTATCAACTTTTTATTTTATGTAACGATACCAATTCAAAAATGGATTCTAATGATCAAGGTGATAATTTCATGTTATTTGCTGATTGTACAGACCAAGGCAGGAGATGCCGCCAAGAAGAAGAAGTGAGCAACGGAACAGGCAATACTTGTTTTCATTTTATGTCATGTGTTTTGTTGTCTTGGTGCAACTTCTTTTTGATCGTTAACTCTGAATCTCTGTTTCTGGCAGTTGCCTATTTTGAGACTATTGGGTTTCTTATTTAGAAATTTAAATTAGAGAGATTTCCAGAAGTGTAGTTTATGTTTATGTTTGATCAAATCTTTAAGATGCTTGTATTGTCTTATTGAAGTTTTTCATGTTGATTTAATTACCTGTTTGTGCTTTTTCAAGGATAGGATCCTACAAGTATGATTTTAGAATAGGCTAGGATTGGTCATGATTCTGCTGATTACACAAATGTTCACTGTTTGGCTTAGACTTGTTGCAATAGTTTGTTAAGGGAGGGTTATGTGTTGCATACTTAAAAGGTTAATTGTTTGTATTTATATCTGATTATATGTAAATAGAGTTCTATAATATAAGCTAATGAACATGTATGTGACATAGTCATAAGTGGAAGACTACAAAAAATAAACTTTGAAGGTGCAAAATATCAACTATTTGGCTTAACCTTATTAAGATGTGTAAGAGAAAAGTTAGCAATTGTGAATGAGCTAACCTAAACACTCTTAATCTTACCTGCATTGTAGTCTTGTGTAAGAGAAACGTTAGCGTTTGTGAATGAGCTAACCTAAAGTCCTAAACACTCTTAACCAACTATTTGGCATACAAATTTACTTCATATCGAATAAGAGATTCGAACCTCTCTAACCTTCAAAGTCGTTATTACATTAAATGAAGGCAAAACTGGAAATAAGTAAAGGATCTTAGGAGACGATGATTTATCTTGGTGAAACCCTGCAACAATAGAAATGAGAAAATGGTGGGTCGGGGTGGTCAAGTCAAGCAAATTGGGAAGACTCAGTCTAGAGCAAGAAAATTTTAACAAGAAAGCAACACTAGCTAATCCTGTGGCAATAACAAATTAGTCGGGTAAGGATGTTTATGAGCCGAAATACCATCATCTAATCTATGATTCGAAATATTTAGCGATTTTGAATATTAGCCGCCTTTTAAAGCTCAAAAAATATTCATTTGACACTTCGTGCCGAGTATATCTTAGTACACGAGATTTTGTCAAGGAACACCCAAAGATCAGATGTATTTTTCCCGCATAGGTGCCAATATTGAGAAGAGTGTAACTCAAAAAAGTATATCATGATGAATAACTCGACTAGTTCCACCCAATGATTTTTTTTTCAAAAGTTTATTCTATATAGGGTGTAACTTTATTGGTTTTTATTGCTCTTAAAAGAAAATTACATGATAATACACCGTTTAAACCAGTTTAACAAAACACAAGTTAGTAAATTTGTTTTTTTTTTCTTGGTAACATTTTGTTATTATCAATGTGCCGTAAAAAGTATATGATGAAAATTTGAACCGAAAATTAGCAAAAAAGATGAATTTCTACAAGAAGACATCTACATATGAAACTCTCATCATAAATTATTTATCTAGTATGCAAAAAGCACTACATGTTGATCGAACTAACTACTAAAGATGTGTTTAACTGTTAACTAAGTTATATAATAATTGTAAATTCTAAATACAAGAGAAAGCTCGACTAAAACGAGTGAGGCAATATGTGGGAAGGGGATTTACGTTATGTGACGCACATCACTTAGCAAGAAGCTGATTCAAACAATTTTTATGATTGACATTTATTGTCAGAAGGTAAGTTATCTATCTATCAATTATTATTATTATTATTATTATTATTATTATTATTATTATTATTATTATTATTATTATTATTTATTTGTATATATTTTTTTAGAAAATCTCATGTAAATCACCTGACACATGACATAAAATCTTAGAAAACATGCTCCAAAACATAAACCAAATTATTAAAATGTTCCAAAGGTTTACATATAGTGTTACTAATATTTATTGGAAACTGGAAAGTCACATGGAGGGAAACTCAAGTTTCACATATTTACAAAAAAAAAAAAAGAGAGAGAGAAAAGATATGAATAAAATAATCCAAAACCCTCTCAAAATTTTGCAAAATCCCGCCCTAAATATTATTACACAGATACACACAAAACCTAAAACCCCCAAATTTCTTTCTTTTTTATTTCTCTCTCTCTGTAATCAATTCATATCCCCCTTTATTATTAACTAAATTAAATCAACTGTTACGCTTATAAATGATCTGAATTTCACATAATTTATTCTATTTTATCCGATCATCAGGTAATTTTTTTCACATTAAACCTATTTTTCAGATCTATTATATATACAGATTTTGTTACCTGATTATTTGATTCGTATTCAGCTATTCCCCAATCGATTAGGGTTTATGTATGTGTATATATATATATATATATATAATATACTTATTATTTATTGCTTACAGCTATTAATGTTATATTGCTTTTATGATTATGTGTGTGATATGATGTATATGGTATCATGTAGGGTTTTATTAAGATGCGTTTAAGATCGAGTGACGAAATTGATTCGGTGTCGATTTTGGAGGAGACTTTGATTGATTCAAGTCCAAAAAAAGAAGTTTTGGAAAAAAAGTCTGGATTTTTGGATTTGAACGTTTTAGATTCTGGTTTGAATGAGGAAATAACGTCGATGGCGTTGGAGATGGATGTGAATGCAAAGGTTGAGAGTGTTGTTGAGGAAGATGATGGTGATGTAAAGGTTATTAATGTGTTTGGGAATATTTTGATGGATGAGGATATTAGTGATGTTGATGGCGAAACGAAGAAGATTAAGGATGAAGAGGACGGGGAAAGTGATGGCAGTATTAGGGCTAAAAAAGGGAAAAGAGGGAGGAAGAGGAAAGTTGTGGGGAGTTCTGAAAAGGTGAAAGTCGAAAATGATGGAGTTAGAGTTAGTAGCAGGGTGTTGCGGTCAAGTGTTAAGATGACGAGTGGGAGTGCTAAGGTGGATGAGAGTAGACTTAATGAGAGCGTGGTTGGTTTTAAGAGACAAATGAAAGTGGAATGTTTTGACCCGACTGAGCTTGATATGGAAGTGGATGACAAGAGTCAAGCGAGCGGTAGACTGAATAAGAAACAAAAATTGCACAGGAGACCTCCTAAGACGCAGGGTGAGATTGATATAAGTAGAAAGATTTTAGATGAAAATGACGTTGAGCAGGTTGATGAAAGCACTTTGCTGATTGGTAAAGAGCAGAAGAAACAAAAGCGCCGCGGGAGACCTCCTAAGACGCAGGGTGAGATTGGTTCTAGTAAAAGAATTTTAGATGAACATGATGTCGAGGAGGTAGATGAGAGAACTTTGCTGATTGGTAAAGAGCAGAAGAAACAAAAGCGTTGCGGGAGACCTCCCAAAATGCAGAGTGAGATTGGTTCTAGAATTTTAGATGAAAATGATGTCGAGGAGGTTGATGAAAGAGCTTTGGTGATTGGTGAAGAGCAGAAGAAACAAAAGCGTCTTGGGAGACCTCCAAAGATGCATAGTGAGACTGGTTTAAGTACAACAATAAAATCTGAGTGTTTAGATGACAATGACGTTGAGGAGGTTGATGAAAGCAATGGCAACCAACAGAAGAAGCAAAAGCGTCTTGGGAGAGATCTTAAAGTTGAGGGTAAAAATCTAAAATGTCATGGTAAATGGCCTAAAGCATATAAAGGAAAGCCAAAGGCTATGGTGGTTAAGATGAACAACAGTCAGTTGAAAAGTGAAGTTGCCGTAAATACCCCAAAGATTTGCAATGTGCAAAATGAAGATGGTTCATCTGAGATCACTGGTGACAATACAGAAAGCGTCAAGATTTCTGAAGAAAATAATGCTCCGACAACCGCCGAAGATACTGATAAAAATAATAACACTTTAAAGTTGAAAAATAGCATAGGAGGGGCTGACAGTAGACGAATGGAACAGCAGTTGGTGAGAGATCGAATAGTTAGTATGATTATTAAGGCAGGTTGGACGATCGAGTATAGACCGAGGCAAAATAGACAATATTTGGATGCGGTATATGTTGATCAGAAAGGGAAAACACATTGGTCTGTCACCAAAGCGTATTTTAGTCTTAAATCGAAAATTGAAAAAGGTGTCGCTTGTAATGAAGAAGTTTCCGCATTTACTTCAATATCTAATGAGGAACTGAGTGTACTTTTTAGGTCGGTTTCGAAGGTAAGAAGCGATAAGGATATTAAGAAGAAGAAGAAGAAAAAAGAAAAGAATCAATGTAAGGCTGAAATAATCATCACTGGAGTGGCACAACTTAAGAGCCATAAAAAGAAACTTGACAAGGAGAACAAAGAGAAGAAAGCAATACAAAAGTCTGCTAATAGAGGACCAAAGGTAACTCAGAAAGATAGGCAGGGCAGAAAGCCACGTTTGCTTGCTCGTAGCACTAGCAAGGGGTTAAATCAAGACAATGACGATTCTGCATTATACAGTGGAAAGCGGAATCTTTTGTCGTGGCTTATAGATTCCGGTGTTATCATACCAGGTAGCAAATTGCATTATGGCGAAAGTAGACTGAGAAGCGGGTTGCTTGAGGGAACTGTTAACGTTGATGGGATTCAATGTAATTGCTGTAATGAAATTATGGATATATCAAGGTTTGTGTCACATGGTGGAGGGAAAGACGCCCAGGGACTTGAAAAGATATCTTTACCGTCTGGATCATCTCTTATAAAGTGCTTGTTGGAAGCATGGAGGAAAGAAGAGGAGTCATCTAGCATTAAGTTCAATTATGTTAGTGTTGATGGGGACGATCCTAGCGACGATACATGCAACTTTTGTGGAGATGGTGGTGACTTGATCTGTTGTGATGGTTGTCCGTCGACATTCCATCAGAGCTGCCTTGATATCCAAGTAACAAACATCACTTTCTTGACTCCTTTTTTTTTTGCTAATAAGTGCTCCATGTTATTACCGTTACAGATGATCAACAAATTGTGATTGTTAAAAAAAATTCAGTAAAGTAGTAAATGTTTAATACAAAATTATTCTTGTAATTGATTGAGATATGTTTTATGAGATGAGTCTTGAGAGTAAAGTCTATCAGTCTAGGTTAAAAGAAGGGTTAACTAGGCTGTTTTGCTTTACCATTTGTTGTTCATATACATTATAGGTATTATGGATCTAATATACTAATCTGATAATCTGATTCTTAATTAATCAGATAATAAGAATCATAATGTATTGTATCTAAACATTAAAAACTGATCGTGGTGACTACAAATCGCAATAATCAGACAAGCACTTTGGTGTTAAGTTATTATGGTTTATATGTATATGTTTGCTAGATGTAGACACTAAGCTCTTTAGTGTAGTGATTTTAATGGTTTTTGCATGCATTGTAGAACTTCCCGTCTGGTGATTGGCACTGTGTATACTGCTCTTGCAAGTTCTGTGGTCTAGTTGTCAGGGGTGCTGCTCAAATGGATGATTCTCATCAGCCAAATTCTGAAATGCTCGCGTGCTTGTTGTGTGAAGAAAAATGTAAGCAATAAATATTTACTCATTTAAAGTAATTAATCTTTCCTACTTTATTCACACTTACTTCTCTACTTTCTTAATTCCTACCAATTATTATTTTCTACAGTCCATCACACATGCTTACAAGAAGATGCAGCAAAGGTTGATTCTAGTATCCTATCGTTTTGTGGGAGGAAATGCCAGGAGGTATGGGGATTCTTCATTTGAATATGTGCAGTTGTGCATTCTGGTTTGCATTTTGGTTTTTTAGCTTCATTTTCTAGATCTCTAAATGACTAAATCTGAAATATAATTTTGGACTATAACAAAAAAAAATCATCTGATATTGTATTAAAAGTTTGGTCTGTTTGTATGTGTAATGTTGAGTCCAAGAACACATAATGTTTGCAAGAGATCCGTCTTGGCTTACCTGCTTAAGTGTGTTAGTAGAGGTGGCAAGATTGGTGAATTGAGTAACTAGGTAAATTGGATCTGTTTTGAGACATGTATTTCTGTTAGTTTGTGTTGAAACATGCTGGTTGGATACGCAGATACCTTCTTTTTTTTTCCGAATCTATAAGTTTTACTGTATATTGATTACAAAAACAATACCTATTACTGTATGAGAATCCGAATTATAAATAAAATGATTTAGGATGCTGTATGCATCGTTAAAAGGCTTTTGGCAAGTTTCACCTGCTCATTATATTTGTTGATTTTCCTTGAGCTAAGTTATTTGATTTGATCTGTTTGAAGCAAAACACAATCTAGATCTACCTATCCAATTATTTATATGAACATTTGTCATCTTTTATATCTTATATATCACTTTCTCATGTTCTTAGATATGCATATAGCATAAACGACCTTAATTTGCATTCAGAATATTGTTTTCACCTGCAAGCGTCACATCTAACTATCTTTTGTGATAGATACATGAGCGACTACAGGCATATCTTGGGTTAAATTTTGAACTTGAAGATGGGTTTTCATGGACTCTACTAAAGCGCTCTGATGTTAGCCAAGTTGCCGCACTTCTTGATGATAAGCAGAAGGTCGAGTGCAATTCCAAGTTGGCTGTTGCATTCTCTGTTATGGATGAATGTTTTGTGCCTATTATGGATGAGAGAAGTGGAGTCAACAGAATTCACAATGTTGTTTACAACTGTGGGTATGGTTGTAATACCTAAATATATTTACCATGTTTTGAGATAGGCGGCTTACCAAATAAAGGATAGTTTTTCCGTGTAGACCTAAATACTGAATAGCATCTATTTATTGATAAGCAGCCTACATAATATCTTTTACATGACTTGATTTACCAGTTTTGATTGTAGTTAATGTTCTATACCGAATCCTAAACTATACACATCCTCACGTTCATGTTTGAATGTTCAAAGAAAGGGGGGCAGTTTTATTTTTTCTTTCTATCTCCAGTGATGTTTAGTTTTGGATGGCTTGCGAGTAATGAAAGTTCTGTATTTAAAAAGGCTTTATAATCAATATCAGAGCTGTCTACTACTAACACCTTAAAGATATACCCCGTGGATTTTAATATGTTTTTCTCATGTTTTGAAAATTCTTACAGGTCAAACTTCAGAAGGTTGGATTATTCTGGCTTCTTCACAGCAATTTTGGAGAGAGGTGGTGAATTGATCTCAGTAGCATCGATAAGGTTACTTGTGTTACTATAATATTAAATTTTTGAGGTTTTTTTGCTGTGCTGTTTCTTATTTTATACATGCGATGTTCTTACTATAACAGGATCCATGGGCATCAGTTGGCAGAAATGCCTTTTATTGGAACTCGTGACATATATAGGCGTCAAGGGATGTGTCGTCGGCTTTTAGATGCAATTGAACAAGTATGTTTCTTGTATCTTTAACTGAACTTCATATGATTATTTCCTCTTATATCTTTAATATTTCTCTAAGTGCATATCAACTAATGACATATTGCAATACTGGGAGAATCAGTTCCAAAAACAATTCTAGAAACCCCATTACTCTGATGTGATTCTGTGCCTACATAACTTGTAAATGATTTATGTCATGTTTTGTTTAACTATATTTAGTTATTTACCAATGTTTTTTGGCAAGTTTTTGTTATTTTTTTTTTAAGTGAGACTTGTAGGTGTTTTCATGCTTGATTAGTTCATGATTTGGATGGACCATACTCAGGAATTTTTTTTGCAACATAGCGATACTAACAGTTTTTCGTTGCATTTATTTTGAAATTTGAACTAATAAATAATTACAATTGCAGATAAATAAGATACCAACATAACATTTATGTGTTTGCCAATTGCTAGTAGAAGCATTAATGCTCTGAAAATATGTATTTACTATTCAGGCTCTTAGTACTCTTGGTGTTGGAAAACTGATCATTCCTGCAATCCCTGAACTATTCAAAACATGGACCAAGGTGTTTGGCTTTAAGCCTCTTGAAGAATCACAAAGGCAAGAAATGAAGTGCATGAGTATGATAGTGTTTCCCGGTACAGATATGCTTCAGAAACCACTTCTCGATAACCAATCTGCTGATAAGAATCTTAGTCTGGTAGCTGGTGAGTTGTGAAAAATGGTGTTTCTTTTTTTACTTTTATAGCTGATTCTTGTTTTTACTTCTCGTGTCATATGTAGAGGTGACATAATGGTCATGTCGTAAGGGGTAAAATGAGTTTTGGGTAAGCTGTTTTCCCTACATGTCGAAACAGGTCAGGTCAAGTTGACCTTAACACAATTTAAATCTTCTACTTTTTATATATTGCTATATATTTTATGTGTTTTTTACTTATATATGATAACAAAAGCATTATTAGTACGTTAGCATAAACTTTTGAGTAAAGTAGGTTAAGATGTTATCAATCGAGTGAACTTTGGGATACTTCGTTTGAGATGAAATCCCTCCCAAATTAATATTTCGTAAGCAAATGAGTCGAAATAGATATTCATATGTTTGGTACTAAAATTTAATGCCAGCTAATAATTAAACAGTTCTAATCAACTCATGCATTAATTGTTTTCCCACTTAATGGTCACCAGTCTAAGATTTCCAAAGTTTATTTATAATATTCATGATGATGTTTTATTTTCCTTCACTCAGAAATCTAATTATCAAATGCAATAGTTTATGATCAAAAACTGGTGTACATCTCGAATCTGAAATACACATGACCTATTTTCAAATTTCAGAGACTGCAGATGCAGTACCAGGGTCATCAGGTGATATAACCCATGAACATAATGCATCTGCTATGGTCAACAATAGTGTTGATTCAGTTAGAATGTCTCCTTTGACATTGAAAGGTGTTTCCAAGATTACTTTTGACTTGAACCTTCAACCTGCTGCAACTGATGCTGATACTCCATTTGTTGATGATGATGACTGTATCTCAAAGGAACCACAAGTTTGTAAAAGCTCATCCGAGCAGGACCAAGTTTGTAAAAGCTCATTTGAGCTATCTGATTCAAGTGCCCAACATTGCAGCTCATTCCCTACTCCTGGTTTGATCTGCATTTAGTAGGGGTTGAGCTGCATCTAGTGCGTAAAGGTATGTTAGTTTTTTTTTTTTTTCCGGGTCTTTATTTCTGCTGGTTTGAAATATTGTATTGCTAAACATATAGAATCTCATCTGTTACAGGTGGAGTGTTGTAAAATGGAAGATGGTGAGATAAAGTACTGATGCTTATTTATTAGAGTTATTGGCTTAATGATGCTGCTTCATACTGCGGAGGCATGTGTAATTTTTGGTGTTTACTGACTGTAAATACATACTTGTGATTTTTGGGCAAGTATGTCGCATGGGCTCCGTGGAATTTAAAATATGGTTTTGGAGCCCATGTAAATGTTAATATAGCTAACTATTTGGGGCAGAACATTTTTGACAGCACCATTTTCAATCGAAGTATGACTTCATAGGTTTGTTGGAACCGAAGGTTGTTGTGCTTTACTTAAGTTAATCTTGAAGCCAGTTGAAAACTCGGGTCCTTAGCTGAGTCGTTTTCTTATATATTAGAAACAAAATTTGAGTGTTAATTACAATGTTTATGTTATTGTTTTTCTAGAGACCTTTTTGAAAGGTCTTGGTTTCTCGCAACTACACCAAATTACCTGTAAGAATAGTTCAAAGCTTTTTGGTCATTGACATTTGAATTGTTCTTAGTATTATTACCAATTATAATTACAAATAGCTTAATAAACAACACAACAAACTCTAAATTTTTGTCGGAGAAATAAACGAAGAGGAAAACATACATGAATACCTGTAGTATGTAATTATGATAGCAGTCCTCATTTATAATTGAGAACATAGTTTGTTCCTGTTCATCAAGATTTCATAACTATTCCATTTTAAAATAAAAATAGTTGCATTTTTTTTAGATATTGGATACAGTTCAACTACTAATTCTTGATGTGACATGCACTAACACATCTTCACTTTCTTCGTCACTTTATCTTTACACGTGTATATTCACACATACCCTCCTTCGTCATTTAACTAAAAGCAAAGGCAAATGAGGAATTAGTGTCAAGAGTTGAACAAAGAAAACTCATTTGGTTTTAACTAAAAAGCCCGTTGGCACCTCAAAATAGTTAAACCAAAATGGCAAGTCCAATGTTTGAAGAACGTGAAATCTTTTTTTACGTATTGCTTTTTTACAAGCTTGAATGATCCTAATTGCTTTTCAAGCAAACTAATAACCAAGTTGATTCGTTTTGTAAGACCAAGACTTTCAACCACCCAGCCAATTCTCTGAATTTTCTCAAACAAAAACGAAGTCCAAGAAAACCGAGACGCATATGTTACCATCTTCGGAATTGTCCGCTCTACATGCAGCATTGCCCTTGAATTCTTCACTCACGCCATATTAATTATATCATCTTTCAGTCTAAGTATGTATTGTTGTCTATATTAAATATGTAAATGAAATTGATATTTGACTATTTGAGTGCTCGTATTTAAAATCTTCATTAAACACATCTTAAAACAAGCTTTTAAAACTAATGAGGCCCGGCCCATTTAGGGACCGTACGCATTTACGATTCCATTGATATATAAACACATTGTCGATTGTAGGGTTCTTCCTTTTTCTCTTGATTCTTGTTTGATCGAGGACAGGTTTTTTTTTTCGTGAAAGTTGTTTGATTCCATTGATATATAAACACGTTGCTATTTCCGCAGGTGACACTTTATAAACAGTAAAACAATGCTTGATTTTTCGTGAAAGTTGTTTAATTAGTTGCTGTCATTGCATCATTGCTCCTTATGTATATGAAAGGCGTGGTCTAATTTGTTAAGTATATCGTTATTTTGATTACTGCCCGTTTTGTATTTGCGTCGGGTTAAATTCATGTCAACTTTATATTGCACGGTGAACTGTCTAATGCCGAAATTGACAACCTAATGACAATTGTGGCCAACCCTCGTGAGTATAAAATTCCAGACTGGTTCCTTAACAGAAAGGAGGACTACAAAGATGGAAAGTACTCCCAGGTTACCTCTAATGCACTCGACATGAAACTAAGAGATGATTTGGAGCGTTTGAAAAAGATCAGGTCTGTTTTCATCTTCCATTTCACCAAAGGCTGGCTTGTTTTTCCTATTCTTTCAGTTTATCTAATTAAATAACTGATTTGTGTTTAGGTAGATATGGATTGTTTTCGTAAATTAATTGCCAAAAGCAGATGTTGTTCTAAACTTCTGTCTATGTTCTGACTTCATACTACTTCCTACATCGTTTTGTTCTTTAATTATATTAGGCTATAATGGTTATATCAAAATATAGTTTCTGTTATCATATGGGACTGTTGGGGTCTGCAAGAAGCGATAAAGTTCACAACTATATATTGGTATCATCATCATCAGTTTGAGTTTGTAGCTTTTCTTTAGATTTTTATTGTTCAAATCTTTGAGTTTGTTCTTGCTATTGTGAGAGAGTCTCAAATTACTCAAGATCCAGTCCGAAATGATCTTCTCTTCTAGTAGCTTGACCCTTCAAATTGTTTTCTAACTTTGATTTTGACGAGATTGTTGCAATAGTAGACATAATTTGTTGCATATGATCGATGTTACTTTATAAGTAACACAAAGAAGTAAAGTGAAAAGCAAAAGTTACATACATATATATATAGTAGAGATTTAAACATAAACCATACCACGTGCCATATTGTCTTGCCATTCGACCCTACATTCATAAACACCCAGCCTACCTTGACTATATACTACTATCAAACTAGCTTAGTATATTTTGATGAAGCCCAATTCACTTCTTCTGATTGAGCCTAGCAGCTGCAGCCATGGACGCCGCCACCCCACCCGGGTACGTAGCCAAATCCGGCTTGTTCCTTATCTCTGCCCCTATAACCCCTTCCGCGTCCTCCCTCGTCACTGGCTTGTCTCGAGGCAGCATCGTACTCGCATCCTGTATATACATGTATGCTCGATCGTTCATATTAATTAGTAAAACCATGCATGCATATTATACAACAAAGTCAAAACAGAATTTTAATATCAATTAGTAAAAACTTGCCGCCAACACATCTCCAAGCTTTGTTTTGTCCTCATCACGCATGGTCCGGGTGTTCTGTGTCGCTGCAGCCTGAGCTTTAGCCGCTAAGCCAGAAGGCATGACTCGCATTTGACCCGTTGCTCGGACTTCTGCTGCTTGTATGGCCGCAGCGTCACTCTGTTCCACAGGCTTCTCTCCGGCAGACATGGCAGCAGCCTCTAGTGCTTCTCCAATTGTAACCTGGTCAATTGGGTCTATTTTCGCTGGCTCGGCTGGAGCTGATACTGGACCCGCTTGTACATATTGTCCCACCACCTGTTCAAATTCCAAGTCATGTTACAAAAAGTTCAAATTATTCTTTTGATATTCATTATTTTACAAAAGAAAAACTTGTGACAAAAAACATATTTAATTAGTAAATTCTTTTGAGAATATTTGCCTACCTGGCCGCCAATGGATTCGGTAACAATATGAAGACCAGCAACTTCAGCATCAGAAACAGTGACACCTTGATCACTAGTGTCACTAGTCACGTCAAAATGGCCTACCACTCCGCGGCTTTCATTAACACAAGCCGCGGACTGCATGACAGCGGCTGGTCCGCTTTTTTGTGTTTTACCAAGAACCCTGGATTCAGCTGATTGCATAGTGGCAGCATCTTGTGGGGTGATGGGCTTGTTGGCCAAGTCACCCGAGACTTGAAATACGTCTCCGTATTTGATGGGTTCTTGGTCTTCGGTTTGAGGTCGTCGTGGTTGTCCTTGACTCATTTTTTGTTTGATTGTGATGGTTGCAGTTATGGGGCTGAATTGGGATATATGAAGTCCAGTGCAAGGGGGTGTTTTGTGAGGTTGACAGGTGGAGGATGTGTATTGTGGACACTTTGGTTTGAGGTTGACAGGTGGAGGTGTTTTTGGTTTGAGGTTGCAGTGGGTGTCATTACGTGTCAATAGCCGAATAGGCATAGATAACTGGATATATATTAGGGATGGGCATGGGACCGGGACGGTCTCAGTATCGATAGTACCAGTCCCGAAAATCTACAAAACTTGGTACCGATCGATCCTAGTCCCATATGAGACGGTACCGGTACCGATAACGAACCGGAACGGTACCGGTATTTTCGGTATTTTCCCCTTTAGTCCCGAACGAGTCAAGAAACTTCGTCTATAAACATTTTTAAGCACCTGTTATATATATATATATCAAACTTTATGATGGAGTATAATAATCACTGTCAATCTAATTGTATCGTATTTCAGTTTTCCTAATATTCTTTAACGATGCAAGTTTGCAGTTTGTTCATTTGGCAATTTTTATAATGCAAAGTTTTTATAATGCAAGTTGCAGACTTGCTGGTAGTCAACTAGCTAGGCATCTTATTTCAATATGCTCGTCCATATTTTGTAAGTTACACCGTAAGGAAAGCTGCTACGCTGGTTATAACATTTACAGTTAACATAAGTTGTATTTTTCACTTCATAAAAATCCTTTTTAGCAGCTATTCTTAAAAGTTAGAATTCACTTAAAGTGTAGCGTACTAGCATCTGATCATAATTTGCAAACCATAATACGTAACTTATGATCATAGTGTGGAATGGACTGGTGAAGTGGAAGGGATTAGGCTAAATATGCTGGAAAACTTTGGGTTTTATAATTGAGTTAAGCGAAAGTCGGGACCAATGGGACTAGTTTGGGATTTCAGGATTTTCCCGGTATCGGTACCGATTAGTACCGATCCCACGAACTCAAAAAAATGAGTACCGGTCCCGATTCCACATGGGACTTGGTACCACTTTTCGATACCGGTACGGGACGGGATCAAGATTTGGGAAATTTTGCTCATACCTAATATATATATATATATATATTGCTTTGCTGCATGAATCATTGGATAAATCAATATTAAACTAAAAAAAACGATTTATCCTTTTAAATATTCTTATAATGATCCTTACCTTAAAAATTTGATAAAATAGATATTTGTCTACTAGGAATGAGATGCTATATATTCTAAGAAAGTTGTTAATGTGTATGATTTGAAGATATATGCTCTTCAGATTACATACTTCATAGTAAGTCCTATGTCATTTTATTTGTTTTATAGGTCTTAATATTCTGACCATGTAAAAAAAGTCACTTTCATGTTTGATTTAGTTTATGATCGAAGACCACGAACTTTAGGAATGAGTCAGTAGTAGAGGTGCATAAAAGAACCGGTTAACTTAACCGATTTGTACTTTACCGGTTATAGGTTATTATTAACCGTAGATTAGTAACTGATCATCACTTTCAAAACAATAATCGGTTATTAACCGGTCAACCATTAACCAGGTTTTTTTCCAATAATATTAACCTATAACCGGTTAACCTATATATTATTAATAATATTTATATTATTTATATTATTAATTAAGTAATATAGTTTTCTGCTTCAGTTAATAATAACCGAAAATAGATTAACCTAATCGGTTAACCTTTTTTTTAAAACCGTAATCGGTTACCCCGGTTAAGGTTTTTTCGTATACTAACCGGTTATTAATCGATATAGGTTAACGGTAATCGATTATTTTTTTTAAAAAAATTAACCGATTTCGGTTACTAAAAAAAATAACCGGAACCGGTTAACCTATTTTTTCACCTCTAGTCACTAGTACATAAGATTCGTTCATTTAAAATTAGAAAAAACTAATTTTGTAAAAGCAAGTAATTAAGATTATTGAGTTCTATAACATTTATGTTTGTTATTATAAATAAATATACTCTTTCACAAAAATATATTAATTATTATTTATTGGAACAAAGAACATGAAATAAGATTACATCGTCACCAAAGTTAAATATATCTATCTAAAAGATAATTGGATGAGAATTCTTTAATTCTATGTATCATTAGATAACACAAAATAACAATAGAAAAAAAAAACTCCCTAAAGTAACTATTTCCATATTGTTAAAAAAAGACGTAAGTTCACGTACAATTTCAAGCAAGATTTTACTTATGGAAAACGATAAATCCTCATAAAAAATAGCCCAATAATTCTCTTAATAATCTTAAAAACATGATACGTGTTATTCACTTATTCTATATCTTAATTGTATCTATTGATTTATACGCATGTCATACTCAAATTATTAGAAGGATAATTAGGTTATTCTTTTAAGAGAATCTATCAAATCTTGTCTTTGTCTTTGCAAGGGAAAGTATGGATTGAAACCAAAAAAACCGAGGAAAGAAAAAAATATCACCTTTGTATAACTAATTTTTAGATGGAGAAAAGGTTTCAAGTTGCAAGTCATTGTGCAATACAGTAATATTCACTAAGACTGTATTTTCGAGTTTTATTAAAGGAAAAGAAAGGAGAAGATTGGATAGAAAAAGAAAGGATAAAAAATTATATTTATAAAATGCATTCTTGAGTTTTATCATTTAAAAGAAAAGAAAGTGAATAAAAGGATGTAAAGACATTCTTGAGTTAAAAAGAGAAGGATAAGAAATGATAAAAATATATAATTTTACATTTATAACCTCTTGATTATTATAGTTCATATAATGGTTGAAGGGTATATTGATAAATTTATAACTTATCCTTCCAAATCATGCTAAATTTGGAAGGAAAGTTTTTAACTCCAAAACCACCCACTTTTCCTTTCCATCACTTTTCTTTCTTTTAATAAAAAAATTCAAGAATAAAAAAACATAAGTTTTCCTTTTTTTTTTTTCTTATCTCATCAAATTAAAACCAGAGAATGCACCCTAAACAAACCAAAACCTTCATTCCATCATTCCATGTGCAGTTTGGTAAACTCACTCGTTAAGGGCCCCACAATAGTTTGGTGAGTGTAATTACAAGCAAAAACCAAAGTCGAACGATTGATGGGCATTTAAAGGAAAGAGCTTAGTTATCACTAAAAGTTAAATTAATATTAATATCCAATCTATTTTGTCATTTTATTTATCAGCCGGCATATGAAGATATTCCTTATTAATATACTCGTATTTCTCTAACCTTTAAGTCGCAATACAAATCACTTACTTTATAATCTTTTACTAGGTATATAGTTGAATGATGTATTTTTCCATTGATTTATACCAATTGAATCTCTAAATTGTATAGGTATATGCTCATTATATGGACTTCGCAAAAGTTCTAGCAACTCTTCATTTTCCGTCGCTTTTGGTTCTACTATTTAAAGATGTTTTCTAACTTTTAACTATATTTATACTCATTGTAATTTTTATTAACGTACCTATCTTATTCTACGTTATTCAAATGTAACCAAACATAGTAATTCCGCAATCGCCTCTTTTTGTTATTCAATTTCAAAAAGTTGAAAACCTATGTCATCTCTAAATACCTTGAAGATGGATTAACAATTAACATGATAAAATTGTGTGACATACTTAGAGCCTCATAAGGACACGATAATAGTTGAAAAATGAATCATATTAAACATGTTTCTAAGAATGTGTTAAAATCATCAAAACATGATATGTCGATTTCATTATATCTCTTATCTAATATTATCCATTGATTTTGTTATATGTCATGATTTTGTAATTAAATGAACTTTTAATAAGATTATTTAGAAAAATACATCATTTCCCTTCATAATCAATAAGATGTATGATACGGTTTGACTATTTGAGGCAAGCATGACAGAAACTTGGCTTTTTAACTTGAAAAGTGGAAACCATGCTTTAGGAATGAAAAAAGGGATGGGATTCCCTCAAGTTATTCTAACATGACTAGTCAAAGTAATCTTGATTTTTAAATAAAAATTAAGAGTTAAAATTCAAAAATGATCTTTGAATCTTGTCTCTTAATTTTCATTCAAGGGTTAAGATTTTTCTAACTTTACTCAAATTAACTTGAGAGAATCTCATCCCATAAAAAAGCCCCTTGGTGATAGAACAAGTTGTTCACTTATTCATATTCTATGTCTATGTACCTAACAACACTTTTATGAGCTGTTTCCTATCATATATTTGCATTATTATTATCCCTGCCCATGAAACATGTTTCTTTGGTTAACAATATCTGCGTTATGCAGTTGTATTTTGTGTATAAAAATTTATATATTCGTTGTAGATAACAAATTTCTGTTGTAAAAATATCACTTCCCATTATAAAGGGAGTAACCAATAGTGGTTATGCTTCTTTTCCTTTTTTTACAAATCAATAAAGATTAATCTACTATACCATATCCCATGCTTAGGTTTGAAGCTTAACCTCCAAAAGGCAAAACCTCTAACAAATAAGTTAATCATACATTAATAGTTGCTTATGTTTTTAATATACATATATAAGTAAGATCATATTCCATATTGATTTATAAAGTCTAAGTTTAAAGTTATCTTAGATCAATAAATAACTTAAAATGTTTTAACCTCTCTACAATAAAATGTTAGATTATCTATACTTATATATCTATACTATCTTATAAAGCATTTTGTCATTTTTTTAAAATCTCAAAAGATGATATGAACTACCTAAATTACTCCTCTTCTTTTTTTACTAATTTAAACATCTATACCTAATATACCTATAATACCTTTAAATCTCAACCACTCATTTTTTCTCTCTTCTTCGTAAATCATTTTATTTCTCTAATTCATTCAAAATAATTTATCTCAAAAATCGTTTATCGATAAATTATAAAAATTGTATGGATGTTCTTAAAATTTCATGCTCTTTCATTAGAGATGTTATTTGATATACTTTCGACGAATTTTTAAATATGAGAGCGAAGCCCGTTCGGCTAAAACATTTGGCTATCACACTCTATGACTTATCATTTTCTATAACCTATCACCCATACCATCTCACCGCCGCAATGCACGGTACTTTCCCTCTTACTACTTAGTTTGGTTCCCAATAAAAAAAAACGATATTGAGTTAGATAGGATACAATGGTATGAATAACAAAATTATTTAAGTTTAGTTAAAGCATTAATTGATTTTACGATCGATCGTTTGTTCAAATATACGATAATGACGAATTGACAACTAGGAAATTAGTTTTTATTCAGATCTGATCAGTTTTTAGACTTGAAAGTCTAAGTTGATTGCTGGTCGGTTTGTTTTTTATTATTATTATTATTATTATTATTATTATTATTATTATTATTACGGTATATTATTTATTTCAGGATGTAGAGTATTTATATAGTAATAACTAGTTATGGTACCCGCGCGTTACCGCGGGATATGTTTTTTACACGAAAAAAGTAAAATCGTAATCATGTGAAAATTATTTAATGAAAACATGAGAACCTAAAAATTCAATGGCAAGAAAATAAAAACGAAAACTTTGATGTGGGACAATGTAAAAACGCTATGTATATAAAAAGACGAATAAAAACAGTCAAAACCAAATGTTTAAAAGTAAAATTGTAACCAGGTGAAAATTATTTGATGAAAACATGAGAACCCAAAAATTTAGAGTCAAGATAAAATCGAAAACTTTAATGTGGGGTAAAGATAGAAAACTTATACATTTCACGCATGACGTACTTGTACATTCATATAGCTTTTTAGTATATTATAAATGAGAATCCAAATATTTAGTGTCAAGAAAATAACTTTGATGTGGGGCAAATTTAAAAACGTTATATATATAAAAAAAATGGATGAAAACTGTCAAACCAAATGTTTATAAAGTAAAATCGTAACCATGTGAAAGTTATTTGATGAAAAACATGAAAACCCAAAAAATCAGTGTCAATAAGATAAGAACGAAAACTTTGATGTAAAGCAAATTTAAAAACGTTATGTATATAAAAAGACGAATAAAAATAATCAAAACCAAATGGTAAAAGTTAGTTGATGAAAAGTGAGAACCCACAAATTTAGTGTCATATAAAAATAAAAACGAAAACTTTAACATGGGGCAAATGTTAAAAGATAGAAAGTTTAGGAGGTTAAAATGAAAAATGGTAAAAAATTATTATGTACTATAAGAACTTGTACATTTTCCGCATAACGTTAAAGCTTGTACATTCCACGCATAAAGTACTTAAATGAAAATAATCAAAGACCAAATGTTTGTGAAAGTTATTTGATGAAAACATGAGAACCTAGAAGTTTGGTGTCACGAAAATGAAAGTGATAACTTTGATGTGGGATAAAAATTAAAAAAAATAGAAATTTTAAGGGTTTAAACGAAATTGGTTAAAATTTAGGGGGTTAAAACAAAATTTGGTTAAAATTAGCATGTGTTTTAAATGCTTGTATATTTTACGCATAAAGTACTTGTATAATTACATAAGTTTTTAGTATATATATAATTACTTACTTTAATAAAGAAGTTGAATGGAACAATAGTTTTTGTTCTCACATGAATTTCCAGTATAAATAAAAGAAACACCATTTACTAAGTTAAATATTGTTTAGTAAGAGTGGTTAAGGCCCCTGACAATTTTGGAGAAGGCGCGGGTTCAAAACCAGGTAGCTCCATTTCTTTTTTTTTTTTCATTTTCTTTCATTTTAAAAGTTACATTTTGTATGTTTCTTTGTTGTCTCTTACCCCTTTTTATTCTATCATTTTCCTTTTTTTATCCCCTAAAGTTATATATTTTATAAATATGATATACGTTTTTTAATTTTTTAATAACTTTTGTTGTATATTTTTTGGATTAAGTTACTGGGTGAACAATGTACTTTTCCTCATTTATATGATTGCCCATTGAACTGGATTATTGATGTGTATCACCCATACACTTTTCAATTTTTTATATGGTTGACCAACTGCTGACCTGATGACCTGCTATAACAAGTTACTCTCTATTTACATGGTTGCCCATTGAACTGGATGACTAATGTACTTTTCCCCATTTACATAGTTGCCCATTGAACTGAATTATTAATATATACCACCCACATACTTTTCTAATTTTTACATGATTGACCAAATATTGACCTGATGACCTAACAGGTTAACTATATTTTTATTTTTTCATAAATTTAATAATTTGTATTTCATCATCTTCATCAATTTTCCATAAAAATTTGCAATATAAAAGCAACGATTGGATCAATGGATAGAAACAGAGGAGATTATTATGTAATTATATTATAATATTATATAATACCGGTACAAGCATATAGTGGATTTGTTAATATTTTTAATAATATCATAATAATATAATTGTACTGGCAATATAAACGAAAGAACTAGGTTGCCGGAATTTTTACCGGAATTTTCGGCTGAAAAATCGATGAAGATAACTTCTGAAAAAAAATAAAAAGTAAATATAGAGTTTAACATGTTATTGTAGGTCATCAGATCAACATTTGGTCAACCAAGTAAAAAATAGAAAAGTATCTTGGTGATATACTAATAATCGAGTTTAATTGACAACTATGTAAATGAGAAAACGTACATTAGTCTTCCAGTTCAATGAGCAACCATGTAAATAGAGATAAACCTGTTATAACAGGTCATCAGGTCAAAAGTTAGTCAACCATGTAAAAATTTGAAAAGTATATGGATGATACACATCAATAATCCAGTTCGATGGACAACCATGTAAATGAGGGAAGATACATTGTTCATCCGGTTACTTAACCCATTTTTTTTTGTTTATTTTGTATTTTACCATATTTGAGATTTATACTTTGTAATATTTTATTTTGGGTACATTTTCACTTTTCATTAACATAAAAGTTTTTTGATATCTTTTTTTCTTTGCTTTATCTAAAACATTCCTATTTTTGAAAGTAAACATTAACATGTGTTACATTATTTTTGGTCTTTTTGGAATACTTTGTTTATTTCTTTTAGTTTTCTAATTCTTTTATTTCAATAATAACTCTTTTTAAGCTAACAACAAATTTTAGTCTATTTTATAAATATTTTATTTTTTCTATATTTCTTTAGATTTCTAAGATTTTATTCTATATAATATTTTTATGCTTCAATAATGTGGTCGGGGTGTTGCCTTACAATAAACATTTGTTTGATTTTGATTTGTTTTTAAAGGGTTTTTAAACATTATGTTTCGCAAAATTGTTAATACAAGAATAAACACACTTACGTTGTCGTTATTATGGTATTGTCCTAAAGAAAACGCAAATACGATAATTATATCCCCGCAACGCGGGGTTCGAATAATGAGTTCATATAAAATAATCGATATACTTGTCTTTGTAGAATTGGTACAATCACTATATGGATTCTAAATGAGTACATGTCACACTCTGCCGAATTCCTTTCATAAATTTAAGGTTATAACCTAACTACTTAAGGGTACAATATATGTGCGAATTATTGACATATAAACATAAATAATAGTATATATAATTTGATATGTTTATATTTACATAAATTTGTTCACATATCTTATTCACATATATTATATGTACATTAACTTATCATCCTCCATCATTGTCATGATAGTATTTTATACTAAGTAAAATGTCGTATATAAATTACTTTGAAAACATTAAATTTGATGTTACGTGAAGCAAACATTATTTAATAAACATAAATCTATCATAGTAATTTTTTTTTTATGTTTTTCTTCATTGTTAAAAAGTAATGATTTTTCTTCATTATTAAACTAAGTAAATTAACGGTGGTGAGAGTTTGGCCAAAAGAAAAGTTAGGTCTGTTGAGGCGAGAAGATAGTATATTGAATGCGGAAAATTTGCTTTTTGGAAGATATGGGAAAATATTATTACCTAGATTATTGTTTTGTTTGACCTTTGTCCTTTTATTTTAGGTTTATTTAAGGATGCCTGAGATGGTTTGGCTAGGAAAATAGTAGGCCTAAACTGAGGGGCGATATTAGTCTAGCGTTTTGATCCAAATGAGTTTTGCCTGTAAGAGAACCTACATATGAGAAGATACTTAAAGAATTAAAATTAGTGCTTTTAGGGGTCTTAGGGGTTGTTTTCTTACCAGCTAGACAACCATATTTACTATGTAACATGAGTCGATTAACATTCGTTATCATGTATGAGCTCTTCAGACTTTATGTTTTCTGCATTAATATCTACTTATATGTATGTTTTTCTTGCACAATACCATTCTTATTTGCTTAAATGACTTATTAGGAGGGGGATAACTTACGTTTTTCCACTTGCCACACTAATTAGTTATTCTCGTCTCACATGTTTGGTTGTATGTATGTGGATATGTTTACTATATATATATATTTATTGTTGTTTAATATGTTCATATGAGTTATATTATGTTTTGTTAGTTATTCTCAAAAATGTGTGAAGATGTATATTATGTTCTTCCAATTTGTTTTTTACGACACTGTACATATCTAATATCGTCATATGATACGGTATAAAATATCTTATATATTGTTTAAAAGAAAAACTTTTTAAACACAAACTATCGGAGATGCTCGACCTCTTTCCAAGCCCTATGAATTAAATACTCAGAATCGCAGGTTTTGGTAACACACTCGTTACATGGCTTGAGTCGAGTGGGGCTCACCTAAAACGGCTCTATTGCACACACACCAAAAACAAAACCATAATGGCAAAACCGATAATACCCACAAAAGGCAGGTCATGTTTGTCATTTCCATCCTTACACGTTATAAAGCAACCGGCCAAGTGGGAGTTTCTCAGCCCAGTCAAACTGAGCCGAGCCAAGCCGAGTCAGTTTCATACGGACGCCATCAAACTTCCTTAAATACAACCTATAAACATTTTCAGATCCATTTTTGTCTCCTATCTTTCCATCTCATACATAATAAACTCATACACACACAAAAAAAAACACACATTCATCAAATCAAAACAAAAAAGTTTACCAAAAATCTGCTCCCAAATATCATTCAATTTAATTGATCCAGACTATATATATACTTACACAGATCTGTATCTATACATTTTTCAGGTAGATATTCAATCTTATATCTAGTTAATTTCAATTAAAGTTTACATTTTTATCTTATGAATCTAACCTATATATATATATATATATATATGTATCTAACTCTATCTATTTATATTTGTATAGATCTGATACTTTCATCGAAACGACGTAGTTTCGAAATCCTTACGAGTGATTGTAATTTTGAGGTGAGTTGACTCGGTGTGATTTAACTCGGAAATGGAAACACTTGTTGCATACGCACATCACGAACAGCAGTTTCATAATAACAACAGACACCGATATAACCGGAATCATAACGGTGCGTTTGGCAAAATCAATTGCCGGACTTTTCAATCCGGGTCGGGTATACTTCCAATTCCTAACTCGGTTAAAAATATTTCTAGTCCTGTTACCAAACACTCACCAAAAAATGTGAAAAAACAGTTTCAGGTTACTGATCATCAGAAGGTGAACAGAATTAGTAAAAGTAATTCTGTACCTATTACACTTGATATTAATAAGATGAATGAAAATGAAATGTTTTGTTTTTCTGAGTTATGGGCTGGACCGGCTTATTCGAATTCACCACCACCTAGTTCTTTGCCTATACCTAAGTTTAGTGTGAAGCCAAAAAGGACTGTTTCACTTGAGTTGCCATTAGGTGAGGTTGAGGATATTGAATTGTTGACACCTGTTGTGAAATCGGCGCCTCCTTCGCCTACTAGGGATCATAAGGCGGCGGGGCGTAGGGGTTTCTTTATGGGTGGTGATTGTGATGGGGACGATGAGTTTGCGACCAAGACTCTTCGTCGGATACTTAATCTTGATGAGTGACATACTTGGAGTGGTGTATGCGCCACTTCTGTAAATAAAGATACATGCTTTGTTTTTGTTTTTTTAGTTTTAGGTTGTATATAGAGTGAATAAGATGACGGTTTATGTTTACTGCTTACTATTGGGTTGTTTACTAGTTTATATGTAGTTATGGGTTATGGTGTGATGGTGGTACAAGGGTATTGATGGCTGTTTAGGTGGTAGGTTGATATTAAGGAGTCAAGATGGAATTGTAGTTTGTTGTTGAAGTTACTTGGTATTGAAGCTGGAATTGGGATTTGTGGGATGTATGTGTTGGTGCTGGATCATTTATCGGGTAAGCAGTCTGTTGGTGTAAAAAGGGTTTGGGCAGTTGGCCGCTTGGTTGGTGGTAAGTCGATATTCTGAAAACTAGTACCAATTAATAACTTGTTGAAGTTTTTCTGGGATGGAAATTCGGTTAGGATTGGTGGGGAATTATTAATGGATAGAATGGTGTGGAAGCAGACTATGGTTGTAAAAGGGTTTGTCTGCTTAAGTGGTTGGTGGTAGATCAGTATTCTGAAAATTAAATACAGGCTCTTTACTTGTTGACTTGTTGTAGGTTATTGGGAATCAAAGCTTGGTTCAGTGTTGTTGAGGCGTTTTGGTATTTGATCATACATTGGGAAAGCAGACGATGGAGATGTAAAAAGGGTTTGGCTGCTTTCAACTCGTAGATCAAAATTCTGAAAGTTATTACATATTCGTGACTTGTATTTTCTTGGTATTTGATGTCTGGTTAGGGATACATTGGTTCTGTGGATCATATGTTGTGGGAGCAGACTTTGGGTTTAAATCTTAAACGGTTTTGGCTACTTAGGTGTTTGGTGGTATATGATATTATAAAAATTGGTCCCGATTCATGATTTGTTTTCTTTGGGAAGCTTTGCTGGGTTAGGCTTTGGTGGCGCATGTTGATTTAGGATCTTGTGTTAGATAAAGCAGACTGCGGGTGTAAAAAGGGGTAGTCTGCTACGGTGCTTGGTGCATTTATATAAAATGTCAAAATGCAGATTCATAAATTGGCGGTTTCTTGGAGGGTTTTTAAGTTTGATGGGGCATTTCAGTGCCTGGTCATATGTTGTGGAAGCTGATGTTAGGTGTAAAAAGAGGTTGGCTTCTTAGGTGGTTGGGTGGTAGATCAATATTCTGAATGTCAATACTGATAACATAACTTCTTGAAGTTTCTTGAAAGATTGGAAGCTGGGATTAGTACTGGGATTGATGGAACTTGGGTGCGAAAAGGGTCTGCTATGGTCTTAATGCATTATTCGGCAGGGGTGATAGAATAATTTCCTTAATTTATCTATTAATTTTCGGCAGGAGAACTCAGTCTGTGTGGCCGATGAGCCGTTGTGCTCAGCTGCGCTGCTGCAGATAATTTCTCTTTGTTGACTCTGGAGGCCTAGTCTCAAAATAGAGGTTTCTAAGTTAATACTTTTGTATATAGTGTAGAATCCTTGATGGGTTGTTCCAATACTGCAGGATCATACTCTATCCGTGTCATCAAAAACTCAAGCTTCCTTAGTTAATAGCACCAGTCCATCTCTAAAACTTCCCTGTCACTTTCTCCTGTCTGGTTTCAGCTGGTTTTGTGTTCTTCCATACTCATTGTTATTTAAGGCAGTGGCTAATGATCTCTTCCATTTCTGATAGTTTCTTGTTGTAGCCCTCGTCTTCTTTTTCAGTGTCCATCCTTTCTATTTATTTCCTATAGAGATAACGTTAGATTTTCAAGTCTTCTGTTAGCGAGGTTGTAGTAACCCGCTTCACCATCTTTTCTGGTTTTTAAGATAGAAAAGTGGGAAGGGGAAGTCAAATAGTTTCATATCTGTCATATGGTCTATAATGTTTTCCTAGGTATCAGCTTACATTACTTTTTACTTGGAAGGTCAATGCCACTGTTCTTGTCTGTAAAAGAGGTGTAATTATTGTCTTTCAAGATTGTTGATCGTGCCAAAGCCACTGAAGGTAAGGTATTTAAAGGTTTTAATTTACATACAAATTGCGTATTGTTGATTAAAACCTTTATTATATTCAATTGCAGGGAATGCATCTTAATACGGGAGAGAAGCATCTCCAGGGCTGTTCTTTCAAACTACAATGGTTGAGCAGTTGTGGACTTGTAGCTGTTCACTTGCTCCGTTTCTCTGTTTTACTTTTGAATCTTCTATGCAAGACTTAATTTGAAGGTTTGTTTTGTTTCGTCGACTACTTCATCTCATTAAATGATTTCAGTTTTGACGTATTCTAATAATATAACAGGTGCTATTCGATCCAGTGCAGTGGAAGTAGCTGATTGGAGAAACATCTTTTGGAGGTTGCTCTTCCAAAACAATGGTGGAAGTAGCTGTTCTTTATACACTCTGGTCGCTCACTGGTGGTTCTCTTGTTTACTATATTGCTTTCACTATTAAACCTTCTGATCAAAGACTTAATTTGAAGGTCTAGTTTGTTTTTCTTTTTTCTTCGTGAAATGACTTTGTTTTTAAGTACTCTTTTATTAATGGAGACTGCATATTCACTGTTACCGACTTCAGTATGGAATGGGGTGTATACTATATTTCTTGTGAATTGGCTTGACTATGAAACCGAAACATTGATCTGAAACCGTATTGAGTTGAAATACTTAATACATGAAACAATCAATAGTTTTGTGCTCGATTCGATTATATGGTAATAGTAGTAATACAATGTGGTATTAAACTACTAAAACAAACTAATTACTTTTGTGGGGTAAACAGAAAGGGTAAAATGTATTATTGGTCCAGTCTTTTTATGTTGGAGGTATTGCACGTTAGTATATTTGAGTTGCTCAAGCAGGACAAAGTGATGCTTAGCGTTGGTCTCATTCCGTTCCCTGTTTTCTTACGTTACCGCTATCCAAAAAAGGCTTCCGTTTCAGCAGCTTTCGTGTTTCATTAAGGTTGTTTGGTACTTACCTGACTCTTTGTTTTTGTTAAGGTGATGATATAAATTCATTTATTGTTTCCTGTCAACCTCGATGATTGAAATGCAATATGTTAATGAGAATGAATGAATTAGTATTCTGATATTAATTGGTGAAAGCTTGCCTTCCAAACCTTAAGTAGAGGCAATTCTTTGTTCAAATGTAAGCATGAGGATTGAAATGGAGTAATTGCCTAAAACTGGAGTGTAAGAATCTTGTTCCCAAATCACTCCAAACCTACTTCAAGTTTCTATTTTGTTGAATTGTTTGTTGAGCAAATTTATATAAAGCCAATCGAGGTGATCATCTTTACCATCTTCAGAAGCTATTAAAACTCACTATCTGTGCATTCGCAGGATAGTAACTACTTTTGTACTAATTATGGCTTAACTGCTTAAGTATCATTATTCTGCTATCATGGGGGTAAGATTTAAAAGTGTTTGATCTGTAAAGGGCTCTGTATTACACCAGAAGACCACCATAATCAGGCGATATCCCAGGAATAAATAAATGTTGGCTGTATGCTGGTCGAAGTGCTGTATAATATGATTGTTATTAGGGATCTCAAGAGTTGCAAAGTATATGTCTCATCCCCTGTGAATTACCATAAGCTTGCCAACAATCTTATGGCAAAAACTTAAAAACTTTCAAGCAAGTGTAATTTACTATGGTATATTATTATACTTCTATGTGACTCCTCCATACCCAAGTGTTTCATTTAACTTGCTACCTTCCTGTGTCAATTGTCAACTATCCTCATCTAGATTCTCTATTGGAACATTGGATAAAACTTCAAATCTCATTCGGATCCGCTTATTTGGCAAGTACATTGTATGCATCCCGAGGCTTAATATTGTGAGGGAACTAGATCTGTTGGAATTTATATTTAGATCCTTAACTAAATTTAATTGTATTTTTTGCATTAGCTTTTACCCCCTATATTCCATTTGGTCAATTTCCAGTTGAGATTGATGCAATGAAGATATAACAAATTTTATTTGTAGATTTATTATCCCTTTATTAAAAGGTAACTCACTCCAACTAACCTTTTATACATATTTCACATTTATTGGACTCAAGAAAACTAAACCAGCTCTAAACTGGTTACTCATGGAGAAACATAGCATATATTTAAGTAGTCCTAAACCACAATTGCTTGCTATGGGTTGATAAATCCATCCAAAATCATTTCTTGACATCTGCATTCCTCACTGCAAAAAGCTTTCTCACCCCTGCAATCATCATTTAATCAGATTAATCATCAACCATAATCTTAAACACATTTGCAAGAAACTACTACTCACATTAATATGCAATGATTTGTAAAAATCATCCATCTAAATCAAGGGTAATGCATTTTTTTCACTTCAATTTTTAAATATTCTAGTATTCAACAAAAAAGCATCAAACTTTGGACTGACCTGTACATGAAAATGTCACAACCATCTTCAAGATTTTTCTTGCAAGTGTGACAGAAACTAAGGAAGCTCTGCCATGGAGATTTCCGGTCAGGATCCACAACACAGTTATCATAAATATGGGTTGTTTTCGGGTTAGACCCATATGAGATGACTCTTGTATATTCCTCAGACAGCTCCATTTCACTCAAAGACAGACCATCCATTGAACCTCTAACTGGCCCGGATATAATTGGACTCAAATGACCCGGAATCTGCAAATTCCGGGTCTTGATCCCAAAATCATGACAATTTTCTTGTGGGTGTGTTGGGATTTGGATCTTTAAGTTTGATGCAAATAAAACCTTTCTACTTATAGTATTATTAGGCTTAAAGATGCTATCTTTAGTGTTCTCTTGAAGAGCAAGTGCAATACCATTTTCAGAATTCTCAAAAGGGTGTTTGATTTCTTCAAAGATTTTTGTGGGTTTTACTTGGTTTTGTTTGTATCCAAATGGGTTAGTTCCAAATTTTGTAAATAGTGGTTTTGTGTCAAGAACTGAAGTTGGTGATGAAGATTCTGAATCATAAAGACTTTTGGTCATGAAAATGTTAGTGAAAAGCCTTGGAGAACCAAGAAATGATGGAAGTGGTTTAGTGGGCTGGTTTTGGTTTTGGATAGTAGCCATTGAAGTGCTTTTTTGGATTGAAAACTTTTCTGGTTTTCAAAGTAGTGAATTTGATTTAGTTGCAGAAAGAAAGGGAGTATGAATATATTAACAAGTAGAGATGAATTTTTATGAACACATGAAAAGGGGAAGAAAGTTGTTTATGGGTTTGTGCAATGATTGATAAAAAACCTTTCTCTTTTTTCCAAGCTTCAAAAAGTGGACACAAGAAGAAAAGCCACCACGGGCCAAATTTTAAGCTTGGAATATGACTTTTTTGGACCCCTTCAAAGCATGATGATGAAATAAAGGGTTTTATTGTCTATTAAAGAAATCAAACTTTTACCATTTATTCCATCATACACCTCTTGACCAATCCATCAATATGCAATTTGCTCTATTTATAGAATTATGTGGTTAACATCTTTAAAAAGATGATTAATTTGAATCTTGCTAAACACAATTGTTAAGGTAATCATAAAAAATGTTCGGAAATGGCTTCCCGCCAAAAAAAATTTCACACAATATAAATGTTAGTTACTCGTCTTCAACAAATGATGTAAATTGACTTCCTATTGATGTTTGATAATTAAAAGACAAAGCACATGTATAATTGACATAATGTTTATCACACTAACTAGGTAAGGCTTAAACGAATCAAACAAATATGACTAGAGTGTTATTCATGTTCGGTCGTCTCACTTAACGAATATTTGACAAATAAACATAAAATTGTGTTCATATTTCATTAAAAAAAATTAGATTGTTTATATTGGTTTATTTATCCACATGAACAAACACACATAACAATCATATAAATAACTTGATTTCTGTATACTTGTAATAGAAAATTAGAAATCATATATAAAGTATACTGCAATGTAGGAAAGGAACTAAAGTAAGGTTGTTTTTTTTTTTTTAAACTAAAGTAAGTGAGAGAAATAAAACGAGTGCACACCAGGACCCATCAGATTCATGAACACTCGCATCATTTTGAAGCTTCATGGCGTGACTTTTGTCACTCACCATTTGATGTGACGTATTGCATTTTTAATTTTTATTTAGCTTCTTGTGTAGAAAAAAAGTAAAAAAATATATATCTTTTTGAAAAGCTAAAAAATAAAACATATCATTAAACGCATTGTATGAGTACTGGCTGAGGGTACAAGGAGTCATGTAGCCCAAAATTCCAACCCTCCTAAATCCCACCAATCACATCTCTCCAATTCATTTTTCTTTTTTAACCCTCTCAACCAACCCTCCCAACTTATTTCTTAGGCATTCATCACTTTCTCAACCCTCCCAAATTTTTTTATTTTCTTTTTCATTTAAATTTAATCAAACATTTTATAATAAAAATTTAAAACATTTTATTTAAATAAACTAAAACTACATAAACATTTTATTAAACATTACATAACCATAAACTTAATTTAAAAACAACATAAACATAATTTAAAAAATACATAAACTAAATAAAGACACCTAAATCAATGCCTCAATCGGTGGTGGCTGCGCATTTGGGTCGTCAAGGTATGTTAAATCCAAACCCGATACATGCGTTGTCAGATCATACCGGAGGCGATGATGGACTTCTTCGTCATGTAACTCCCTCAGCACGTTCCGGTCATAAACAATCGGGGCGGGTGAATCCATAATGCGAACCGGTGATATCGCCCTCCCGTCGTCTTTTATTATCATGTTGTGCAATATACTATATGTGCTGACGATCTTCCCAATCTTCTCCTTTGTCGTGAACCGGAGGCGACGTTCCAAAATCTTCCATTTCCCCTTGAGAACACCAAAAGCCCTTTCAACATCCTTTCTTGCCGCCTCTTGGAGTCTTTTGAACTTCTTCTCATCCTTTTCGACTGGATGGGGATATGCCTTAACAAACGTAGACCACCTAGGATATATTCCATCGGTAAGGTAATATCCACGCTTGTAATTTCGTCCATTTACGGTAAATGAACTGTCTGGTGCGGTTCCATTACGAGTGGAATAAAACAATGGTGACTGATTCAAAACGTTGACATCGTTGTTTGATCCAGCGGGACCTAAAAACGAATGCCAAATCCACAAGTCGTAAGAAGCAACACACTCAATCATAGTAGTCGGCACCTTATGATCTCCCCTCGTGTATTGCCCTTTCAAGTATTTAGGACACTTAGCCCATTTGATGTGTGTACAATCAAGACTACCAAGCATTCCTGGAATGTGGTGTCTTTCTTCATGCGCTTGTGTGATAAAAGCAACATCGTGAGATGTCGGCTTGCGTAAAAACTCCGGCTTGTATAAACCAATGACCGCATCACAAAAATATTCAAGGCTCTCACGTGATGTTCTTTCCGCAATGCATAAATACTCATCATACGCGTCTGGTGGTTCACCCGTGGACAATTGTTTGATCGCCGATGTGCATTTTTGTAGAGCCGTGAAACTTCTTCTTCCCCGAGCATCATATCGTGTTTGAAAGTACTCGAACCTAGCTTCGGTATCATTAACAATCTTCAAAAACAACCTTTTGCTCATGCCGAAACGATGACGGAAAAATGGCTCGTCGAATTTGGAGTCTTCAACAAAGTAGTCGCGCATTAGCCTATCGTGCGCGTCTTCCCGATCTCGCTCGATGTACCTACGGGTGTTGGTGGAGCTTACGGTGTCTTCGTACGTGTCTAAAACCGTTTGGAAAAATTGAAAAGTGCTCCCGTTTGATGAGTCGGAAAGGGAAGGGGGAACACAATATGAAGACGAGTCGGAAGATGAATCCATTTTGTGATAAAAGTGAGGTGTTTGGGGTGAAAGTTTGGTGTGAAAAGTGTGTGTAAAATGTATATAGTTTTGTTTGTTGTTGATTGTTTAAAAATTATGGGTTTAAATAGGGAAAAGGTTTTTTTTTTTTTTTTATATCCGTTACTTGCAGTCGAGATGGGGCCCACGTTTTTTGACCGTTCAATGGTCACCTTTCCCATTCAAATCCTTCAACCCTTCAATGGCTTAAAGCCCGCTCCCACCCAACCCTTTGAGAACCCGCAGCACCGGCAGCGGTGTTTCCTAGCGGGCTAGGCCAACTCTTTGGGAACCCGCAGTCAACTCCGTGTGCCCTGAGTGTACTCCTACTACGTATATTGGCTAAGTGTACTCCTACTACGTATATTTAATGTTTTGAAACTCGGCCGATACAGTCGATTTTATCGAGTCGAATTATGTGGCCAACTAACGATACGAGTTTACTATACTCGGTCTGAAAGTCGGTCAGGATTTCAGACTAGGGTCAACTTGGTCAAAACTCGACTGTACCGGTCAATACTCGACTGTATCGGATCGGGTCAGTCAAAGTCAAACATTTTTTTTTCCTTTTTCTTTTAAACATTTATGAATTATGTTATTGTCTTTAGACAATTATATTTAAGTTGAAAAATTATGTTATGTTAGAGTTTAAAATTTTATATATATTTTTAATTTTTTTATATATAATTTTAAAAACTATTATTTTATACATAAAAAACCAACTATTCATCGATTTTATTTTAAAAAAGTCAATGTCCTCGCCGATCTGATCCCAATTCCCGACCTCCGAAACCTTGCGTTAAAAAATTAAAACAAAAAAAACTCGAGAATATAACTTTAGAAAATCGTCACTGCCGCCCCTTTCAGATCTGCCACCAGCCACCCTCTAACAGCCTTAGCCACCACCATCCACCACTGAAAACACCACCATACAACCACATTCACGAGCACAAATGGTTAATCAATCACCTATGGTTAGTTTTTTTAATTTTATTTCGAAAATTTATCATAATTGTTAGATTTCTCTAATTAGTTTCGTTTTAAAATTTTTAGAAGCAGTTTTCTATGAATGTAATTTTTTAACATTTAGTTTTGCTATACAAAAATGGATGGGCGGCGCAATTTGTTGATTTCTATGTAATATTTGATTTCGTATATTTAAATTTAAAAAAGCCTACAACTTAAAAAACAAAGTATAATTTGTTGTTGTTATTTATATGAATGAGTTGTTGATTACACATTTGCAGCTTGTGTGTGTGTGTGTTTTTTTTTGTATCAAAAAAAATTTATTTCATATAGCTGATTGAAACCCTGTTGAATTATTATGTAGCTGGTACATTCACAGTAACTTCATTTATTTATATATTTTTTTACCACTGATTTTTATTCAATCACATAATTCGAGATACCATTTACCAAATATAATTGATATTTAAGAAAAAAAATAAGCGATTCAGCTGTTGGGCATAGCTAACCAAATTTTCATAACTTATTGTTTAAAGGATATATTGGAGGGAGCTCCTTGATACCCCTGGTATTCCTGCCAATCCCACCGACAAAAGAGTCGTTTCCATGTCATTATCAAAAAGATCATTTTTGCATCGTTTCGTTTCTCTAAATTTTATTAAATGTTTGATCGATCTTAGTAAGTATTCACATATGTTTAGTTGTTTTCTTGGTCAGGAGGTAAGCTGTTGGCTTTGGTTCAAAGAATTGCAGATGTAGTTTAAGTTATCAAGAAGATGATTATTTAGAGACAAGCTGATGATTTCACAGTTCATAAAAGCCAACGAAAGAGTATTCTGGGGTGGCTTCTTCATTATATTTGGCTTTGCTTTCTTTGGAGGTTTCCTTTATACTGCAGTTATATCAAAGCTACTTCCTCCTTCGGATAATGCTATTATTTTTGCAATACAAAATGACAGGTATGAGTGTCGAACGAACCCCATAGTTTCATCAAACACTTCCTTTTTCTTCTTTCAAAGGAGAGTGCTTTACGATGTTCTATCGGTTTTAACTAGAATTATCAACTGAATTATTTTTTGTTTTTAAGTATGTGATCAGATTTTAGTTGGACAGAAAATTATATAAGGTTAACCCTTGAAGTAGCAACTATGGCCCGTCTTTTTCTACTTGGTTTCTGATGGTTTAGGATCTTAGTGAGCAATATAATATTGTGATCCAAAATAATGTTTGAATGCTTGGTATTCCAAATGGAGTCTAGCATGCTTGTTTGACTGTGGTGGCGAAGTTTGAGCCTTTATGTGGATTGCCTGCCCCAAATAAGCTTCACGAACCCCACTAGCCTATTCGATTTGTGGTGCAGTTTTATCTATTACATCTACTGCCCTTGGCCTTATTGGGAGTTCGAGCTGGAAATGATCCAAGGTGCCAAGTTTCAAGCTTTTATAGCAACCAAACTAGTATAAGTCTAGCCAAGGATTGGGTGACCCTGATCTTACTTATTTTATCACAGTACAAGTCTATCCAAGAATTGGGTCTTAAAAAACCTGCGCCTGATCATATTCACTTAATCACAAATGCAAAACATCTGCTAACATGCATATGAACATGCCATAGCTTTGGTAAGTGCCTTACTGCCTTTAGAATTGCCCTTGAACAAGTTGAATTAGTGATAATCTGACGGACAAATATGGTGCAATAATTAGTCAATCAACTCCAGTTCATGATTCTTGTTAGTATTGAATGCAATGCTCTTTTTAGCTTGACAAATGCTTTACTTTTGTAACTAAATATTAGTTAAGAATATTACAATAAAACACTTGATAGAAATGTAACTTCATCAAGTTGTAATTTGAATCTTTGTATTATATATATATATATCTAGATTCTGCTACCGTAGTTGATGGTCTGGGTGTTTAGGTTCTTTTATTTCTCTTATTTGACAATCAAAATGATACAAATAACACAGTTGAAAAAATTCTAAAACTTGTTTCTGATGTTTGTCATGTATGCAACAGGTATTATTGCTTCTTGGTACCTTTGACACTTCCAGTTATTGTGGTTGCTGTATACATGTACTGGCTTAGCATGAAAATGTTCAAGCATGCTTGATCTTCTAGTCTGCAACTCTAATGATCACTATCTTCTGTTTGTGGTCTATATTTACTGGCTGTCATTTTGATCTTCACGAAACACAATCATTTTTTGTTATGCTTTTTGAACGAGCGAATGTGCATCATTTCAAATGTCTTTTCTATATAAAGAGATGGTAACTTGATTTGAGCTTGAGATGCACAAAAAGCACAGGTCTGGGACCAGTGTTGGACTAGTACTGCAAAGAAAAGCTGGTGAGTAGGGCATGTTTGAGAGGCACAACAAAATGCTCAGTGGTGTTTAAATTTGATTGTGAAAGGTTGACCCTTTGAGTCTGGTTAGGGCAACTGAACATGATTAGGCCTATTCCCGGGTCCAATTAAATGTGCTATGTATATGCATTAAGAAATGAATATCTGCATACCAACATGTATCTGTATAAATTCATAATGCTGGCAATATCACTCTCATGTGCAGTACATATGCAAACAAGTGTGTTGTACCTAAACACACATTATTTTGTACATTTACACAGATACTTGTATGCGGTTTGTAGTGTATACACATGTGTAGAGGTATCTCTCAAAAACGGCAAAAAAAGAAAAAAAGAAGATAAATGTGACATAGCAAATCAATGGTGAATGTTTTTGTTCATGCAAAATGAATCGTCAAATGATGAATAACCAAACAATAAGCACAGCTATGACCAAAAGCATTAGTCGAGCTTTAATTACCCATTATCCAAATGCCAAAGAACTTGTAAGTGGGTTCTGAGCCTTTAGTTCTCTTGGACAGGAATCCATGACCATATTAACTGACAACCTGTTAGAAGATAGGAAATCTTTAACAGAGATAATGCATAAATGACACTTATGAAGGCCAGCTATGGATGTGGCAAAATTAAAAGGGGTTTGTTCAGATATTCTAAAAACCTGCAGATAAAATTGGTAATAAATAAGTAATTAGATTGGAAACATTCATTTTCATATGCAGACGCATTCAACCCCAAAGCATAATTTACTTTTATACAGAAATGATCGGTTTGTTAAACAGCATCTTCTTTTAACAGCAGAGTTTGTTAAATTCTATTCAAGGAAAGATATATTTAAGCGGATCAACAAAGGCGAGATCAGCTCACTTGCACAATGGGTCTACATTCAACTTGATACAGTTGGTTGAAAGCTCACCTAGCTCCTTAGATATTATTGGAAGAATAGAGTTCCATATTCACCGAAGATGAAAATTGGAAGAGAAGGGATATAGTATCATAAATATATTTCACATCTGCTTTTTCCAGTAATTTGTAATCTATGATCTTAAACTCGAAGAATCTAACAGTGTCTGAAACTAGACACAAAGATAGACAGACGAAGGAATAGCATTATGGTGAAGAATGTAATCTAAATAAATGGTTAAGCTACAAATACAAACACTCATATAACAGAAACACATGTAGCAAATTTTCTACAGTGATGAGTTGAAAAAACTTGGGGCCATCAATGGCATGAAACACAACTAGGTGATCCTAAGTATCACCTCACCTCTAATGAGGTATCTGCTATCTTTTTCCCTTTTTGTCGTTTCGGCCTCTTTTCCTAAAATCACGTCTTTCAACGGAGTATTGTTTCTTAATCAACAGATTGCGCATTGATGTTTTCACAGCTTCAGCAGCTGCAGAGAAGACCTCTTTGTCGATAGACAAGCTTCCCTGTAATTGCTGCAACATATTTTCTCCACAGGGAACTTGTTTATCTTCCAATATGTTATGACTATCATCGCCAGATTCTGAATTGAATTTCTTTAAACCAGTGATCGCACGAACTCGAGCCAGCGATGAAGAACAAAAACCAGGCAAATTGGAGACACCCATCACCATCCATAAAAAATCTGATGTTAATGAAGTCCCTAAACTTGTGGGTATGAAGTCTTCTCCAGTAACAGAGACCACCTACATAAAACAGGGCAAGAAAGGTGATTTAGACTTCTTGTGTTTTACAACATCATCATTGGATGATTAGGGAAATATATAGCCACATAATTAAGCGAAATTGCAAAGTACAATGTCCTAGTTTTCATCTTTACATATACCCAATTTGCAATTACTACTTCATTCTTGCAATTTAGGTGATATTTTGGCATATCTCACGAGAACTATATTTGATTGGAAACGAAAACTGGAAGTCCCACTGGTTTGTTTCATTTAACAATAGGATAAAATGAGAAACTAATTGTGGGTCCCATGTTCAGATTCTTTTATTCAAACAACTGAACGTGTAACTTGGGTGCTTGGTCAAGCAGGCAACTATCAACCCCACTTCACATAGGTCACTTTTAGCTTATCTGTCTTCTAACTTTAGCTTTCAACACCTATCTTATTTACAAGTCCTTAACCTATACATCTATCTATTGTACACAAGGCTGTAGGCACTCACCTTCAGAACAGAAAGACTTTTAGCAGAAAGGTTGCAACTCAACAACATTATTCCTGGCAAGCTGAATTGTATAAATATAACACCATTAGGTTTCTAGATCATCATAGGACCCATTTAAAAACAAACACTTGAAAATCAAGACACTTTACCCTTGAACAGCTACAAAAATCGACGAACCATCAGGTGTTGCGCATAAACTCGTAACTGCATAATAATTGCTTTCTATTCCATCAGTTTGTTGATGTCCCGCCTACAAAGTACAAACCACCAAAATATAACCTTACAATTGGAGTAGAAAAACACAAAGTACAGAGTGTAGGAAGAAATCTCATTAGTATTAAACTTGTGCAAGAACATGTGAATCCTATTCCATGTATAAAAGATACTATTAAGTGAAAGAGGGAGTAATTATTATTATATATACTATAGATGAATAATAATAAAGTAAAAGAAACCTGTGATCCAACGTCACATGTATGAAGAAGCAATCCAGATGTAAAATCCCACAAACGAACCTACAGCATGTGAATGCATAGTTTATTACATAAAAATGAAATATAGGCAACTCAAATCATCCTAGAGTGAAAACTATAATAATCGTACTGTTGAATCGCCACTTCCAGAAACTAAATATCCTTGTGGATGATCCTGATTGTAAACAAAGGCTAGGCAGGACACAAATCTGCAACAGATGCGTGACAAGGGATGTGAATTTTACAATAAAGAACTCAAATTACTTGGATAAAATAAAAAGAAACATACTTTTTCTTTACACTATGTTTAATGAATGAAACTATAACTGTGTAAAGCTTTTACACTATGTCTAATTATTAATGTTTGAGCTCTACAAATGGGCATTGGCATCCTTTGAATTTACGACGAAAAAAGAAGACATGGAACACTTCAAGTAACTCACTCACTCTGTATGGGAAAGGCAATAACTTTGTATCTCGTGGGCTCCATCTATAGGTTTCTTTGGAAACACGGTAACCTGTGATGTAGTAAAGAAGAAGAGTGTTTAAGCAAATTATGAATATCGGTGATATGATGCTAGCTGGGGTATGAGAAGTGCCTTACACGAATTTTGAAATCACGGTCAGCAGTAACAATAAACTGCCCATCTGGCGAAAACTCCTGTAAAAGATGATATCTGTTTTAGTATTTCTGTAATCTATTAACGGCACTCAATAAGAATCAAGCGCATACCAGACTAGTAATGATGCTACAATAGTGGGCAAGAAGTGGCGATCCCTTCTTCTGGACTAATGATTTATTTTCATATAGCCCATCCAGCTCAACAACCCAAACGACCCCAAATTTATCAGCATAACAAACAAACTGTCCATTGTCGCTTATAGCAACTGCACTAACTTTCTTCTCCGTTGACCTTTTAAAGATAAAAGATAATTAATTAATGAGTATTAGCTATATGCTTAAAGCAGGGTAGTTATACCCCCTGCTTTTGATAACATAGTAGAAAAATAATATAATACGAGAACAAGGCGGATTTAGTGGGTCACTGTTGCCTGAGATTCAAGTTCAACAAGCATGTTTTCAAGTTTATAATGTAGAACTTGTTGTGCAGTTATGATGGGTTTGTGTCAAAAAGCGCTTATCACGCATAAGCATTGTCCCAATTACTTTCAACTATCTACCAAACTCTTATTAAAAAGGTGTGTTTTTTCATCTACTTTCATTTGGAATACAGTGAACAAACAATCACCTAAAGGAGGTGCAAAAAGTTGAAAGACTAAATCAGCTAGATTCTAACCTACAAATGTGTTAATATGATAAAGGCTTTTTCCCTAATTACTAGTTTTCCTATCCGCGGGCTTATATTTGGGAGAGATGAAAGAGCGGTCTGCAAAGTTTCCAAAAAAGTCGTTTTAAAGACACCTCCAGGTTATAAGATCAACAGAATCACAGACGTATACACATTGTCCTAGAAATCTTCAAGATTTGGTGGCGAGACACCTAAAATATATTAACACTCTAATCTAGTGCATCACAACCCTATGTTCACAATATTTTCAAATTTCAATCTGTTGGGCCACAACAAAGTCTTAACAGTTCTCAGTCCACACAACAGTGTTATAAACATATATCAGATCGACCAAAAAAAAAACAATGCATGTGAATAAAATCTACAGCTTTACGTAACATCTATATAAGTCGTGCTATCTCATCATAATTCCGTTAACAATATCATAATAGAATAGAATACAATATGGTACAGTATATTTATTTATCACAATCAACGGAACTTACACGGTACACAAACACCGCCACGAATCCGTGTCCCAAATCTTAACAGCTTTGTCGTCTCCAGCCGATACAAAGAGTTTACCTTTAGCACCATACCGTATAGCTCTAATAGATTCCTTATGATTACTAATATTCGATTCGGCCCCCAAATTTACCGGACAACCTTCTCTGCAAAGCATAAATACAAAAACTTTACATCCAATAAAACCAAAAACATACATTTGATATCATGATATCTACAACTTCAACAATATAAAGATAAACAGTCAATATATCTATTTCGATAACAAAAAAAAAGGTTACCGGAGATTGAAAACACGAAGGTCAGGGCCAACGGCGACGGCGACGGAGTGCTGTTCCGGGTGAACAGAGATGATGGCCGGAGCTACTTCGGATTCTAATGATTCTTTATTATTTTTGTTATTCGTTTCTTCAGTAGTCATCGTAGTATCTTCCTCATCTTCCATTTTCTAGTATTCTAGGGTTTAATGGCGGTTTTAGGATTTGAGAGTTGAGGCAGTTTTTGCAATTTTGTTATGTTGTGTTTTTGGGGCAGCTCCAGTTTATCACTGGCCCAATGGGCTTCCTGTGCAAAGAAAATAAAAAATAAACAGTATATGATTTTCTTCCGGAATTTCTTTGGATTAGTAACTTACGCCCAATGTCATATTTCACGGGTTTTGGGTCTCAATATCTCAACGGTGTATGGGTAAACAATCTTACCCCTACCACGACGGTGTAGAGAGGCTGTTTCCAGGTTCTATCTAAAGATAAAAGGACCTCCGACCTTGTAAGGGATGATGATAGAACTCATGACCTCTGTCTCCAGAGGCAAGAGTGTTAACCAATTGATCCAAAACTAAAAAGGAAAATACAATAGAAAACCGACTCAAGATTTTGTTGAACAAGGCTATTAATAATTATTCTTGAAGTATGTGCAACTTTTATGTGTTTTTTTTGTCCATGTGTAATTTATTGATCTATGAAAGATTTAAAATTAGATGTTGTACTTTGTAAATACCACCTCTAAATGTGTTGTAAGTGATGGGTTTGGTCCAAGAATGTAGATTGGTGGATGAGTAATCATATTATAAAGTTTAATGGATTTAATGTGATATTAACATGTTGGTATAACAAGTGTGCCGATAGATTCACTACTTCACCTTATTTTGTATATCGTGCGCAATGCGCCTTTTGCTTTGCTTGAGTTGAACAACTCTAAATGACTGTATGTTAAGACTAACTTAGTAAAATGGTACGTTATGAGCAGATTGATTTCAAAGTCAGTTTTTTTGGGGCAAAATCCAAAACAAAAGACCAGATAACATAAGAGAATAATACTGTAGAACTGATGTTCCTTAAATTCCATATATCATAGTATCAGATATTACAGAATCATTTAGAACAAAATGAGTAAATCATGTGTCTTAAGGCATCCAGTATAATTTGACATAACTCCATATAGATTCATCTACCAAAACAAAAACAAAATATAAAAAAATACTGACTGCTGCCTAGATTCTCAGCTGAGTACACCCGAGAATCGTTCCCCGACACCTTGTCATTGCAGCTGCTTGGCGCCACACCGGCTGCTCACTCCCCAATGTCAAAACATCAACATCCGACAACTTCTTAATATCACAATTCCATCTTTCCGGACTAATCACCCCTCCAATCACATATATATCATCCTTGAAACCCATCATAGCAAATCCGATCCTTTTCTTGAATTCAGATGCTGAAACCACCACCCTCTGGACCTCCTTTTCTTGCTTATAAATAACCCCATTACTCATTACATACATCGAACCCTTGACCACCGCCATTGGACCCGGCGCCCATGAATGCTCATGAACCGTCCAACCCTGCTTCACGTTATCCAGAACATGAACTGCGGTCAGACCTTTATGCACCACATGCATCTTCCCACCGATCACCAAGCCCGAACACCCGGAGTTGTGGGTGTGGTGGAGATCGGGAATTGACTCCCAAACATCCTTTTCAGGATTGTAGATTTCCGCATTTGAGATTATTTTCCGGCACACGGTGATACCACCTGCCACAACTATCTTCTCATCTATCACACAACATGCAAACATGGCCCGGGGAACAATCATGGAAGCTCGTGGGGACCATTTCCGGGCAATCGGATCAAAAGCCCAAACCTCATTTGTTGCAAAACTCCCGTCTTGATCCCCGGTTGATGCATCAACAGCATCACTGCGGCCACCCAAAACAAACAGCTTTCCATTTGTGGAAACGACACCAAAGTGAGCAAGGTTACGAACCCTTGAAGGAAGCACAGGGAGTGTAAACCAAATGTCCCGGTTTGGGTCATATAGCTGCCACATATTTTCAGGGTCAAATGCACATACACATAAGAAATCTTCCTTTGTATTCACCTCTTCACGCACTTTGTAAAGCTCAGTGCTCTGAACCGCATCTCGCCATGAATGGGAAACTAGAGCCAGGGTAGGGTGAAGGTAGAACGGCACCCGGGCCAGACATCTAAGTGCAACAGCATCAGGGAGGCCATCTATTAGAGCAGCCATACACACTATCAGTGGTACAGTAACCTAAAAAACGAAAATAAGATTAACTTCAAACAGTAACAAGTATAAAATCAGCCATTGTTCTTAGATATAAAGTAATGTTGGTCAGAATTTGTCAAATCTTCGTCTTCCAAAAGGAGATTGTAAGATAGGAAGGTCAACAGGTTCAGCTGAAATGGGACTGGGTTGAGATTATGACTACAAAAAAATAAATATTAAAAGTTATCTGAAAAATACACGTTACGGCAGTTTTCAACCCATTAGGCCCATTACCCTTTAAATAACCAACTATCTAAAATATGTTTACCTAGGCATGTTTCCCCCTTTTTATAAAGATAATGGTTAATTCGACTAAACAATGCAAACCGGGTTGACAAACATTTTTTTTGGGACTTGACCTTAGCTTGAATAAAAACGTGACACAAACATCTTAAACAATTGCCTAGACGCTCATCTACGACAAAAGACTCGCACGTTGAAATCACTAGAAACAATGCAAATAAGTATTGTGGTCACAAGTATTCCTCATTCCCACAGTTTGGCATGAAAAACGACTCAAGAGATTTGGAATAAAATACAAGTTGGCGTCCCTTTATGTATCAAATCCAAGCTAACAAGTTATAAAACATTTAGACTAGCTAACGTATAGCTTTATGGTTATAAACGTCATGGTGAATAATCACCAACATATACAAGTTCATCCAATCGTTCAATTGCAATGCACTCATACATACCATGTTATCCAAATTTATTGACTAGCTAAAGTTTGACCCTAAAAAGTCAAACTCACAAATAAATTTTATACAAATCAACCATTAACAAAAAGGAGAAAACATTATTGCCTAAGCAAACATACCAAATAAACTACTCAAAATCCATAGCATAAACACAAATCATCACACATATACATATAATAATCATGTTTATAAATATGAAAATAAAGTAGAGATTTACAACCCAAACGATGAAATTATGAATGGATGGTGATGAATAGCCCTTCAATCTTTAACTTTTTCAATGTTTTCGATTTTATGCCAAAACGGTCATCTTCAACTTTTTGGATGAAAATAATGAATGGGTTTTGGATTAGATTTGGTGGATTTGGGTGGTGGATGGAAAAGTGTAATCCAAAAGTTGGGTTGTTTAGATAAGTGATCTAAAGGAAAAATGAAATCATGAAGTAGAGCCTAAAAATTGTTGCTGCTGTTGTGTTCTATTTTTCTCCCTCCTGTTCGTTTTTGTCTAAGGGGGCCCTTATATTTGCTGTCTAAAAATCTATAAGAAAAACCGTCAAAAGTGAGCCACGCAGTCACAAATCACATGAGTGTAGTGTGTCTCCTCCCGATTGGTTAGTCACCACATAATATTTTTTTCTCTCCATTACTCGGCTACAACACAAAATAAATAAGGGAATGAAAATGCAAGTGGGTTCCGCTGGGATGAATCACAAGTAGAAATCAACCACTAAAATAATACGAGTATGACAATGTGAAATTGGACTTGTGGTCTCTGCCTGTTCTGCTGCTATTGGCTGGTCAAAGTCAAACGAAGTTCCACCAAATGAAAATGGGGAATGAGAAGCGGCTGGGAGTGTGCGGCTAATTCATCATTTTACTTGGTTTCTTGTCTCAACTTTGTCATGGATCATGCTAATACAACTTCACTACTTGATGTCTTGATCCACGCTTTTACTTCATTTTTCAAATGGCCGGTTTGGCTTCAATTAAGCTCCATAAACATCAAAGCATTCTGGTTAACCTACAAAATACTTGTGCAAATAATAAATAACCAAGCTACACAAAATTGACTAAAAATGTACACAAGTTAAGGATATTAGCTAATTAACAAAATGGTCATCTAAATTATGTATAACTTAGCCAATATCACTAAGACTACTTTTCACTTTTTTTCTGTATTTTTGTCACACATAATCACTCCATAGATCTTTCAATAACTAAAGCAAGAAACAAATGAAGCGATGGTTATAGAGATCACACTGCATGCATGAACACTAAGTCATTGATGCATGATTACCTTTAAGAGAAAAACATGTAATGCACCTTCATGTAGCTTAATATTAGTAAGCAACAACGATCGAAGGGCATATGATAACAATTGTAATCACCTTCATTAAGTACGAGTCACCAAGGACAAGTGAAACTTCTATAACGATACAGGAAATGTCAAATTCAGTTGAAACAAAACGTGGAAGGGCATAGCATTTAATAGAGGGCAAAAGATATGGAAAGTTCACATTTTAGAGCTACGAGATCCTACCCACTTGTAAGATCAACATTTTAAAACCACACATCAGAAGCCTTGGAGGGTTTAATATCGAAAATATAAATGGACGAAGTTCGACACATTAAATGTGTAACAACCGTGACATTTGACCTTTTGACTTTGTGTAATTTGACTAACGATTTCAATACATGATGTGATTATGTGTATTTTATGATTTAATGACTAGAGATATACTTGACGGGTTGATTATTTGACGTATTATGTGAAACGATAAAAGTCGGCTTGTGATTTAACTAGTTATTTGTGTATGGGTCAACCCATGGACCAATCCATGATCCATGACCCATAATTGGGACCCAACCCTATCCAAATCTCCCACCCAATCCCTTTCAACCATTCACTCACTCTTATCTCTCTTCCTCTCTTTAAAAGTCATCCAAAAACACACACAAATATATCTCTCTCCCTCTCATTAAATTCTACTATCATTTAATGTTGTTCAAGTCAAATTAATACAAGAAACATCGTTATCATCATTATTCCTTCATCATATCTCAATTTGAAAGTCAAAGGTGCAAGGTCGGGTTTTAGGGTTTCTTGGTTTAAAATTAGGGTTTTCATGACCTATATGGTTAAATCGAATTAAGAGACAAATTTGGAGTTTTGAAATGTTAATTTCAAATGGGTTATGTGAAAGTATGTCTAACTAAGTCTCCAAAACGATTTCCAAGTCTCTCGAGCCGGGTTTTAAGTCCAAAAATTGAATAAAAGTCGAAATGGGTTGAAGTTATGTTTAAAAATCTGTTGCTGCTGTTCTTGATCAGCTTCCACCGTCTGGGACGGTTTCCCCCACTGTCTGGGGTGCTACAGGTTGGTCTTTGGTGCCTGGTAGTTCAGGTACCGTCCTAGACTGTGCCCCCTATCTCTAAATTCGACCAGACGGTACATAGACGGTCCTTTCTTATGTTTTACGGTCAACCACACGCTGAAACTGTGACTTCCAAGCCACCGTCTAGGACGGTGACATTTACCGTGCAAGACGTTGGTTCATCCTCAACCACCGTCTAAGACGGTGAAGGTGAACGTGTGGGACGGTCTGCACACATTTGGGCCGGCGTGCGAGACGGTGATGGGGCATGTTGAACGCTGCTCCACATCTTTCTGTTTATTGTTTTTGCCCATCGTGTGCACCCTTGTCCTTGGGTCGAATCGGGCTAGGCTTTGGGTGTCTGTTCGGTTCATCTGGTGTCTTGTTCGAGCCACAAAGACCACTGAAAGTCGAGAATCACTCACGAAACCCTATATGCTTAAACTTCAACTATATATGCATGTAATAAAAATGGTTTCATGCAAGACAACTCTTGAAAAACTTTAAATTGTCACAAGTTATTTCCCGTCTTCCTTTATAACTGGTTGAGTCCCCGGGACCCTAGCAAACGACTTGAGTCATCATTAAAAACATGAATAAGGGTTTTGACACAATTAATGACGTATAATATATATATATATATAATTCTATATTAATAAATGTGTATACTAAAATGCTAGGTGGTTGACGTGAAGTGAACGTTGAACGACTTTAACTCGATTTATATCAAACTTAACTCCTCATAGACGATCAAGGTGAGTTCCGTAGCTCCCTACTCATTTGAGATTCGGACTGGAAAGTGTACTTTATGTGATTACGTGTTTGATTGTTTGATTTAATGATTGATGGATTGATTGACACGTTAGATTGATTATGTACTTGATGGTAATTTATTTAGGATAGACGTACATACATGGAAGTCGGTTATGCCTTCAAATGATTTTAGATGTGGTGGGAAGGCTGTGGGGGACCCTATATATAAGCATCTAGGACTCGTTGAAAGTAAAATCCTCGAAAGTGTATGTACGTATAGTTTTGGTTGGTTTGATGGTTGATGATTGATGGACTTGTGATTGAAGCAAACACGCATATGTATTGATATGGATATTGGTGAGACGCATATGTACATCCAAGTGTATAGATGTATACACTTGTGTTGAATTGATGAGACGTACATGACTCCGGGTATATAGACATATATACATCGATGATTTTGAGATGCGACATTATTCATTAGGATGACATGTGAGTATCGCTACATTATTGACTTGATGGTCACACTATGATATGCAATATGACATTGACATGCATACGACACATATCTTGATATTAACATCACTTGTGCTTATTTATTACACGCTTTTACGTTTATTGTGGGATCTCGTTGTATTGATAGTGTGACACCCAAAGGCTACTTGTAAGTTATGAATTGCCTTTACTTATACATATTGTGTTTTTTGACGATGGTTCCTTGTAAACCATTACTACGAACTCACCAACCTCGTGTTGACTTATTTCGTACACTTTTCAGGTAACCAGGTTAATCCAGGGCGTGAAGTATGACTGAGTGCTTGTTTGAACAGGGTTTTGGACTTACATAGATCAAGGATTCATTTGCCTACTTTTGCATTATGCTTAGGATCGATAGCCATCTCTTGACGATTGTTTTGTAAACTTTGATGGTCGTTTGCTTATTATGCATTTTGTACTTGAATTAACTTATTTATGGATTCACGAGATCCTTTATTTGCATTTAGTTAATGTTCTACATTAATTCCAACTTGCGCTACATAATTTCCATAATATTTCGAGCCCTAGCTTGGGGTGTTACAAAATGTGTGATTTGAAAAGTAATGGGGAAGGTTTGATATGTTTTAAATAATAGTAGAGTGGTACCCGCGCGATGCGGCAGTGTAATGGAGGCGGCGGTGGTGGCAGTGACAGGTGGTGGTGGCGCACAGCGGTTGCGGTGACAGTGAAGGCGGAGATTGGTGGTGGCGTCGGTGGCGACGAATAGTGTACGTTATTAATGCAATTTGGTTTTGATCAAATGTTGAAACTTAAAATTTTACACTTAAAGACTATTCGCTTTATAACAAAGTATAAATAATATTTATAGCAAAAAAAAAGATCTTTTATGGTTTTAAACTTGTTAATCGTGTTATGTGTGTCCGATTTGTTATTAAAATGATTGGGTACATGAACAAAATATTTTTATGGTATCAAAATATTTTAATGATAATAGTCGTAATGAACTTTCATTAATAACTTGTCACATGTAGTAGCAATAAAATGTTGTATTTCAAAATCTTGAGCCATAAAAGATTGTTCTCAAAATATATGGGAATATAATGGAATAGAATTTGAATTTTCGTCAACATAACTTTACGTGGATCTCTCAAATACGTTTACCGTGACTATCACAAATATGTTTTTACATGACTCTTAAATACAACAAGATATAGTTGCTTAGTAAGATTATTCATGATTGTGTAATATACAATTATGCACTCATTTAGAGAAAGTAATACAAAACGTGTTTACATGGCAGTAACTTTTTTTTTTTCTTCCAGATCTTCAAGTTATTTCAGCCACCATTTATTCTTTAAATAAAGGTTGTTTTAAACGATGAACCAGATATACAAGTTGGTTCTCCTACGTTTGTTACATTTGTGTTTTTTCTTTATTACAGGTAATCTTACGTTGTTAGATATTTGTTGATAAAAATTATGCAATACATATACATATGTATGTATATACCACATTTGGGTAAAAGAAGGTGGGTGTTTAATGAAAATACCTTCATTTTTTTCGAGACAATCTAATGACGTTAGTTGCATGGACAAAAATTGTAAAACGTGTCAATTTTAGGATTTCATTTTGCTATTTTTTCCAATTTAATAAAGATGGAAAGAAAAATCGTGTCAACTTCAAGAACGAAAGGTGTAACTTTCTCTTCATTTAGGTCCTAATAAAACAATTCATCATATAGTTTAAAATAATATAATATTACTCTCACCGTCTCATTTTAAATGTCATATTTTAACTTTTTAAGTCATTTTCTATAAACTTGACCGTAAATATCTTTATATATGTTATATATTAGTTGATAAAACTTATATCAATGAAATATATATCCTAAACTCAATCCATTCATATATTTTATATCAAGTGTTATAAAGTACAAGCAAAAGTATTTACGGTTAAAATTAAATGTGGGAAGACTTGACAAGTTAAATTTGGACAATTAAATTGGGACGAAGGGGTATTGTATTAAAATTAGTTTCTGAAAAAGCCGTGTGTTTTCACCTCTTGTGGGGTGTGCTAGTTTAAATTTAAATTTATAAATATACTCAAATTTAAGAAGCTATAAGTCATCTACCGTCGCACATTGCGTGGGACGATTTCTATTGTGAATCAAATTATTATCAAAGGGCACCTTAAATATTATAGGTTGGTAGGAAATATAAGACAAGTGTAAGGGCTTAAAAGCAAATACTTTTTGGTTAAATTTTTATTTTTTACAGTATTGTTATTCTAGAATTCGACGAGGGTTTTGCAGGAAATACGTACGTTTTGGATCGATCATAGATCAGCCATGGTTCGCGTTCAACCGGCAGCGTAAGTTAATTTACGCTATCTTTATACTCGTAATTCAATTCAATACAATTATTATTTATATGTATGTTATGTATGACATGATATATTGTATTGATTGATTTATTCCACATATTATAATTGTTTTTAATTGGATTGATGGAATCGTTGTTTATTAAGCAGTAGGGATTTGATTACCGAAGAGGAATAATTACTCTCCGATCGATCAGCTCCGGATACGGTATGACATGTTTCAACTCGATCGCTAAGAAGGAGCGAGGAGGCCGGCTGTGGTAAGAAATTCTCTTTTTTTAAGAAACAAATCATTTACTGTATGTTTTATGACTTAAGGTCTTTGTTATTTTACAGTTATATATATATATATATATATATATAATTTCGTTTTACAAATAAAACTATATATTGATTGCTTTTGTGTTTTGTTTCCATCGATCAGCACCAACGTACAAAAGTTGGCCAAATGCATGGGCTCTTGCTGATGCTACTCGTCCTCCACGTGCTATCCGAAAAAGCTCAGAGGAGGAAGGAAAAGAGGAAAATGGCCGGCCAGGAACAAGAAGAAAAACGAAAGCATGCATAGTGATGAAAGCAGCAAGTCTCCGAATGACGAGAACAACAAGAACAGTGTACGCTAATTAGCTATTTTAGCTAGCTAGTTAGTTATTGATGCTGCCTACCTGAATTAGCTAAAAGATTGGATCGATAGAGCAGCTATTCTGCGCAAGGAGTTGGAAGCTGGCAATAACGACACGTACCTTCGAGGTCGTTACAGAATTGCTAGCTAGCTAGGTGTGGAGAATGTTATCGAGAAGCTAGATTGCTTTTTACTTCAAGACCACCAGCTGCGAGGCTGGCAACTGGCCGGACTTAGTATGTTTTTTTGCTTCAATTCTTACTCTGCTTCCTTAATATATTCCTTCTGCTCAAAGCAGTTTTCTTCTAAGTCTTACTAATTATCTACTCTAATTTTGCAGCAACCGCGACTATCATGCCTGCCTTGAGAAGCAAGTTTCGTATGGAATGGCTTTATATATACAGCAACTTAACATCCTCCTTTTGTGTTGAAACCTGCTATGTCACATTCCTGATCAGCAGTAATGTATGTTTATCGGTTACATATTTTTGTATAGTTTTCTTAAAAATTATATTAATGAATCTTCAGTTTGACTGTTGAAAGCTTTTAAGGGTCGATTGTATGGAATTAAGTATACTACTCCGTATGATGATGAATCACAAAGAATTAATTAGGACAGAGTTACGTCTAGCTTGTGGTCTTGACAAATACTACTTTCTGTTACAAGTTTAACAAACATATATACGCCTGCTTGTGGGTCAGAGTGGGCCGGTTAGGTTGATTTGCCTACAATATTGTTTGGTCCCTTCCCCCCCTGAATATAAATTTCTGATACTACATTTTTCTATTCATTTTAATTTGCTGAATAAGGCTGTATCCAACGTTGTAAATGCTTTCCAAGTACTTTGGGTGGCTCTTAACTTGTTTCCCTCGTTTCATTTTACTAAAACCGTCTCTTTTAAATACAAACACTCTTTTATACTATACCAAACTAAGGGCTCGTTTCTTTTTTTTTTAGACATTAAGCGCTGAGTGTATATATTGAGTAAAGTACATGTAATTGGCGGTTATTTTTTTTTATTAAGTCAAAAAAGAAACATAAAATTTGACTGAATGATTAAATTTTTAACTATTAAGTTTATTAAGTGAAAAGAAACGGGGCCCTAACCGTAATGTGTTTCCACAAATCACCTACGAATTTTTTGTACGGATGGGACTAAAGTTTTGATCATTGGTGCAACTAGGAACTTTACCTAATATATTTGCAAAAGTAGGAAGTCCGGTGTCTTAAATACCGGACTTGGCCACGTACATTGAAGTGCGGTTTCTACACCACCGAACTTTAACAAGCTTTATTATATATATATATATATATATAGTACGTCATACTCCGACTGATAGTATATATATAGATAGTACGTCATACTCCGACTGATAGTATGTAGTTACGTACTGCAAAGAAAGTTCACTGTATAAAGTTTTACAACATCCACGTAATTAACAAGCTTTATTGATATATATAGATATATAGATATAGATATAGTACCTCATACTCCGACATTTACTTGGTTTATATAAAAAGTCTAAAACAAGAAACTTGTCTTAGTTTATCGAAGGGAATCGAAGAAGTTTAAAACTTAATTTGTCATAGTAGATGCACGCAGTAGTACCATGACGACAAAAGCAAAAGCTATTACATGAGTAGTAGGGGTCGTGATGATCTTCACTCCAGTTGATGCATTATGGTTTGTTGATGGGACTGATTTAGATCCTGTTCCTGCATTTCACAAAATGTCAACAAATTTTCACAAATAAACCTTTTTATCAAGGGGACCTGAGATTGCGTTTATTATAAATTAAATTATGCGTTTCCCCAACATGTTTTTTTAAAATTGTGTTTTCTTAAACACAAATAATTACTTACTTCATTAAACACATTTTTCCCCATTATTTGCGTTATGCAAAACTAATAATCAGATAATCACCTTAAAACGCAATCACAAACACCCTCAAATAAACTTAATTGAAACATTAGAGGCGATAGAGCATATTCTATATGTGTGTGTGTACGTTAATTAATAGTTTGTATCTTTGAATGAATAGTTTGAAACTTTAAGTTGTGTAATTACTTGCTGAACTAGGTGCTTCTGCTTCCGGCACTTCGCCGGGAAAAGATTCTGATGGTGAATTGCTTGTTGGAGTACTTGCCGGAGCACTTGCTGGAGAGTCAGCGATTGAAGATGTTGGCCCATTAGCAACACCTTCAAAAATCATTCGAAAAAAAATTCATCGAATTGGATTCTATAATTATAATATCGTTTTAACACATATAAACAGTTAATTAAGTAAAAGAAAGAAAATGAGTTATATTATACGAGAGCAACTACCCGCGCGTTGCGATGGTGAGATTATGGGGTAATAGGTCATAGAGTGTGATATGTCATAGGAAGTGATAGGTCATACAGTGTGATAGTCAGATGCCTTAGTCGTACGGGCTCCGCCCTTGGATTTAAAAATTCGTCGAAAGTATATCGAATGACATCTTTAATGAAAGAGCATGAAATTTTAAAAACACTCATATAATTTTTATGACTTATCGATGTACGGTTTTTGAGATAAAAGATTTAGAATGAATTGAGGGAACAAATTATTTATGCAGGAGAGGGGAAAAAAATGATTGGTTGAGATTTGAGGAGAGGGTAATGGTAATATAGTTATTTTAGGTAAATATAGAATTGATAGGGGGGCATTTTGGGAAAGTAAATGTTGAACTTAAAATTTAGACGAGTTTTTGCTTTATAATATAACAAGAGTAAGTACCCGCGCGTTGCGGCGGTGAGATGGTGGGGTGATAGGTTATAAAGTGTGATAGGTCATAGAGTGTAATAGCCAAATGTCTTAACCGTACGGGTTCCGCCATCGGATTTAAAAAATTCGTCGAAAGTATATCGAATGACATCTCTAATGAAAGAGCATGAAATTTTAAGAACACCCATATAATTTTTATAATTTATCAATGTATGGTTTGTGAGATAAAAGATTTTAAATGAATTGGAGGAATAAATGATTTATGGAGGAGAGTGAAAAAAGATGATTGGTTGAGATTTGAGGAGAGAAAATGAGTGTTTGGTAAATATAGAATTTATAGAAAAGGCATTTTGAGAAAATAAATGTTAAACTTAAAATGTTAGACATGGAGATCTGTTTTATAATATAATATAGATATAGATATAGATATGTTACCATTGCATCGGCTAACTGGGGGAGTTTGTACATTACAAGCACTAGGAAGTGCTAAAGCCGCGGTTTGGTTTATTGTTAAACCAAAACTAGACCCACCACCATTTACTATCGAACACAAGCATTGTGGTTGACTTTGTACAACATTAGAAAGTTGTGTGCAACAAGACGAAGTTGGAGTCGATGAGTTTCCTGACACATAACTTAGGCACGGGGCTAAGCCAATAAGTGCAGTGGTGCAGCCAGATTGAGCCATGGTCTCATCCCATAATAACTTGACCACTAGGATCATGACTAGACCTATCTTAGTGCCTTTTAGTGCCATTTTGGTTATGTAGCTTGATTAATGGTTGCTAAATGATCGAGTGTTAGTTTTGAATGAATATTGAAGTGATATCGAGATATTCATTTATAGGACACATTTAGGTGGCCAACTTTTTCTAATAATGGATATTTTCCACAAGAGCTGTAACTTATCTTGCAAAATTAAATAATTATATATGTTTATCGATCTCTTTATAGCACCATCAGAATATCATTTTTGCTACTCCCTATTACGTAACTTATTATTATGTCAAACATGCATTAATTTATAACCTATTGTTTTATCGATATTCCTTTATAAAAAATTTCACATCCCCCATTTTCAGAAATAGTTACATACAAAATTACTAAATTACTCTTAATAAACATCCACTATAGAAAGAGTTTTTATAAAATACCAAATTTGCTCTTAATTAATTAATTTATACTCTAAACCTTTATTTTAATAATTAACACTTCAAGCCTTTATCTTATAAAATTTTTTCACTATCACAACTACACCAATCTACACCACTTGGCACTGCCACCACCACCAATAGTACCATCATCGACACCACTAGACTGTCTTCCCCATTGTTGCCGCTGCATTGCGCATGTACCATGCATGCTCATCTATACTAGAGAAAAGACCATTTTTTCCCTTTAAACAATTCAGCCTTTGAATTACCTTTTTTACTCACAACCTTTTAACACTTGTATCCTAAACACTAAAACACCCTTACATTTATAACCACCCTGTTAATGTCACCATCACCCTTTATCGCTGTTTTGTCGCCGCATTGTACGGGTACCCTCTCGTTTAATAAGTAATACGGAGTAAAGTATTTAAATAACTGTTAGAATTAATTACTTTTTATTAGCTATTAAAAAAAAGAAAGAAAATACAGAGTAAAAACATATGTAGTTCCATTAGACGCTAGCTAATTTAATTAAATATACAAAAATATCGATACCAACTTAAATATACATGTAAGAAAGAAAAACAAAAGGGGTGGTTACTTTTGAATATAGCTAGGAAGGTTTACCAACTTAGGTGTACCAAGCAAGTAACAAGTGTACAATCAAACCTCCTTTATACCTTAAACTCTTCAAGTAAGAAATAACAACGTAATGAAAAAAGATATATTTTTATACTCCGTGCCTCCGTGGTATGTCGAAACAAAACGAAAGGGTGATCAGGGTGCCTAAACAAACTCATAAAGCTTGATTGATAAAACAACAAATATAATTTATAATAGATTCCTATCGAAGGTGTTCGATAAAATTACTGTAGTGGCATGATAGATAAAATACTGAAGTGGCCCAATAAAAGCATAGTGGGCCCATAACTCACAAGGACCAGGATCAAGTCATGACGTCTTTTTTCAAGTCAAAAGAAGCTATAAGCCTCTAAGCCCTTGTAAATTACTGTAAATAATTAATGTCTGAAGTCTCATTCCAAACAAACTGTCTTTAAGCAATAAGCTCCAGTTAAGACCTTATTGTAATAACATACAGACCTTATTAGGCCCAAGTTGTTGTAATATATATATATATATTGGTATGAAATTATTACTGTATATTTCAGAATCAGGTGATTATTATTATATAATATAAAGTTAATAATTGGATCATCTCTCTAGTGTTTTGGTGGCCAAATGATGATTGTGACACTTTCTAAATTATTCGATCTCAATTTAAGTTCTAGTCAAAAGGTACATCGTTAGTACTTAACCGTTATAATCGAATCATTTTAAGTACTGAGTAATATGGTAGTTGACCCATCCGTTTATTAATTTCAGTAAATGTCACTTATCTTAATTCTTACATGAACTATGGAGCAAGCTCGCATTGTGATGCGGGCCAAAGTATAGATGAACAGACTATGTTGTATTTAGAAGGTCAAGACAAGACTTCAAAGAGTGCCTTATTAAAATTGCCATAACTTGAGCTACATGACTCTGTTTTAGGCGTATGACTGGTCAAAACAGCCTTTTACTATGACTTTTGGGCATTTTTATGTTTTTTTTGGGTTTTTATAGACTTTTATTTTATTATAACTATTGGCCCAGTTATGTTTTTAGGCCCATACGAATTTTGCAACCCTTTTTATATGATTATAAACCTAATGCAATGATCAATTTTTTTTGGGTAAAGGGTTGATTTACCCCGTTTGATTTTATATATGCAATGATCAGTTTTTAGTTTGATAAAAAAATCAATTTTCTCACTATCATTGTGTGATAGTTCGATATTTTTTTTAATTTTTGATATTCATCTTGAATCAACGAATTTTAGAGGAATTGTTTTTGGTATTCTTTTGAATGAACATGATGGCATTAGTTATCCCAATTATCCATCTGCGTCACATTGGTATTGCACATGACCTTTAATCAATCAATGTAACATTTTAACAGTGGTTGTTTTTAAACAATGAAGTTAGAATAAAAGGAAACATAATGATCTTATATTTATATATCAAATCAAATAAGAGATAAAACGTTACAGAAAAAAAAGAAATGGAAACCATAATCACACACAGAACAAATGAAACAATTTGTGCAAGCAAATACAGAAACCAACAATATAAACTCTTGATGGTCACAACATTCTCACAATTTCATTCCGAAGAAGAGAGCAAAAAGCAAAAGGTAACTTGGTGCTCCGAATTTGCTTCCATCTGATGCATTGTTGTTGGTTGATGGCGTTGATTTCGATCCTGCCCCAGATCCTGATCCTAGAAATTCGACAGCAAGATGAACGGGTTCAATAACATATAAACCATGCACGTTACAAGATCAATGGTCGAGTTAGCACATTACCTGAAGGGACACTTGGGGTTGTTGATGCCGGGGGAGCTTCAGCTGCAGGGGTTTCTTCTGAAGGTTCTGCCTGTGAACCAGTAGAGCCGGTTGGGGCAATTGTTGAGCTTGTAGGTGCAGCAGCAGGTGCACTAGCAGGTGCACCAGCAGGTCCATTGGAAGCGCCTGCTACCCGAAAGTAATTCATTAGTAATGAGTGATCTGAAATATATAACTTCTATGGGCAATATAACCTGTTTGAACCAATTACTTAGCTCATTCATTAGTCATGAGTCAAAATTGTTTTAAATGTAGATAGCCTTACACAATTACTTCTCAATTCCTAATGTAGAAAACAAAATACCATACCATTGCATAGACTGATTGGAGGAGTTTGTACTTGACAAGCACCAGGAAGTGAAACTGCAAGAGTTTGGTTAATAGTAACACCGATGTTTGGGAGATTGCCACCAAGCAATGAGCAAAGACAACGTGGTTGTGTTTGTACCACGCTCGCTAGTTGTGAACAACATGAAGGTGAAGGAGCAGTCGTGTTCCCGGTAACAAAGTTCAGACACGGTGCTAACCCCATGAGAGTGTTGGTACATGTGCTCGATTGAGCCCGAGCTCCACCCAAGACCATGACCATCATGACCAAGATCGCACTCATGACTTGTTGACCTTTTAGAGCCATTGGCTTGTTGAGATTGGGTTGTGAGTGAGCACAAAGAAGCTAAGTGTGTGTGTATTGTGATTAGTACTTATTAATGACTTATGGTTTTGTGTTATAAGTGGAATGTATTTATAGTAGGGAGTTTCTTTAGGGTAATCAATGGAATTTGATTTGATTCGAGTATAATATACAGTTTGGGTAGCCAACTTTAACTAATAATAAGTGGGATTTGAATTGACTAAGCTAGACACATATACATACATACATATGTATCTCACAACAAACATCAAAATCTGTGTTAATAATAAATGCAAATATGGTGTCCAAGCCCAAAGTGCATGTCCCATGGGTTTTTTCTAAAAACAGCTCACACAAGTTGCATTGTTTCTTTTCTTGGCCAATTTTAAGGCTTGAATGACTTGGTTTTATTGTTTGCGTTACAACAGATAACCAAGCAATTTATTGGAAAACTTATACTATATGTTATATATTGCATTACTATTCCTATATGATGATTAATCAAAAATTGTGTGTGTGTATAAAGCTTAAGGTTCAATAAATTATTTTTAAGTATGTTTCTTGTAGAACTAAACAACTGATAATCTAAGATAATGACTTGTCAAATAAAGACATGAATATATGGATGAATTATATAATGATAAGGTGAACAAACTTAGGTGAAGCAGTTAGTGATTGATACCATATGTGTTTAATTGTGGAGGGTTGGAGCTAATTGATCTGTCTGTAGATTCCAAAATCATTTGGTTCATTAATATAATGCCAAGAGTATTTATAGTAGATTTTGGCCAAATCGTTAAAAATTACAAAATCTTTTAAGTGTTACTTTCCGACACTATACTACATCCGTCACAAATTTGAAGTTGTATTTGTACCTTGGAATTTCATATCTGCTATTAAAATGCTTCCCCTCTTCTGCCCATCGCCAAACCATGTAAATATTGGTCTTACCTATTAAACATGTCACATTTGTTTTTCGGGTTTGGTGCCTTGATAACATGCTTTTATATGAAGTAAATTGTAGCACGTTTGAGCTTATGTTTTCTAGTTTGCAAGTATATATATTTATATACGTATGTATGCGTTTATTGGTCTTATTCATTTCAACCCGAACTATTTTTAACTTATTACCAAACGCGAATAAATAGCTTGGTCATATTTTTATTACTAATGAGGAATGAATCTTATAGGTAGCAAAAAATAAACTATGTATATTTAAAAAAAAAAAAAGGTGAGCAGGTGGAACGGGTCTAAAAACACGCCTGGAGTCTAATTGTAATGCATACAACCTTCTAAGTCGCTAATTCTAACTGCTTTTGTTATCGTAATGAATGCCATTATTATTTATCAGAAGATGGACAAAAACAATCTTATCATCAGTAAAAAGTTTGAACTTGGAACCTCGAGAACAACAAATACATAGCATTCTGAAGAAAAAAATAATCAAATTAATACATTTGAACTATCTAATAAAGGTCAATAGCATAAGAACAAATTTGTGTAACACCTTAATTAGATTTACCAACCTACAAGAAGAAAGAAACAAAAACACCTACACTTCGTGTAGATAATAACATGAAAGAGACAAAATAGATGGCAAACCAGGCACAAACTGGCAGCAGCTTTTTAACGATTTCAACCAGACCCGCTAAAGTTAAGTTCAACAAAGTGCCGTAAAAGATGTTTACATTCCGTAAAAGATGATAGCATGTAAATAGATTTCTCACTTATTGGTATATAAATAGAACTTGAACCAGACTCCATAATCACTAACAAAGTGGCAATGACATTTTATTCAGCAAAGTCTCAGGTTTTCTTGGCCTTGCTTCTAGTATCACTAGTGGTGGGCTCTAATGCAAGCGGGATTTCCATTTATTGGGGCCAAAATGGAAACGAAGGAACTTTAGCCGAAACCTGTGCCACAGGGAACTATGAATATGTAAACATAGCCTTTTTATGGACATTTGGGAACGGGCGTACACCAAAAATGGATTTAGCAGGCCACTGTGATCCATATAGCAACGGCTGCACCAACTTATCCACTGACATCAACTCATGTCAAGCAAAAGGGATCAAAGTGATGCTATCTATAGGAGGTGGGATTGGTAGTTACTCGATTGCATCCAAACAAGATGCTCAAGACGTTGCTACCTACCTGTGGGATAACTTCTTAGGTGGAAAATCAACTGGTATTCGTCCACTTGGAAATGCATCATTAGATGGAATTGACTTTGACATAGAATCAGGTGGAAGTCAACACTGGGATGATCTGGCAAGGTATCTTTCCGCGTATAGCAAGCAGGGTAAAAAGGTCTACTTAACTGCAGCACCACAATGCCCGTATCCTGATGCATGGTTAGGGGGTGCCCTTCAGACAGGTCTGTTTGACTATGTTTGGGTTCAGTTTTACAATAATCCTCCTTGCCAGTATTCTGCAAACATTAGTAATCTTGAAGGTGGTTGGAAGCAGTGGACATCTGGCATTCCGGTTTCAAAGATTTTCTTGGGGCTACCAGCAGCATCCACAGCAGCAGGGAGCGGTTTTATACCTGTAACCGATCTTACTTCTAAAGTACTTCCAGCAATTAAGAGTTCTCCTAATTATGGAGGTGTGATGTTATGGTCCAAGTACTATGATGATCAAACTGGATATAGTGCAGCCATTAAGAACGATGTATAATATAATATAAAAATTCCTAGACAAATGTTTGTGAGTAAATGATTGTGTGATTATTTGTATTTGCAAGAGAGTATCATATGTATAATCCTAAAGAAGTTCTTGTTCTACGCTTTAATATATCTCTGTGGATATCAACAACAGTTTTTAAACCAGTAAAGTCTGCACATGGTGATCTTGTTAAATAACATGTTATAATGTTTTGGCAGAACTATACAGTCTCGAACATATTAAATCTAGACCTATCACGAGTCATGGCTGTTCAGATTACTGGTAAGTATTAAAAGCACAGGTACCGTGCACCATTAATATGGTTTCAGAAAGAAGGAAAGTTTTCATGTACTGAAACCGTATCAAAAGACATTCTTTACACGGAAAGTATCAAACTCGTACCCAACAACTTGATTTTAAAATCAGTTTAAACTTTGTTAGGACGTACTACATTCGATTAACAACTACACTTTCCGTCAAGACATCTGACAACAAAACACTATTTGTGCAAAAATAACTTTAATTAGTTTATAAGATTCTTAGAAAGACTTGTATGGAAGATTTATTCAACTTGTATGGCTAAACATTGACTAACTAGAGCACCCCTAGCAACGATTAGAGGGGTGCGGCGGGCAGGTCAAAATTTGAAGTAACATACTGCACCTACTTTGTATAAATACAAATCAAAATTGCAAACAGTACAGGTGCCAACAATGGCAACAGGTCGGATGGTTTGATGGGTCAAACGGGTTTGGCCTGAAACTGGTAAGTTTAGCACCAGTCAAAGCAGATGGGATCATGCGCAATAGCATTTGTCCATTTATAAACTATATTACTAACAATTTAGAGATATATAAGATTTCAAAAACAATCTTGTAAAGTCAAAATTCCAATTCTGAGATAAACAGTTTATGAGGTTGTATGCAACTAAAATAGACTATGGGTGACTTTCAACCCTTTATCCTTATGGTCAAAAAAAATTTTCCGAAAGACCGGACACGTTTGAGATGGAACACATCCAAACCGGCCCATTTACAAGTAAATGGGTCAAAATTGCCACCCCAAGTATGACAAAAACTCTGTTTAATGAGTTAGATTAAGAGGTCGTAAAGTGATTTTCTGTAATATGAACCTATTATTACATGACAGAGTACCAGACAACAAGAAAAGACAAAACACATGACAAACCTGAGTAGAGAGTTTCCAATAATTTCAACAAATCAAGCATCTGATGAAAGAGTATTCAACGGAGTGCCCTCCAAGGTGCTCGCTTTTTTTAGAATACTCCAATTTTAGAAGCATGCAATATGCCAATCCCTCAACTATATAAACCCAACTTCTTAAACTCTTGAACACACCATTAATTTCTACAGTTACCTCAACTAGAAAAACACAATCAGCTAAAGGATGGCATACCACTTAGCATTGTTCTCTTCAATGATGCTTTTACTAGCAATGGGTACCCATGCTGGGGGCATTGCTATCTACTGGGGTCAAAATGGGGGCGAGGGCACCTTGGCTGAAACCTGCTCAACTGGGAACTACGATTATGTCAACCTTGCGTTTCTTCCAACGTTTGGAAATGGTCAGACACCAATGATAAATCTTGCAGGTCATTGCGATCCATACAGCAATGGGTGCACCAGTCTAAGCACCGACATTAAATCATGTCAAGCGAAAGGCATAAAGGTGATGCTGACTATTGGAGGTGCAGCCGGGAGCTACTACCTCACATCTGCTGCAGATGCCAAAGAAGTTGCCACCTATCTATGGAATAACTTCTTAGGTGGCAAATCATCCACCCGTCCACTTGGTGAAGCCGTTTTAGATGGAATCGATTTTGACATTGAAGGAGGAACTACCCAACACTGGGATGACCTGGCCCGATATCTTTCTGGATACAGCAGTCAAAGCAAGAAAGTATACTTAACTGCAGCTCCCCAGTGCCCTTTCCCAGATGCATATGTTGGAACAGCCCTTAAAACAGGTCTTTTTGATAATGTTTGGGTGCAATTCTACAATAACGCTCCTTGCGAGTACTCTGGAGGTATGACAAATCTTGAAGACTCTTGGAAACAGTGGACTTCTGAGATACCAGCAACCAAGATTTTCTTGGGCTTACCAGCATCACCTACAGCTGCCGGGAGTGGATATATCCCTGTTGGTGACCTTACTTCCCAAGTCCTTCCGGGTATCAAAGGTTCAGCAAAATATGGAGGAGTTATGTTGTGGGATAAATACCATGATAATCAAACTGGATACAGTTCTTCCATCAAGAGCCATGTCTAGAGTGTAAAATTGATGTGTACATCTTTATATGTATTATCCCCTATGAGAGTATCAAGTTTGCTTATACATATCTTCATTGGACTGTTTTGAGACTCAAAGTTGACCCACTAACACACCTGTTTACCGCAAGTCTTATGTCTTTTAAAATGCCTAATCCGATTCTATCATTACTTATTTTCAGGTTTTACGGAAATAATATACACAAAATGTTAGAGCCACTTAAAATCCGAAAAAAAAATCATTTCCCTACGACAAGATGATCTGGTTTTACTTACTAATTCTAACGACTGACGGTTTGTTGCCATTACATGGTAAGACCCGATCGGAAAATGAAAAATTTATTATTTGCACTCTTTATCAACATAGACACAAGTATGTTTATGATTACATACGTAACATAGATTCCGACTTTTTAAACTCATTTGGAACTCCAACAAAAACCTCCAACGGGCTATTTTGGGACTCAGATTTGACCCACTAAAACACACTCGTTTTAAGTAAGTCTTATGTCTTTTGAAAGGCCTAATCAAATGCTATCGTTATCTATTTTTAGATTTTACCGAAACAATATACACAAGAAGTTATAGCCACTTAAAAACTGCAAAAAATGCATTTTTTTAAGACCAGATCTGGTCTTACTAATTCTAACATTTTCTAATAATTGTGGGTTTGTTGTCTTTACACGGTAAACCCGATTAGAAAATGACAATTTTGTAATTTGGACTATTTATCAACGTAGGCATAAGTATGTTTATGATTACATATGTATACAAGAGATTCCGACCTTTTAAACTCAATTGGAACTCTAACAAAAAGCTCCAACAGGCTGTTTTGGGACTCAGGTTTGATCCACTAAAACAAACACGTTTTAAGTAAGTCTTATTTCTTTTGAAAGGCTTAATCAAATTTTATCATTACCTATTTTTAGAATTTACCGTAACAATATACATAAGAAGTTATAGCAACTTAAAAACCGTAAAAAATGCAATTCTTTACGACCAGATCTGGTCTTACTAATTATAACTTTTTCCTTATTTTTGTGAGTTTGTTGCCTTTACACGGTAAGACCCGATCGAAAAATGACAATTTTGTTATTTGTACACTTTATCAACCTAGACATAAGTATGTTTATAATTACATACGTATACAATAGATTTCGTCGCTCATTTGGAAATCTAGCAAAAATCTACAACAGGATGCTTTGAAACTCATATTTGACCCACTGAAACACACCCGTTTTAAGTGAGTCTTATTTCTTTTAAAAGGCCTAATCACAAGCTAACATTATCTTTTTTTAGATTTTACCGAAACAATATACACAAGAAGTTATAGCCACTTCAAAACCGCAAAAAATGCAAATCTTTAAGACCAGAGCGGGTCTTACTTACTATTTATAACCTTTTTCTTATTTTTATGGGTTTGTTGCCTTTACACGGTAAGACCCGATTAGAAAATGACAATTTTGTAATTTGGACTATTTATCAACGTAGGCATAAGTATGTTTATGATTACATATGTATACAAGAGATTCCGACCTTTTAAACTCAATTGGAACTCTAACAAAAAGCTCCAACAGGCTGTTTTGGGACTCAGGTTTGATCCACTAAAACAAACACGTTTTAAGTAAGTCTTATTTCTTTTGAAAGGCTTAATCAAATTTATCATTACCTATTTTTAGAATTTACCGTAACAATATACATAAGAAGTTATAGCAACTTAAAAACCGTAAAAAATGCAATTCTTTACGACCAGATCTGGTCTTACTAATTATAACTTTTTCCTTATTTTTGTGAGTTTGTTGCCTTTACACGGTAAGACCCGATCGAAAAATGACAATTTTGTTATTTGTACACTTTATCAACCTAGACATAAGTATGTTTATAATTACATACGTATACAATAGATTTCGTCGCTCATTTGGAAATCTAGCAAAAATCTACAACAGGATGCTTTGAAACTCATATTTGACCCACTGAAACACACCCGTTTTAAGTGAGTCTTATTTCTTTTAAAAGGCCTAATCACAAGCTAACATTATCTTTTTTTAGATTTTACCGAAACAATATACACAAGAAGTTATAGCCACTTCAAAACCGCAAAAAATGCAAATCTTTAAGACCAGAGCGGGTCTTACTTACTATTTATAACCTTTTTCTTATTTTTATGGGTTTGTTGCCTTTACACGGTAAGACCCGATCGAAAAATGACAATTTTGTTATTTGTACTCTTTATCAACATAGACATAAGTATGTTTATGATTACATACGTTTACAATAGATTCCGATCTTTTAAACTCATTTGGAAATCTAGCAAAAAGCTCTAACGGGCTGCTTTGGGACTCATATTTGACCCACCGAAACACACCCGTTTTAAGTTAGTCTTATTTCTTTTGAAAGGCCAAATCACATGCTAACATTATCTATTTTTAGATTTTACCGAAACAATATACACAAGAAGTTATAGCCATTTCAAAACCGCAAAAAATGCAAATCTTTAAGACCAGATCTGGTCTTACTTACTATTTATAACCTTTTTCTTATTTTTGTGGGTTTGTTGCCTTTACACGGTAAAACCCAATCGAAAAATAACAATTTTGTTATTTGTACACTTTATCAACCTAGTCATAAGTATGTTTATAATTACATACGTATACAATAGATTTCGTCCCTCATTTGGAAATCTAGCAAAAAGCTCTGAGGGGATGCTTTGGGACTCGTATTTGACCCACTGAAACACACCCGATTTAAGTGAGTTTTATTTCTTTTGAAAGGCCTAATCACATGCTAACATTATCTATTTTTAGATTTTACTGAAACAATATACACAAGAAGTTATAGCCACTTCAAAACCGGAAAAAATTGCAAATGTTTAAGACCAGATCTGGAACCTATTTTTATATTTTACCGAAACAATATACACAAGAAGTTATAGCCACTTCAAAACCGCAAAAAAATGCAAATTTTTAAGACTGATCTGGTCTTACTTACTAATTAAAACTTTTTCTTATTTTTGTGGGTTTGTTGCCTTTACACGGTAAAACCCGATCGAAAAATGGCAATTTTGTTATTTGGATTCTTTATGAACATAGATATAAGTATGTTTATCTATACATACGTATACAATAGATTTTGACCTTTTAAACTCATTTGGAACTCCAACGAGTTGCTTTGGGACTCAGATTTTACCCACTAAAACACACTCGTTTTAAGTAAGTCTTATATCTTTTGAAAGACCTAATCACATGCTATCATTACCTATTGTTAGATTTTACCGAAATAATATACACAAAAAATTATAGCCACTTAACAATCGCAAAAGGTTCATTTCTCTAAGACCATATTTGGTCTTACTTACTAATTCTAACGTCTATTTTTGCACTATCCGACCCGAAAATGACAATTTTTAATTTGCACAATTGAATAACATAGACATAGGTATTCTTATAATTACATGTGATTCTTATGAATAACATAAACAATTTTTAATTTGCACATTTGGAACTCCAACAAACAGCTCTAACAGGATGATTTGGGACTCGGATCCGACTCACTAAAACACACCCGTATTAAGTAAGTTATATGGCTATTAAAGTCCTAATCTCATGCCATCATTACCTATTTTAGGAATTTACGGAAACACTATATATAAAAAGTTATAGCCACTTTAAAATCGCAAAAAACCATTTCTTTAAGACCAGATCCGGTCTTACTTACTAATCTTTAACATTTACTATTTTTGAGGGTTTCTTGCCTTTACACGGTAAGAGCCGATCGAAAAACGTCAATTTTGTTATTTGCACTCTTTAATAACACATACATAAGTATTTTTATGATTATTTATGTATACAATAGATTCTAACCTTTTAAACTCATTTGGAATTCTAACAAATAGCTCCAACGGGATATTTTGGGACTCATTGTTGACCCACTAAACCATACCCATTTTTGTCAAGACTTAATTCTTTTTAAAGGGCGAGTCTCATGCTATCATTACCTATTTTCGGGTTTTACTGAAATAAGATGTAAAAGTACAGGGATCATCCTATATTTGAAAACTAGTTGCAAAGATCATCGTTTATAACAAGAAGCAGACAAAACAGAGGACAAACCTGAGTAAGAGACATAAATAGCTTTCCAACAGTTTGAATCAATCCCGTTCTTCCAGCAAACGATTCAACAGAGTGCCCTCCAAGGTATTTTTTCCCTCCAAATCAGAAGTCATGCCAATAAAGACAACTCCCTTAGCTATATAAATAAATCCAACTTCTCAAACACTTGTACACACAATCAATTTTTAATAGCACAGCTGAAAACACAAACCAATTAGCATTAATAATATTCTCTTCAATGATGCTTTTACTAGCAGTGGGTACTAATGCTGGCGGCATTGCTATCTACTGGGGTCAAAACGGAGACAAATACCATGATAATCAAACTGGATACAAATCTTCTATTAAGATCGAGCCATGTCCAGAGCGTAAACATCTGTTTGTACAACTTTACTTATTTTATTTACTGTATATTGATTTTCTCATATGTTTGTCTGATATGAGGCTTCAGTTTTATTTTTACTGTAATTACCTAAATATTGCATAACACCTAGATAAAAATAAAAATAAAAAAATCAGGGTCAAAACATTTTTTTTTTATTGCAAAAGACAAATCAAATGACATACCTGGCCTTACACTCTGACGAAGTGACGATTAAACTTTACAAAGTATTATGCCTTACATTGGTGCAATCTATTTTATATTAATTTGAGGAGAAGGTGTATGATGTTTTCTGCCGGACCGCCAACTAAACTGGATATTAATAAATATTCGTTTCGTTAGATCATTACTATTCACTTGGGTTTAGTCCAAACAAGTTCATCGATGGGCCTCTATATACTTAAATTGGGCCTACGGTCCAACTTTAACTTATACCACTTTTTTTTTCTTTTCATTATCAATTTCATATTCTTTAAAATATTATTCCTAAACTTTAGCTATACTAACACCTCTCCATTTCCGAGAGTACATAGTTATAAGAAAAGTGGAAGCCAACATTATATATGTTTCTTTAGCACCTTAAGTGAAGTGATGCATTCTAGCTTGTAGTTTACTCATAATTGTACTTACAAATCTTCGATCTACTTTGTCACATACTTACATCGATATATCTAATGTTTTGACTACTAGCTTTCGTTCATGTTTTTGTCACAGCTTACTTTTCTTCTCGGTGTAAGGCGTGAGAACTGGTCTGTGTCGTCAATTACCTACACCTTTTTGAAAGCAGCAAGATGGTTATGTAGCTTTTGAATCACCTTAAGAACTATAGTGCAAGTTTATTAGCAACTTTTTTGAACATACGACCTATTGGTTACTAAACGTTACAACTAATATGCTAATAATTAATATGTTCAAGTAAAGTATAACTTCAATGCTCATTTTTGCATCTCATTTTCATAGAATTGAATATTGTTGTTGGTATATATATATATATATTGTACTAATAACTTATGAGGGTGATAGGTTACTTTTAACTTCGAGTAACTAATTAATAAGCTTATATGCATAAATAAAATTACCAAATCCTAAAACTCCAGTATATAAAGCAGAACTAAAAGTTACATGGAATAGTAGGTGGACAAAGGTGAACCACAAAATAATACTGGTAGTGCCATATGGGGTACTCCCATAAAGAAAGGGGTTTACCTTACGATTATATACATACCTAAATATTTAGAAATAAATAAAATTAAGATAAAATAAAGTATAAGCTGAATAAAAATGTATGTAACAGTTACCTACAGATATCAAATTTCACATCTATCATATGACCGTCCTCACGATTTTCCATCTCTATGATTTAGACTCTTGCCTGCCACACACTTCATATTTCCCTATAATATTAAAGTTTCCATTTATGGAATGTTTTAAAGCTCTTCTCTTTTGCTATTGTTCATATGTCGAATTAGTAGTCAAAACCTCATCTTACTAAAGAAAAAGGAAAGGAACGGTTCAGTACCGCTTTCTGCGGGTTTTAAGCCCCAATAACTCAACGGTATATGGTGGATGTTAAGTAGTAGATAAACCTCCTCTTACTAGTCCAACTAATTCAAAAGAATTTTTTTTGTGAATATACATTGGGACGGAACTAGGTATGTAAAATTGGGAGACTCACAATTTGAAAGGAATTCAAAAATAAATTTGACCTCTCGTATTTTATATATTAACTAGTCGTTCATTACACGATAATATGATGATAACAGGTAACGTAACGTTATAGTAAGTAATTAATATATGTTATTTTTTAGTACTCATAATTCATAATCCGCTAAAGACTGAAATATATAAAAGATTAAAAAATATATAATAAAATGATTACTAAATGCTATATTAGTATCATATTATATGTATGATCGCATATCTATATTTATACTATACTATAAAACAAATAGCTTATGTCTAAAATTTTAAATTTCAACATTTACTTTCCCAAAATGTCAATCCTATCTATTCTATATCTAATAACTATAATATCATTTCTCTCTCTTCAAATCTCAACAATTCATTTTTTTCCGTCACGTAGATCACCTCATCACCGCCACCGTCATTACATCACCAACCCCCTATTACTTCCATCATCATCGCCGCAACGTGCAAGTACCTTTCTCTCGTATAACTTTAAAAAAGAAAAGAACTTCTTTTAACATTTACATTAAGTTAAATGATCCAATCTTTCACTAATTAATTTAAAAGAAAAGGTTTTAGGAAAATCCTTTTAAATGACTTTTCAAAAGAAATGACTAAATTTTAGGCAACAATCAAATTATAATTTTATGCTAGTTCTCTAACAACGAGAGAATTAACAATAAATTGTCATGTATAAAAAAAACTACTTGCAAAAAAAGAGAATGCATGTACGCATAAAACTTAATGTATAAAAAAAACTACTTGCAAAAAAAGAGAATCATCTCAAAGGTCAATATTTTACCAGCACCAACTGGTTGCATCTGAGCAACACCTATCTGATAATAAGCTAGAACCTTGAGATAAAACTCTGTCAATGAAAACCTAACATTAGAAGAGGTGAAATAAGCCCGGTAAAGGGCAACCTTGCCAGGAGGAGGGCGATGGGCTCTTTGATCCTTGGTGGGTAAAACGGGATTGTATTTGGATAAGTAGGGATGAGAAGAAATCAGTTTTTTCAAATAAAAAGCACTAAGGCGGGAAGGTGCCTCATCTACCCTAGGTTGAGAAAATCTCTCATCATCTAAATCATCCCCGTAAACTACCTCATGATCATTTATTCCTTGGCTATCCATTTCATGATTATTACTATCCTCTGACACAGTGAAAGTCTAAATCTTTAGAAAACAAGTCCAAAAGGGCTACCAGACAAAAAGGAGCAATCCTAAATAAGGTCTCATGGCATATGTAATGTGCAAATATACAATAAATTCATGAGTAAACCATATATATACAATATATACATATTACATATATGTATGGCTGAAATAAACTACAAGTTGGCATCATAAAAGACCAAGAACTCATCTACAGAATGCGTCACTCATATATACTTATACTTATATATATACATATATATATATATATATGAGTAAAAGAGGTATATGTAAGTAAAAGAGAATCTACAATGCTACTGGAATATTATGATCCTAGCAAAATCAACTTACATTATATGGGAATGCAATCATCTTTAGGCAAATAAAAGAGACCCATCTATTTCATACTATCCTGAGCTCATATAAAGTACACCACTAAATTTACAAAAGTGGTTTCTTAATAGTTACTCAAGCAATTTTTACATAAGGTAAAAGTTATGGATGAAAAGCTACCTACTTTTTTCTGAATAAAAGGCAGAACTCAAATGAGATACATAACAAATATTGAGGAAATTACACATCTAAATATACAGTATGTGTAAAAACGCAGAATGCATACCTCAAAAGTAGAAATCCAAAATCCTCAATATCACCACAACCTTAATGCTATCTTCAAGGAGCAATTTCCTGCCAGAAGAAAGAAAAGTAATAAAGATGAGTTTACATACAAAAGTTTATTTCTTGTTATATGTAAACTGGGGGGATTTGAACATGTGTTAGATATCCACAAGTTTAAACACATACTGGGTAATAGCAGTAAACAAAGAATTGATCAGAGGCTCGAGACACACGAATTGGAGACCCCTAATATAATACTCGAAATATATATATACATATATATATGTATTTAGTTTTTTAAAAAGAGGACTCGACTTGCAAAATATATACCGGAGATCGGAAAGGCCCTATAAAAGAGGCATGAGATATACATGCTCGATCTACAATGTGTGCTCGATCTATATATATAGTCTATACAAATAAAGATATACGCTCGATCTATATATATATATTAGATATATACTCGAGATATGTATTAGACATATATATACTCGAGATACATGCTCTGTATTTAGTTTAAAAGTAAATGCTCGAGATCAAATACCGATCTATACATTTAAAGTCCCTTTTCTATCTTGTTCACTTATCCAATCTTATACTTATCAAACATTTACGCAGTTTTAATCACTATGCAGTTTTGCCAATAAGAACACAGGATATTGAAGGGGAAAGAGTGGACATTTTAGTTCCGCTTTTGGCCCAAGAATAACAGCCGTTTGTATGCATTAGAGGGTGTCGCTCCTTGTATACAGAATATATGCAACTGCAAGTTGGAGACACAGGTATCCTTATGCAAGTTGAATACATGTCTTGTATTTTCACCTTCATGTGATATAATCCAAATTCATAGTTCTAGCAGGCCACTGAACGTTCTTTACAAATGTTTTGATGCTATAGAATGTTTATTAGTGCAACTGATGCTGCCTGAATCGGTCGGTTGGTGCTGCACAGGTATTCTTATGTATGATAATTTTTTTCTAATATAAGCCTAGAGTAATCGTATCTTTTTTGCTTTAGTCTGCACTCTGCACAGCGCTTTATATTGATTTTGACCAATCTGGAAAAGGTGTGTTACACATACAAATGTACTTTGTAAACTTTTCCTGTTGTTAGGCTTCTGTGTTGTATGCTTATTATATAAAAAAGTCCATAGCCATTCAATATAGTTTTTTTGCATTGTCCAATGTGCTGCAGGTCATAAGGACAATGGGGTCACTGTGATAGTTGCTTCAAATGGAGGACGTTGCCTGCCGATGTTCTTCTCCCTTCGAAATGGACATGTTCTGATAATGTTTGGAATAAAGAGAGGTGATGGATTACAATTCAACCATTACAAATTCATCTCATGATTGCTTCAATAGAAATTGAGGTAATAGATTGTTATAATGTTTTTGTGTTTAATATGCACCAGGTGTTCATGTTCGGCCATAAGTAGTTATAAAATTACATCTTTGTATTAGCTCCCCCAGCTGTAGGTTTGTGTAAGTTCTGAAAACCGGAAGGATCATATTACCATGGAAATTATGAAATTTCTACATTGGGTAGGAATATAGTATTTAGGAGTTGACGTAAAGTAGAATTAGATGTATATACGTAATGCAATCCTAGGTTTGTCTCTGTTTCAGGCATGTGCAATATTATGTATTTTGACCATACTAACAGAAAATCAGAGTGTGTGTGTATGTGTGTGTGTGTTAATGGGTCATATGCATATTCTTTTATGATGTATTGTTGTTACAATGAAAGTCTTTGGAGATTAATGGACCATTAAAATCCAACAACATGAGTGATGAGTGTTGATTAGTAGGCAGATAATGGTTAATATTATTTTTTTCATGTTGTTCGTATTTAACTTGATAAAGGATATAAAAAAGCGAGAATGGGTGGTATGCAATAACGATATTTCGAAGCACAGTATATTATAGTGAATGACCATGAACCTAACTAACTAGAGAAAACCACCTAACTGAACTGTTGCATTATGATTCTATAAGTTCCCTTTATCAGCAGCATAGATATTCTCAAAGAAATTGTAAATGACTTATTCAGCCTCCTCAAATCGGCTTGACTCTTCTGCCCTTTAAAAGTTTAGTACTAGAACACATTTGAATTTCCTTAAAGTTTAGTATATGACGATGCTTGACGGTTTTGTCAAACATGCTTGTTTCAAGCATTTGTCCATGCTATTTGTTTGTTGCACATCTTAGCATGATGATGATTTTGCTAATTTTTGTGCATTTAGGCATAATTATGATCTTGTTTGCAACTATTAAATTGCTTAAATACTGTATGTGGACCGCAAACATCCCATGATCATGTGAACTAATGTGAAAGATTCCATCTGAATGAACCTGGTTGGAGGGAATGCAAGTAACTGTGACAAGGTAATGTAAATCCAATATTCTTGAAATCTCTAGGATCTTAACGTCTGCTCTACTTGAACACTCATAAAGCCTTGTTATGTTTTACATTCCAACCTATTCACTGTGTATGTGTTGTTTCAAAGTATCTTCATGTTCGGCCTCGATTTGGGAGGAATATCATATATAACATGCATAAGAGCTAGGGGAACTCAGGATTTAAAACCATTACAGGGTATCATCTTCGTAGTATGATGCTGCATTATACTTGAGGCATAAGTGCATAACTGACTTGACTGTATAAAGATATACAATTCATTATGTCTACATAATATCTATTTTTATGTAAATGGCTATAATATCAGTATGAATTGAATATATCTTATCCAAGGTGGACTTATTAGAACTATACTGTATCAGGTTATTTTCAGATCTTAGTAGTACTGTTTAGTGTTTACCATTTACGATCTTTTGTAGTTGCTTACTTTGAGGGACATTCTTGCAATTTGTTGATCTCTAAAGGGTAAATGAGTCGAATGGTTTAAAGTTGTCCAAAGTATGCATAGAAGCACGTAACTTCCTGAATCATCTTATTCTTTAGTTCATTATGAGACAGGATTTCTTATAATCGTTTTTGACAGAACTAGTGATTGAAATGTCTGAACAAAAGAACACTGTGTAATAATATCATCATTCTGCAATCTTGTAAGCTGAACTTTTATTCTATGGCCAATATACAGGCTTGGTTTTTGGTGAATATCTGGCTAAGCGGTCTTATTCCTATGGTGAAAGAGGTCAATGATGAAGAACCCTTCTTCCCTGCTCTACCGCTCCTCAGTCTGAAGCCAGCAAACAAAGTCAGTCAAACTTTATAATCCAGGTCATAAAGTAATGCGAGCTCTAAACATAATACATTTAGACAGATTATAACTCTAAAAACTAAGCGAAAATGGTTGAGTGTATGCTTAGTTAATTAATCTTTACACTACTCTTGGACTTTTATTTACTCACCTTGGTTTCATGATAGTGAAGAGGACTTGTCAACAGCGGAACAACTTCCATAGTACAAATGGTTTGCAGAAACCTGTACAGAATGAAGCTTTGACTAATGGGAATCAAAAACCATTGATCCAAGAAAGAATAAGCCTTGAATATAGGATCTAAAAACAAGAGGTTGCTGATGCATAATGAAGATTCCATGGAGCTGAAGGTCACGTGGGAAGAAGCACATGAGTTGCTCCGCCTGTCCCCTACTTCTAACCCAACTATCTCCAAGATCGAAAATTGCGAATTTGAAGAATATGATGTAAGCTTAAGAAACGATCCATCTAAATATGTTGCATCTTTTTGCGATGGCTGCAATATTTTATTTAGTTATTTAAATTTCATTCTTTGTTCATCCAGGAGCACCAAGTTTTTGGCAAAAAGACCATATTCACAATGCAAGCATCTGGGTAAGTTTAATACGGAGTATAATTAATGTCTTCTATCATATAATACTCGAGGTATTTTCTTTTGATACGAGGGTTAACTTCTTTTAGCTCTCCAAGTTAATTATCAGGGTTTTAAAGTGTTTTATATGATATGAAACATGCGTGGTCATGTTATCTTCTTTCATGTATCATAGCTTAACCTGTCTTCAGATCTTTTTAATTTTGTATTGTCATCATGGGGTCCCTATGATATTTTCTTTGAGTCAAGCATTGGTTGATTGGGTACACGGCTGTAGTTTTAACTTCTAAGACCATTTAGAAATTCTTTTGTCCCTATTAACAAAATACTTTTGTCCAAATTATCGTCAGCTTGTCCCTCGTCTCTTATAAAACAGTCAATCATATCTATGTGTATACAAGCAGTTTGGATCAGGTGTCTGTGTGATTTGTATTTGTTAAATGATAGAAAAGCAGCATAGTCGTAAAATTCCAAAACTTTAGCTTCTGTGCTGTATGCTTATTATATGAAAATGTATATTGTCATTTAATTTCCTTTGTTTTGTCCAATACTCCAATGTGCTGTGTAGGTCACAAGAACAATGGGGTCAGTGTGATAGTTGCTCCAAATGGAGAAGGTTACCTGACGATGTTCTTCTCCCTTCGAAATGGACATGCTCTGATAATGTTTGAGATAAAGAGAGGTGATGGATTACATTTAATCACCTAAGCTGTTCTAAAAGAAAGAATATCGCGTTTTAATATCATCTTCGTTGTGCTATTTATATGTTAGGAAGCCAAGATAATGGGCATCAGTGTTCTGTGTCTGCCCGACCTGGTGTATCCTCTACTAAGACACTGTCTTGCCCTTCCTGACCTGATCATTTTGCCACCTTTATCAAAGTTTGTTCACCTCTATGCTATCTGAATTACTGGAAATCGTAGCGGTCATCTTAATGATCAAATTCTGTGAAATTCACAAAGGCCATACATGCTGATGGAAATTCACTCAAGGAAAACTTCTTTTCACTTTTGATATTAGATTACGTTTATTGAAGGCTCGTAACATGGAACCGAACCCCACTAGTCACTACAAATTAATAAAATGCCATTTAGTGAGTTACTAATACCATTAAGTGGCACTTTTTTCACACAATTTTCTGTACTCGCGATACACAACCAAAGGATACTGAAGCATCAACACAACTTTCTCAGGTACATTACAATCCACATTGCGTACAAACTATGATGTCATTGAATCGTAAGGCGCAAGCCAACTATTATAATTTTTTAAATGGTTTTAAAGACTAATGAAAGTGAGAGCGATCCTCTAATAAATGCCGAAAAACTAACTTTATACGGAGTAATTTTTTAACTTTGGTGATGTTAACTATCTCGATTTCAATCATGGGGGTACAGGAGTCAGTTATAAAGCTCTCGAGTCTCTTCTGCTCATTATGTTACTGTAACAAGTTTGGTAGATTTGCAAAGATGTTTACTTATTAAGAGAGAACGAGTATAATTCAGTTTTTTTTGGCATGTTTTTAGACTCGTCAAACTATATATTCACATATCATTACTCCTGCAAACCCACATCATTTTAGTGCTCCGGCGGACATGGCCTATCAAAAGAAAAACAATGGGCACATATTAAAAAAAAAAAAAATTTATTTAAAGAAAAAGACAAATCTACTTTGTTCTTAAGCTATGTCAAATGATCTCAATATCACTAGTGCCATAGACTGAAACCTGAATTTTGTCAAAGTAACTATCAAGTGAGATCAGCTCACATTGTAATTCAAAAGATTTGCATGAGTTATTTTTGATACATACATTGGTCAGTTAGCCCTTTTTTTGAACGGCAAAAAAATATTTATCATATCAAAAACTAACTAGCAAGTCGCTACCGGTAAATTCAAATATATGTTACAGTGCTAGAGAAATAACAAGCAACGCACTCTAGATACCACCCATCTTCAGTTGTTGTAAAAGGGTTGGAAAGAGAAACCCGTGCCAATTACGGTTACATAAGACACAAAAAAGAACCCACTAGTAGCGATCAAGCCATCGGTTTTCACTTCGTGATGATTTTAATGCAACCCCAAAACAAGACTCGGGGCGGTGAAGCAACTCATGTAACATACACCAACCCAACTAATTATTAAGTGACACACAAAAAGAATTCAGCAACATTCTCCAATGCTTCCCAAAAGTGCCTAACCCAGAAGCCAAGCTAGCCATGTTGGAGTGGATTCTGCAGCCAATCATCTCGGCCAACTTGTTCCACTATTCTTGTCTCTATAATGAATCCATTCCTAAGATATCAAAGTCATGGAATTAAACACCTCAACACTTGACCCAAGGTTGACCCAGTAATTAGGCTATTGTATTAATTAGGCTAGTAGTTTGTCTTGATCTATAGCCTACTATGGTAGAGCTCCAAAAAAAGTCGAACGGACACGTATGACACTTGTCCATGCTCACTGGTTTAAACGTACAAACCTAATTTTATTTTCATTTTGATAATTTTAGATTTGATCAAACAAACATATTGTTAGCATAAGAAGTTTTACTTCTTAGTTAGCTCAAATGGTTGAGCACCTGTCTTATAAGAAGGAGGTCTTGGGTTCAAGACTTGGAAAGTATATAGGAAATCTTTCTATAAAGGCTTTGGCTTGGGTGTACCCAGGTTCAAGTCTGAGAGGGCATGGTTTACCCTATTGATCGTCGTGCCTTCGGGCGGATTAGTAGGGGGTTTTCCCCATCGGGTATTTGAAATAAGCATTTCTACTTCGAGAGAGCTCTCTAACGCGGACCCGGTTAAGACAATGTATGTTAGACTTCCCGCTGTTGAATCGTGACATGAAGTTCTCAAGCGAAGTTCTCAGGTATTTATCCCATAAATATAATACACACACAAACAATATTCAAAATATGGGTGATAATATTTCTCCTTGTATTTGTTTGAGTTCAATTACTTTAGTAAAGCTCGATTTGATCTTATATATGATTTTGATCTGTAGAGGTAAGATTGACCCGGAGTAGGATCTAGTTCTAACAACATGGAAACGTAAAAAGGTTAAACAAATGAATGAAAATATATATTTAGTTCTGGTCAGAGCTTATAACATTAAGCTACAAGAGTTTAATTAGCTTTTATTAAATGTATAAAATATTACATAAAACAAAATTCAAAAAAAGTTTAATGTTTCCCATCACCGAAAATGATACAACAAGTTTGATGTAAAAACATTAATTAGTCAATATTAGTTAAATACTTTCAATTTTTCTAATACATTCAGTGTCTCGTGACTATATAACTTGTAATAATTTCAACAAAAACAAAAGTTTTATTGATTTTTTTTTTTGATAAACAACTATATATATTCTATATATAGAAAAAAGGTTCGTCTTTTTTTACAAGATATGAGTAGTAAAAATATTCACATAAAATTAATTTACATTTTATTTCTGTGACTACAAATAATTTTAGAATCTTATAAAAAACCCATTATAAAGTTTAAAAATAAAAAATAACTAGTAAGTAACGCCTAATGCGGTTTTCCACGGGTTTTAGGTCTCAATACCTCGACGGTGTATGGGGGAGGTTAAGATATAAACAGTCTTACCCCTACATGACAGTGTAGAGAGGCTGCTTCCAAGTTCTATCTAAAGATAGAAAAGGACTTCAAACGTTGCAAGAATTGAGGATAGAACTCATGACCTCTGTTTCCAGAGGCAAAGATATTAACCACTTGATCTAACATTGTTGCTTTTTCAAAAATAAAAATAACTCATAATATAAAATGAAAAAGAAAAAAAGATACATCCATAAAATGTAAAACATATATTTAATTAATTAAATGGGTAGTGGTCAAAATGCCGCATATTGTTTTTCACAAACATAGTATACTGTGTATAAGGACTAAAATGTAGTTTTAGGGCATCACTTTGGTAATCAGATTTTTGAGGAATAATAATTGTTTTAGTTTCTATTTTGATTATTGATTTGGTAATAATTGATAATATTGTTGACATTTATGTTTCTTCTTTAATTTAGGTAGAATATGAGATATATATTTTTTTTGTTAGATGAAACAAAAACAACGTTGGTTTATGTTAAAGATTTGAACCCAACATATGTTAATCATCATCTAACATATGTTATGATTTTGATTCCTTTTAATATATATATTGAGACTACTCGTCCATCAGATTATAAAAAGATGGAGTTTTAGCTGAAAATTTGGGTAAGTTAATGGATCATTAATTAGACAAAACTAATAGAGCTAAAAAATGTTAAAATTTGCACGAGGAATTTTGGGGAATTATGGTTCATTTTGCCGCACTTATCAGGGTTCTCCTGTTTGCTCTCATCCAAAGACCCCGACAAAAGTTCTTGTTGGTAGTGCACCTATATATATTAATTTTCCAAGTAGGGATAGCACACGTTATAAGTTTCTAATTTCTTCAATATGCATGGTTTAATTTATTCATCCGCAGTATGTTTTTGCAGGGTGATGATGATTTGAAGAAATAGAATAGGCCAATTATGACTCAATTCTTGTCTCCCATTTTCTAAAGGTACACCTAATTTATCAAATTCATGCGATAATCTGACGGATGGCTAATTGGTACGTCATGCGTTTTCTATAACGTTCATCGTAATTAAGTGAATGGGGTGACGACCACGGCGGACAGGAGGATCGGGGGACACAAGGGTCTCCTCATATATAATTCGGCTATATGTAATGGACGACCACGGCGAGTATTAAGAAAGCGAATGTTGTGTTAAGGTGAATTCCTCCATATTATTATTCATTATTTCAAAAGAGTTGTTGTCGCCCTCCTTAATCGCAAGCCAACCATCCCGGGCATTCCTAGTTATGCATACGTTGGGCAGAACCGGGACTGATGGAGCGGCACCGCCTGGGAAAAACGCCACCTCCACCCACGAATCACCATTATTATTATTGATCAACTTCCACATCTTTCCCATTTTTACTGCACCTGTGATATAATAGGCTGCACACAGGTGAATGCATCCTTCGATAGCCACCAAACACGAATAATTAGCTATTGCACCACTTGGAACAGGTGGAACTTGTATTATCCTGGAGGCTTCCGTGTTCACATCAAAACAAATGATGCATTCATGATAATAAAATCCATCCCTGTCTCTATGCTCGCGTCTTACCCAAAAGTAAAGACTGTGGTCACAGAAGGTGGCCTGCGACCAATTGTAACACTCTCGTTTTCCAATGACAAATTCAATCCTTTTCCATGAATTCAATCTTAGGGAATAAACATAAGCCTGGTAGTAGGCAGCCCCAATAAAAACCAAATATAGAAGCTTATAGTCATTGGAGGAGTCGGAATAAAAACCAATGACGTCGATACTAGGGTCATAGGGTAAATTACGTTTTGCAGGGAGTAGAGGCGGCAACTTGTAGTAGGCACGGGTCAACGGGTTCCATAAAGCTAGACTGCTGACGGTTTTCATGGAGGATACGCACACCAATCCATCCAAGGTTGCTATGACCAAATCAAATCTAGGATCAGCTTCTTCCAGCAGATGAAAACCAACAGGAAGTGATGGACCGTGGTGGTGGTTGATGATCAGGGCTTCGCAGCGGGGCTTGTCAAGTAAGAGAAGTTTATAGCTCTTGTTGTTGTTAAACAGGCGGTGCATCTTTCCAAACATACGTGTTGATAGATAGGATTTCCAGTGTTTGGAAACAAACTTGAAACGACATATGGACCTGGCTGGAAGTCTTGGTAAGATCTCGTTTTCTATCACGTCATTAAGATTATCATCGAGGTTATGATCTTGATCATCAGCAGCCTTCTTCATCTTCTTCTTTTCGGTACGTATTTCATCTGCAGCTGCTCTTTTTATTGCCATATATTATCGGTCGATCGATCGATATGGAGCGAAATCTCCTAATAACTTTCGATCGTATATATAGTACTTTGGTTGGTATTTATTTATTTACGTATTACTCCGTATTATTTAGGGATATCGATAGATTAGCTAGGATTGACAATGTATCGATCTTTTTGCAATTCATCCATCGTATCTATATACGTCTTTCGTTTATAGGAGAATACTTTCCTAATCTTAATTAATACCCGGTTTCATTACCAAGTTATTAATAATTTACTACGTAACTATTATAATTGGCTTATATGTATTTATGGTAAGTACACACTTAAATTAGGTTAGGAAACATGTATATAACTAAATCTTGTAAATATATAATTGATCGTTATATGGGGAAAAAAGTTAATCAAAAAAATTAATCTTTCTAATATTTTTATTTTCTTTAAACTAAAATAATAATATTAATAAAAGTAAATTAGTATATATGGTATGTAATAGTTTCCATCGGCTAGACGATCGGACCTCTGTAATAGGCTTGCCTAATTTTAATGTTATTTGATTCTTACCATGCAACTAAAAGCTACTCGTAATAATCAAGCAATTTCCATCGGTTCATAAAGGTATACTAAGAGGGTTGGCAACTCACCTTTCATCATTTTTCTCACCACTCACTTCTAACCAATCACAGCATGTCATCTCAACTCCACCACTCACTCACCACTCATTCAAATTTCATTGGCATCCGACCACTCACTCACCACTCATTCTACAATTTTTAGTTTATTTAAACATTAAATTTCATTAAACTAAAAATATTCAAATACATAAACAATACATAATAATTCTTGGAATTAAAACAAATAAAAAAAACATACTAGAAATACTTAAAAGATATAACATAAATAATAGAAATACGACTACTCGTCATCATCGTTCGGCTGGAGGTGTGGTAAGTTTAGACCCGCTAGATGCTTTGTCAGATCATACCGGAGACGGAAATGTGTCTCCTCGTCCTGTATCTCCGGTAAGGCGTCCCGATGATGTTGTGCAGAATCACACAACTGGATCTCCTATATGAACTGGGCAAATCGCACGACCACTATCCTGAATGATCATGTTGTGCAGAATCACACACGCATACACCAAGTTCCTTATTGTACCTAGTGACCGTTGTCGAAACGGTCGATCAATGATATGCCATTTTCCTTTGAGAACACCAAATGCCCGTTCAATATCTTTGCGAGCCGCCTCTTGTGCCGTTTTGAACATTTTTTCTTTCTCGTTTGTCGGGTATTCGTACGCTTTAACAAACGTAGACCATGTAAGATATATGCCATCGACTAGATAGTAGCCACATCTATAAGTACGCCCATTTACACTGAATGGAACGTAAGGAGCAGTGCCCATACGCTCGGGGAGGAACAAGGGAGATTGTTGCAGCACATTGATGTTGTTTAAAGCACCCGGAGGACCAAAAAAGGCGTGCCAAATCCATAAATCTTGAGACGCCGTTGCTTCCAACATAATAGTGGGGTATTCATGATCACCCCTTTTGTATTGCCCCCTCCACTCCATTGGACACATCTTCCAAACAAGATGTGTACAATCCAGACTACCGATCATTCCAGGCAAGTGATGCCTTTCTTCGTGTGCTTCAAACAAACGATCGAGATCATGTGTTGTTGCTTTACGCAGATATTCGGTCTTGTAAGTGTCAACAATAGCATCACAAAAATTTTGAAGACATTCACGTGATGTTCTCCCAGCCATCTCTAAATACTCGTCGTACTCATCATACGAGTCCTGAAAATACGCGTATCTCGACTCAAGATCATGCACGATCTTTAGAAAGAGTCTTTTGTGATCACATTCGGTTATCTACCCACGAATTTCGAATCGGTTCGTGCGAACCGGAATCAGGTTCGAACGCGATCCCAATCGCCTTTGGTTCGCAAATTCAAGGTTGAAAATGACGATTTGAGAGAAGCGATTTTAACGAACCCAAAAGGGCTGGTTCGTCGAATTTCATTGGTCCAATTCGCGATCGAATAAGTGTTGATTCAGCCTGTGATTTAACTAGGGTTGTATCATCTTTTATTTGAGTTATTTAACAAACACCCCCTAAACTTGCATCCTTTAAGCTTTGATAAAAACAACACTTTACTTTATACACAGGTATCTTGTTAAGTAAATTTAAATAAATATACTTTTATATCTTTTAAGAATTAACATTATTATATATATATATATATATGTATGTATGTGTTTTTAATTTTAAAATAATTGAAGTTTTGAATATACTTTGAGATTTTTCATATTTTTTCTGTAATATGTATATATATTTTAAATTAAATTCTTTGAAGTATTAAATATACTTAGAAAATTTGGAGTATTCTATATTTGAATTTAATGTTGTATTTTAAATTTTGGTTCACCGAATCGGATCGAACCGAAGCGAACCAAAATGAGCCTACCCCTCATCGAACCGAATTCTAGGTACCTAGCGAATTGCGAACCCAAAACGCGAACCAGTTGGAACCACGAATCATGTGACTATGAACCAATGTATTATTTTTGGAGACATTCCAATCTAATTCTTTCTTTTCTCATAATCTTTTTCCATGTTAGGCATGATAAAGAACTCCAATTAGTGATCCGTTGTTAGTAGATGCTGGAATTTTCGCCGCAACAAAATAGTTGATCAATTTAAAGAGACTAACATTCCGGCTGCACACACTCATTGCACTTGGGTGAAAGACTCTCGGTATAACTGAGTATTCCGGCTTTGTAAACTGCTCCTTGCTTGCAGAGATCTTGCTTCTTGGTTTCCTTATTCCTTCATTTTATTTTTAACTCATCCTTCTTGTTCTATTGGGTCGACTGTTGATAGTATGGCAGCCTACCTTTGGTGTTAACATTTTCTGTTAAATCCTTTTATCTTGAAGTACATGCCGCTAAGATTGTAGGGGGTGTTGAGAAATGAGTTGTTATACAATCTTGGCTTTGTATGCATATGGAGCTAATCAGCTAATGATGAAGTTGCAACCGATGGTGTTTATGTGGGCCAGTTGAAAGCTTGATGGGCCAATGAATCTCATGGGTCAAAACTAATATATGGGCCTAAGGTTTATAGAAAAAAGGACGGCAACGGCTATTTCTCTCGGTTTTATATACACACTAAAATGCTGCCAAAAAAGAGGGACAGTAACATCATGTAGCCGTTTTGTGTGCATCCTCCTCAGTTTCTTATTTCTTCACATTATGAGCTTTATGTTTCTGTTTAATTTAGGATTCATGCCACTTTTAGGTATTGAATCATGTCTTGTCTATAATTCTTCTTTATTATTAATCTTAATCTCCATCTGATTGTTTAGTTGTTGTTTGGTATCTTTTGTATCTCCTTCTATAACTATTATCTATGTCTCATTTTTCATATTTTATCAAGGAGAATACGCAAGCACAAGTCGCAGTAGTATTGATGTCGTCTTGAATAACTAATACATCATCATTAAACGAGCCACTCGTATTCCTTGTGGACTATGAATTTCTATTTCTATATATACTATCTATATATACTAAACACCAACTTTGCTTTGGAAGTAAAGATGCACATAATACGATATTAATACACATATCACTTAAATTTATTTCTTTACTTCTCATAATTTTGATACATGTCTTTGAACATGAAGTACAACTTAACTTGCCATAAAAAAAATACAATGGTTAACATCTTTGTTTCTGGAGACACGGGCCAAAGGTTCTATCACCATGTCTTGTAAGGCCGGAAGGTCATTTTTTATTTTACCTAGAAACTGGAACCAACCTATCCACTTAATTTGGGTGTCATTGTCTGCCTCTCAATCTCCCTAGCTCATACATTGTGGTTGTATTCAAACTCAAAACCCGTAAAAGACGGCATTAGATGTTTGCCAACTAGATAAGTAACCGTAGATAAGTATTAGTTATATCATATATACTTTGTTAGTAATAGTTGTTTTGTAATACAGCTGGTATTAGGGTTAGTATGGTTCGATTTGAGTCGGTTTTTGACTAAAACCGAACCGCTATAATTCGGTTTTTGAAATCTAAAACCATTGGTTTTCGGCTTTTTCGACTTTTCCGGTTTTTAACCATTTGTGGGTTTGAGCCAACTTGAGCTAAAAAAGTTTAAAGTTTATATCTTATGATTATGATACAACATCGATAATTTATCCAAACAATATCTGTAACAAAAACAATACAACAATGACGTTAAATCCATTATAATAAGTTGAACAAACTTTCAATATTTATTTCAATTAACCTTCTTATATAAGTATTTATATATTTCACGTGTTGTTTCAATATGCAATTAATTGAATCGAAACGATCTTGTTGTATAGTTTCACATAGAACATATAATTAATATCGTTTAGTATACTAACAAAATCAAATATATTAACATATTTAGTGAGAATGAGTATAAAATGATATAAATTAAATACTAAACAATATATATTTTTGGTTCGGTTCAGTTTTTATGGTTCGGTTTTTCATATGAAACCAAAACCAAACCATAACATTCGGTTTTTAAAAAATCAAAACTGAAAACCATTGGTTTTTTTCGGTATTTTCAGTTTTTTGCTCACCCGTAGCTGGTATGCAAGAAAAGAAGTAGATATTGTAATTATCATTTCAAGGACGCGCAACTAGTATGCAAGAAAAGAATTAGATAACGCAATTATCATTTAAGGGACAGACATAAGCTCATATGCTGGTCTAGAGACCAATTGTAGCCGGTTTGCAATGTATTTGGTGTTCAACAACTCTGTGCGAAGGGCTATTCGATCTTGCGGTTTCTTAACCAAAAATCATATACTAAACCACCTAATTTAGATTTTTGCAACTTATTAGCATATGGCTAGCGTGAGTGAATGTTAAACAACCGATGTATGTACTCATTCCATCCTCCAAGTCTTTCAGGACTGTCATTGGCAGTGTTATCTATACTTCTATACTACTATATAAAAAGTAAACCTATATGTTGAAAGTTTGCATAAATGGAACATGCGAATCGACCAAAATATCATTAATGAATTAAATCACCATCAACCCTTAATATTAAATTACACCATTAGTCCATTATATTAGAAAATATCTCTACTAACCTCTTTAAATCAAATACTTTTACCTACACCAATAGATGTCGCCACCACCATCATCACCGGCTCACCGGTGCATTGCGCGGGTACCATGCTCGTGTTTATAAGTAATTAAGGCCAGGTGCAAACCGACCAGGGCCCAAACAGTTAGTGGGCACCCAAATATCTTTAACTCTTTGTTTATATATATGTTGGCCCAATTGTTTTTTGAAGCCCATATGTTAGAGATGCCACTTGGAGCTAGAGGTGCAAGAAAAAACCGATTAACCGAACCGAATCGATTTGTAACCGGTAACCAAAATCGGTTAATAACCGGAATAGTAAAAACCGATTATAGGTTACCAGAAACCGTAAGTTACTAACCGATTACTCTTTTCAAAACCAAAACCGATTATTAATCGGTTAACCTATAACCGGTTAATTATTCCAAATAATAACCGGTTAACCGGTTAATCACATATTATATACATATTATTAATTAAATCTATATATATATATATATATCAATATCAATCATACTATATACATACACTTATATATAATCAGAAAGATCCCACTATCAAATTATTTCATTTGCTTTCAATATATCTATACTATATATAGATTAATGCTTATTTCATCTGATTCAACATCAATTTTGGTTGTTTTTGAGATTTGGGATAACGAAATTTGTTGTGCTTAGAAAATGATGTTTATTTGGAATATAAGTTTTTTTGGAATATGGGTTTGTCGCTTAGGCTTATCGGAAATGATTGTTTTTTCACATTGTTCACCACTTTCTCAATATTATAATGGGCGGTTAAAAAAACGGTTAACCGGTTATTATTAATCAAAATCGGTTAGATAGGTTCCAGTTTTAAAACCTAGAATTATTAACCGGTACAAGTTAACCATGATCGATTAATACTGTTTCAAAAAATAACCGAAACCGATTATTAAAATTAATAACCGAAATCGGTTAACCGCTTCTTACACCTCTACTTGGAGCCATTTCTTTAAGCTGGTGATAATTTCGTCATTTAGCTTAATTTACCTATATTTGTTTTTCTTTTTTCTTCTTTTTGAACAGAATTTATTTATATATTTTAGTTTGTTTGTATTAGCTTATCATATTATATAATCTTTTTTTTATGCATAAAGGGCCCAAAATATATATTATCGGATTTGTCGCGAATGGCATTTAAAGGTTAGACACTTTTTATGTTGATATACTTTGTAATGGATGAAGCCTGAAGGGAGGATACTCAACAACATTGAAAATTTTTCTAGGTTCGGTTAGAATGCGGATAAAAATATAAGTATTAGGGTATAAAGTTAAAATTATACTCGTACATATATATGATAATGGAATTCAATTTTGTTATGAGACGCCCAATATGTCAAGGAGGCCAATATAGTTCTTTGTAATGCTTATATGGGTTCCATGGATAAATGGATACCTTATATAGTTCTCTTAATTCGAAATTATATGGGCAATGACCTAAAACCAGCGGGTAAGATACTTAGTATATATATATATATTAACAAAAAAAAAAAACATAGAGTAGTATGCGTTTGATAGTAGGTAAAAAAATTTTGATGAATGAAAAAGATTAAATTAAATGGATAAAATTAAGTAAATAAACTAGTTGAATATGAAGTTTGGAAATAAAACTAAGCAAAATCATACAAATGTGTAGAGTTTTATGCCTTTGGTTGTTTATTTGATCATTATGGGCGATGTAGTGTCGGGTTCTCTTGATTATATTGGTGTGTTTGATACATTGTTAGGGAACGGTTTTTGGGATCATAAAGAAAGTACTTATTTTGGTTGTGGTGATTCTTTTTCTTGCTCCAAGACCAAGATGTGTATTGGACAAGATTAATTCTTTGAGTTTAACTTCAGCTGGTTTAGTAGCTAGCTCTTGCACTTGCAGTTGTGTTTATTGTTGTTGCTTCGGTTGTGGCGTTTATCAAGCTAGTTATAAATAGTCTTGGTGATAATGTTATATTCTCGTAATGGTTTATTTTTGTCTCGCAGGATAGCAATTGATACATGCTTCAGAGGACAAAAGAGAGTTGATCGATGAATGTAAAATGTTCTACTATTACTTGCTGTTAAATGTTCTTAGCTTGTAATTGATTGTTCAATATCTCAGTATTGATTTTTCATCCAAACAAAAGCATTATATAACTTTAACTACATTTATAAGTTTAACGCCTGGTATCCCGACCATTATTTTGGTAACCCGACCAGATTATTAATGATAGGGAACCCGCTTTTTACTCTATCATATATACTATTATAGACATGGGGCTCATACTTTTTGATTAGGATACCAAAAAATGTGGTTGGGATACTAATATAACCTTGGCTTAGGTCACTTCATTTACCGATGATCCAACCCAATTCAAATAGTATCATGCTTGTCAAACCTATCCAACTGAAAAAAAATTGAGATTGTCACATATCACTTTTCTTTTTTCTTGGATTTTGTTTTTTCAGCTTTTGCAGCAACTCCTTTGGTTTCCAATACAAACTGACCTTTTTAACTATTAAATGTCTCACCCTTAATCATTTTCAAGGTTAAACAGTATATTCTCCAAGTTTTATGAAATTATTATATTACTGTAAATGTTAGTGTTACTTTTGAATATAAAACATTTTTAGTACAAGTTGTAATGAACTGGTATAATTTTTTTCCCCACAACCTGAGAAATCGTTTTGTGAGTAGACTAATTCGAAACTGTATTGTTTTGTGAGTTTGGGGTCACATGGCCATTCGGATGCTTATGTCATGATAGAACTCGAGGATTTATATTGAGAGGCACAATCTTTATCAATGGACTTTCATCCTTGTGATTAAAGTTTAATAATAACTGAGAACATAAAGAATCGAACACAAGATCTCTTGTTTGAAGGAATGGGGCTTTTACCCGCTATTTTTTTTTAATGAAGAGGTAGTTCTTAACATTTATAAAATTATATCTTTTTAATGTTATAAAGAATCTAAATAACGTTTTTAATTGATGATAGAATTAGGCGATGTTGTCGTTGTTCTTGATAAAATAATATAGTTTTTATTTAATGTATCATGCTAATAATCTTTACATAAGAAGAAAATAACTTTTATAGAGGATAAATCATGAGCGATTAATACTGGAGGCTTGGTTTGACACTGAAATGGTGGAATGCAAGAAACATAGTATAAGTTTATATAATGTACATCACTTCGTGCAATTATATCTGCACATCTTGAAATGTTCTTTTGAAATAAAAACCTTACAAATTTTTGGCACTAAAACTTTTACACATACATATCAAATTGTGAATTCATCGTCAACATACATACCGGGTAATAATCTTCATCACAAATTATTTTTCGTTGACATAATAACGACCTAAATTGTCATGTATATCCCACCTCAAAAAAACTAGCACTGCAAGTTATAACCGGCGGGATATATAGCAAAATATGCAAAATTGATTCTGCATTGCTTTAAAACTACTCGTACAAATTTCAGTGACAATGTACAAATCTATATAGCAAAATTGTTAGCTCTCAATTCACTTACATAACATGAACCTTTCAACCTACCAAAAGACTTATTGGCCCTACAAACTACATCTATGAGCCTCATGTCCTAGATATCTATCAATTTACAAATGGTAAAGTTGTCTAATTAACCATACCTTGCAATCATAATACCAGTCAACCTTCATGCTCCCATGAAAATGTGATCTGAGTCTGCAAATGTCAACAAGCAAGTGAGAATCCAATTACCTTATTCATGAATAGCTTGAATGCATGTAAATTGTTGTATTGATGGAAATTTGTGTGGGTACTAGAGAAAGAGATTGGGAGCTTACAATGTTAAAATACCTATAGCTTTATAAATTTGGTAATAGCTCTTCGACCTCAATCCTTGCAGAAATTGAGTTTCTCTTGATTTTGCAGCGGTTGATAGACTCAACCTCTGCTATGAATATACTATATACGGGTCTATGATCAGAGAATCGAGACTCCCCACGAACATAAGACATTTGATGGAGGCCTCTACCATACCACAATATACGGTCACACCTTCATAAGAAATATCTATAGTCAATACGATTTAAATTTTAACAAAACAAAAGATCACCACAGAAAAATTTTGAACCATCATAGTTGGCTTTTGGTTGCTATGTACAAAATATTTTAGCAAAAAATGGATAGATAACACAAAATATGTTGAATGCTATTAAGTAAATGCAAAAGAACCAGACACTTCTTGTCCCAAATCGCTCATTCTTGTTATTTTGCTGCAAAGTGTAGCATTATTTTTTTTCCCGTTCACAAATGAACAAAAGTATAAATGTCAATTATCAACTTCACGGCCATATAGCCACATGCATAATCTGAAAACGAATTCTAGTGTTTTGTATTATAGAAAGTAAATATAAACTTTTGGTGATTTTAAATGCATCCATTAATAAAATTTGTTTGGTGAACACTGGAAAAACAGGTTTTACCATGCTGGAGTTCTTTTCTTTTCTTTTGGGTGCAGATCGTCGCATGCATATCTATCCGAATTATTTGAGTATTTATACGTGGGAGGGAAATATATCCTCCCTTCATTCCATCCTTCGAATACACGTCCACTTCTTTGCTCAATTCGGAGCTACAGAACAGATGGGGAAAAAAAAGATTTATCATTCATGATAATGCTACTAAAATTTAAAAAAAAACATAAGATATGTTATGCAGACATAAAACACCAAGTGTCTATAAGAGTGATTTTACCTGGTCATTTTCCAATAAAGCTCTCCAGTTGTGTGCCTCAACTAGAGCCTTTGCAGATCGGTAAGACAAGGCAATCCGGTAATTTAAGTCACCAAGCCATATTATTCGACTGCATTCAATCAAATGGAAAACTTTAGCATCAAATGTTGTATGCATTATTATTTGAACAAAAAAGTAAGACTTGGCCTTACTCATGCTCGAGAATAGTTTGAGGAGATCTCTCATCTCTCATTCCTTGGACCCTTGGAAACCACGTTTTTCTCAGGATTTCCATCACATCGGCATTTCTTCTCAGCTCATCACCTTCCTTTTGGCCAGAATTCAAGTGACTACATATGAAGCAAAAACTTGTTTGGTGCAATGACATGCTAATTGAGATCGAACCCTGAAATTGTTCGAGAATATTACCTATCATTTTAGGTACCATGATATCGACAACAAGGGTTCAAACTGATGCTTTTATAAAAATACATAATTTGGGTATAAGCAAATGTTCGAACGTGAATTTAGTTTGAAATGAATAAAACCACCCACCCCAACAAAATACTAAAGTAAAGAATTTAGCTGCACTACTGGCAGAAAATGGTTTTACCTTGTTTCCAAGATAACCCATCAATCCTCTGCCAACGCACGAGACTTTCATGTCCCGAACATCGTCTCTAAGCTCACTCTTTACCCATATAGTGAGATAAATCCCGACCATCTGCTTGCTCGCAACCAAACAGTACCGCGAGTTCTTGCGTTGTTTACCACTCAAAGATCCACAAAATGGTGTTTCTGGTTCATATATACTATCAGGTAAATTTTCTGGCCCATCGTCTTCATCTGAATACCCAAGATTCTGCTCATAATCATTGGCCTGGTTCCAGAACACCATCCGGTCTGAGGTGCTATATCTGCGCTCGAGTTTTGGCTGAGTCAACACTCTGTCACTCTTTGAAATCCTCATGCTACGACTCAACGACTGAAAAGATTGTCGGTTCATAAAAGCTGTGCTTTTTCCTGTTTTTAACTCTTCACAATTGGAATTTAATGCCAAATTAGAATCACCGCTTGACCCCGGAAGACTGTTTAGTGTTCTTCGAATGAGTGCTAACCACTTTTTAGCTGGGCCATTGTCTTCTGTACCCAGCACATTTCCAGCATTTAAAGGGACAATTTCTTGAAACCTGTTTTTTTTTAAAAGGTGTCCAATTTAGCATAACTTCTAGGATCAAGATTAATATCAGTCTTAGATAAACTCACCCAAGAACATATATATCGGCAGGAGGCGAAGCATGCAACCAATTTTCAAGATTTAAAGAACTTGTTGGTGACTTTCCAGCCACATTCCATGTAGCTACAAAGATCCTATTGCAACATTATCAGAGTAAAAAAATTCAATTAAAATTACATCAATTATCTAGTTTAGTCGACTTTTAGGCTTATATTTTATTTCATATTATTTGTAAATCTCATTAAATTCGGGGCTTCGTTCGCCCGTCTATTAAGCCAGGATGGCATTATTTGAGTTTTTATTTTTTTATCTTTTTTTTTTGCCGAACTAGTAGAAAAAGCATTAAGACTCATTTTATGCCAAGAAGATTTATTCAAAACTAAGTTTCCTCTTTAAAACTTGTAATTTACTATCTATAAGTTCTACATCCTATAAGTAACAATTACAATAATAAATTTGTAATGGAAGTGAAGTACATGTACCATTATTAGGAAAGTAAGTAAGTTTTGAAACAAACCTATAATCATTAACATCTCTCACTTGGGCAACATATTTCTTGCCTGATCTCTCTGTACACAGCAAACAGAATGGGTAAAGATTTATGGCAGATCAAGAAAGCACTAAAAGTTGCATAAAAAAGGGTAAAATTTTGTTTTTTTTTCAACCAAAAAATGTGAAAATTAAGTAGGGTCTAAGTTGAAATGTGGTCCTAAAAAAGGTCTGAAATGGCACATCTTCTTGATGATGCACACTTCTCTTTCATAGAAATCATTATCTGAAAAGGGGTAAATTCTTTAAAGCTGTATAATTTCCACCATCAAGATTTAAGCCCACAAATAATCCAACAAAAATGTTGTGGGCCATTCTCCCTAAAAGTGGAATTTAGTTAAAAATTAAGTAAAACAAGAATAAACTATTCAAGATCACTACACAAAGATGAAAACAAATACAGTAACAAATTTGGAGCTATAACAACACTACACCGCTAGAGAAAGATACCGAGAGGTAGGATGTAGACAGTCATATCTCTACCCCATATCTCTACCCGGGGTTGTCGGGGAGAGAGACTGCTTCCAAATACCTCGTCAAACATATCTTGAGCTAATGGGCTCCAATTATCCAATAATAAAGTAATAGCAACTCAATCATGTTCCCAAAAGACAATCCAAATATTATTTTAAAAAGAAATCCCAAAATTAAGAACCCTAAAAGTGCCAAAATATAGATACCAACTAAGAACATATAAAGAAATCAAGAAATAACCTTTATAGCTGAAATCATCTGCATGGAATTCTTCAGCTTTGTTCTTGACATTAAACCATTTCTTGAGTGATTTTGACCATGAAACCTTCACAATTCATCACCATTAAACAAAAAGTTCAAAACTTTAAGCAAACTAAGAGACACGAAGAGAAAAAAAAAAGTACATTTTAAAAAAAAAGAATTGTGACTCAAACCTTGTTTTTCTTGAAGTTTTCATCTCTCATTGTTCCAAAACGTTGATATATTATAAATCCCCAAAATTAAAGGTGTATGATTATATAATGAAGGATTAAAAGGAATTGGGTCATAAAGTTTGAAACTTTTTTGATGAATGGAGACTAATGTGTATGAAATTGAGATATGTGTACACAAGAAACATAATGTAGGTACAAACAAAGGGGAAAAGAAATCTCAAGAAAATATCCAGATAAAAAATATATTGGTAGAGATAGATATATGTGTGTATATATATACACACAACAAGACAATGATGAGAGAAAAGTGTTGGTGTCAAAGTGAGGTGGGTGTTGAACAAAAAAGACCTTGTTAATGGGCATAAGAAAGAATCAAAATTTGGAGAGAATAAAGTATAGGAAAGATTTGTGTGTGTGTGTTAATGGGGGCTTGTTGTTTACTTCAAGTGTTGAAGAATTGAAATTATGTAAGAAAGTTTGACTATATAATATAATCAAAGGAAGGATGATGGCAGTCAATTATCTGATAGTATAAAGAAGACGACGATGACTAGGAGCATTTACTTGTTTGATAGATCGGTGAGTTTGCTTGTGGGTTTCCTCGAAAATTTAATTATTTATATCTGAATTAATAATAAAATCATTTATTATCTTACAAAATTATCCCCCACACATGTATTTACACCTGGACAAATAATAAGTACGAGTACTAGCTACTAGTCTTCTTTTTCTCGCAAAATTTTCAAGATCGAACATTATTGGTAAAAAAAAATTTGAAAATAGTCAAGGCGACACCTTTGTTAAATCGTATGCATCAAATTAAAGTATTTGTTTTTAGGTGACTTGAATGAAAAAAAAAAAACTAATTGTTTTACCTATTTTGTTTATCGAGATACTAATATACAAAACCAATGTTTACGATCCACAATTCCAGACCAAGGGTTATCATAGAGTCGCGAGGAAAAACGTCAAGCCATGTTAGCATAACATTAATCGAGGTAACTACATTTGTTTCCATAAAGTAGGATAGGCAAAAGTGAAATCAAAATGAGTACAAAGTACTTGTTAATACATTAGTTCGGTCAATATCAATAATAATGATCTGATATTTACTGATCAAGGATATCAATGTATTCATTCACTAATCAATTCTTAGTTACATTTAAAATACCAATATATATTTACTCTCGTATGGTCATATAGGCTCGTTATAAGTCATTATCATCACAATATATAGTTTTTTTTATATGTCTATAATAAGTTTTGAACTTATAAACTTTATTATTTTTATATGAGTCAATGTGATCACATGATGACAATACTAATGAGATGGAAATTATATTATTATATTAAATCTGTATATGTTTAGATGTTTATATAGTCTTTTAAAGAGTATTTGGTTGATGTAACGTACAAATGAGTTGTTTGATATAAAAATCATTAGAAAGAAGATAATTATTGTTGAAGTATCATGTATTACTATAACTAAAATAATTGGTTAATTATTACAAGTTTTTGAATTTTAAAAATTTTAAACTTGCACTTCAATAAATTATAAACCACAGTTTAGGCTAAAAGGAGTGAGACATATTTAAAAGTGAGGGGATATTCGTCATGTGGCGCTATGTAAGCAAGAGGATTTTTGTGGGAAAAATGGGGAGTGAAGCATAGGGGTGGAGGGGATAATGGACATGTGGCATCCATGTTTCTCCCACCAACTTTATTTTTTTTTTTACTTTTTATTTCTTTCTTTTACCTTTTTTACTCTAGAACTAATATATATAGAGAGAGAGAAAGGAGAGATTATTTGAGAACTCCTAAAAAAAAGAACTCAAGAATTCATCTACACCCTTGGATCAAAGAAAATGGATTGACAAGATTAAAAATAAAAAAACTCCTCTCAACACTAGAGGGTTATTTTCGTCAGCTCTTTTTTTTTTTCTCTCTTACTTTAATATAATTCTATCTAATTCACTAAAATACTTTTATCTCACAAACCGTAAATCGTTAGACGAAAAGAAAAGCATGGGTAGTCTTAGAATTTCATCCTCTTTCATTAGAGATACGATTCGATATCCTTTTGACGACTTTTTAAATTTCGTTTTTTTTTCCTATCACGTTCATCTTACACATGTGTAAGTTGTACTTACACATGGACAAGTTGTCACCCCTAATACATCTCGCTCTATGGTTTAGGGTTTGAAGGTCGAGGGTTAGCCGTAACCCTCGGGCTTCAAACCCTAGAGTGTGAACCCTCATCCTTTTTAGGTTTTTAGGGTTTAGATTTTCCAGGGTTTTTAGAATGTAGCGTCCCCCTCGGATTAGCAATTAAGCTTTAGGGTTTATGGTTTGAAGTTGTAGGCTAACCCTACAACTTCAAACCCTAAACCCTAAAGCGTACCATGTACCCGCTCTAGGGTTTAGGGTTTGAAGGTCCAGGGTTAGCCGACCCTCGGGCTTTAAACCCTAAACCCTAGAGTGGGAACCCTTATTCGTTTTAGGTTTTTAGGGTTTAACATTTAAGGTTTAGATTTTCCAGGGTTTTTAGAAAGTAGTTTCCCCCTCGAATTAGAAATTAAGCTTTAGGGTTTTACAATGCGTCATCATCTTTTTTGAACTTTATAAGTAACTTACCCATGTGTAGGTTGTACTTACCCATGAGCAGGTTGTATTTACGCATGGGCAGGTTATACAGCTCACTACTTCTAGGTCTTTCCTACACATGTGTAGGTTGTACTTACACATGTGTAGGATGAACGTGATGGGGGAAAAAAATGAAATTTAAAAAGTCATCAAAAGTATATCGAATCGCATCTCTAATGAAAGAGGACAAAATTTCAAGACCACCCATGCTTTTTTTTCCGTGATGTACGGTTTGTGAGATAAAAGTTTTTTAATGATTTAGATATTTTTTGATTTAATAAGAGGAGAGAGAAAGAGAGTGTTAGACAACTTTTTTAATAATGACAAACATCCCCTTCCTGATCTTGATGAATGGAGGGCTGAGATTGGTTCTCGCGTTCTTTTTTTTTTTAATGGTTCTCAAAATAATTCACCCCTATATATATATATATGTGTGTGTGTGTGTTTGTGTATTACATAAAACACATCCAAATTAAACATAATAAAACACATAAAAAAAATCCCACAAAATATAAATAAAGTCCATTACATAATTTAAACGATTCCGCCCCATACCGTTTAGTCTTTAAGACCACAAAAAAGTTAAAAAGGCATTGTGCACAAGCATGAAGCCAAATGGATTCGATTGGGCTTGGAACCATAAATCTCAAATTTTGTTCGGACCATTTCATCGATCTTTGCATATTTAGACAATAGTTTTGATAAACGATAAATGACGACATCACTTTTATTTAAGTTTCGATCTTTTCTTCTATCACAAAAATTTGTATATAAAACATTTTATCCCTTTTTTTTTTTATTAATTAATTTTTTAACTTCTAGAGTTTATAGCTGGACTTTGTGGTTGTATATTTATATCTACTAGCCAAAACTAGCTACTAATCGAACTTTTTGTTTGTATGAAAATGTTTGGAAGAAAAAATGAGGGTTGAGCCGATACATAATATAATGTTAAACAAATAAAATTCAAAATGTTAAGAAAACTATTTTTAATATATATATATATATGTAATATACTTTTTCATAAACTCTATGTTAGAACTTTTTTTTTTCTCTTCAATAGCCTCTAGACTTTGTGTTCGTTAAACAAGCTTATATGTTTGCGCTTATGAAAACCAAATTTTACAAGATCAGACTAATAAAAACTCATTTAAATTTGACGTCTAACTTTTTAAATATCATCGTAACAATATTATGATCACATATACAAATGGATTTTAGTTGCACTAAATGGCCGGGTTACTTATTTGCTAGTTCATATACGTAAATATATTTACTTTACACTTATCCATAAAATAATTTCTGACTTAATCCAGCTACATTTATGACTTATATATCAACTTATAGTTTCAAGGTTTCAGAACCTCAAACGAAATCACGACGTTGAGAAAGTTATCTAACGTGCACATATAGTTAATGTGTCCAACAAATTTGACAAAACATATTGAAACATATATATTGATCAAAATGATCTTGACGAAATTGTACAATCATTGAGAGCGCTATAAAAGGAATACGAATGTAGACAAAAGTTATACAAGACCAAACCAATTATTGACATGAGAAGTAAAGAAATTCTACTTTCGAATAAAATCAAAAGTACAACTATTTGAAATAGGAGACCTCTTTAACTTGCAATCAAATGAACGTGAGTACGTGACACATCGGCTAATAGGAAATAGCAATATAGGGCCTATACCTTTTGAAGTCTCCTATAGGCAAGCCCAAAGTAAGATACAAAACACTCAGGCGGGATCGAGTTTATACAAGCCCAAATGGTTTACAACCTTGTTTCACAAAAGTTAATATAATAAGCCCATATGTTTTATAACTTTTTTTTCTCAAAAGTTTATATAGCATTCCAAATATTTTTAACGCCTATAACGTATGAAAAACTAAAAAATTAAAAATCTTAAAAATTAAAAGTTAGGAAAAAATGAAACTCAAGCATAAATATTTTATATGTAACTAAAATACATGTAGCAGTCAAATCTTTAAAAAAACCTTTCATCACGATCAATCATATATTAATTTCCAATCTAGTTAATTAATTAAACAATTAAAAACTATTCGTGATCGTGATACACAATAAAGTTAGAGATCTTCATAAAATAAAAAGAAGCAAAGGTACAAACATTAAAGAGTGCACGTATTCTAAGTTCCACTTTATTTTATTAATAATAAAAAAAATAAAATCATTTATCCATTATCTTTCTTTTGCAGTTTGCTTTCATTTCAATTCTTTTGCCGCTCGCTCGCTTGGCATTGTCCCCTCCGTCCTTGACAACTTTACACTTCCGTTTCATATACTTAATTACTTTTACAAAAGTATAATCAAATGAAATGCTCAGTCAAAATATTAGTAAATATATGTACGTACATATATGCACACCACCTTCTTCTTATTAACATATACAGTAGTGTACATTTCTGTAAATATAATCTTTATTAATTGTATGCTAACGTACACATTTTTCTTTCCTTTTTAATGGCAACTCGATGCGTATTTTGAATTGATCCGTTTTCAATACCAGGTACTACCTCATTTTATTTTAGTCTGCATTTATACATATTCGTGATATATCGTAAACTTAATTGATTCTTACTTCTCGTTATGTTGTATATATAATGTTGGCTTGCTATGTGAATTATAGTGATCACAATGTTAGGGTACATGTATATTTATAATTTGTTTATCCGTGAACACATGAACAAAGTGTTGATATATGAATTGAAAGTTTGATACAAAAAATATATATACAATAGCAACACAAGACAAGACAAAATTGATGTATTTATTATTTGAGAGTGTAATTGTTTTTAAAGTGAAATGTTTTTGATGTTGTTGAAAAGCATTTGTTGGGAAAGGATGAATGAGAAGGCTAGTTTACTTACCTCTTTGATTGGATGTTTGGTTGGTGTTGATAAAGATTCTATAACAACAAAAGGGTCATTTTCCATTAGAAGTTGTCATTTATTGCAAGTAGGATGTCACCAAAAACCACTCTTAAGTTCCCATATAGCATTTGCTCCACTTTGAATTTATGCAAACAGTTTTGAAAGTACCACATTACTTATAAGTTATAACTTTCAAAATTATATATATATTTATGCATTATACAGACATGACTAGTTTCATAGTCTGTTGTATAATAGCTATACCGTCTGTAAATGCAATTAGTTAATATCATATATTGTATGATGATTTTGACACTTTTGATGCATCTTTGTTGTAGTGGTTGTTAGTCAGGCTTGAAGTTCCTTGGAAGAAGGCCGGAAGTTTGAGATAGTTGGAGTTCTGTATTTATGGAGAACTATGAAGTATTAGAGCAGATTGGGAAAGGCTCATTTGCTTCTGCTCTGCTCGTGAAGCATAAACGCGAAAAGAAAAGGTGAAGATTTATTGTCTGTTAATTGTTTAATTCGTCTTTTTTTTTTCACTTGCGTATGATGCAGTCCAAGTTTTTGAATATGACATGCAAAATGCTTTGTATATTGTGATATTGAGTTGATTTGATTGATGATAATTTTCCCTTATTTCAGGTATGTTTTGAAGAAAATACGACTTGCCCGACAGTCTGATAGGACCCGCAGATCTGCTGTACAGGAGGTTTCTATTCTCCCTCTAGTATTACATAATAGGATAAACCTAATTATAGTAATTAGATGTTGTCCTGATGAGCAAGTTAAGAGAAATAGTATAGTGATAGAAACTCTGCTAGCTTTAATAGACGATACTTATCTGGTAAAGACGTAAAGTGAAATATTGGATTATGGTAAAGATCTAACATCTCACTTCAAATCAAGTATGGAAACTTATCTGGTTCTCTTTGTGCAGATGGAGCTTATTTCCAAAGTGCAAAATCCTTTTATAGTAGAATACAAAGATTCATGGGTTGAAAAGGTCTGTGTGCCCTGCCTTAAAATATGATTTAGAGAAGTGTTTGTCTATTTCTCTAATATCTAAAACACACCAATGAAAGTAGAATCTTGTGAACCTAAAAAAAATATCATCAACTGTAACATTTAAATGTACAATATGCAAAGGCTGCAGCTTTCACAAGACATGTAACATATCTTAGTTCGCTTTCATGGCCTATAGGTTGCTATGTACAATCTAGAATGTTGAACTTATTCTTTCTTTCTTTCTTTCAGGGTTGCTATGTGTGTATTATTATAGCTCATTGTGAAGGAGGAGACATGTAAGCTATATTCTTCATCAGTTTAGCACCTTCCTTTTATGTTTGTGTCGATATTTTCAAGTATTTGCTTGTGTAGGGCTGAAGCAATTAAAAGAGCCGCTGGAGTTCATTTTCAAGAAGAGGTAAAACTCCTGTGATACTATCTTTTCAGGATCGATAGTCACACACACTAAAAACGCAATTACAGTTGCAAGAAACAATACATGACACTTATGGTGTTTATGTCGATGATATATGCTTAGTGAATTCTGCTTAATGCCATCTTGTTTCAATGTGCAGCAACTCTGCAAATGGCTTGTTCAGCTCTTGTCAGCCCTTGATTACTTGCATGTTAACCATATTCTCCATCGAGACGTTAAGGTTAACATTCTCGAGATAAAGTCTCAAAATAATAATGTCATTTCTGATGATTTATCTAAAATTTTATGTAACTTATTTTTTCTGTTTTCACTTCAGTGCTCGAATATATTCCTAACAAGAGATCAAGAAATTCGACTAGGTAATGATTGTCTGTACGTCTTCTACTTAAAAGCATGAAATTATGAAAGGTTTCAAGGCATGTGCACCTTATATAGCTTTATATTGACCTAAGTTTCAATGGCCACTGTCAGGTGATTTTGGTCTTGCTAAAATGTTGACTTCAGATGATCTTGCATCCTCTGTAAGTAGATTGCCTCATCAGTTGATCTGAAGGATGTTTTAAACAAGTCAAGCTTTCTGCTTACAAGTCTTTCAATATCAGGTTGTGGGAACTCCTAGTTACATGTGTCCAGAGCTTCTTGCAGATATACCTTACGGTTCTAAGTCAGATATTTGGTCTTTAGGTAAGTTCCTGATGTTTCATCTGAAGTCTGTTGTTGCTACAGGACCGAACCCCATTTAAAATCTCTCAAACCAATATCCCCTTTTAACTCTAGAACTAAGAACCATACTTAACATACCTGGTCACCAGTACCAGATAGGTCTCTATCATGTTTTGTTGGTTGGCAGTCAGGACCGACCCTGTGTTTAGTTTTTAGTTGGTTTAGTGGTTAGCTAACGCATTTGCTACACCTACTTTTCCAGGATGCTGTATATATGAAATGATGGCTTTCAAGCCTGCGTTCAGAGCATTTGTAAGTTTATCTATTGCTTGTATGATTATCTCCTCTATCTATACCAAGAACTTGCACTGCGCAACTAGCACAAAGTCTTGAGCTGTGACCTAGGAGTTTTAATAACAACACTAGTTATTTCTGGAGTTTATGTTATATCTTATGAGTTTCATAGGTGCATTGAAATCATCAGTCTTTCATTAATATAACTGACAATTTGCTATTATAATCTCGTCTTTGAGTAGGATATGCAAGCTTTAATCAACAAGATCAATAAATCTATAGTCGCTCCACTTCCAACCATGTACTCTGGTGCATTGTGAGTGTTCTAATACTTTTAGGCCTCTAACAACCCAAGACTTGGCGAATTGTGACAATATCTTCTATCGATCTGATTTACCATTTTCTTGTTCTTTTCTAGCCGTGGGCTTGTTAAGAGCATGCTGCGGAAAAACCCAGAGACAAGACCAAGTGTATGCAAAACTGACCTTTCTTTTCTTATTTTTTCATTTTTCTAACTAAACCTTAGACTTGAAGATGTTGCATTTCTTTTTTGTTTAATTCTAGGCTGCAGATTTACTAAGACATTCACATCTTCAGCCATACGTACAAAATCTTCACTTAACTTTAAACAACCCAAGACGCCATACATATCCGGTCTACAAAAAGAAAACAAGATTTGTCGAACCTGAACCTCGAATGGTTCATTCTCACAGAAATCAGCAGCAATCTTTTAGCAGTGACCGGGCCTTAAATCCTAGTATATCTGAACATGATCAAGTTTCTTTGTGCTCGGAGAATGTAGACTATCTGTCAAGATCCTTGACTAGTAAACTATCCACTGTCAGTTTGGATGAAGAGACACCAGTAGCTTCAAAGACACCGGTTGCTAGTAGAACACCAAGATTCACTCCAACAAAAACTTCTACTCCCAGAAGACAAACTATTTCACCAAAGATAACCGGACAGGGTTCAAATCATGATTTGGTATTCACTACATCATTTCACTCTCTAGTTGCATAAACAATATATCATTTGACTTTTAAAGTGAACCCGAGACAAGTTCTAATAAGAGAAGGGCAAATTGGATAAAAAGGTAACAAACTTTGGTTACCCAATATAAAATTTTGATCAAAGTTTAGTTACCTTTTTTTTTATAACAACTACCCGTAAGAAAACCACAGTTTTGATGCATATTTCTCTCATAACAATTGGGGTATATACCAGTTTTCTTTTCTAGAATAGGCTATACACGAATATTCCTGTTTTTTGACTCTTTGATTCTCACCGAGGCATGTATGATTTGTTATCAGCTCCCAGCATCTCAAACTCCAGCTGGAAGACCTTCACATACTGTCCGTAGAATCTCTGTACCAAAATCCAACACGGGTCATTCTCGTATCACCTCTCCAGATGTATCGGTCAATGCTCCACTTATCGACAAGATGACAGAGATCCCATTAGCCTCTACAGAAGAACGGTTAATCCTACCTGTCCCTAAAAGTTCACCAATATCAACCCAATATCGCTCTTCTGACACATACCCAAACAGCAGAGACCAATCAATTACAATGGACCATTGCACCATGGTCAAGATCATTGACCACACCCACAAAAGAGCAACCAGTGGTACAGTTAAAAGAACAACCGAGTGCACCACAACCGGGGTTACTTCAAGCCACCCGTTCGCAGGTTCACCAGGACAGAACCGTAAGTTTGACACATCATCCTTCCAGCAACGGGCTGAGGCCTTAGAAGGGCTGTTGGAATTCAGTGCACAGTTAATGCAGCAAGAACGGATCGAAGAATTAGCAGTTTTATTAAAACCATTTGGGCCTGAGAAGGTGTCTCCAAGAGAAACTGCCATTTGGTTGTCTAAAAGTTTCAAGGGAATTGGTGGAGATGCTCAGAATTTTTAATGATTTGCAGTTTGATTGTTTGAAAAGTGCAACTGTAAGTATCTATGAGTTGCTTGCTCATATAGGATATAAGTGGAAGGTTTTCTTTCAAGCCTGACATGATCTTGCGAATTTCAATATAATTTTGGTTTGCGAATCACATAAAAAGTTTTTTTTGTGTGTCAAACTGTCAATATGTGAAGTTTAATGTTAAAACTGTGGTTCACAGTCATACTATTTGTTGGATCCGTAGTCACATACGTGCATTCTTAAAGTACGAAAACGGAAATGGAACATCATATTAATGTGATTACGAGAAAGCTAAATTTACTTATATTTACGTTGTTGCTTGAGAAAGATTTGGGCAACAGTTTGGATAAGTTCCATCATTATAAACATGTCAATAGAGTTTTATTACTTCATAAGACATGATGAGTTACTTAAAACTTTTAGGCGTATATAAAGTAAAACTTTAAAAATATTGTGCAGATAAAAAAGCACAACAGAGGGTCTATATTGTCTTAGTCGGGTTCCCAGAACCCTCTCACCCAATAAATAGTACTATAGTAGGAAGAAAAACCTTTAGTCCGTCTAAAGACACGACAACATATTTGAAAAAAACTTTGCCCAACTTGGGTATCCCTAAATCCAAGTGTGTAACTTTCTTACCAAAAGTAAATTGTTTGTAACCTTATCATTTTTGTAGATACATAATACAAAAATAATCAAAGCATACAAGTTGAATTTTACCAAACTTACCCGCCAAAAAAATGGAAGAATTTGAAACCCTAGAATTATATGAGCTCCACTATTCTGATCTCGTTGCATTATCTTTTTTGTCTCCTTTGGATGACCAATCTTCTCCATCTTCCGAAAACATGGAATATTTGGAATCAGTAATGTATAAGATCATGAAAAACCTCGGTCCCTCCGGCCCGGGCCTACTTGCTATTAACGGAGTCCCCAATGCTTCCGAACTGCGCCAAATACTGCTTCCAATGGCTCGGAAGCTGGCCCTCCTTAACAACGAAGATCGTAAACGTGTACTCAAGGTAACGTATCTGGTAATTAGAAATTAAATGTTGCATATAATGTGTTTGATGAAATGCCTGAACCAATTATCCCTGATCATAATCACTTTATGCTAGTTAAATTTATGATATTTATAAATAAAATTGCTTTCATCACTTTAAAAATGCATATCTAAACGGACCCATTAAGGACTTTATCGGTGTCACATTTGCAGGATCATGGGTTAGGAAGTGACGTTCCGCTTAAGAACGTTGATAGAACAGTCTCCCCTTTCGCTATGCAATTAAAATACAACCGGGATTTGGATGTTGGCAGTCTTTGTAATGCAAACAGGTCAGGGATTGAAGGTTGTAGTTCGGAAATTGAGAATCTTGGGAACGTATTTAAAGAGTTGGGACATTGCATGATTGAGGTAGGTCTTCGACTGGCAAGGGTGTGTGACAAAATCATTGGTGGACATGAGTTAGAACAAAGCTTATTGGAATCATGCTCGGCTAAAGGGCGTCTTATACACTACCATTCGCTTTTAGATAACGTTATTCTGCAAGCCTTAAAGGATACGCGGTCCAAAAGCAGGACTAGTAAAAATTCTAGTGAAAAGTGCTCCGATCTGTGGCAGCAGTGGCATTATGATTATGGTGTTTTCACTGTTTTGACAGCACCGATGTTCATGTTTGCTCCTGTAATTAATGGCTGTTCCCAATCATGTGATGGGAAGGAGTGCTCTTCCCCTAGTGGACATACATATTTGCAAATATTTGATCCGAATAAGAACAGTGTTGTAATGGTAAAGGCATCTTCGGATAGTTTTATTGTTCAGGTAGGGGAATCAGGTGATATATTGTCAAAAGGGAAACTCCGTGCAACTCTTCATTCCGTTTCTAGACCTAAAAATTTGGAAAATTTGAGCAGGGAAACATTCGTTGTGTTCTTGCAGCCTGCGTGGAGCAAGACACTTACGCTCTATGATTTTGCAGTGGAAAATACGAGTTTAAATGGTGAGCATGCAAGAGTATGTAATGAGGAGAACCGGTCTCAAAAACCAAGTTCAGATATTGGTAAATTAGTCCCACCACTTTGTGATCGCTTAAAAGATGGTATGACATTTGCAGAATTTTCAAGAGAAACAACAAGACAATATTATGGAAGCACTGGGTTGCAGTCAAAGAGATAAATGATTGATAGATGGTTGCTTCAATATGTTGATTACAATGGGGTGAATTATTGTCCTTCATCCAAGTATATTTATGTTGTTGCTCACCCAAAAAAACAATATGAAATTATGAACCAGTAAAATTATGAAGATGATTCGGTTCCTGTTTAATACTTGCACATGAGAGTTTCAATTAATGGTATCAACTTCGCTTCTGGTAATCATACAAAAGGGGGTGATAAATCAAGAATCTTCTGCAGAGTTTATATCCATGTGAGTGATCTCCAAAGATTCTATGATCTCTTTGTCATGAGGATTTACTGCTTGTATTGAATGGTTAGCAGTCACAGTTCACACAACTAATGTAGTTAATGTCAGTTGAAAGTCGTATTGTTATCATGGAGTCGTTTACATGTTGTCATTGTGTGTTGTAAACAGAAACTCGGTATCAAAAAAATAGTTTGTGACTGGAATAAACGTTGCATAATGAGCCAAAAGGGGTCGGGTCAAATGGGTAATTTTTGTTATGACATGTTGACCATTTAGAAAGTCGTAACTTGTGAGCATTTGACGACATTTTGTGTACTGATGACATGTTGACCCATTTGACCTCAATTTTGCATTTGTATACATGTTGTGTGCTTAGACCGAGCGGAGTGGACGGATAAACCCCCAACCCTCGCCCTCCCTCGGCGACCGTCGCCCCCACACCACCCCCGTCGACCGACTACCCGTTCGCCCGTCTTCTCCCTCTCGCCTTTTCTTCCTCTGACCCTCACGTTGACCGAGGTGGAGTTATTGCATACCGGCTAGTTTGACCAAATTATAAAAAAAAAAAAAAATTCCCCTTTTTTTTTAAAACAAATCCTTTCCATTCCATTTCCCTTTCACATATCCCTTTCTTATTCCTTTTTTACTTTCATCTTCTTCATCTTTAACCAAAAATGTTTCCAAACAACAACCCTTTTACCCCGGGTAATCGTAGTCAACGTCCAAATAACCCAAATCAACAACCCAATATGTTAAACGACCTTAATTTACTCAATAACCCACAACTTTTTCAATTGATTCAACATATGTCTACTAATCAACAAATGGGTATGGGTACGGGTATGGGTTCGCTTATGGGTATGGGTCCGGATATGGGTATGGGTATGGGTATGGGTGGTTCGAGCCAACATGAAACTTTTGGTGGGTCGTCTAGCCAACAAAACACTCCCGGTTCATTTTTTGATCGTCAAAGGCTAGTTGAGACTCCACCACTAGATTCTCAAGATGATGATGTTGTTCAAGAGACACAACCACCCCCTCAACCATCAAAACCAAGGCGGCATAGGAAAAAAGTGGCCGGCGAAGACGAACCACGACCAAGAAATGTCATACAAACGTGGTTACCGTCGGAAGAAATGATTCTAGCTACGGCTTGGCTATCGGTGACCGAAGACCCGGAATATGGTATTTTTCTTTTTACGCATACTATTTTTTTTTATATATAAATATGCCCATTTTTTAAATAAAAAAAAATTGTTTCGGTTTTTTTTTTTAAAAAAAAAATTTGTTTCGTTTTTTTTTTTAATCTGTTTCGTTTTTTTTTTATAAAATAAAAAACTGTTTTAGTTTTATTTTTTTAAATATATTTCGGATTTTTTTAAAAAGAGAAACAGTTTTTAATTTTTTTTTTTAAAAAAACAGCCGACTTTTTTTCAAAAAAACAAACAGATTTTTATATTAAAAAAAAGTTTTTTTTTTAAAAAAAAAAAGCCGAGTTTTTTTATTATATAAAACAGTTTTTTTTTTTTTTAAAAAAAAACATACGAGTATTTTAATTAAAAAAAACAGTTTTTTTTATTTGAAATATTATTTGTGTTTTGTTTTTTGTTGTAGCAAATTATCAAAAAAATAGGGTATTTTGGTCACGAATAACCGAGACTTTGGCGACATTAGAAGAAAAGCCGATAGATTATCGTGACCCTGAAGTTGTGAGTGCAAAATGGAGGAAGATACGTCCAATTATTCAAAACTTCAACCAAATCTATACTCGAATCGGTCATGTAAGTGGGGAAAACGATTTAGATCGTGTTAGAAAGGCCAACGAAGAGTATGAAGGAACTTATCGCAAGCCATTTCCGTATTCATCAATTTGGGGCAAAATTCGGTAAATATTTTACTTTTTATTAAGTCTAATTATGTTTAATATATATATATGTATATATATATATATGTACATTTCATTTTATTATGTTTTATTATGTCTAGTATATATATGTATATATATATATTTACATTTCATTTTATTATGTTTTATTATGTCTAATATATATATGTACATTTCATTTTATTATGTTTAATTATGTCTAATCTATATATGTACATATATTACTTTTTATTATGTGTAATTATGTCTAATCTATATATGTACATATATTACTTTTTATTATGTGTAATTATGTTTTATATATATTTATATAGGTACAGTTCGAAGTTTTATCTCGTGGACAAAAGCGCTATGAGGACCAATCTCGGTGAACCCACGGCCAAAAGGTCAAAGACTTCATCATCCACCGACCCAGTGGCCAGTCAAGGGTCAGATGCTAGGGTCAACTTTGACCTTAACTCGTTTGAAGAGTTGGGTGATAATGATAATGAGTTGGGGCTTCAAGAACGGCCCATTGGTAGGGACGCATCAAAGAAAGCATCGAGAGGGGAAGCCGGGTCGAGCTCGAGAGGCAAGGGGAAAGGAAAGGGTAAGTATATGGAGACGTTTGAAGGAATTGCGAAAAAGTTGGATAAGTTGTTTGATATGAGCTCGAAGAAAATTGAGTTGAAGGAAAAGAAAGTTAAGATCATGGAAGAAGACCGCGATTGGAAGTTATTGGGTACCGACTATTCCCACCTTGAAGAGCCGGAGCGAAGCATCATGGAACGCAAAAAACAAGCGCTTCGTGAAAAATATTTGTCTTGATTAGTTTTTATATTTAATAACTTTGTTATTTTTATGAACTTTTTTATTTTTCGAACTTTGTTATTTTTCGAACTTTGTTATTTTTATGATTAACTAGTAGTAATTTTAATTATGTTTAATAAATTTGTTTATGTTTAAAATATATATATATTTCCTTTTTATTATAACAAAGTTTACAAAAAAATCAAAAATAAAATTAAATCAATTATTACCACATGCTACATGGCACAAGTCGCCCACCCCTTAAAAACCCGTCCATTTTCACCTTTTTTGAGGGGCAACTCTTTTTATTCCACATGCCACATGGCACAAGTCGCCCTCTTCTTCCCCCTCCTTCCCCCGACACCACTCCTCTTAGTCTTATGACATGTTGACCTGCAATTCTAATGACATTTTGAAAGTTTTACTGTACTTGCTTGTTTGGCTCTAAGGTAGCAAGTAAATGAACAGAAATGACTGACAAAGCAAGTTCGGGGAGAAACAACTAAACAATATGCTCTATTACATATCTAAGACACAAAATGCCACAAAGCTTTTACTTGGTGCAAAATAAATAAGAAAAAGTACCACAAAGTAAGAAAACTAAAGAACTGTTGAATATAGTATAAGGGAAACTGATCTGTACTACAGACTTTATTTAAGCTAGGTACTGCCATATTAAAAAAAGTTACATACTAAACCTTTGAATTTAATAAACATACATAACTCCTTGAATTTTACATAAACTCCCCCTGAATTTTACATAATCACCCCCTGTTTTACCTAAGATAGGTACTACATGTTTTACCTAACTTTTCCCCATAGTATAAATAAGTTATAAGTTGTTAATCAATATGCTCTATTACATATTCATGTGACCCATAAATAGTGGGACGATCATTAGCAAAGCTATGAACTAATCAATATAAATCAAATCAAAATATGTGATAAATGGCAAAAGTATTAGATCACATTAAATATCGTTGATTTGATAGATCATACCAAGGATATGCTTAACATCATTACCGAAGGGATCGAGTATTGAATGGAATCCATGAATCGACATAAGTGCGTAGCATATCCCATTATATGTGAATATCATCAAATGTCACATGAATAATTCTTGATAAAACCTACTAGAAAAGGACCATAGTTATTGCACAATGACCCCCATTGAGGTTGAGATTTGGAAGAAATGACATTTGCACATCAACACCAGTGGTTGTGGTCCTTGTAGAGGAAACAATGGAAATCCACACATCTTGTTGGCCTCTTAGCCCAAAATTAAGAATCAAGTTAGTTGCGTATGTTATCTAGTTTTCTTCTTCTTTTTTTTTTTCAAATCACAATCTTATGTTATAAGACTAGAACACTACCTATACGATGCGCGACACTAGATGGTTTCCAGAATTTTGAAATTCAAGTTAAAATCAAAATCTTATCAAAATTTCAGTCAAGATAGAGGTGACAGAGGTCGGCTTCATCTACTACCATCTTAGGACTAAGATCAGCAATGGTGGCGTAATATATGAATCTCATCGTGTTGGCTCTCCGACTAAATACTTTTGCTGTTCTAAAGGTTTTGAAAATCAAAAGAATGGTCGAATGCTGAATAAATAATTAAAGACATTTCATGTAATTTTAAAAATCCAATTAACAATAATTACCAAGTTTTTGTTTCATTTTATTACTTTTGTGGTTCTCTTGACTTCCAAGCATAAATTCAACAGTTTGTATGTAATAGATAGAAATGATTGAAAAATTAATTTCCATTATCTAAAGTTGAAATATCCAAGACCATTTACTAAATGATTTATAAGATAACATAATTTAAAGAAGGGAAAATGATTTATGATGTTAACATCATCTTTGTTGGATGATGTTGCTCTCACAAACTCACTTAAATCAAACTCTACGCATGTCAAAAAGCCCCCCATGATTTTAATAGTTTGTGAGAACAACATCATCCAACCAAAATAATGTTAACATCATCCAAGTTATCTCCTTTAAAGAAAGTATAATTTATTATAGGGGTGCTTGACATATATACATGTGAAGTTATTTAACAATTCTTAACTTAAACTAGATACTTTTCTAACTAAACTAGCACGGTATCCGCACAACGCGGCGTGGTTGTGGTGGCTACTGTTCGTGGTGGGACGGCATCAAGTAGTGTAGATAATTGATGAAAGGTGATTGATATAAAAGGTTAATGGATAAATGACTGATATTGTAATTTAATCATTAATGGTATTTTAGATAATTGTTTCATAACTTTTAAAGAGAAGGTTTTTTATTTATTAAATAGTATAAGGAAATTAGGATTAAGAAATAAAGGTATTTTTGATTAAAAAAAAAAAAGTATGTTGGATTTACTAAAATAGGAGATATCAATATGCTTTATAAAAGGGTTATAGATAGAAGTTGCAACAGTCTGCAAATGCAAACATCCCATCTAATATGGCTTGAAATGCTTAAGCACAAGAAGAGCCAGAAGGGATAACGTGGTCACCATTTTTAATGCAGTTTCACACGCATTCAAATGACTCAAGACTAAAGATTAACTAAAAGACAGAAAATCATTGACAAAACGTCAATTTCTTATAAATTCAAAATTTTCAACTGAATTTTACATTAACCAAAATCCTTATTTATACTAATCTTAATACCTTTTATATGAGAAACAAATCAATCCATACTTATCATAATAAATAAAAAGATAACTTATAAAATTAAAATATGACTTATTAAAATAAAAGATGATTAAATTAATCGCATTATAGGTTGGATCTGGTCACGAATCTCCTGCATCAATTTCACAAGTGACAGGTAATACACATCTAATCTAAGCCACTCCTAAATGGGGTCTTTGACAACTTGCTACTTATGATACAGATGTACACCTCTTTTTAGATCATTATTTTTTTTTTTTTCGACATTTAGTTTGTTTCTTAAGTAGGATCAAGAAGCAAAAGTTTTCTATTCATTGTATAGGAACATAAGCAAGGAAGCTTGTTAAAAAAATATATATATATATTTTACAAAAATGACTAGTTGGGCCTTATTAGGACATGTTTAGCTTAGAATAGTGAAATCGGTAATGTAATCCATCCTTATTTACTCATATACCAATCAACCAAACACCCCCTTAATTTTTTGGGACAATTTATCCGCCAACCACCCTTATCCTTGTATTATTAAGCCACATATTCCAAAATATTGATTTGCTATGAGTTACTCAACTGGGCACCACCACGACATCTACCTATGGCCACCGCCAATGCCAAATGAATCAACAATTGGACATAAATATAAATGCCATACACAAATATAAAAACGTGTTGTAGAGCTTGCAAAGATGAAAAATATAGCTCCAATTCTATATTTGTGTATTGTAACATTCGTTAACAGATTGCTAAAATCATATACATGCACTAACACCTATGTCTACAGTCTAAAATTCACTACTAGCTAGTTGTTTTTCTCAACCAATCAACTATCTCTTTTTTTTGGCATAGCTTTTTTATTTTTATTTTATTATTATTATTTTTTAAAGTTCTCTCCTAGCTAAAGCACTTGCGAGTTGCGAAGTCTCTATTTGTGAATTGTACTATCTTTTCCAATCTATCTATAAAGATAGATACGTAATTAAGACCAAAATCGAGATTTGTAAATCCCAATATAGTTTTACTTTTATAGAGTGAAAACAAAACCATAAATAAAGAAGCAAGTGATCGATCCACAAAAACCCAAAACTTATGCCTGAATTTGACCAAACACTTTAAAATTCCAAACCAAATTAAGGGTCAAAACACAAAGGGAATAAAGATAAGTACACTTTTTTTTTTTTGTATCTTTACTCTTTAGATCGTCGGAAGTCATGGTCCACCCTCGATCACTTTTGATTCATTCATTTTTATAGAAAACGGTGAAAGCTGATACAACAACAACAACAAAAAAATGTTCCTTTTATTCTTTTGTTTGCATTAGAAATAGAAATAAAATGACATGTAACAAAGACATCAGAGACTTTAATTTTAATCAAGTGATTTTGCATGTTAAAATGTTTTGGACTCATCATGGTACAAAAAGTAAATTTTAAGGGAGACATGATCAGAATGTCGTAGCAGCAGAGATCGGAATGATTGGTCGGCCGGTGATGTTGATAACACCAGTAGTACTGTTTAGTTTTTCTGCCACCGTGAGAATCTCATTCTCCGACCGTCGTTCCCCATTGCTGTTTGTTGCATCGTTTTCATATATGAATAAAAGAAGGGACCATTTGTAAAAGCAGCCAGTGGTGGTAATGATTTCTCTTATACATACATTTGTCATATACATGCTTCACCGAATTCTACTCACTGCAATAATCTAAACTGTACAATTTGGAGCCACTTGGAGAATAGAATAGTTTCCGAAGCATTTATTTAATTTTAACAGAAACTGTGATCGATCCATAAGAAATAGAAATATTTATTAAAGTAGTAGTATATTAATTAGCTAATGAAGTTGACTCACTTAACACATTCATCCCCGGTTTTTTTTTTTTACGGGTCTTCGAGTTTGATGTTTTAGAGTGATAAATATGTAGGTTTTTTCTTGAATTTCAATAAGACAATATTAAGTTATTAACTCCTAAAACTTTAGTAGACCTGAGTCTTATACTGGTACGGTCCATTATATAACCCAATGTTTCTGGAAATCGATTCTTGATTAACGGTTAAAATTTTTATTTTTTTTGAACGACATAAATATATATGAATCAACAATTGCTAGCAAGGTGCTAGTCGCAAAAGGTACAACTATAACTGCAAAAGAAACTAGCGTTGTACCCGCGCGATGCAGCGGGGAATAAGAAAAACACGCCGGTGGTTTGATGGTGGTTTGTGGGGCGGCGGCGATGAAAAAGAAAAAAAAATAAGCCGACGGCAGTGGATGGTGGTTTTTGGGGCGGTGGTGGATGGTGTTTATGGGGGATAGCGTACATAGAAGGTGGATTGCGGCGGTGGATGGTGGTATTTGGGGCGGTGGTGGATGGTGTTTATGGGAGGAGAAAATCAGAGAAGGGGGGAGAGAGAGAAAATCAGAAATCGGATTAACGTATGTGTGTGTAATGAGCGTGATGGAGAAAAAATATGGTAGTGTAAATTAGGAGGGCATAAAAGACATTTTAAAGGTAGAGATGTTAAAAGGGGGTGGGTAGTTTGCTTATTAATGGAGTATAGATAGACGCAAGTAAATGCTATTCTAGATATACAAGTAACACAAAGTAGAACCATTTCGGGACTTTAACTGCTAATACTCAAAAGGAATGAAAAAACGCATACCAATTACACTAAACAAGACATGAGAAAAATCCTCGTCGACAGAGGCCAAGCCACCGATTCTCACTTTGTGACGTTTTTTATGTAATCCCAAACAACCTCGAGGAGACCAACCATCATAACCATAACGATTTCAAAAACCATGTCATCATGAGTCGCACAACAAACAAAAAGGAACCGAACTTGGATCATCCAACAAATAGGGGATTCACGATTCAATCACTCTAGCAGTAACTATGCTTCCTGTCGCAGTTAGTAATCCAAAGAAAAAAAAGAAGAGAAACAATAGAATTAAAGGTATCGGAATAGCTAGCATGAGATCCATTATGGAGACCATTGTTCCTTTTCTTTCTAAATATGCCACCACCAAATGAAGCTTACGAATTCTAGAATATCTCGTTGGTAGTTAGAGATTTGGAGATCCTTGTACCAATTCACCATGTCCTTTGACGGTTAAAAATGTTATACGAGTACTTATTAACTTATATTTATTTGGTTTTGCTAATATAGAAGAATATATGCTTTTTTTAGAGTTAGAATTATACAAGTATATAGTGAAATGCAAAATATTATGTCTTGATCCGGAATATATTAATAATAAAAACTTAAATAGTTAGTTCAACTTGGTAACGGGAATACAACTTCCTTTTGGCATGATATTTGGTTTGGTCAGTCTCCTTTTCAATCTCGATACCCACGCCTATATAGTTTGGATATGTGTAAAGCTTGTATGATATCAGATCGTTTGAAAGATGGACAATGGAGAAGACATGCTAGGGGAGGAGCAATGGAAAGTGAATGGATGTCTCTTAAGTAGAGATGTGCGTGGTCCAGTTTGGTCGGTTTTTGTTAAAAATTTCAACCAAACCAATGTAAACGGTTTGACGATTTTTAAAACCAACTCGTCCAAATTGTTATGTCAAACCAAACCGACCAAAACCAATTAACCGGTTTGGTCTGGTCTGGATAAACGGTTATCATACTTTTGACATTCAATATATAAAAGTTTTTAAAAATACCAAATTGCAAATGTTTCACAAATACTTGAAACACAAAGTATTTTAAAAATAATAATTGGAAATAAATAACTGAAAATAAAATGTGTATTTTCAAACATCAACAAACTTTTGAATCTTTCTTATTAACATCAATCTTTCACAGAGTATCTTTGAAAAAGTTAAGATTAGCATTTGAATTTTTTCAAGTTAACTAATAATATATTAATTATAATTAATAATATTTAATATATATATACATATATATATATAGGGAAAAGGGAATATAAGGTTGTCCGGCACCGAAGCTTAGGTGTGGAACCCTCACATACTAATATTTTATTATTTCTTGTTTAATGAATAAATGCATGGGTCCTCATGATTTTTATGGATTAAAAAAACAATATGTGAGTGTTCCACACCTAAGCTTAGATACCCGACAGCCTTATATTCTCATCCCCCATATATATATATATATATATTAAACATACTATTAATATAATTAAATGGTTCGGCTTGGTTAAATCGGTTCGATAAAAGTCTAAAACCACTAACCAAACCATAATGGCAGTTTATGAAAAAGGCAAACCAATGGTCTAAGTTTTTGATTTTTAACCCGACCAATCCGTCCAATTATTTCGGTTTAAACGGTTTAGTCGGTTTAAACTAAACCGTGCACATCCCTACTCTTAAGGGGTGTTTGGTATGATGAAATGGAAAAAGGGAGAAAGGGAATGGGAAAGACTTTCCTTGTTTGTTTGCGAAAAAGAAAGGGAATGAGAAAGGGGAATCAATTTCATTCTCTCCATTAGAGAATAGGTGAGAATGGAAAAAAAAAAAAAAAATTTGAAGATGTTTATATGTAATAAATTGATTATTATTTAAAATTTTATTTTTTTATATATATTCATTTTCTGTGGGTACCAAACAACGGAATCCATTATCTTTCCAAATACTCATTCTCTTTCTCACTATTTTCATTCTCTATAATTCTCTCCTACCAAACACCCCCTTACAGTATTTCAAATCTTAATAATATAGTACTAAATGAAAATGATGATCGACTAGCATTGTACCCGCGCGATGCAGCGGCGGTTTGGTGGTGACGACGACGGGTGGTAGTGACAGTGGTCGTGGTGGTGACGAACTGATGGTGGTGGTGGGTGTAAGTAATTGATTTAATGCAATTGATATAAAGGGTTGTGGAGATATTTTATAAGATAATGATTAATGAATTGATGATGTAAATTAATTTATTAAGAGTAAAATTGTAATTTTACATCTAACATTTTTATGAGAGAAAAAATGATAATTATTATAATATAGTATAGATATAGATAGATATGGAACTTATTTGACTCTTCTGATTTTTATGTTAAGGAAGTTCGATCTCATATTGATGAACATTTATTACTTGTTGATCCATCCATCAATCGTTGGAATTGCCTAGTCCCGAAAAAGGTGAACATTCTCATTTCGAGAGTTTTATTAGATCGTATTATGACTCGGATAAATCTCTAGAGTAAGAGTATTGATATTCTTTCGGTTTTATGTCCTTTATGCTCGACTGCGGTTGAGACTTTTCATCATTTTTTTGCGGGTTCTAAAATTGCTGACAAACTTTGGAGATTAGTTTTTACATGACTTGGTATTCTTTATCCTATATCTACGAGTTTGGAGGATGCTTTCCAAGTTATTGATGATATGCACATAATTTCTACTAAAAAGATGTGCATTGAACGCATTATGTTTTGTACGATTTAGGTCATTTGGAAACATCGTAATGAACAAGTATTCTCACCGATACAGATCCGTTCATACTTTTTGTTTGATTTCATCGTAGCTCAATCACACATGTGGTGTACGAGTAGATGTAAAAGGATATTTGTCTCACGTGATGAGTCATTTCAAAACCTTCATAATTTCTTGTGAGCCTTTTATTGTCTCATACCATTAAGTAATTTGCTTGATGACGTTTGTTATTTAATAATATTTTGTCATTAAAAAATAAAACACTACTTCAGCATTTGTTTAAGGGTCATTTTGTGTAATAATATAATTAAGGTTAAAAAGAATCTCTTTTCCAAAGGAATTGCTCATCATAGGGTCATGTTAGTTATTAAGAAAATGAAGGATATTCACCAATGTTTAATTTACAAAACAAGAATTATAATCAGTGTTGGTAATTTACGACACTCGCCTATTAGCACAATACAACACAATCTAGTCTTAACAAGTTTTATGTTTCTGTTTCGTGTCCTAACATGTTCGGATTCATTTAGACACAAAAAAACCTATTAAATATATATATATATATATGGAAAAGAATATGAGGTTGTTAGGCACTCAAATTTGGTGCATAACAACATCATGCTCACTTTTCCATATATATATATATAGAGAGAGAGAGAGAGAAAAAAAGTGAGAAAAGTGAGTATGGAGTTGTTATGCACCTAACTTGAGTGAAAATTTCTTCACATACGAATATTTTAATATTTTGAATAAATGTGTTAACCCTCCATGATATTTATGGTTTAAAAAAAGGTATGTGAGAGATTTTTCACCCAAATTAGGTGCCTAACAACCTCATATATTAGTTATGCACCCCATATATATATATATATATGGGGGAATGGAATATGAGATTGTTAGATACCTAAGTTAGGTGAAAAACCCCTCACATATCTTTTTTTTAAACCATAAAAATCATGGGGGCCAAACATTTATTCAAAATATTAAAATATTGATATGTGAGGGGTTTTTCACCAAAGACTAGTGAACTTATAAAACTAACATTTGCATTTGTATGTTTTGACTTTTGATCTTTCTTATTACTCTTTTAGTTTATATTAAGGATTTTCTAATGACAGCCCACTAGGCTATTTTTAAGCACTAATTACATTCCTAAAATAATGCATAATTAATTTAGATTCCCTCCAATTAGTTTTTTTTGTCGTCCCTCCATTTCTTTTGCTAAAGTCAAATAAAAATAATTTTAATTGAATATTTATTCCTAATTTATCTCAAACATCTAACTATTATTTAGATCTTTATTTATCAAAACAAAAACCTATACAAACTTTACAATTCTTCCGGCTCTCCTCCGGTCATTATATATATCTTAAACTTTTGATATTTTTGCTTTTCAGTTAGTGTTTGATTATGATATACACTGATTCGTTATTTATATATTTTTGTTGATTGATTATTGAATATCTATAGCTTTGCATACATTTGATGGACTATATATTTTTGAGTTTTAAGTTCCTTGTTGATCTACTCAAGTTACGAATTAGATATATATGATTTGTTAATTGTAAATGTACACCACTATTATTTAGTATTGGTAGGTCGTTGATATATATTTACTATTATTCTGTTAATTGTTTCTAATAATATTGTTGCACATTTAGGAATTATGTTTGATTTGAACAATCTTCCAGACGATGAATACGATGAAAATATTATTGATGAAACATTGAATAATGAGCCTTTTATTGGTCAAACTTTTAGCACTTTTCAAGAGGCATTTGTTTTCTATGAAAATTATGGATTTACAGTTCGCAAAGATCGGTCTCATAAAAGAAATGATACGACAGTTAGACGTGATATTTGTTGTCATCGTGAAGGAAAGAAGCGATCAAAACTAGTTGATCTTTCTAAGAATCAACGAAATAGGGGCTCAATAAAATGTGAGTGCAATGCTCATATGCGTGTTACTTTGAAAAGAAGTTGTGATATATTTCCAGAAGAATGGCATGTTACAACTTTTGTAAAGGATCACAATCATGAATTATTGTCACCCGATGAAATGCGTTATCTTCCTGCTAACCGCATTATCACTCTAGAGGATGAACGATAAATTTTACTATATAAAGAGGTCGGGCTCAATGTTCGACAGATTATAAATGTAATGGAACTCCAAAAACAAGTGAAACATGGTGATCTTTCTTTTCAAGAAAAAGATGTTCATAATTTGTTTGCTAGAGTGAGAAGAGCACTTGAAGATAATGATGCAATGGAACTTATAAATTATATGGAGGCTTCAAAAGAAAAAAATAATAAGTTTCATTATGAATACACCGTTGATGAAGATATGAGGCTATAAAATATATTCTGGTGTCATCCTTAAAGCTTCGATTGGTATGAAAAATTTGGGGATGTAATTGTATTTGATACCACTTACAAGGTCAATGCGTATGACATGCCATGTGCACTTTTCGTTGGCATTAATAATCATGGAAAAACTGTTCTGTTTGCAAGTGCACTTCTTCGTAATGAGACTGTCAAAACATTTACGTGGTTGATGAAGGTATGTCTTTTAAAATATCTAACTTATTTATTTATTTATTTATTTATTTGTAGTATATGATTCATATTCATTTTCTTGAATTGTTATGCAGACTTTTGTGGCCATCATGAAAAAACCATCAAAAACAATCATCACTGATCAAGATCCATGGATGACTGAAGCAATTGCAACTGAAATGCCAACTACAAAACACAGCTTTTGTATATGGCATATCACTACTAAATTTAGTTGTTGGTTTGCAGCTCTTCTCCGTACTCAGTACCAAAATTGGTGTGGTGATTTCTATACACTTTATAAGATGACTTCTATAGAATAATTCGAGCATAGTTGGCCATTAATTATTTCAAAGTATAACTTGCAAAAAAACAATCATGTGCAAGGTTTATACAAGATTAGGAAGTCATGGGCTCCTGCCTATCTTCGAAATTATTTTTTTTGTGGAATGAAATCAACTAGCAGATCAGAGAGCATAAATGCTTTTATTAAACGATTTGTTTTCTCTCGCACAAGTTTGAGAGAGTTTGTTAAGCAGGTAATACCTTACAAAATACCATACTTCTTATAATTTTTATACCTTTATAAAATACTCTATTTAAGCCGCATAACTTTTTTTCTTATTTATTATTTTTAGGTTGATTTAGCCGTTGAAGAAATTGAAATTCGCGAGGCGAAAGACAAAATGTCAACTACACTTACACATGTTCCTTTAAAGACAAAATCTCCGTTGGAAGAACAGGCTTATGGAATTCTTACACCATTTGCTTTTAATAAGTTTCAAGTTGAATTTCAAAGAGCGAACCAGTATTCGATTGTACGCGTTGAAGGTAACGACTTTATTATACGATACTTTGATGGTGAAAATCATAAAAATCATCAGGTATTTTGGGATGGGCACATTGCTTTGTGTAGTTGCAAGAATTTTGAGTTTTGGGGAATACTTTGTCGTCATATAATCGGGCACTTCTTCACAAGGATTGTTTTAAGATACCACCTATATACTTCCCTTTGCGTTGGAGTCTAGATTCTTTTCAGAGTGGCAGTGCAAGGCAACCTTTATCACCAAATGTGTCATTGACTCAAACAAGTATTGCTCAAGGAATTGATTTAGAAAAAAGGTATAACGTTTAAGAGTGTTATCGGTATATTAGGTAGAGATGTTTAAATTAGTGAATATAAAAGAAAGGTAATTTAACTAGTTTAAATCATTTTTTAAGATTTAAAAAAAAGGATAAAATGCTTTATAAAATAGTATAGATATTGATATGTAGATAGTGCAATTTACGGGGCCCATCGCAATAACCAATGAAAACGAATTACGGAAAGCGAAACCCCATTTTCCAAACGGGAAAAATAGTTGACCGGGTTTAGAACCAAAAGGTACTTGACCCAACTACCCAACCGTATCCAATCCATTCCGACCCGTTTATGTCCGTACAACACACATCTTCTATAAAATGCCAAAAAATAAGACCACAAAATCCCCCCACAAACCATATATTAACAAAAAAAAAAAAAAAAAAAGGAAAAAAATCAGACACAAACCTCTTGTCTTTTACTAAAAATATATCCGAAAATGGAAACTTTACGGCAAGAACAAAGTCACGGCGGCGGTTGTGGGTTTCAGCTGCCGGAAAGTCCACGTAAGCCAATGGAGTTTCTATCAAGATCATGGAGTGCTGCCGCACTTCAAGTTTCAAAAACATTACATCCTCCGTTATCTCCATTGGTCCCAAAATTAGCTGGTGGTGATATTGGTGAAAACTCTGGTTCCGCCGTGCCGGAGAACAAGAATCGTTATTCCGGCGTGGAGACGGCGGCGGAGGAAAGTAGTAATGTGTTACTTTCCGGAAATACTTTTTCGTTTGCGTCTTCAGCTACTTCACAACTTGTACTTGAACGGATCATGTCTCAGTCCGTAAGTTACAAAAATAAATAAAATTAATTTTTTAACTTAATTTGAATGTGTGTATAGATTTAATAAAGATATTTACGAATTACATGTATGTATATGTATATAGGATATATCGCCGTTGGCATCAGGAAGGCTGTCACATAGTAGTGGACCATTAAATGGAACAACACTCACCGAAGAAACCGACACTCCGCCTATCTCTTCTCCTTCTGATGACTACGACGACGTCGTTAAGGTATATTTTTTTTCTTCTTTTGGATTATATACTTTCTTATTTTATTTTATCATCATTGGCTTAATTTATGAAATTTAGTATGGAACAGTAAAAAAAAGAAGTTAAAAGTAGTGTGAGTGAGGACACTTACTAGTTAATTAATTCAACCAAACACAACCTTTGTCTTTTAGTCTAAAAAAAATTAGATTAGATATAACTATCCTTTAATCCCAAGTATTATTTTGGGAAATTTCATTCGTAAAAGACAAACACTTGTAAAACACTTCCATCCGCCCAATTAATATCCGCAGATAGATGCTAATTCGAGATTTCGAGCCCGTTGCATGCCCGTATGTATCTCTTGGCAAATTAAAGACCCAAGTTCATATATATTACATGCATGCATGGGTCGGGCTTATGTAGTTAAAACTTTAATCATTTTTTATTTTACTAACATTTTTTAATTATTAATCGGTTTCTTTTCACGAAAGTTATCAATTCATAAGGTCACTGTAAATATAAAAAAGTATGTCGCGTTATCTAATATACGAGTATATAACATCCAATTTATAAAATTACATTTACAATAGTCAATAGATATGAATTAACTATTATTTTATATTTTTATGGGACCAAATGACTGAATGAGTATAGTGGTAATGGAGAAGAAGAAATTGAAATAATTGCCATCTGATCAAGCCTATTGTAGAAAACTCATTTGATAGAGTGGCGCCGCATGACGTCAGCACCCTCATCTGTATATATATATGCATAGGCACCTCCAATAGCCGGCAATAACTTTTTACCCCCCTTTTTTTTGGTCATCGTTTTCAACTTAGACATCCCACATTAATTTTATTTTTGAGTTTGAACTTTGTAAACAGTAAAAAAAAAAAACAACTTTATAGAACCAGAAAAGACAAAATAATACTAGAAACTAAATTTCTTAAGCTGAAACAACGCTAAGAAGAAGATTAAAATACATGACAAAATTGAAAGTAAAAAATGAAAAATTATGTTTACACACATTATTTAAATTTTACAATGGGGTAAATTACAAAGTAAAAGTTACCTCCCTAACTTGAAGTTAGAGATCTTGACCCTTTGATTAAAATCAAAGGCTATGATTCAATTCTTGTCCATTGATTATAATCCAAAGGCTACGATTTTTCAAACTTGACCCCTCAAGTTGAAAAAATCTCCATCCAGCATTTAAAGTGGGCGAGTTATAATTAGACATGTTAAAGTTACCCTAGACTCATTACACAATGTATTACTCCGTATAAATTATTTGTGCTTATTGCATATGAAAAAACTTTTGTTGTTTAGGCTAGGAGAGAGCGAGATAGAGATGGTATTAGTGTATTAATTTGTATTTAAAATGGGGAAAATGATAAATCTTTTAAAAATTAGCCTAAAAATCAACCTAAAATTATAAAAAAGTGACATATGTTATCTACTAAATCTCCTTCCTATTTTTGCCTTTTGATTTTTTCACATCTCATCATCTAATATCTAATAATTACATAGATTTTTAAGTTATTTTGTTAGGAGGGATAATTATTTCCCTTAAAATGGTGATAAGATAAAGATTATATTTCTAACTTTAAAAAAGTAACATAAAGATGAGTTGTTTAATTTTAAGGAGGAGATTGGAGAAGGAGCATCTAGTCTATAGGGATTGGTGAAAGTGTGATATATCCTTGTGTAGTTTTTTTTTCCATGTAAAAGAAAGAAAGTGGCATAAGTTCCCTTAAAGAAGCAAAGAATCTGTTGTACTTTTTCTTTCAAGGCTTTAGACCCTTCCCAAATTGAATTTGACATATCTTTGGTATCAAATCCAATGCACAACTTACAAGTCAGTTTTAATCCAGTAAAGTAACAAATGATCCGTCATACATTACTTCTGCCTTTGCCCTTTCACATTTGAAAAAAAATATCCCCTAGACAATGTACAATTGTTAATACATAATTGCAAGACATGTTGTATCCAATAACATAAAATAAGCCTTCTTTTATGACTAAATTTTATCAATGCTATCAACAAGTTTGTCATTTTTCAAAGATAAACAGTGTAGATTTTTGAATAAACCCTATGTGCCGGTTTCTTAATAATGAGGTGATAAAGGATGCAACAAATTTTGGCTGTCCAAAACATGCTTACACTATTTCGATTTGTCTTGTTTCCTTACAAGAGGTTATAGGTTCAATCTCTCTAGGTAAACTAGAGATATTGTTGTGTTTATATTGGAATATCGCCTTTAAATCCTTTCTAAATAGTACCTCTTCCGTCCTAATTTATGTATCCACTTGACAAAAACACAAAGTTCAAAGAAAATAGTAACACTATAGGTTATTTTTTGCAAAATGACTATTTCATCCTTTCTCATGTATATTTATACCCATTAGTAATATCAACAAGTAATTCACTGAAGGGATAAATGTTAGGTAACTTGTAAACCATGCACTGAAATTTGCATCTGGATCTAAATATCTATGCCATCTGGAAAAAGGCATAATAACTTCTTTTAATGACAAATAAAAAGAGAAGAAATAAATGAAGATTTTGAGAATCTTGATTAATAAAGTCTAGAAAAGACATCAGTAGTGCTTGGACAACTGTATGAGTCAAGTTTGGACTATAGAGTGTTTTTGGTCTTTCCTTCCATTTTTTTTTCTAGTTTTTTTTCTTCCTATGCAATGATAAATTCAAGTACACTTCTACTTAAAGACTCTTAATTGACTTGTATGATGACAAATATTTGTCAAAATTTAACTGCCAGATGGAGATAACATGTTTGTTCATCAGATTGTATAATATAAACTATTTCAATTATTTAATTAATAAGAGTTTGCTAATGGTACCTTTCATGACTATGTTTTAGCCTTCTATAGTCTATAGATGAATAAAACCATAAAAGGATAATCAATGAACATGAAACTTTTCTTGTTATTTAAATGGAAAGTTTTTTGTTCATAAATGGAAACCTCGACTGTAGAGAGTAAAAAAATATCTTGCAAATTACTTGACATTGTTGAAGATAGAAGTCATAGCAATTTCCATGAGAAAAAATCCATTTTGAATCCAATGTACTTCTTAATAGCTTGAAGTGAAAATCTTTTTTCATTTTTTGTTCCTGACTCATTTGCAAATAAATGGAACTAGTGTACAACTTTTAACATGTGATCTTCAGTTTTTTTTCCATAAGATGGGAGTATATAGTTTTCTGTTTTGTGAATTTTACATGCATTGAAAAAGTATTTTAACATTTTTACTTACTTTTCTTTTGGGATATGGTGTGTCTTGTTCTATTAAGATTTGTCAGCCTCTAGCCATGTTCTTACAGTAACTCTGTTGTTAATGTACACTGTGGGTGGTTTTTTCACTGTCTGTCACAGTTGGCTCTTGTCCTCTGTCTGTTCAACAGTTCTGTAACTTATTGATGGGGTCCTTCACAGTTACAAGCTACACTCCAAAATGTGTTTTCAATGTCAAATTAAATTTCATCCTTTGCAAAATAAATAAATAGTAACAAATATGCATTATATGAACCAATCATCCAAAGTTGTTCAAGGGACCAAAGTGTTTAGACATATAAAACATCATTAGTTATTAGATTACTTTAAAATTAGATTCATCATTCAATAGTCTAATACAAGTTTTACTTGAAAATTTTGGAATAAAGTGTTGGTGGGTCTAACTTAATTGATACAGACTCGTATTAACTTGCGTTTAAATTTTTTCAGGAAAAGCACACTTGTATGATTACCAAACATCTTTGTGTTTAAGATATCCATCTCAATATCAATTATCAACACGGCCGTCCCATCTTTGGCCACCTTATAATACTAGAATAAATAACCATAAAAGAAAGAAACTGCTTAATAATATATCATCCTTTATGTTTATGATAGATATTGAAACATATGTTTGAGTTGAGAAGAGATATATAAACAACCCAGAAAAGGCATTCTTACGTTTATTTAGTTTACAATAACTTCATTAAAAAGGTTTTGGCTTTCAAGATAGTATTTATATATATGTATAATGCAATATCTTATTGTTCATTGTATTTATTGGACTATTGGTCATTTATTAGGTTGACTTTCAAAAGTCAAATGTTAACTTTTATGTGAAACAAGATATAATTGATAAAGTTTACATTGTGTTGCAGTATCTTCGAGCAAACAACACCCTGCAACCCCTATTTGCCAATATGCGTAGTGGTTATGGTGCAGGGGGTAGCAGCACCCCTGCTGGAAAAACAGTTGGAAGGTGGCTAAAAGAGAGAAGAGAGAAGAAGAAAGAAGAGACCAGAGCCCACAACGCCCAACTCCACGCTGCGGTTTCTGTTGCTGGTGTGGCAGCTGCTGTGGCCACTATCGCCGCCGCCACTGCATCAGCATCTGCGTCCGGAAAAGACGAGCAAATGGCCAAAACAGACATGGCGGTAGCTTCTGCCGCCACTTTGGTTGCTGCCCAATGTGTGGAAGCTGCAGAAGCCATGGGAGCTGAACGTGAACATCTTATTGCTGCCGTCAATTCTGCTGTTAATGTCAAGTCCCATGGAGATATACTAACTCTCACAGCTGCAGCTGCCACAGGTAAAACTTCTAGACTTTCTAAATAAAAATTTCTTAAGAGGTATGATGACAACAGTTTTACATCAACAACACAAGTTTTTAAGTGAATGGTTCAAAAGTTAAAAGGGGTTATGTAAGACTATGGGCAACTTTTAAGTTTTAACCCATTTATCTTTCCCAGTTTTTCAGTTAGACCCATTTGAGATAAAACACAGCCCAATTCAACCTGTTCACTAGTAAATAGATCAAAATTGCCACATTTATTAGAAACACTTACAATCTGTGTTTGTATAGTATATTCTGCTAATGTATCAAACTTGTGCTTTTATAGCTTTACGTGGAGCAGCGACTTTGAAGGCACGGGCATTGAAGGAAGTATGGAATATAGCAGCAGTGATACCAGTTGATAGAGGAGTTAAAGTAAACAAAAACCATGGAAAGAGTAGTGGTTACTGTGAGGAGCTTCTCCCCGAAGAAAACTTTCTTGGAGTTTGTAATCAAGAACTTCTTGCTCGAGGTAGTGAGCTTCTCAAACGCACCCGTAATGGTAAAAAATCTAACCTCACTTCTCATTCAACACTTTTTACTCACAAATAGATCTCATCATTAGTCAAGAATATAATCATTGGGACATAATAATGTAGGTGATCTTCACTGGAAAATTGTATCTGTTTATATCCACCGGAGTGGTGAAGTGATGTTAAAGATGAAAAGCAAACATGTTGGCTCTACAATCACAAAAAAGAAGAAAAGTAAGTCATCTTAACTAATTAGATTATATATTAATGAATCGGTTTAGATCACACTTGCTAACGATTTGAATATTTCAGATGTGGTTTTGGAGGTTTGCAAGAATATCCCAGCTTGGCCAGGGCGACACTTGTTTGATGGCGGTGAGCAACGGAGGTACTTTGGGCTGAGGACAACTATTCGAGGAATGGTGGAGTTTGAGTGTAGGAACCAAAGAGAATATGATATGTGGACTCAAGGTGTGTCAAGACTTTTGTCAATTGTAGCTGAAAAGAAGCTTGCTCGGCTACCATAAGATAAGAGCAACTAGTTATGATTTTGGGTTAGCGAGTAATGTAAAGGACTGCAGGTGGTCGGATTTAGAATGATCCCGGGTTTAGAAAGGATATGATTATAGTTATAGGTTTGTGTTATGAAATTCTAGAATATAAGTATGGTTGGATTTTAGTAGTGATTGTGAATTGTTAAATATCATAAGCTATTTACGGTTTTAATATTATCCTCCTCCTACATCTCTTTAGATTTGTGGACATTGGAATTACATCAATTGTGGGCTTCCTTAGTGTCTACCCTTCATCTACTGAAAACAAAAAAGTAATGTGGTGTCGACGTGTAGCTATAATTGAAGTTATTTTATTGCAATAGCCATTGCTCAATGGACATGATTCAGATACCCAATTCCCATTGGATTTACCACATTGGTTGATGACAATGTTTTCCGACCCAGAAACCCGACATTTCCTGCTTTCATTTTGCAGCCAACCTAGACAAAGCAAAGATACATCAACTGTACTTCAAGTTTATTTTTGTGTTTCACAGATCAACATGACACACAATCCTGGACTTCATACCAATAAACAAGACTCGATCCTATACAAATATTAACTCGCTGAGATCTGTATTTATCTTTACACAAGCCCTTTGATGGACAGTAGTCTTCCGGTGCTGTCCGAGTGGAAATTTAATAACGTGGGATATGGCCCAAGTTGAAACAAAAGTCAAGCTATGAAACCAGTCATTTTGAACATACCTCTCATAGATCATAGTCACTTACCATTTCAGTAATTAACCCAAAATCTATAAATAATTGTTTGACAGTTTGGTGTCATGTTGACAATACAAAGTCAACTGCCGGCCACTGTCACCCCTAAATGGCTAAATACCTAATCACATGTACTAATCAACATTTATGAAGTTTATTTTTAAATTTAATTCAAACTATTTTTTTTTTCTTTTTGAAAAATCATACATCGCCACACATTGTGGTGGTACAATTTACCTCTTGCAAAAGTGCTAACTGGTGTTTTCACAAAAGACATGAACTGGGTCGCAACATTTCAATAAGCATACATAGAGAGTAAGAAAACACCTAGAAGAATATGCCATATTCTAAGGTTACAAGCATTTAAGCCTATTCTAATGTATTTAACGTGTGCACACCAAATTTTCTTGATAACATACAATATGTGCATGTGTGAATGGATTACAACAGCTATTTTCGCTTTTATCTGTCAGCGATTCTCAATAGAGTAAGCAAAGTAGTGAAAAGATTGATGATATCCAAGTATAGAGCCACAGCAGCCCAGATGTATTCGTCATATGTGTATCGCTTGATCAGATTATCAGTATCATACACAATATAGCCACAGAAGACGATAGCAGCAAGGCCAGCATATATCATCACTGAAATCTTACCCAGAGGAAAGAATATCTGCAGAATGTAAAGCGAAAAAATTAGAACACAAGGTAATATTAAAGGCAGTAAATGGTTGGGTCGGGCTGGTTAATCGCTCAAAGAGGTCATATTGGTGATGCTCATGTTGAGTTGACCCAAAACACTTCTTTGTTTAATCTGATTTACTATTTTTAAAATGAATGAGTTTCATATATAATTATAAACATCACATTATGTCTCTCTTTGTTTTTTTTTTACCAAGCATACTGTATCTCATTATGTCCCAAGTATGTATCAACAAACATATTAAGGGGAGGTAAACGAACCTGTATGATAGAGAAGACCATAAGCACCATAATGGCACCGAACAAGAAAGGACCCAGAAAATCAAAATCATAACCTCTCCTTGCAGCCCAAAAGGTGAATAGAGTGAGACTCACAACCACCACTGCCGTTAGAATAACAGCTTCCAATACGACCTTCCCTGCAAAAGGTATAGATTGTTGAGTTTTAGAATTAATGGTGTTTGGAACGGGAGTTGTCTGCGTTATAAATGGGGCCTCTACTTATTTGCAAGAAGTTGTAATCAAATCATTTCAATGTCTAATCCTGGTTAATAGAATATAAGAGTTTTGAACTTTGCAACTAGTTACATATATTGAACTTTGTTGTCCTTTGTGACATACCGTGATAACTAGATGCGAATAATAGCAATTAGCTTGTATTATATTACCGTTGCTGAGACAATTATAAGGGTTTAAGCCTTTTTTAAGTAATTATCAAACTTCCGAGCAGATGAGAAATTGGATAAAAGTTGTCTAATGTTACACATAAATGACACACTAGCTAGTGTTTGGCTACCAGTTACAAATGCATGTCCGATATCCATATAAGGTTTGGTACAAATAAAAACAGTAGACAAGCAGCCCTTTGATCATAGAAAAGTACAAGTACGGATGATGCAACACTTGTTAGCTGCTTATACAGATTATAAGCCTAACCAAGTAAAAAATCGCCAATTCCCTACTATCAGATCTCGGACCTCTGTGCATCAACGAACAAGTAACTAACTATGACCTAGCAACCAAAATAGCTAACCCCTCAAAATAAGGTGAAAAATCTTAGTATCCCATTCCTGCTATAACAAACAACAGAACCATCTCTTTATCACCAATCTACAAAATTTGAACTCCTCAAGAGGATTCAAACTTTGGACCTCTCTTGTGAAGGTTCTATTTTCTTATATTGACTATCCTATAATGTATCTCCAATAACTTGAGATTAAAACTAAAAGTTCTTGTTTCATCCACACAGCAAATACTCGAAACAAAAGGCACACACGGTCTACACGGGGTGCCTCAATCCTGTTCATTATATCAGATTTACCCTATACGTTGCTTAGGTTCTAAGTGTGATTGTAAACCCTAACTTCAAAATGTAAAGCAAGTCTCTCTAAAAACCCATAGCACGTGTGTATATATTTTCTGCTGAGTTCTATTTTCGCACAAATATTATTCGCACGCTTCACAGCAATCAGTAGTCAGAGTTTAATCCCTCAATTTCCTAACACCGATTATATATTTGTAGATACAAACTAATCAAATATAAAAAATCAAATTTCAACATACCACTAGTGAAAGCACATGACAAACCAATAGCCAAAGCAAGCGCTATCGTAAATATCCCAAGCAACACATAATTCACCGGATGCCTCTGATAATAACACGATAACGGACACAACACTGCACAGCAAACAAATACACACGAAATTAAAATTATAAAAAAAAAAAAAAAAAAAAAAACTGAAAATCTTCAAAATAAAAAATTAGATATGTAATAATTAAAATAAAAACGAAATTGATTACGTACTGATGAAAGGAGTAAAAATTATTAGAATATAGCAAGCGAAACCGCCTCTAGTAGTAGTTAAAAAGGTAACAATCGGATGATAAGAAACAACGACGGCGCCGACAGCGGCGGTGAGGAGCAGCTGAACGGCGACGATAGTGTATATTTTACGAATAAATGACCACCGGAGATCCGGTGACTCGATCATTGTCGGATATAGCAGTTCGGTTGAACCGGATTCCAAGTCGGATTTCGTTGAGAAGGTTCGATTCCACATGTTTGACATGATGAATTTGGATTGAAATGAGGGAAATCAATTGGAATGTGTTTTAAAAGGAAAATATTAACAATACTCAAGATCGTTGTGCTTAATAACTTAAGGAGGAAGATAATAAGAAGGGGTTTGGGGTTAGGTAGATATTGAGATGAAAGGAGCAGTTTTGAGATGGCGCGGGAAGTTTCTTCATCGCCCACCCTATTAAATTTCATTTTCTTTTTCTTCTACTCATTTTTTAATTTGGATTTCACATGTGTTTCGAAAGAAGGTATTACTCTACGGGCTTTAGTTCAATGGTCATTATAAACGGTTTCGCTGTGAGTGATTCTAACAGCATTTCAAAAATAAAAAAACTTTATTTATTTAAAATTAATTATTCAATTTTTATCATTTTACCTGATTTTAATAAGTAAAAACTTCATTTATCAAACGTGTATAATTTTTGTTTTATATGGCGGTAAATGATTTTTCGAAAGACATTTGGTAGATAATTATTATGGGGTGAAAAGCGTATATAAATTACAAATAAGTTTAAATATTATAAAATAAACATTTTAGTGTGAGAAAAAATCATTTAAAATATGATCATCTATATACATCTGAGCTAAATATTTATTCTACAATATTCTTTAACATAATAAAAAATGATATTATCTATTTAAATAAACCACTATTAAAATATCCTAATGGTTACAAATGTCTTAAATCATCACTTATTTTGGTTAAACCCAAACTCATTGTTTTGATAGATTGGACAATCAAAAAATCGTATCTATGTGACAGTTTATACATATTATCTATGTATATATTTGTGAGATATTTATAATATAACTAAAAGAGGGGGTTGGGGGTACACTTGGCACCCCTAATCCACTTCCTTGAGTCTAATCCTCCTTTCTTATATTTTATTTAACTAAAGTTGAAAAAAAAAAAGGTAAACTGAAATCAATATTTATATGGAGTTAATTTTCGTATGTTTCTTCGTTGGGCGGATAATTTTTGGAGTATTTTGACCGATGGAGTGACTATTCAGCTAGCAAATTTTCAAGTTGATTTCGGTATATCTATTTAATATATTTAAAATCTAATTTTCTAGCTTTGATTAATATATTTTGAAACTACCCGTCCATTGGACGGGCCTGACCACTAGTAATATTATTTAATGGGGTAGAAAAATAATTTCCATGGACCAATAGTGTCTTTATTCGTGTGCATCTTACATTTATTTTTTTGAACGGCATATTTTATCATGATTTTAAACAAACTTTTATCCTTTTTTTTCGGGTTTGAATATATATATCATTTTTCTTGTTGATATATCTGATGATTTATTTATTAAAAATTATGAGTTAGCTTTTGACTATTGGTAAATAACTAACCATGACATTAAGATAAATACTCCTAACCCTCATTCATCATTAAAAGGTGAAAAGGAGATAATGATTTTTTAAAAATGTTTTAACTTTCTAATAAAACCAAAAATATTTTGACTTTAAATTAAAATCAGAATCAAAATCTAAAAATTGCTTTTAAATTATAACTTTTAATTTTAATTCAAGGTTGAAAATCTTTAAATAAAATAAAATTGTGCATAATTTTTGCTGAACTCAATCAATAAAAAAGTACGACAATGGACATCCTTTTTGGTTTACATGGTGGCTAAATTGTCCGTAGTGCAAAGTTGAAAGTCCCAAAGACTCAAACGAGCCAAAAACACTTCTCCAGTCCACATCCACGAAATTACGAAAATAAATACTCATAATACTCCGTATATACCATCTCTCTTTGACTTTCAGAATCAAAGACCTCCAACAACCATCATGACGTCGGAGGAGCCATCGCTATCCGCCACGTCATTGCTAGATAAGCCTCTTCACCACCTAACCGAACAAGACTTTTCTCAAATCACTCGCGAACAATGCCGCCAGTACCTCAAACAAAAAGGTGTGTGTGTGTGTATTTTATAGGTGTTTTTACTGCGTGTTTGTTTTTATGTAGATTAAATTATTACTGTATCTGATTATTCTGTCGGTGCAGGTATGAGACGGCCATCGTGGAATAAATCTCAGGCGATCCAACAAGTTATTATGCTCAAAGCGTTACTTGAACCGTCGCCGGAATCCGACGCTTTTCACCGCAAATGTCACATCACTCACCGGCTACCGGAAACCGCAGCCACACGTCTAGGTCGTTATTTAAATTGTTGTTTATGCTTTTTGTATATGTATATGCATATATATACATTATTGATTATTAATATTTGATTTGGGAGTAGTTTAGTGATGATTTATTTTGGTTAAAATATAAAATGTAGGTTCAGAAAGGAAAAAGTATTGATACGGAAGCGGAAGTATTTTGATATCAATCAATTGAATCTCTTCGGTGATAATAATCCGGTTCCGTTGCGGTAACTTCATCAAGTTGTTTTGCGCCATCGCCAATGTTGTAATAAACGGTGTAGTAATGAATATCAATGAAGAATCTATTTTGTTGTTACACTTCAAATCCGTTCACTTGTATTTCCAGTGTGTCATTTTTTTCTCATTTCATAAGTTGATTTGAAGTTTTAGAGATTTAAGATGCTACCACCAGATATATTCTCCAAGAAGTGTTGGAGAGTTACAGTTCCCTGTTTTGGACAACATACTAGTCATCCAAACAATTCCATGAAACGTCCCTTCTTCCTTCGAATACTAACTGATCATGCACGCGTCATTTGTGCCGAAGACTTCACGAATGAAGCCTTCTGCATCACAAAATTAAAATGATAACATGACAATAAAAGACATTGAGTGTCATATATTATTGTTACAAGGGGCTTAAAACGATTTACCAATAACAAACATGAGTGCCGACTTTTTCCCGGTTCAAAACATCAAACATAATCCAACCCATCTTACAATTAAGTCATCACATGTACACACTTAAGTTGACTTATAAAAAAATTTTGCAAGAATATTATGACTTTACCAGCAACATTCTACACTACCTACTTTCCTTGAGCTAAGCATCAAAATCTTTTCAAAGGTGGCTTTGTATCTTGAGATTGACATCAAAATGATGACAGAATGGTAAAGGTATGCATGATTACTTTTCAGACTGAATGTTGCGTTTCCTTTTAGTATCTATAAATTTCTTTCAATGAGTACATGTATGGTTGGTTGTACACACGCTAAGACACTTATCTAGTAAATACAAACTATTAACGTTTGAAAATGTGTTCACCAACTCAACCCCTAAGGTTGTGAATCTGCCCTGTCAATTAATTTGTGGGCAAATCTCACGCCCACAGAGCACACCCTCATGGCCTCAACTGTGCAAGCTTGAAACTTTGAACCTGACCAATGACCACCACTCCATTTAAACTTTCAAGGATGTTCAACAAACCAAATATACTTTACCTTACAAGCATAACCTGCATCGATACATGTACTACTTGTAGGAGTTGTAGGCACAAGGCGGCAAGAAGATTGTTATAGACATGCACGCTTTCTTTAAAAGATGTTTTGTATTCTTGTGACTTCAGTATGTCAGAACCATCTGCAGATGCAGTTGTACCTCTCTTCAAGAAATAGTAGTTCCTAGTGAACATGTAAGATTACCAATGACTTCAGAACTGACATCCTAAATTAATTAATAGAAATAGTAGAAAAAAACGAGTACTCAGATCAAGAGGCTGGCTTTGTGGTCATAGAAAGGGATAATAATAATAATCAAAGAAACCAAATGCGAACTGCCAAAGTATAAGAAGATGATAGGAAACTAAAAACTCACATATAGGGTGATTGAGGACAGAAAAGAGCATCCTCCTTCAACTATCAATCAGCACTTTTGAGACCATTAGAGGGATCAAATTCTTGAAATCAGCATCAGTATATGTCTCATTTCCATTGATGTATCTGGTCATTGAACCTTAACTCCCAGAAATTTATCCATAACGTTCTTAAATACCTGGGCAATTTATATAATAGCTTGTTACACTATGTTTAAAAAATTAATAGTAGCTTTTTCACTATAGTTTAAACAAAAAGGAGAATCAGAAAACTTCTTAAGTCAAAGAAAGATTCAGGAAACCCATTTTAGCATATGCAACGGACTCCTGATTAAGACTAAAAAGTATATTTTGAGCCCATATTTCTGTGATGGGGAAAAACATCTAAAAATTCTGCCTCTCTTCAAACATCAAGGTGAGCAAGCAATACTAATTATGGATTTCGAATTAATGGGTTCATTTAGAGTTCAGGTGATGTATAGCGTGTGTTTCTGTGATAACTGCTTGTTTAGTAACTAGAAAGATAAAAAAAAAAAAAAAAAAAGTCAAAGCACCACGAGGCAGAAAAGAAAAAATCAAGTAAACGAAAATTAACAAGCTAAAGAGGCCCGTATAATCAAGTTTATGTTGTACCTGACATGAAAATGACTCCTTTCCGTTAAGAAGTGTATCCATTACAGCAAACTGGTCATCAAATACACTATAAAATAATCTGTAGAATTCGTTCCTGGGAGTAACAGAATCAAAATATAGTCCAAGCCCCCGTCAATAATTATTTACTAGCGTAATTGAATAATTTATTTATTGAGAGGGAGTGAGGGCGGGGAAACAAACTCTGAATGATCCAGATATATTTACCTGTCATCTTCATTATTTAGTTGATCCATCTCATCAAATTTCTGAGTAAGGACTTCGGCTCCTACTGGTGAAACCAAGTGCAGTACTAAACCCTCCAAAGTTCTTGGGAAGTGATGCTAGAAAGCACACAAGTTGAAGATAGTTAAATAGATGTGAAAGTGCAACGTATTGACCTATCGGCTATCAGTACTGGGAAAAGCCGTAATTGGCAAGGAAATGTTGACATATAGTAGATGTGATAAAATGGGCAGGTTGGGTAATAAGTTGACAGGCAAAACAGGTAATCTTAAAATTTCCTGTTGGAAAAAAATCAACAATAGGTAATTTATATGTGAGTTTAAACAAGAAGTGTTTCACGTTGGGCCGACCCACAATACTTTGAACCCAATATTTAAGAATTTTACAAACAGGGTGCCATACTATCATAATATCAATCTAACTTTATCAATAAGTTTATTTGGAGGTTTTATGTATTTCAATACATTTCAGATGACTTTTAACCTACCCATTTGCTAAATGAGTCAAAATTGCAACCTCTAACAGATAGGACGAGAATCTGGGCTCACCACCATGGCAAGAAACATTTTCTGAAGATCAAGTGGTTCAAGAATCCAGAAAATATGAGCAACTAGATCATCCTCCAGGTTATACAATTCTGAGACCACAGTTTTCTTGGACCCTGTTTTCTCCATGTCATAACTCAAATCAGTAGCATTGACACGGTCATGGACTAGAGAAACAAGTTTATGAAGAGATTCGAGAACAGAAGGCTTTAGATCTTGTAGCATGTTCCCATCATTCAACTTATCCCCGCCAGAAACCTTGATACTATGCTCATCTATGAAATAAATCATTAAGGCAATTGATTATCATCATCCGTGAAATACTTAATCAATAAGCCTTATAGATTAGCATATGTATCATGTACTAAATCAATAAGCCTTATAGATTAGCACATGTATCATGTATTACGGAATTAAATAAATTACAGATTTGTATTTTACAACTAACCTGATTGTTCATAAGGTTTGTTATGCACACTAGGAGAAGTCTTACACAGCATCTGATTCTGTCCAAATTATGAAAGTGATAAAAAACACTAGTAAGATTTCTGACACAAAGGATAGCAAATATCATACACACTTGTTCAGTGACATGATACACTCCACTGTGAGCTTATACTTGGAGGCTAATAGTAACTAGTGTAATTTTGTATAGCTCCAATTAGATTACAAAAGCTGTGTAAAGTAAAAAGCCAATAATCATCCACAGCATGCAAAATACGTAAGAGTTGAAAGAAGTATTTACCATTTCTTTGTCAGTCAGTCTTGAAGTTTTACCAGTTTGATGTAGACATGAAACAGTGGATGCATGATCAGTATCAGCCTCTGTATAATGTTCTAAACCGGCAGAAACACAAGTACAAAAGGGAATACCTTTTCAATATCCTGCGCAGATAGTATGAATCCATGTGTTCCAACATGCCAGACATCATTTCAGACCGCCACCAAAAGTTAACAGCAACAGTCAAATTTTCACTGTCAACTTGATGGAACCTGGTTAAGAGATATAACATGAGAAACAAGAAATTAATTGTAGATAAGTGGCTAAGTAAAGAATGATTAGGTGGTACATGTTCTACATAAAGTTCGCGCAAAATCGTAGGTGCTAGGTAGGTAAAGCCTGAATTATCTCATCCAAACATTTTTATATATATCAAAAACATTCCCATCACAAATAATAGTTGTCAACAAGCACTTGAGATTCATGGTCATTCATTCTTGTATTGGAAAATCCACATTTCATAAAAAATCTGAGTAACCAGAAATGAGGCAGTCACTAAAAGGTTCCTAAGCCGCTTTGTAACACAACACATTGTTATTCATCTATAAGGATACCGTTCCTTGTGTTACTCTTTTCATAATAATCAAATTAGATCTCAACTACGAGGTTTAGAATAGGAATGCATGGAAATACAAATCTTACCACCCTTCAGGAATGAAAAGTGCGTCTCCTGCATGAAGAATCACCCTTTGAGAATGCTTTTTTGAGTGTTCTGCTCTTGGATGAAGAGAAAAATCTGGTTCGTCTATGGAAATAGAGCTGGTAGAACCCAAATATATAGAATGAATACCATGACAGTTTTACTAGAAAGTGCTTTTACTTCCTAATGTAGGGGTAGAGGTGTTCATCGAATGGAACCGGATCTGATCGCACCAAACCAGGACTAAATCAGAGCCGGAACTGGAACATTGATAGTAATGAAAATGAGATACAGGCCGATCTAAACTGCTTCAGTACTGGTTTAAACCTATTTGGTCCCAAACTGAACTCTAAACTGAATAAAAATTAGATTTTTCATAACTTAACATACATACATAAAATGAGGCCATTTGAAATTCGGTACTAATTTAGTTCCAATTCCGGTCCAAGCAAAACCAAGAACTGACGTTTTACAAACTGAGAAAAAAAAAACCAAATATAACAGGTACTAGTTCAGTTCATTCCTGGTTCCGTTCTTTGGTTTTCTTCAGATGCACTTATTTTTACCTGTCCTATTTAGAGAAGTATAAGAGAATGTATACCTGTGGTTTGATGCCTCACCATACAAAGGCATCGGATATAAGAAAGGACATGATGAAGGGGGCCACAGATCAACTGAACGACATAGTTTTAGCAGACAAGAAACAGAAAAAAAAATAAAAAGTTAGTGTATCATCTATGCTTCACACTCTTACACATGTTTAGGCAAAAGAAGTTGCAAATCACTATTTTTTAAAATAAAGATCTATGACCACAGTGAAAGAAATACATGTGCCTAAGCATCAAAAAGTACATCATCTAGTTTACTGATACAGTGAAAATAATTTTCCCAGTGATGTAAGAGCTGAAGATCCCCCGTGAAAATCTAATTGTTTGGCACACATTTGCATATACACTTTTTGGCATTAATATTTAACAAATGTACACCTTGTTTGCTGCCAGAAACCACGCATAGAAGGTTATGGTGCGGGTCATAGTGAGTGCTTGATCTTGTTTGAGCACCATTCATCCATAGATTGATAGAAGCCAAGGTCTTTGTCTCCAGAAATGGGGGCTACACGTATTGAATAAGTGTAGCAAGAAAGTCAAAAAAAGAGAGGAGATATATAGTAGCAAGATTGCAAGGGAAATAAGAGAAGATGATCTTGCAACCATTGTGCACATACCGTCTGAATGTCTTCTATAAGACTTCCTAATTGAACCTTCTCTTCTTTCTCGTTATTCATAATTGGTACCTGTATCAGTGCACACATTCTGAATATTATGTAGATACACAAACACTACCGAGTTAATTAGTACAAGGAGGTCCAACATCTTCACTTAGATGGTATCAATACATTTTTGAGATTGCTAGATGTACAAAAAGAGGTTAGTCGGGCGTGTTGACTAATGAATCAAAGGGGGTTCGGGTCACATCATTAATTTGATATGGGTTGTGTCCATCACAACACTTTCTTGCCCAAACTTATAGGACTTTTAACATATGATGACAGGTATGCCTCTCCGTTTACCCTGTTTGACAAAGTATTATGGGTGCTTGGTTGGAGATTTTAAGGTATAAGGAATGGCAATGGTAATGATTAACTATGCTTGTTATCCTACTATGCAATGCTCCATTACCCATTAGTGGCTAATTCTCCATTTCCCAATAAATTGGGGGTAATCAAAATTCAACTTCCTATGTAGGCAAATTATGTTTATTTCTTCTTACGTAATTAATATTATTAATTAATTATTGGTATTACATATTTATTAATATTATATGTTTTATATATGTGTAAATACATACAACTTACATTACATAGTATTACAAACCATGCAACATTAATATAAAGGAATACTTTGATCACATTACTTAGTAAGTTAGTTAGTATTCCCATTATGTTTCCCATTTCCATTACTATATTAAACCAAGTATCCCCTTAGTCTTATCTCATTAGCAGAAATACTTTGAAAATGAAATATCAACCTGTGCTAAATAAATTTGTTCAAGCGTATTCCCAGCTAATAGATCATCTTGTTCGGTATAAGTGCTAGGTGGCAAAAGCTTCTCTGTACTTGAGCAAGAAGCGTGACTTTCTTTGCTCTGCAAAGAATTGCAATATCCAATAAAGGCAGAAAAGGGTAACTGGACCTAGTGAAGGAAAGATATGACTGCAGTAAGTGGCCTCCAATGCATAACTTTCATATAAAACAACACGTAAAACTGATCAAGAAAAATACCATCTCATGGTTTCTGATATCACCGTAAAAGACTGGAGCAGATTTGGACAACATAACTTCCACCGTTGACGACCCTGCAAGTTCCTGTGTATCGGTTCACATATAAAGAGAAATGGTAAATATGAACTGATATTCAATCACATGTTAATGTGATAAATAGAATAAGCATGTCAAATACTGATTTGGAATATGAATGATAGATGCAGAACTGTAATAAAAGCTATCAACGTCCACTTTTCTACATAAGGTGCTGTTGTAGAAAGAGACAAGACATAGTTGAGGATATTATATATGGCGAAATAAAAGTAGAGACTTGCTAAGCACTTTGATACAGATTGATGTGTATCATGTGGTTCAATGATGGTTTCATGTAATGTTACATCGTCAACCCACATCCAATTAACAACGGACTGCACATGTCAACACTCAGCAGGAATTGTCGTATTACAGATCATCCATATTTGGTCCTTCCCACACCCATAGTGTGGCCACCATTAAGCATTAACCAAAAATATTCTTGCTACATATGGAATAGTAGTATAGTACTATAGTCAACCACATTTTTTCAAGACCAAAAATACATATGTTCAAATGAATAAGACCAATTGTTGTAATATCATAGCGAGCTCTTTGACCTGATATTGAGTGGGTAATTGCAATAATATTCAAGATATCAAGTAAAAGCAACTTGGTTGGATCAGTGGTAAACACCCTGGCATCTGGAGACAGAGGTCAAGGGTTCGATCCTCATCCCATGTAAAGGTTGTAGGGCCTTTTCTACCATTTAGGTAGAAAATGGAAGCAGCCTCTCTACTAAGGTAGAGGTAAGGTCTGTCTACATCTTAACCTCCCCATACACCATCGAGGTATTGGGGCTCAAAACCCGTGGAAGGCGGCACTGAGCAATTTCTTTCTTTCTTTATTCAAGCTATCAAGTGACAAGTACCATCCACAAATATGCATGGATTTTGTGGCTTCACAGTGGATCCTATCTATATCTATAGATTATAATTAAACCCTGGTTAAACTTAAACCCTAAATACCTACGGTGAAGTATTCAATTAGATTATAATTTGATAATTGATAAATAAATAATTACTTGAATGAAACAGAAACTAGAGAGATGAAAATGGACCTGTAAGTAATCGAGACCGCCAGTTGACGGATTCCACTTACTGAAAGCCTTCCAATCATTAACGCATTTATGAAATACCTGCAGGTAATTAACATTAACCAAAATCAATGAGAAATACAAATTGAGTTTGGTGAATTAAAATTAGATTAGTATGTGTAGCTACAGCAGGAACGTTTTTAGGTTCAATTTGTGAAGTGAATTCTTTGGCTGATGGAATTGCGTCCATTTTGGTAACTCGAAGACCATCTTGTTCTTCCATCGTTTGCTTACGTGGAAAACGGGAGGTTTTGTATTTTGGCTTAAATAGAAGTCGGATGTGTTTTAACGACAACCGCGGCTTAAAGCTTTATTGTTGTTGGTTGTGGAAGACAGAAATTTTGAGTTTTTGACTGGTGCTGCCTGGTGGTAGGGGTAAAAAAACATTATATATATATATATATATATTTTATTATTGCGTTGATTTATGGTGGTATGTTCTTGAGTTTTGTTTTAAAAGGAAAGAAAAAGATTGTAAAGGATTTTAAAAATATCTGGGTTCTTGAGTTTTATTTAAAGGAAGAAGAGAAAATAAGGGAAAAGATTTGGAAGGAGAATTCTATAGAATTTGTTAAAGATATTTTCCTCCCACTTTTGAGATGATTTGGAAGGAAGGAAACTCCACCCCTTCTCTTCTATTCATCCCTCTTCTCTTCTTTCCCTTTCCTTTACATATAAACTCGATAACATATGAGGCTCGATCCATGCTAAAAGGCTCGATCATATGAGGAAAACTCTTAACAGTCAACTCAAAGGCAAAATAACGTATTAGGAGAAAAACTTGCACTTTAAAAGTTGAACCCGAGTCCCCAAATCTAAGCCTCATGGGGAGACTTTCATACATATTTGTTATCAATCAAAACTATGATAAGGCATGTGATCAATGACAAAACCCAAATATTCAGGGTATGCCAAATATCTTATTAAATAATAACAAGTGTCAAAATATTAAATATTATACTAAAATATGAAACTCTTCCAATAGGAAATTTCATTTCAGTTGCACATAACGGTTTGACAAATCATTAGAATAATCAAAGACTGTGTCAAAACTAATAATGTTAACAATATCACCCTCAATATAAATAATCAATCTATCAGCAAGAAAGTTGTCACCTATTTTATTAGGTTATCGGTTCTTTACCATCTTCATAACTGAAAATGCGCGCTCAATAGATGCAGTAGAACTAAAATACTTAAAAGAAGACGAACCAGGCTCTCAACAAGATGATTGAGAGATTTTTTCTTGTGTCTACCAAACCCATAAGATTCACAATGCTTCAATTGAAATTCCAACATATCAAATTCTTGTTGAGTAAAATCAAGAGAATAATATTTTTTTTTGCAAACTTGCAAATAGAATCTAGATTAAAAGATATATACTATTATCTTGGATTCAAAGCACAACTAAGTTTCAAAAGGTCCACAATTTTTTCATTAAACCAGAAGTCGATCTCTTGTGATTTATATTCAACTATTTCATTGAAGATGTCAAAATGGTAATGATGATTAAAAGTAACGTGAACCATCATAGTGCTTCTCCCTTCACAATTAGGTTCATTGAAATATGAAATATTAACATCACGTTTCTTAACATGGTTAAGAAAAAAGTTCCATTGGTTATTTCTAAGGGTTTTAACCAGCTTTCTTGCATGAGAGACCATTTCGATTACATTTACAATGTCTTGATATTTTTGTTGAAAAGCTTAACATAAAACATTAGTGAAGCCAAAAATTTATTTTTTCATATGTAAAATGAATACAAACTAAAAAAATGTCAATTTTTTCAATCCACTACTAGTCCCATCTCTTGTTTTATAGTTGGAACCTTTTTATTTATTTTTTATGTTTTCCAACACGGGAGCTTCAACTTGTGTTTCTAGCATGTTTTAAATTACCAATGATAAAAGTTTGATGTAAACGGTTTTACTTCCATTAAATAAAAAACGTAAAAACCGTTTAATAGAGTATAACCCGAATAGAATAAAATAATATATCGTTAACAATAAAATAAGAATATGTAATTTTTTCCCTCTTTTTATAAATTCAAAGGACCATTTATGTAACTTACTTCAACTAAGAGAAAAAAGAAAAGTTTATACAGAATTAGGACGAGAAACAAGGCGGGGAATTGCCGTCCGAAAATATTCGTAATTTAGAATTAGAATAGAAAGTTATTAGGGCACCGAAACACAAACAAATAAAATTAAAATGAAATAAATCTAAAAAGATTTATATACACAGTACATATAAGATGTATCAAAATTTTTGAGAAAATTAAGGCCATTTTGATTCAGTGATTTATTTCCGGGGAAATAAATTTGTAATCAGCACAAATTTGAATTGAAATATCATCATTATCATATTGATTCTATTATCATCCTCATCTGATCGATCACTTCACTTCAATATACATATATTTATATCTATATATTTAGATATACTGGATATAAGATAGAATGACATGAGGGAGGCAGGGGGTTAATATGTGCGGGGAATGAGAGGGTGTGATTGATGAATTATTAATAAATTAATAGAAAAGAGGGGGAGGATGAAATGGATAAGATTGCTTAAAGACTTGAAAGAGAAGGTAGGATTATCAGCAGCATCACCACCTCCTGCAACATCTGCAGCTGCTACTGCCACTTCTGCTTTCTTGTCGTTATCGACATCATCGTCGTCTTACGTCGACAAAAATAGTTACAATGCTACTTCTTCTTCTACGTATAACGACCCGTCGTCTAGGTTAGTTATTATTACTATCATTCACATTCATCAGCACTTCTTTATCATGTTGTTAGGTGTATCGGTGTATGAATGATCACTTTAATAGCTTATTTGCGTTGCGATATCTGGCCTAGCTTATTTACAGGCTTTGAAGTGTTTGGCCTAGCTTATATGTAGTATAATAAAGCTTAAGTCACAACTTTGGATCTTATTGATAAGACATAGGGCAAGTTTGGAAAGAGCTTTTTGGGAGCTTTAGCTTTTAATTTTGAGCAATATTATTGGGTTAAAAGCTTTGTTTGATGCAACTAGCTTTAGCTTTTATATGAAAGAAAAAGCTTTAAATGAAATGCTACTTGAAGGAGCGTTTCAGGAGCTTTTAGTTTGGATGAAGCTTTTAATTTTTAAAGATTACACAAATACCTCTTGAAGTTGCCGCTACAACTACTATACCAAACATCTCTATAAAATAAAGCTCTAGCTAACAACTTTACTTAAAAGCTACAGCTTGTAACTCCAACTAAAAGCTACAGCTACTTTTGCCAAACATACCCATAAGCTTAGGTTTTTTTCTATAAGTTTGACCGAAAACACCCTAAAGAATTGGGTGTGCTTCCCCATTACAATTAAACTTATAATTTTATCTAAATTGTAGTAACATTAATAATAATTATTGTAAACGGCCAGCATATCCATGCTTCACCTTTTACCCTCATTTTTTATGGTTTATTTACCTGGTTGAAAGCAGAGAAAAATATGAACTGGAATTGGACTTTAAGAGATCTTGGGAAGAGTTTCGAATATCGACTGCAGAAAAGGTCAGCAAATGTTACAAGCGTAATTGATTTTGTTAGTTATTTCTAAGTTGCTTCCTGATTATAGTTGCTGGTTTCTGTTTATCTGAGCAGGAAAAGGAAAAAGCCTTGAATTCTACTATTGATGTTTTCTGCAGATTAGTAAAGCAGCATTCTAATGTAGCACAATTAATTTCCATGTATGAAATCAACTACCCTTGTTGTCTTATAATGCACTCATATTACTTATCCTCTTTACATATTTCATTTTATAATCATTGATTTTGTTCATAATAAGTTATATTGTTCAAGCCGGCACGTGTATATGCCTAAGTTGTCAATTTTGCAATGATAAAACTTTAACTTGTGACGGGAATATTGTAAAGATACCTATAGTTGAGGATTGTGCTATTGTTCAAAATATCTTCTAAAATGGGTGACCGGTGTGACTTTATAGTAACTTTCATCATGTCCTCTGAATAAACCTCTAAGCAAAATTAGTTGGGAACTTAGTATGCTGAACCTTATTTACTTGATGAAAAAGTAAGAACAGGGAAGTGATCTAATCTGAAAGTAATTTTACTGATATTTCTTAATTTCCTATGCAATATATATTATAAAAGATTGTAAGACCTAAGCTGCTATCATTTGACACACTTATATGTTGTGGCACTCACTTCAAATGAAGCGTGTTAAACTCGATCTTATAGCTTAAATATACATTGATTATTTATAAGGACATTACTATGAGAGTGTTCATCGTATTTGAGTCTTTGAAGCTATTATATTGTTCTTTGAGCAAAAGTTAACCTTGGCAAGTTTGATCCACAGGCTAGTAGAGACGCACATATTTTCTTTTGTTGTGGGTAGAGCATTTGTCACAGATATCAAAAAGTTAAAAGGTAGCAGCAAAACAAGATCTTTGGAGATTGAAACTGTGATCGGTTTTTTCTCTGAGGTTACAGAGGTTTACTTCTTTTTCTTTCATTTCTTTGGACTTGGTTTTTACATGTACACGCATTTATATTCATACCTTCACAGGATGGGGTTCAAGTTGGCTCAAATTTACTACAGGCAGTTTCATTCCTTGTTTCTGGGGTACTTCTTTAAGTTTTAAAATAAGATAATTTTGAGTTATTTTCTTTTGGTTCCCAAGTGGCAAATATGCGGCTAATCATTTTATATGGGAAGTGATATTCGTACCACCATTTTTTATACATGTACCACAATGTACAAGTTGTATAGATGACTGTACAAACTAATGATGCACAGTTGTGGTACATCCATCAAAAGAAGTGGTACGAATATCACTTCCCATTTATATTCCCACATGGACTAAGTTAAGTTGTTTTGTTATCTTTACCTTAATATTGAATATTTATACATTGTTTGTAGGCTGTTGATAAACAATCTCTCCTTGATTCCGGGATCATGTCTTGTCTCGTTCATATTCTTAATGCTCTTTTGGTTTCTGATGGAAAAAATATGAAGCAGAACATCATCACTGTTGAAGAGGAACCCGAAGTAACAGAGAATGTAGCTCCAAATCGGCGGCTTGAGGTACGAACCAGAAGTTCTTTGTATTTTCGTATGGCAACCATAGTTTATATTTAGTTCCTGTAGAGTGCTAATAAGGATCGTAGGAAATAACAATAATCTTTGTAGAGCAATCACAAAGAAAGATAATGCAGTAGAATAGAAGGATGTAAGAAATTAAGTATTGTAAAAGAACTTGATTTTAAATTTACTTTCTTATTTGTTGTTAAATAAATGCTATGATTTGAATCTAATGTCTTTTTAAGTAAAACAAATAGATGAGGGGTTATAGGATATATTCGTAATATTGCTTTTTCCTTGAAGGTAGAGGGCATCATTCTTCATATAATGAAAGCATTGGCAAGCCATCCTGCAGCTGCACAGAGTTTGATTGAAGACAATTCTCTCGAGCTACTCTTTGAGATGGTTGCCAATGGGTCTTTGGTCTTATTTTCAAGGTACAAGGAAGGTCTTGTCCCCTTGCACACCATTCAGCTTCATAGGCATGCAATGCAGGTGATGTTTGAACCTCTAAATGAATGTCGCTGCTTCCAACTCAGCATTTAAGCATACTCATCATCATAATAAATTTACTATATTATTAAACTAATATATTTTTGGTGCCCTTTACTTATCCAGGTACTAGGTCTTCTTCTTGGTAATGACAATGGGAGCACTGCCGATTACATAAGAAAACACCAGCTGGTGATCATCACTTTCTGCCATTTCTATTGAATTGGGTTATCGGTTATAAAAGTTTTTTGAATTGGGTTATTCAACATATCTGAACAAATACCAATGGGTTTTTGGTTTTAATGTTTGATAGTTCTGTTGGTCACGTGCAGATAAAAGTGCTGTTAATGGCTGTTAAGGGCTTTGATTCTGAATCTGGAGACTCTGTGTATACTGTGGGAATTGTGGACTTGTTGCTTGAATGTGTTGAATTGTCATATAAACCTGGTAAGTAGTTTATTAATGTCCTTTTGGCTTGACCACTGATTGTTGCAAGTAGGAAATCCAGATGGTGCTGGGTCTGCTGACAGCTAGTTGTGGCAAGATGGGTGGGTCAGAGAGACTGGTTGAGGGGTCAAAATGGGTCTGGTTATTACAAGTATTTATAAAGTATGGTTGAAACAGTCTGTGTTAGGTTGACTTGCAAACACTTTTTTTTTATCCACTTTATGTTTTTTCTCTATAAATAGTTGGGGATCTAATAATTACTAGAAAAGCAATATAATTACTAGAAAAGCAATATTGTTCAATAATAATCTAGAGCTATGAAAAAAACAATTTGGGATGTATGCATTAAAATTAGACGTTGTGTAATTGTTAACCCTCTTGACCGTTTAGCTATTTCATCAACCTGTTTGAGATCAAAATACAACCCTGATTAACCTCTTTGTATTAAATTTTCATTATTCTGAGATTATTGTGAGGCTAACTGAACCATACTGCTGAGTTGTAGAGGCTGGTGGTATCAGACTCCGGGAAGACATTCATAATGCTCACGGATACCAATATCTCATTCAGTTCACATTAGTTCTTTCCGAACAAAATTCTGAATCAGAACTGTCAAAGTCAACTAATGAAGGGGACACACAGGCTGAAAAAGGATCCCTATCACCCACACTTTTTAGATTGCTTGATGTTCTTGTTAATTTATCTCAAGCGGGTTCTACAAATGCAACAGGATCCCCTGGATCAAAGGGTTCAAGAAATCACGTAAATCCGGCTAGCAGGCCATGTGACCGGTTTGGTAACTATGCTTGGGAGAATGACACTCACAAAGTTAAGGACCTAGAAGCTGTCCAAATGCTGCAAGACATCTTTTTAAAAACAGATAGCAGAGAGCTGCAAAGTGAAGTCCTCAATAGATTATTCAAGATATTCTCAAGTCATCTTGAAAATTATTTGCTGTGTCAGCAGTTGCGAATTGTTCCATTATTGATCCTCAATATGGGTGGCTTCCCGACTTCTTTGCAAGAGATTATTCTTAAGATCCTTGAGTATGCTGTGACTGTTGTAAATTGTATACCTGAACAAGAGTTGCTTTCACTTTGCTGTTTGTTGCAACAATCAATAACATCTGAGTTGAAATGCACTATCCTGACATTTTTTGTAAAGTTGGTGTCGTTTGATCTACAGTACAAAAAGTTCTTAAGAGAAGTTGGTGTACTGGAGGTTTTATTGGATGATCTCAAGCATCATAAGTTTCTTGTGGGCCCAGAGCAGCATGAAGGTAAGAGAGGTGAGGTGGAAAGAAAGGGTAGCCCGAATGGTTTCCAGAAACATCTGGACAGTGGAGATGTGATCCTATCATCTCCTAAACTCTTGGAGTCTGGCCCTGGAAAGTTCCCTCTTTTTGACAATGACAGGACAATTCCAGTTGCTTGGGACTGTTTGGTTTCGTTATTGAGAAAAGCAGAATTTAATCAAGTGACATTCCGTCTGGCTGATGGAGTAAGTACTACTCTTCCTTATTTGGCGTCTGATGTTCACCGCCCTGGCGCCCTCCGTGTATTATCTTGCTTAATCATTGAGGATTCTGCACAGGTAATATATACCATATACATACATATATACACACATACATATAGATAGAGGAGCGATCAATCTTAAAATTATAAGTCAACACTTTTATCTTATATCACACTCAAGTATCACCATTTGTGTTCAATAACAGTGTGAAGCATCGAAGTCCAAGACATGACACTGTAATAAATGCATCTGCAATAAATCAATGCATCTACTTTTTCTTTACAAATATAAAAATCTTCGTTCATGCATCCTGGTTTATGTGCATCTTTGGGATAAGAAATATGTCAGTTTTGTGAACTTGTTGGTTTACATGATTGATATTTAAAGTTTTGAGTGTTCTTGCCATTCTTATTTTAAGGAGTGTTTTTATAGGAATACTATGCTGTACACACACACAACATTGCTCTTTCTTGCAGTTTGCCTTAAGTTTTAAATTAAGCACCATATGTTTGTTTTTGTGTTGGTTGTGTTTCAAAGCAGCATTATCCCTTCATATATGTTCGATTATGGATTAGTATTAGTACTGTTCATAGTGGGTTTGGATTTGGTGTACTCAACTCCGTCCATAGGCTATGAACTTTCATGTCTAAAGTTTGCGTAATTTTTATAAGTGACCAAATTTGAAATCTTTATTAGGCTCATCCAGATGAGTTGGGTTTGCTAATTGAAGTTTCAAAGAGTGGAATGGTGCTAAGCACTTTAGGATCTCTATACAAGCTTCCAGATGATGCAAAATGTGATATTTTTGGAGCCATTTGGCGCATTTTAGGAGCCAGCAGTTCTGCTCAGAGAGTGTTCGGTGAAGCCACTGGGTTTTCCCTTATCCTAACAACACTCCAGAGTTTCCACGGGGATAAAGGGGAAGTTGGTCAATCCTCACTAACAGTTTGCATGAAACTCTTTACACATATTATGCGTTTGATTACGGCTGGCGTGTGCAACAATGCTGCTAATAGAGTTAAGTTACATGCGATTATATCTTCACATACTTTCTGTGATCTTTTATCCGAGTCTGGATTGATTTGTGTGGAGTGGGAAAAGCAAGTCACACAGTTGCTGTTTGAACTTTCTCTCGAAATGGTACTTCCACCGTCCTTCATTGCAGAAACTACTGAACCATCAGATGATATTGATGATGTCTGTATTTTCCAGATAGTCATGCCATCAGCTTTATTTCTTCCTCATAAGCAGTACATATATAATGCTGGTGCAGTGAGGGTTCTCATCCATTTGTTGTTGCTTTTTAGTCCAAAACTTCAGCTTGAGCTCCTAAATCTTATTGAAGAACTTGCTCGTGCTGGCTCATTTAACCAGGAAAGCCTTACATCTGCAGGTATTGTTTTACAAGTTTCTGAGACATGTACTTGTAGGAGCAGCTAGTATCTGATCTTGCTATTTGTTCTTTGGTTAGGTTGTGTGGAACTTCTTCTTGAGACAATATATCCCTTCCTTTCTGGTTCATCCTCTCTACTTTTTTGTGCTTTAAGGATCATTGAAGTACTTGGGGTTTATAGGTAAAGTTCTATTCAATTCCAGAAATCAATTCATGTTTGCAATCTTTAATGGACTCAATGAAATAAAAGAACGGTCGGTTTCATTAGAATGAATGTAACTGTTAATTTTATCTGAGATGATGGATCACTCCTGACGGAATGTGATTTCTCTTTTGGGTCGAATTTCACTCATGGGTCAATGGGTTATTGTAGTATAACCCAGTTTTATCCATGTAATATTCAATAATGCAAAGCTTACTGAAAGTTTGCATAACTTTGATTAGCTTGCTTTTTTTTTTTCTTTTTTTTAAGAAACGGCTTTGGCCTAGAGGTGTTATGGTGGCCCAACAACCAAGAGGTTGTGGATTCTAGGCTTCAAGCCCAAGTTGGGACTTGGGACATAAGTTTATAAAAGGTGTGTTAGAATTCCTTTGCTAAAACGGTGTGTTAGTACTTGTGGTTCAAAAAAGCTTATCTTTTGATTTGAAGGAAATATAATATATACATTAATACCATAATATTTACATAACATGTCCATCACCTATGGTATCTGTAAGCTCTAAATACCAAGATAAAGCACAAGGGAGTTTCTTTATATTGATTGTATGATACTATGATTAAACAGGTTACACAGGTATCTTCTAGACTAATACTAATTACAATTGAGTACATCTAGTAGAAGACAATTTGATCAAAAGGATTAATTTTACTTTTTTGTTTTCTCTAACAACCTGAAATGTATCCCTTTTATTGCTATAATCTTATTTGAGGTTTTATATAATAAGCTTTTATTTTGGTTAATTTGTGCAGAGAATATTCAGTAACTACTAACTACTATTAAGTAGCATAAAGTAGAGAGATAATAATATTTTATTTTTGTAATAATAATAGAAATAAGTATTGATATATGAACAAAACATGATATTATAATGTAATGACTTCATTACATTACCTTTCTTGTTCTATTGACCCGTCCATTCTATTTGGTTACCTTGCCATTTCAGAAAACCAAAAAGATCATGTGCCACAACTATAAATCACTATAAACATGTTCCGTGTCAATAATCATCACATACTTTGGTCAGGTCACACTCACAATTCAAATTCATCATTTGTTTTTGCATATATGAATTAGCCGGGGGTTTTTTGGAAGCAATCTGTTTAACTTTGGTGCGGTATGAATGGCTACGTTTTACCTCCATCATACACCGCGTATCTGTGGGATTGGGTATCGTTGCTGTTATTGTGTATATGCATAGATTGACTGATATTTCTGAACATCAGGGTACTTAACGTTTTTTTATTTCTGCATGTATTTTTTGGTTGTAGGTTGTCATCAGCCGAATTGCGTGTAATTATAAGATATACTTTGCAAGTAAGACTCATGAAATCTGGTCATACTCTTGTTGATATGATGGAGAGGTTTACATCTTTAGAGAACATTCCTCTTGCACCCTTTGTAGAGATGGATATGAGTAAGTCTGGGCATGCTTCTATCCAAGTATCATTGGGTGATAGGTCTTGGCCCCCTGCTGCTGGCTATTCGTTCATTTGTTGGTTTCAGTACCAAAATTTCTTAAAATCAAATGGCACAGCATCTCCACATAATATGCGCATATTTTCTGTTGGTGCTATGGATGATGGAAATAGCAATACATTATATGCGGAAATTAATCTTCGGGAAGATGGAACTTTGACCCTATCAACCAGCAATTCATCTTCGTTATCTTTTTCTGGGTTAGATTTAGATGAATACAGGTGGCATCATCTTGCTGTAGTGCATAGCAAACCAAATGCCTTAGCTGGATTATTTCAATCAAGTGTTTCTTATGTTTACTTTAATGGAAAACTTAAACACACTGGCAGATTAGGATATTCTCCTTCCCCTACTGGGAAATCTCTGCAGGTAACCATTGGGACGCCGGATAATAGTGCAAGGGTCAATGACTTATCGTGGAAAATCCGGTCTTGCTATTTATTTGAAGAAGTATTGCCACCCGGTTCTATTTGGTTTATGTATATTCTGGGGAGAGGGTATACTGGTCTTTTCCAAGACACCAACCTTTTGCAGTTTGTTCCAAATCAAGCTTGTGGTGGTGGAAGTATGGACATTTTATCTTCCCTTGAAGCTGATTTGGCATATGCTTCTAATGCACAGAGGCCCGAGAATGCAAAAAAGCAAGGAAACTCTAAGACAGATCGTAGTGGTGTTGTTTGGGACTTTGAAAGATTAGGGAATCTCGCATTACAGCTTTGTGGACGAAAGCTAATATTTGCATTAGATGGAACATCTACTGATGTTTCTAAGTCTTCCGGAACTATGTCAATGCTCAATTTAGTGGATCCGTTGTCAGCGGTCGCTTCACCACTTGGAGGTATGTTATATATATAGATGTATTTATAACCTAAATTTATCATCTTTACTTTCTCCAAATAATTTGTTTTTTATTGCTAGATAGTGGTGGGCAATATGAGCAGGTTGGTAATGGGTCAAAATGGGTGCAGGATGGAAGAGGTTATATTTAATATGGGTCAAAAGGGTCATGCTGTTTTTGGTTGACCCACAAACACTTCACTAAGTATTTAATGACTTATTTTTGAATGATATAATGTAGGAGGTTGTATTAGTTATGATTACAACAATAATATCATAACAATAATGATCTCAATTTTAAATAATATAATGTAGGAGGTTGTATTAAATAAGACTTTAGGGGACTTTTAACTTGTTTGGCCCATTTGACCTGTTCCCTTCCCTCAATTGCCTGTTTTTTTTATGACTCACTTAAATAAAACACAACCGAAATTGACCTATTCCTAAACTAATGGGTGGAAGTTGCCACTTATGTTATTCGTCATCTTTTTCTTTTCTCTGTACGTGTTCTTCGAAATCATATGAACTTTCATTTTTCTACTTTCTGGGAGCTGCATATTCGATGTTTTGACTAATGGTATCTTTCTTCAGGTATACCACGCCTTGGACGTCTTCATGGGGATATTTATGTTTGTAAACATTCTATCATAGGTGAAACCATGCGACCCATTGGTGGACTGGCCATGGTCCTAGCCCTGGTTGAAGCAGCTGAAACTAGAGACATGCTACACATGGCACTGACACTGCTCGCTTGTGCACTCCGCCAAAATCCACAAAATATTAGGGACATGCAATCATGTAGAGGATATCACTTGCTAGCTCTCCTACTGCAACCTAAAATGTCAATATTTGATATGCAATCTCTGGAGATCTTTTTTCAAATTGCTGCTTGTGAGGCTTTGCTCCCTGGACCAAAAAAGTTTGAAAAGACTAATAACAATTTGCCACCTGTTAAAGCAACACAAGAAACCAGCTTTGAGGAGCTTTCTATGTTAAAGTTTCATGATGAAGTTTCTTCTGCTGGTTCACATGGAGATATGGATGATTCTTCTGTAAATAAAGATGCTTTCAGTCATATCTCAGAACTAGATAATGTTGACTTACTAACAGAGACATCAAACTGCATTGTTCTCTCAAATGCAGATATGGTTGAACACGTGCTATTGGACTGGACTGTTTGGGTTGCAGCATCAGTTCCAATACAAATCACTCTTTTGGGATTTCTTGAAAATCTAGTTTCAATGCATTGGTACCGAAACCATAATCTTTCAGTTTTGCGTAAGATAAACCTTATTCAACATCTACTCGGAACATTACACCGGGGTGATGTTGAAGTTCCTGTCCTAGAAAAACTAGTTGTGTTGCTGGGTGTTATTTTGGATGACGGCTATATTATCTCTGAACTAGAACACGTTGTTAGGTTTGTTATCATGACCTTTGACCCCCCAGAACCAACATCTAAGAGTCAGATACTTAGAGAATCAATCAGAAAGCACATCATTGTTAGAAATATGATTCTTGAGAAGCTAATCGATATATTAGTGACCATTGAATCAGAAGATCTGATTGAGCAGTGGCATAAGATTGTCTCATCCAAATTAATAACTTACTTTTTGGATGAAGCGGTTCATCCTACGAGTATGAGATGGGTCATGACTCTCCTTGGTGTGTGTCTTACCTCTTCTTCTACTTTTTCTTTAAAATTTCGCACGAGTGGAGGGTATCAAGGGCTGATGAGAGTGCTTCCTGGTTTCTATGACTCACCTGATATATATTACATTCTATTCTGTCTAATATTCGGGAAGCCCGTTTATCCGAGATTACCTGAAGTTCGTTTGTTGGACTTTCATGCCCTTATGCCTAGTGATGGAAGTCAAAGGGAGTTAAAGTTTTTGGAACTGTTGGATTCTGTTATTGCTATGGCGAAATCAACATTTGACAGGGTGTCTATTCAGACAATGATTGCCTATGAAAGTGGTGACTTAAATCAAGTTGGTGCTGGGCTTGTGGCTGAGCTTTTGGGTGAAACTACAGAGATGACTGGAGAGCTTCAGGGTGAAGCTCTGATGCACAAAACTTATGCCGCTCGTCTCATGGGTGGAGATGCTTCAGCCCCAGCTGCTGCAACCTCCGTTCTTAGGTTCATGGTTGATCTTGCCAAAATGTGTCCTCCATTTTCTGCTGTCTGCAGACGAGCCGAGTTTTTGGAGAACTGTGTGGATCTTTATTTCTCTTGTGTCAGGTTCTACCTCTTTACTTTTCTTGGCTTATACTTGTATTAGAGGTGGTAGAATGGGCAGGTCCGCGGGTTGGATAACGTTATGTAGTTAAAGTTCGGTTCATGTCAGAATGCATAATTTTGTTTGGGTTAAAACGAGTAGGGTGGATGCAGCGGGACACTTATCTGCCCAAAATATGTTCTAGTGGATAGTTGTGTTAAATACGACCATCTTCAAGGTGGCCTAGTGGTAAGGCGAAGAGATCTGGGTTTTAAACTCCCTAAAATCATCTTAGGATGGGCAAAGAAGAGGCTGGAAACAGCGACAGGAATATTGCCCCTTACACCAGAGCCATAGGCTCGACCCTCCCCAGGTAGCTTGAACAGGGATCACTCTCAGTTTACCTGTTTTAAGTTGATTTAGGTGGTTTCATGCGTTAAAATACACTTAGGTGACTTTCACCCACACACCCCATTTGATCCGTTTTGTACCTTTTATTGCTCTTAGGCCGGAGCCAACGCCCCGTCGACGGTCTCTTCGACCAACTCGTCGACGGGGACTAGGTTGGCAGCAGCTTCGTCGATGGCCTTCCAAATTCTCCCCTTCGATGGGTCGAAGCTTGTGGACGGAGGTGGTGGCTTGTGTGTGGGGTTCAAACTTTTGTTATTTTTTAAAAAAAAATTTTTTTGTTTCATATATATATATAGTATATGAGTCTATGTATATATATATAGTTTGCAGGTTCTCCAAAAATGGAGATTGGGGAAGACAAAAGTTTTTTACTTTTGGCCCCTTTATTTTCAATGTTTTTCATGTAAGGTCCCTGCAGCTTTCAACTTCTTGTTTTTCTTCATTTGTTTTTGTTTTTCAAATTGTGAATATTGTTTTCTTCATCTGATTATTCAAAAAATATTGTTTTTCATAAGTTTCATATATTTTGTTATTAATGTAATGTGAAATGATTTATTTTTATATAAGTAAAATTGAGGAAGAGATGAGGAAGAGGTGAGGAAGAGGTAGGGTTGGTAGTGAGTGAGGAAGAGGTGATTTAGGAGAGAGAAAAGCTGATGTGGCAGTGAGGAAGAGAAAGGATGGTGTCTTGGGTTGGCAGAGGCCTTATTAGAGATGAAATATAACTTGAGTTCCATGCATTAGTAAATGTCAATGGGCTGTAATCGCCACCTCTAATTTGGTTCAATTTATCATTTTGAAAGGTTATGGTGGAGACTGCGTAACTATAGTGATTGTATAGTTGCCGAGTTTTACACATCGTTTGTTTATGTTTATAGGTCAGCTCACGCTGTGGAAATGGCAAAAAAGTTATCTGTTAAGTCAGGAGACAAAAATATCAATGATTATGACGATAATGCGAGTTCTTACAATAGCTTGCCTGTTGAGCAGGAACAATGTGCTAAAACCTCCATAAGTCTAGGAAGTTCTCCACCAGCTCATGCAAGTGCAAGTTCTGGAGATATTCCCGCTGCCAAAAGCAATTCGGATGAATGTAAAGAAAATATCATAACAGCATCCCCAGAGGATCTACACAGGTCCAGCAGTAAAGATTTAAGTTCCCTCGATCTCAAAGCCACTCCAGAGCCCGCTCACCAAATGAGTACACTGAGTTCCTCATCGTTAAGTATATTTGATTCTCCATTTTTATCTGAGAAACCTACTGGGGTCCAGCAAACACCTTCGTCTCAAATTCCTGCAACTACTATAACTGAATCTAAACCAAAGTTAGCTGCATCTCCTTCCATGGTATCTTCAGTATCGATTTCAATGTCTGAATTTGATACAGCTTCAGACTCAAAACGCCCTCCCGTAATACCAAGCACAACGGACCCAATATTCACAATTAACCCTAGGATGCTTCTACACGCAGATGATTCTGGTTATGGAGGTGGTCCATGTTCAGCAGGAGCAACTGCTATATTAGATTTCATGGCTGAAGTTCTTTCTGATTTTGTAACTGACCAGATGAAAGCTGCACCCATTATTGAGAACATTCTGGAAAGTGTTCCCTTGTATGTTGATGCTGAGTCTGTGTTAGCTTTTCAGGGTTTGTGCCTTGGTAGACTTATGAACTTTCTAGAAAGACGGATCTTGAGAGATGATGAGGAAGATGAAAAGAAACTAGATAAAACCCGTTGGTCATCGAATTTAGATGCATTGTGTTATATGATAGTGGATCGTGTATATATGGGTGCTTATTCCCAGCCTGTTGCTGTACTGAAAACTCTGGAATTCTTGTTGTCTATATTACAGTTGGCAAATAAAGACGGTAGAATTGAACAAGCAGCGCCTCCTGGCAAAGGGCTTCTTTTGATTGGGAGAGCAAAACAACTTGATTCTTATATACTTTCTTTGTGTAGAAACGTGAATCGCATTATCATGTACTGCTTTCTTCCTTCATTCTTGATCTCCATTGGAGAAGATGAACTTCTTTCACGTCTCAGTTTTGAGCCTAAAAAGAGATATGTCTTTAATGGGTCTGAAGAGGCTGGCATGATTGATATATGCGCGGTGCTACAAGTACTCGTTGCTCATAAAAGAATAATATTCTGCCCTAGTAATCTCGACAATGACTTAAACTGTTGTTTGTGTATCAACTTAATATCTCTTTTACATGATCAGAGGCAGAATGCACAGAATTTAGCAGTTGAGATCCTCAAGCATCTTATGTTATACCGAAAAACTGCACTAGAGGATCTTCTAGTCTCTAAATCAAACCAAGAGCCGGTTTTGGATGCGTTTCATGGCGGTTTTGACAAACTTGTTACTGAAAGTTTGCAATCTTTCTATGAATGGCTTCACAAATCTGAAGCTCTTGTGAATAAAACATTGGAACAGTGTGCTGCTGTTACATGGGTTCAGTTTATTTCTGGGTCGGTAAAGTTCCCGAGTGTTCGAATTAAAAGTATGGATGGTCGCCGTAAAAAAGAGATTGGTAAAAAGTTAAAGGATTTGAGAAAGTTTGACCAAAGATATTGGGAGCAGATTAAAGAACGGAGAATTGCTTTGGATGTGGTTCGTGATCATATGTCTACTGAATTAAGAGTTATTCGTCAAGATAAATATGGATGGGTGCTTCATGCTGAAAGTGAGTGGCAAACACATCTTCAACAACTTATGCATGAAAGGGGTATATTCCCGTTACCCAAATCGCTTTCATTTGAAGAGCCCGAATGGCAGCTTTGCCCAATTGAAGGCCCATATAGGACACGTAAAAAGATTGAGCGTTGCAAACTGAAGATTGACACAATTGAAACCATTTTAAATGTCGAGTTTAATGGTCAGGAATTATCGGGGGAAAGAAATGAAGTGGACCACATTAATTCCAATTACGGGTTTGATACTTTCTCAAATCCATTACCATATGATGAGTTGCATGATGATTCGGACGGTGGTAAAGATGTGGCTTCCACAAAGATCGGGTGGAATGATGACAAGGATAGTAGTATTTTTGAGCCGAGTGGTAATTTCGCTGCAGAATTTAGTGTCAAATCAAGCACCACAGTAGCAGCACCGAAAGCAGAGAGCATAATAGAAAACTCTGATATTGTTTCACTGAGACGTTATGCTTTGGTTAGGTCTGATAACTTTAGAGTGACCGAGGACAAAATCGAGAAGGAGTTAAGTGACAGTGGGGACTACTTAATTAGACCTTATCTGGAACGTAATGAAAAAATAAAGTTCAAATACAATTGTGAAAGAGTTGTGAGTCTTGATAAACATGATGGAATCTTTTTAATAGGAGAACTCTGTCTATACGTCATAGAGAATTTTTATGTTGATGATGCGGGGTACATATGTGAGAAAAAGTGTGAAGATGATCTCTCTGTCATTGATCAAGCTTTAGGTGTAAAGAAAGATGTCTCTTTAAGCATGGGCTCCCAGTCAAAGTCAACCGCATCTTGGGCGGTGAATCCTAAAACATACACCGGGGGAAGGGCATGGGGCTACAGTAGTGGTGCATGGGGTAAGGAAAATGCCATTAATATCAGCAATGTACCTCATTTATGGCGAATGTGGAAGCTTAATAGTGTACATGAACTTTTGAAGCGGGATTATCAGCTGCGCCCTGTTGCTATTGAAGTATTCAGCATGGATGGATGTAACGATCTTCTGGTGTTCCATAAGAAGGAGAGGGAAGAAATTTTCAGAAATCTGCTGGCAATGAATCTTCCACGGAACAGCATGTATGTTTTAAGTCCATATTGATTTCACTTTTTGTTTGTTACTTACAGTTGCTTTCTAGGGATATCTTTGGTGCTTAAGAAGCTGGTACACATTCCTGTGGATAGATAGCATCTTTTAGAGGGGGTAAAGTGGGGTGGGCAGGTTGGTTAACGTGTCAAAACGAGTGATTTTGGTATTTGATCCAATAAAACATATTCATTTTATAAAGATTTTTGAAGTAATTAAAAGATTTCAGAGGTTTTATGCATTAACGTTACACTTTGAGAGACATTTAAGCCTCTCCCTTTTTCCCAAATATTATTGGTCTGACGTGTCACTGATAAAACATAACTTGTGATTGTTGCCGTAGTGCCCTTCGTCAAAGTTATTCTTCAAGCAGTCTTGATTGTGCAGTGAATAATGGTAATATCTTTTCATTCGTATTCTTGTCTTTCTGCTTGTAATTTAGCAGGTTTTTGGACCCCACAATCTCGGGATCGCTGAAACAAGAAAGCACTTTCAAGCTTACGGCTACACCTTTTTCCAAGAGGTGGCAAACTGGAGAAATAAGCAATTTCCAGTACCTGATGCACCTCAACACACTTGCAGGTCGTGGGTACAGTGATCTTACTCAGTATCCAGTCTTTCCTTGGATTTTGTCGGATTATGAGAGTGAAAATTTGGACTTCACCAGACCAGAGACTTTCCGTAAACTTGACAAGCCCATGGGCTGTCAAACAAAAGAAGGAGAACTGGAATTCAGGAAAAGGTTGGTCTGATCTGTACATTTTTCTGCTTATCCGATTTTTAGTACTATGGATATAACAGGTCAATTTGGGTTATGGTTGAAACAGGCCACTTTCATAATGTATCAAAATAGACCGAGCCAGTGTGCATGACCCAGATTGTTTTTAGTCCTTTTCATTAATTTTTCTTCAATTATGGTTGCAAAAACGTATTATCACAGTGATGTTTAAAATCTTTTTATAAAAACAATTTAAAAGGTTGCTAGCATATTTATTTATTTTGACTATGAGTGACTTTTGGCCTGTTTTTCATCTCAAATTCTTTTTCTTATCTATTCTGTTTCATTGATAGGTTTGACAGCTGGGATGATCCAGAGATTCCCAAGTTTCATTATGGTTCTCATTATTCTAGTGCTGGAATTGTCCTATTCTATCTTATACGGTTACCACCATTAAGTTCAGAAAATCGAAAGCTGCAGGGTGGGCAGTTTGATCATGCAGACCGTCTTTTCACCAATATACGTGATACGTGGTTAAGTGCTGCTGGAAAAGGCAACACTTCAGATGTAAAGGAACTTGTCCCGGAATTTTTTTATATGCCAGAGTTCTTGGAGAACCGGTTTGACCTTGACCTCGGAGAGAAACAATCAGGAGAAAAGGTCTGTTGAGGTTCAAACATTTTATAAAGTTGACCCTCTTAGATTTCTTTATGTCCATTTTACTTTTATACTTGTGTTCTTTGATAAAACAAAACCTTTATTGTAAGATTTATGATATATCCTCGTAAAGTATCCTTCTACCATTCCTTCTAACAACATAATGGTGACATATGGCAAAAGCAATAAATGAGACGAAGAGATAATAATAAGGGGATTACACATGTCATGATATGGTGGTATTAAGAGGATTATTAGGAGTATATATCATATTCATTGTTGTAAAGGTAGCAATTTTTAACCTTTTACCTAGCTGATTAATTTATATGCTTTATGGCTAAAGGCTTGACTTAGAAAATATTGTTAAGTGAACGAGTCATATGGGTAGTGTTTTAAATGCATGCAACCTTTTATTATCTTTTCACTCAAATATTTGGATTAATATCTTAAGGGAGTTATAATTTTTTGATCACATTTAATAGGTTACTTATATATAAGATTTCAAGGAAAAGGGAACAATATAATCAGCTTCTCGTCGTTGTTCAACCCGTCCATATTGTCCATTTTGAATCAATATGTGCTGTCACTTGAGATTATTAAGGTCACCTATGTAACATTTAAAATTTGACATCATTGACTGCTTTCTCAGGTTGGTGATGTTGTATTGCCACCTTGGGCCAAAGGTAGTACTAGAGAGTTCATCAGGAAGCATAGGGAAGCTCTGGAATCTGATTATGTGTCAGAGAATTTGCATCATTGGATAGATCTTATCTTTGGATATAAACAGCGAGGGAAGGTCAGTGTCAATGATCCTTATATTCAGTTCATGCTTTTGCACTTTACAGTTAGAGCTGCCATATTCTGTTCATTGGCGGTGTCAATGTTCCTTATATAGTTATATTCAGTTCATGCTTTTGCACTTTAGAGTTTAGAGTTGCCATATCTTGTTCATGTTATTTTATCCAGATTATGTTTTATCTTTAATGGGTCAAATGGTAATATATAAAATTAGCTTAAAAGGAAAAAGGTTAAATGGGGCATCAGGTTGATAGTCACCCTCGAGTTCATTTATTCAAAAAACTAGGGCTTTTCTGGGAAGAGGGAGGAAGAGAGGAGATAAAAAGGACTATTTGTGTGTTATATGAGGTGTGTAGTATGTGCTCTGTGTGTTTTCTGTAGTTTATGTATGATGGTAAAAAAGGGGAAGATTTGGTTGTGGGGCAGTTGCGATCATGGCGAGGGATACTCTAAAAGCTTACATCATATCTATTTTATTTTTTAGACCGTTACCTTAAATTGTGAGGTCTACAAGATAGATGCTTTATACAATAGTATAGATTCTGTTCTTACTGAAGTAGTAGGATTTTTGTAGTCATATCAGGCACACTAATTATCTAGGGACCAAGTGTTTCAGGTTTGCAAAGCATGGCTGTATGGCTTGACCTGTTTGACCCATACAAATTACTAGTTTTGACTTGAACCCGTTATCCAACTGGCGCGACCTTAATTTCGTTACCTGTAATATTATCTGTTTGCAATACTGAAATTCTCGATTTGACAGGCTGCTGAAGAAGCCGTGAATGTTTTCTACTACTATACATACGAGGGGAGTGTTGACATAGATGCAGTTGCTGATCCTGCAATGAAAGCAGCGATTCTTGCTCAAATTAATCACTTTGGGCAAACACCTAGACAACTATTTCTAAAGCCTCATGCCAAAAGGAGAATTGATCGGAAGCTTCCCCTTAATCCACTCAAATTCGCTGCACGTCTTATCCCTCATGAAACCCGCAAAATTTCATCTTCTGTAACACAAATTGTTACCATCAATGACAAGATTTTATTGGCAGGAGCAAACAACTTGATTAAGCCAACAACCTACACCAAATATGTTGCATGGGGCTTCCCTGATCGTAGCCTTAGATTCATGACATATGATCAAGATAGACTCCTGTCGACCCATGAGAACCTTCATTGTGGCCATCAAATCCAGTGTGCCAGTTCTAGCCATGATGGTCAACTTCTGGTCACTGGTGCAGATGACGGGATGGTTTGTGTGTGGCGGATAGGCAACTATGGAGGTCCCCGTGCACCACGAAAATTGTATTTAAAACAAACACTTTGTGCTCACACGGCAAAAATCACATGTCTTTATGTTTGCCAACCTTACATGATGATCATCAGTGGGTCAGATGACTGCACTGTCATCATATGGGATCTTAGCTCGTTGGTTTTTGTTCGACAACTTCCTGAATTCCCATTTCCAGTTTCAGCCATTCTAGTGAATGATTTGACGGGTGAAATTGTGACGGCTGCTGGTGTTTTGCTAGCAGTTTGGAGTGTAAATGGAGACTGTCTCTCGGTTGTCAACACTTCCCAGCTTCCTTCTGATTATGTATTGTCTGTGACGACTGGTACGTTTTCCGACTGGCTGGAAACAAACTGGTACATATCAGGTCACCAGAGCGGAGCTATCAAAGTATGGCAAATGGTTCACGGTTCTTCTGAAATCTCTCAAACTTACAAGCATCCTGCAGCTGTGCATTGTGGGTTGGGGCTTGGGGGTAAAGAACCAGAGTACAAATTGGTTCTTCACAAGGTGCTTAAAGGCCATAAACATGCGGTCACTGCACTTCATCTTTCAGGTGACTTGAAGTTATTGCTGAGTGGTGATGCTGGTGGGAATTTGGTTTCATGGACATTGCCTGATGACATATTAAGAAATTCTGTTAAGTGGGGGTGACGCACGGGTAACTGAGATGGGATCTTCTGTTTCCAGTGAAAAAACCCAAATGGGTCGTCTCCATCCTCTATAAAGAGGACATGAGACTTCGTGACTAGTCAAAGTCAATATAATACGAAAAGTATTGCCCGAGGACTTGGAAAGAGATGAACAATGGAGAAGACGTAGCCAAGACGGGTGCAGGTGGGTGAAATCTTGATGCAAGTGCATGTTGGGTGGGGCTTGACCTGGAGTGGTGGCATATTGTGATTTTTAAACCTTGTGCTGAACCAAAGAGATGTCATCGAGGATAATTTTGTACATTGATGTGGTTGAATGGGAGGGGAGCTTCGGGTTTGTAGTGTTCCGGGTGGATTGGTGCATGCGCAGTCGGGTTCGGGGATGTTGTTTGTTATAGTTGTACAGATCCAAACTGAAATGTGATGTATCAAGTGGTGTTTTAAAGGGCTGTACAAATAATCTTGCTGAGCGAATTCACGTCATACTTGTTTAGAGAATATATTTTACCAGAGAAGGTCACCCCAACCTATTTAAGGGAAGTGCCAAAAGGGGTTCAATATCAGATGTTAGCTATTAACTATGAAGGGATATCATTCAATAAAAAAACAACAAATATGTAAGCAAACCAGATGATCATTAATAGTGAAGAATATTGACAGTGGTGTATAGATGTGATCATTACATCTGATATACATATACATTATCTATATGTAAGTAGATGTGTACATTAGTAACACCTAACAAAGTAACAAGGCTATACTTTTAAGCAATTTCTCATCGGTTGAAAATGTGTTGTTTTACATAATTAATTAGTAGCAAATGAATATTTAAATAACTCATTTATTGAATTGTGGTTAGATTGATATACAAACTCATATTAAACTGTGATATGATATAGAAAGTATTCATTATGTGTATAACTGTACAAGTGTATTGAGTATCGACTATTGAATGTGCTGGATATCAATAGATGGGCAAATGAGGCTTAGTCTGAGCCCGGTCGTTGGGCTAGCCCAAACTAGCCCGAAGAAAACTCACCCAAAAGAGGCCCTTAGTCCGATCAGGTTTTCTTTGGTCCAAATATCAGTTGTTTTTTTTTGTTTTGAACTGCAAAGTTAGTATTTAGCATTCGAGACATCACAGTGACATCCAATTGGGCAGTATGCGATGCTCGAATCACGCATGCCTGAGATGAAACCCAGGACTCTCGAACCACCCCCCCCCCCCCCCCCTCTCTTAATAATCCACCCCTATAAATGTAGGAAGTGAGATTCGAACCCTAGTGAATTTCCCTAAGGTCAAATATCAGTTAAATACTGGTCCTAAATCTGCCACGAAATAAGTCAAGCATGGCTCCACCTGACCTGGTCTTTCGCCCAGTTAAAGTCTGAAATGGTCCAAAATGTAGCCTGACCAGAAAATGCACTATGATATGTCGTCAAAGCCAACACAGCATTATATAGATAAGCTTGAACTAAATCAAAATGCTAGCAAAAACTTGCATGCGCATAACATCTTGAAAAACATATGAAAGCCTAAATGGGTGTCAATGTCTGGTCCAGAAATAGTTGCAAAGGGGAAATGGTGTCATGTTTTTAAACCAATTATATTTGCCATCTGAAAAAACGATATGAAAAAATATATATAGAGCCATGTCATCGACACATTTACAACTGCATCCGATTTCTAGGATACAATGACCTAATTGGAACAAGACAACTTATGACTGAGAAATACAAAAAGTTTGTTGAATGAATCAAAATATACATGAAATTTAGACAAAAAACCTATTTCTTTAAGCACAAACTGTTTTTGTGAAATTTTCAACCAAAAGGTACGCAATCATTAAAGCAATACTTCAGAATTATCAGTTTATCACCATCAAACCCATTATCATTCTATTCCTGAATGAATAATTGAATAAAGTTAGAGATATGTCACTAACTTTTTGTTTCTCCATAAACTCAAGTGAAACATTCATTCCCTGTATAGATTAACCTTACAAAAATCATTCGTAAGAATAAAAACAAGAGGATACAACCCAAATACACATTGATGTGTACACCACCTTAAAAAGGCATCTAAAACAAATCCAACTACAAAAAATCTATAAGGGGTAAAACCGACAAAAATGAAATCACGACTATGATTAATGATTGCCACAAAAAGATATGCACCAGTCCCTAAAACTTTAATATGCTCCCAAAGCAACACCCGGTTTTATCTTCCATGGTAGTTCTAAACAATGAATCACAATGGGGAAAATTATGTCTTTTCCTAACCACTTTAGCTCGAAATCCCACAGTAAAAAACTGCTCTTTAAAGCGTGGTCGATCAAAACAAAGACTCTGAAAGATCAGTGATTGTACCACAAATGAATCTATTTTCATCAGCTGAAAAGGCAGTGAAGAAAAAGAATCTAAGCTCAACCTGCTATTCAATATTTCCGAAAGAAATGTATCAGAATTACAAGGGGTGAGGCGAACTAAAAGTAAATGTAAAACCTTTTACAAGAGGTATCATTTCAAGGACATAAATTGCATAGACCCCACTTTACAGTTGCATATAGGACATCGTAAAAAAAAATGTGATATTCATATGTACACCAGCGTATAGCCGATTTAATTAGTCAATATTCTTCCAGGTATGTTCACCACTTATAAATATGGGAGAACTCAGGTGTTGAATTTGATGCTTATTATAAAGCATAATTGCAAAATTCCATGTGGTTTACGTTTCATTTATTTAATGAACCCCTATTAAAACATACACTAAAAGCCCATTGATCTACTTTTCTGGTGTGTTGAGGTGTGCTGCCTACAGTAATGAATAACATAAATTTTAAGAGGTGTTCATTATCAATGGAGTTTGGGGTTTGTTTAGGATCTATATTATGAGGACAATAGAGGAACAACAGAACTGCTGCGAGATACTAAATCAATATTTCTGAATATGTTGCACGTTTCGGATATTACCAAACTTCTTTTCCTTTTAGCAACAATGAAAACCGATTAAGTCGAGAATTACCTGCATATTGTGTATCATTGCTGGACTTGTCGATGTATTTGAAGTATCCAGTCAACGTAACTACCCATACCACCAACCTGTTCCTCAACCAGATTCGAGAGTAAGAAGAAACCTTCCCGAGGCTGTTCACCTTGCCTCACAAGATGACATAAAGGATAATATGATGCATCAGCCCCTCTAAGTTTCTTTAGAATCTGCATCAGCTTTCTTGACATTTCATTGTCAAGTTCAACAAGACTTGCCTAAATTTCAAAATGGTAATTAAAATCAGTAGAATTCATATAGAGAGAGCTTAGCAACTGAAAATTAATTTATTATAGTTGAGGAAAACTTCTATGTTAGTTTTGTAAGGCTATTATTCACAGATGTTCACATATTAGTCCCCAAAGGATTCATCTACAACCTCTTGGCAACAAATATTAATTTTCTACAAGAGAGGGAGTAAAATAGCACATTTAATGAACAATGAATTAGCTGGTCATTATTATAACTTTTGAGGATATGGCCGATCAACATGACATATTGACATCTTATAACAATTAGATTAACTATATATAATTAGCTGAGATCAACATTTTCCAATATACATACCACCCACCCCGATGACAATCAGATATGTTTTAAGAGGTCCATATTAGCTGAACAATATAAGCAGTGAATAGTCCATTGGTCATTGAGAAATGATAATAGGAAAGTATACTGAATTCACCTTAATAACAATCTAAATTTTTTAATAAAAAGATTATAGAGGTTTTATGCATTAAAAAGTGGAACCTTTGGGTGACTTTTGACTTTTTTCTTTAAGGGTTTTTGTACCTGTTTGGCCCATTAGATATGAGACATAACCTAAACAAACCCAGTTATAAGCAGATGGATAGAAACGGAGAAACCGCAATCTCTTTAGAGGGGTACATGAAGGATCATACCCTTGAAAAGTCTGTAGCAAGATCCTCCCCAACTAAATTTCTGGATATATCAGGGGAAAGCATTTGTCCGAACCACACTACTAAACGGAAACCATCATCGTATACGAAAACCCCTCTAGAATCTAAGCTCTCTGTAGCAAGTGGCAACCTTTTACAAACCTTCTCAAAGTCATCAGTCTGCATAGATGACTGCAAAACCAATAGCGTTCAAGTAACTTCTGAGATCATATATATATATAGCATAAAAAGAAAACGGATATAGTGTGAATAAAGTGGGTTTACCTTCACAAGGTACTCGTCTACACGTAACAAGCTAGGATACAAAAGCTTTAACATCTTCTTAACAGGCAAAGCCATCATGGTGAAACCAGCCGCACAGCGCTCATCAAGCTGTGAATCAGCATAACCACCACGAAGTGCTGTTGACTTACAAAGAGCCAACCCATATAGGCATAGGTATTTCAATGATTCTGGGTAGATCATTCTGGTTCCCACACGGTGCTGCACCGCGTGGAGATTACGGTATTCTTTAAGGGCTTTGACAATTCTCAGTTGAAGACTATTACGAGTCTCTTCTAGTTTGTAGTTCAGAGATTTTTCAATCGCTACAAATAATAGGAATGCATATTACAAATAACAATCAATATGGGAAATATAGAAAACTAGAAATACTTTTCTTATACAGGGAAAGAAATACTTTACCTAATCTACCAAGCAAAGAAACAATGGCACCAGTATCTGCCTGGCGGTACATCTCTCCTAAATCAGAAACCACTGATGCTGCAGCAGTGTGTACTCTAATTCGTCTTTCACCCGAAGATGACGTGTGTCTTTTTAATGTTAAGTTTTCATGAAAATCAATCAAAAACCAATTGGATTATCGAGAATTACGTGCATAAGCATGTGCCTACCCAACTAAGCAATTAAACAGCTATATCGTTATTTTTAATTTTCAGGCTGAACTACAAATACGAAAATAAAACCACCAAGAATGAATATGTGTGTGTGTGTAATAAGGCTGTGTGCATGTGGGATGGTTATTTGGGTAACTGCTGTGCCTTCTCAAGCAAAAAGCTGTTTCTTTTGGTAATTATAAGAAGTGGCACAACGCACAACATACAGTAAAGAAACATCACATCAAATGGGCTAGTAAATCGAGTAAAACTCAAGAACACAAAGAGCTGATTAAAAAAAGGAAACTTCTCAAAAGAAGTGAAGGATACAATAAAGCAACTTGAAAGTACACAATTTGAGTAGTGAGCAACGTCTCTTCAAGTGCAAACTGCATTGCATAAGCTTTGTCACAGTCCACAGCCGGAAGTGCTAATAGATCGGTAGATCTCAACATAAAATTCCCATGATAGGAAGTGAAACGCACCCCTGGAGAAACAATTAGAAAAAATAAAATTTCTTGTGCAATATTAAACCCAACATTATAAGACTAGCAGGTTTGTAGTCTTGGGATAATATAAGACTAACCTTTTCCACATCTGATACGCATCACAGCTTCCCAAGCAGTTTCTCTAGTGAGGTCCCTAGCTAACTCATGTCTCAACTTCTCTTTGTGGATGGCAGAATGAAAGCTTGGATAGTAATAAACTTGACCACCTGTGTATTTTGCCAAAGTACCTAAATGGAAGACAGTAAAAGTATAGCTCAACCAAATGACATATTACATATATAAAGCTTTAAAATGCCCAAAACTAAAGACATGACATAAACCTAATAAAAGGAAGAAAATTCCATAAAGTAAAAGAAGAACACATGTATTCAGTCATAATAAACATCATTTTTCAGAACGGCTTGGGTCTGAAAGAATAAAGTTCGTGATCAATACAAACCTAGCGAGGCTATATCAGTGTACTTATCACTGAATGCATAGACGTTCACTGCAACCTGGTACTTCGTAAAATCAGCAGCCATCTGTTTATAAAACGCGTCTTCTGCTTGCCTTAAAGCATTTTCTTTATCTGAACCATATACACGAATATCATCCCCTCGCAACCTTAACCGACCGACGCCAAGTGATGGAAGAGTACTTTGGAAAATTAACAATTTCCCTCCCAGTTGGCTCTGCATTAATTGAAGACACTAATGTCAATGATGAATCAATAATGGTATAATACACAATCAACCACTTCCAATAGCCAGCTAAATATCAAAGGTAGAAAAATGGGAAAGTTGACTAACGGGTCAAATTGGGTTCAAATCGAAGTGGGGCATTTTTTACCAGGTTGGTTTGACCCACAAACTTTAGTCCAAATTTTAAGATTATATATAAACTTTGATACGGTAACTATGATTACAGAAAAATTTTATTTAAAGAACAAAAAAATTCTGGAGACTGTATGCAATAGGGAAAAAAAAAACTTTGGGTAGTACACCCTCTGACCTACGTATCCCATTTGACAAGACTCCCTTTTACTTTATCTTTCATTTGATCATTTGAAATGAACACATCCAAAATGCACATGCTTAACTGGTTGAAATTGCCACTACTAGATAAATGCCATTTCACGATAACCAACATCAGAAGAAGCATTGCATAAGACAAGCACGCTTGTGATAGCCAATATAATGCCACAGATTATATTTATAAGCGGTGGAAAGTTAAATGAACCAACCATAACCATAAAAGCTGCTTTGAGGGCTGGCCCAAAAGCAGATTCCACATTCTCATTGTCTTGAAACATAGAAGGCAAGCTATCCAGAAAGGCATCCACCACAGTTCTAGATTCTGACAAGTTGACAAGGAGATCATCTGGCAAGGGAATAAATATATCATCCAAATCAGACACCACCATCATTTGAGGCTGCGTCAAAGACGACTGGCAATCCAAAAAAGATAAATTGTTCAACATAAGTTAAGCAATATGTTAGAGAAATGATAGCATGTTTTACAGCCAGTAAATTTCTAAATCACTTACCTTCATATTGTAAAAATGAATTGTGCTGTCAAAAGTAATGAACCCAATCTGGGTTCTGGTGCTGCCTGGCAATTTATCCAAACAAGATTTGATAGTATGTGCAATCACCTATAAAATCAAAGAGAGAGCAATTAAAACAAAGCCAAAGGTTATTGAGCAGATATACAACCACTTCGAGATGTAAATCAGGTTAACAACAAATAAAAACGGGTATCAAATGTGTCACCATATCACATAATTCTGCGCACTTCGTACCTATAGTACGCCTTACCCAGAATGAAAAACCCATGCATAAACTAGTTAGTATTTATTAGCTTCATATGTTAATCCAGATAAGCTATTAGAGTACATACATGTAAGGATTACAAAAGGTATGATATGCCAAGGCAATATTGCCAGAGAAGGATACCTCAAGCATTCCGCTTTTAACCGAATATACTGATACGTCGATCAGGAAAAAGTACAATGGTGGCATTGGTGGCCGCACCATGTACTCAGCTGGAGCAACAAATTCCACACAACCCTTCGTAAGCTCGGGACGTTGATCTAGATCAACCCTTTTTCCAGTGGCATCCAACTGAGCGAAATAATCAGCTTGCACTGTACATCAAGATAAATATTGTTTAGAATGAATACAAAGCTGCCAGCTGCAAGATTCCAATAGAAAAAGTAAAAATCTTTTTTCTCAAGAGTGTGGAGGAAGAAACACCGATAGTGATAGTGATTATCAAGATTATAAGCATAATTGATAATACCGAGAGTAAAGACGACTGAAACCAAATATTATTTTTATGAACACAGTCGATGGAAAGTGGAACAGTCACTAAAACAGAAAGCATGCCCATTAAACCCGTATAGGAACCCTCAATCATGCAACAGTGCTTTTATATAATATCATTTTTAAGACTCGAATTCTACACATAATATAGAGACACTATAGATATAGTTACAGCCTCAAGGAAATTACTTTTAAGTTTTTGATTTCCATCTGCAAAACATATACAGTACTCTTCAAAATAAACCATACGAATAAGAAGTAGGGACAAACTTAAAGCTTCTTAGAAACCTCAACAAACAAAAGGGAACTTTATGTGATCATATATCGTTAGAGGAGTTATGCTAAAGCTGACACTTACGGTGGTGGAAAAGTGAAAAAAAGTTGATATAAGATTTGCAATAAACTTAAACTTCAAAGCATTACCATCATTGAGCATGGCACATATATTGCATCGCCACTTTCTTCCACCATCAGTAAAAGTCACATATGGGTTCACATATGTACGACATCTTCTACAACGCACAATGCCCGTTGTGGCAAAATTTACTATTGGGACTTCCTCCTGAAAAAGCAGTTCAGATAGGCATCAAATTATTATTCAAGGTAAAACAAGCATTTTATCCTAAAGTGCTTGGTCCAAATGTCTTGTTGAACCTAAAGTGTATATTTAGAGTCATTGCGCTGATTATATAGATGCTTACCCCTTCAGGAGATTCTGCCAGTGGACAAACAACTGCTCCAAGAGGCAAATGCCACCTTGAAACTAGGGACTGAGAGCTTGGTATGGCACTAGTAGTAAGCCGTAAATATCTGGAATTGCAATTCATGGGATACTGTTGAGCAAAAGAGCTTGGTTCTACATCACCATCCAGTGGTCTTGGCAACGCTTTAGCATCAAGGCCAGCATCAAAAGATCCTGGGGCAGACCCGATAGAAAGTGAGTTGAAGTCTTCAACCAATCCTGACATACCTGTTGGCGGTGAGGAGCCTCCAACATACGTTCCTAAAGGAGATGCTATGGGTGGAGCCGGTCCATAAGCACTTTGATGAGAGGTAAAGGAGCCTGATGTGGTTGGTGGAGCATAACCTCCTTGATAAGAAACAGGCACAGCTGGATACCCAGGGAAAGCAGATGATGAAGGAGCCCGTACAGCAGCAGGATGAGGTGGCCCAATCGAAGGTTGTGGTTGCTGCATACTTGAATTGGAAGAAAAGTATCGTGAATCTACTGACTGAGGACCGTTATTGCTAGAAGGCACAGTGTTCACGCTTGGAGGTGGAGAACCGATAGACATTGGTGGTATTTGTGGTTGTCGGTTCTGAAAATTTGACATGGGTGGACCCTGAGTTGCAGGAGGAGGTCTCATAGTTGGAGGAAATACAGGCTGTCCAACAGGAGAAGTGCGTGGTGGCGGTGCTTGAGCTGTTGATGGGAACGACGGCGTTGGGAAGCGTTGGAAAGGTCCACCGGTTGGCGGGCCATAAGAAGCAGCAGGCCTAGCTGCTTGCATGGGTCTAAAACCAGGAAGCTCTGGTCCAGCCACAGGCCCAGAAGGGAAAGATGGAGGTGCACTCGGGGGAGCAGGAACTGCAGTCGGATTAGGGACTGATGTCGGCCTGAAAGCAGAAGCCTGCATTCCAACGACAGGACGAGACGATGAAAAAGGTGAGCTGCTTTGAGGAGGGGCAAAGGGAGCAGCTTGCCTTGGATAATCATTAGCTTGATTGGGATTTTCAGTCCCCATGCCTCACTTTACTGCTATTAATGCTTGTATAAATAATCTGCAAAACTACATCATTATTAAAAGCCAAAGAAATATTCACAAAATTCATACCAATACCACTAATTAGTAACCTTATATACAAATAAACTTTCTTCTAATTCGAGACGGTCTGCCCACCCTTGGCTCCGATACAATGTGACCTAATTCAAACAGTGTATGTGTACATACATATTTTAACAGTTAAAAAAATGTATTATGAGCGAGTACATAATTAAGGTTAGAAAAAAGTAATAATAATAATAATAATGCATATCTACATCTACATATACTAGTGTATCAGAATAGTGGTCAATTACCTAATGCTCATCATCACTAAAACCTAAATTAATTATTCATAAATTATAGGCAATTGGATATATATGTATATGTGTCTGTGTGTGTGTATATATTCGAGTAGAAACAGGTAATGAATCACGTTATGAAACGGGCACGCGCACACACACACACACACAAATATATATATATATATATATTGTACCTGATCGGTGAGATCTAAGGGAAGATCGCCGGAAAATAACGGAGATCGGGGGAGTGTGAAGTGAATGGTGATTTGGACTTTCGAACCAAAAATTCTCCGTCTCAAAGTTATTATTATTATTTAGTTTAATTTAATTTACTAACAAGGTACCAAAATTGATTCATTACTAATGGGGTGTAACTCAATTTAGTCTACATTATTTTTCTTTTTAGGCGTACACTAGAAATAAACACTTGCGCGTTGTTGCGGAGCTTTTATAGTAACGTTGTCGCAGATTATATTACACAATTTGCGGCGAGACTCAAGTAGATTATCTTTTCAGATGACAATGTTTTGGTACAAATTTGATAAAGTCACCAACAAACATTTATTTGACATTGTAACAATAAAGTATTTTATTGATAGGCTAAAATGTAAAAGATAAAAACTTTAGGGGGTTAAAAGGTAAAGATGTAAAAGTTGATGGGCTAAACTGTAAAAGGAAAAAACTTTGGGGGTTAAAAAGTAAAAAGAAAACTTTAGGGAGTTAAAATGTAAAGTAGTAAAAGGTGATGGGCTTAAATGTAAAAGGTAAAATCTTTAAGGGGTTAAAAGGTTTAGTTCAAAGTTGCATGTATGTGTAGTTGTACCATGTGCATAGAAACTTGTAAAAAACCAATTGGTTTTTAGTATATATATAAATATGTGACTTATCCTTTTTTTTTATCTATTTTTTTTATTAAAACACTATATTTTTTTTTAAAAGTGTGGATCATTTGCTCGCAACAGGGGATCTCACTTAAATTATATTAACCGGATCCACGCTAGAGAGCCTCGTCACCCTCAATACCTAGTAACATCTCCAGGACTCAAATCTGCTTCACTGGAGGACTTTATTGTGAAATTCCCTCAAATGTCCTTCCCATGTCTCAAACTTGAGACCTCCAGCAATCTAGCATGTAAAGCTGGTGCTCAACCACTAAGCTATAATGGAAAGTACATAATTGCACGTTATCATTTATCTGTTTTACTTTTTTATTTTTTAAACTCTAAATGGATAAAATTTGGCTACCAGATAACCTAATATCAAATAACAACTCGTACATCCACTAACACACACGGTGTTGAATATCCCAAACCCACCATTTAATTACATTCTGGGATAAAATTTATAAAATCTCCATCAACTAAATCTTTTTCGAGATTGACATGCCAAAAGAACGAAAGAAACATGTAACACCCTAATGATATGTATACCATTTTGAATTAATAAAGTTTAAACCAACCATCATTTTCATCCTTACTTAATGTCACATTAGTCTTAAAGTCAACTTTCATTTATTGTAGCAACATGTATTGGTGTTATAGTCCTATCAATATGAACAGTGATATTCGTACCACACTTTATGATAGATCTACCATAATGTTGTTTTAATAACTTATATAATGTGTTGTATATGTTGTATATTATGGTAAATGTATTAAAAAGTATGGTACGAATATAACTACTCTATCCATGTAGTAACAAGTAATACATGAATTGGTTTCAATAGTAATTTCATATCTAGTAAAGCTACTTTTGTTTAATCTGAAAGTTCTCTTTTCATAATGATTATTAAGTTTAATAATTTTTCAAATGACAATTTTAGGCCTAGTTAATTTATGAGCTTAATAGGCTTTTATATTATGGTATAACTATTTAATTTTTCAAAAATATTTAACCTAGTTTATTTAAGAGATTCATACTTTATTTGTATTATGATAAAGCTATTAAGCTCGCTTGGAATGTTTGCACAAACTAATTTGTGTTATGATTAGCATGAACTTGTATATGGTTGATATAATGATTGATATGTCTTGTTTTATCTGCATGATTTGTTTAAAAGTGTTTATAATAAAAATAGTTAACTGATTGAATAGCAACAACTAGTTTAACTAAAGGTTAACTGGTTTATAAAACACCGGTTTAGTTTATATGAAAATTTTGGAGGTTTTTATTAAAAAAACATTTTTAATAAGAGAGTCCAAATAACCCTTATGATGAAATTAATGGGAAAATCGAAAAGTGAAAATAAAAAATACAAATGAAACACTATGGGTATCCCAACCACACTTTTTGGTATTCCAACCAAAAAGTGTGAGCCCCATGTCTATAATGGTATATATGATGAGAGTAAAAAGCGGGCCCCTGTTATTAATAATCTGATCGGGTTACCAAAATTATGGTTGGGATACCAGGCGCCAAATGAAAAGAGGCAAATTAATGGAAAAAAGTTAAAAAACTAATGAAGATGGACGCATTAATTAACAGGCCACATACCCCGACCACGGAATATTCTGTAACCCGACCACCCCTCTTTAGGAGCGACAGTCGCTCCTAAAGGGTAGACCCATTAATTGCTCGCGGATACCTATGCATATACCCGCTGACCCGCTGACCCGTCAATCCCCTCTTTAGGAGCGACGGTCGCTCCTAAAGGGGTGAATTAAACCCCCTCTTTAGGAGCGACGGTCGCTCCTAAAGGGTGCCTCGAATAAATAAAAACCGATCGATCCCCCCTTCTTCTTCATCAGTTTCTCCATACTCCTACTCCATATTTTCCGACCCCCGCTTTTCTCTTCTCCTTTCCAACCGATCCAACCCCTCTCTCCCCCATATTTTCCGGCCAAGATATTCGGTGAGGCTTTAGGAGCGACCCGTCGTTACCTCTTTCGTAAACCCCAACCGATCCAACCCCCCTCTCCCCCATATTTTCCGGCCAAGGTATTCCGGTGAGGCTTTAGGAGCGACCCACTTTTTCAGTGAGGCTTTAGGAGTGACCCGTCGTTATCCCTTTCCGAACGTCGAAGTAAGTTTTAATTTTTTTTTTTTTATTTTGTATCTATTAATTTGCTATATACTATATGTATTAGTTTGATGTTATTCTTTTTATGCATAAATGTATTAGGATCGATCTTATATGCCCATAGATTTAACGTATTGTTGTTGTTGTGTTGTTGTTGTTGTTCTTGTTGTTGTTGTTGTTTTTGTTATGTAAAAATGTTTGTAAAAAAGTGTAAATAATATAAAATGTAAAAAAAGTGTATTACATAGTATATAAAAAATATATTTAAAAAAAGTTTATAAAAGTTTGTACTAGAAAATGTTTGTATTAGAAAATATAAAAATGTATAAATAAAAAAGGTATTAAAACATAAGTATAAAAAGATATTAAAACATATATTGAAAAAGTAGTAGTACAAAAGTCATATAAAAAATTAAGTTAAAAAAAGTTGTTAAAAAAGTTGATATAAAAAGTATTATAATACGTGTATTATTTATGTAGATATAAGAAAAATGCTAGGAAAATGTATAAGTAAAAAAGGTATTAAAACATAAGTATAAAAAGATATTAAAACATATATTGAAAAAGTAGTAGTACAAAAGACATATAAAAAATTAAGTTAAAAAAAAGTTGTTAAAAAAGTTGATATAAAAAGTATTATAATACGTGTATTATTTATGTAGATATAAGAAAAATGCTAGGAAAATGTATAAGTAAAAAAGGTATTAAAACATAAGTATAAAAAGATATTAAAACATATATTGAAAAAGTAGTAGTACAAAAGTCATATAAAAAATTAAGTTAAAAAAAAGTTGTTAAAAAAGTTGATATAAAAAGTATTATAATACGTGTATTATTTATGTAGATATAAGAAAAATGCTAGGAAAATGTATAAGTAAAAAGGTATTAAAACATAAGTATAAAAAGATATTAAAACATATATTGAAAAAGTAGTAGTACAAAAGTCATATAAAAAATTAAGTTAAAAAAAAGTTGTTAAAAAAGTTGATATAAAAAGTATTATAATACGTGTATTATTTATGTAGATATAAGAAAAATGCTAGGAAAATGTATAAGTAAAAAAGGTATTAAAACATAAGTATAAAAGATATTAAAACATATATTGAAAAATAGTAGTACAAAAGTCATATAAAAAATTAAGTTAAAAAAGTTGTTAAAAAAGTTGATATAAAAAGTATTATAATACGTGTATTATTTATGTAGATATAAGAAAAATGCTAGGAGCTCACGGCGGCGACGGCGATGGGAGGGATCCGCACCGATCGTGGTGGAAGAAAATATCAGGCTGCAAAAACAGCGGTAAGAAAATTGACTTTACATTAAATTTAGTTATGCATTGAAATAATTTTATTCTTATCGTTTAAAGTAACTTATTTATGTTATTGTTACTTATTGGTTTTGTAGGCTCGAAGAAAACACCACCACCACCAAGAGGGGCAGCCAAAAATCTAAAACTTGAGGCTGCCTTGAAGAAAAATGGAGGCCCGTTACCCATGTACTTCGACTACAAATCAAAGACCTTTCAGTCGATCGGGGACTACGGGGCTATGTACAAATCTTTGTTAGGCTCGTTGATCGGAGATGTCCCCCAGTACTACGAGTCATGGGACGATGTGCCTGAGTCTATGAGGGACCATATCTTGGAGGAAGTACAGGTTAGAATATGTTTCTTTTTATATTTTTTTTACTTAATATGTTTTTCAATGATAACCCTGAAAATGCTAACTTGTATTTGTAAACAACGTAGCGCTATTTTGCGATGGACCAGTACTTAGAGCTTGATGAGGACGACCCCACCCGGAAGGCAGCAAAACTGGCTTTCCGTGCTGATGCAGCTAGCATATATAGGCAGAGAAAGTCAAAATTCAAATCTCAGCATTTTACAGCACGGGGGGTGTAGGCTCAGCAGATACCCTGCAGACAGCACCGCCAACTGGTATGGACCCGGAAGAGTGGGGAAAACTATTGAGTTTCTATACGAGGGATGACCGAGTGAAGCGGGCCGAGACAAACAAGACAAACCGGTCCAAACAGGCGGTGGGGACTCAGGGTCGGCGATCTATTTCTCTTGCCCACGATCGGGCGTTGGTACGTTTGGTTTTAACAAAAGTATACAATTGTTGTGTTTTTTAAATGCTAATTATTTGACTTGTTTGCAGGCCAAGCACCATAACGAAAAGAAGGAGGGGCCACCCCCCACGTGGGAGTCGACTTGGGCGGCAACCCACAGACTACAACCTCCGGAAGTTGCGGTATATACATAACTTTAAGTTAAATTACTTTTAATTACTGCTCCATTTATTAAACTTACCTTACTATTTATATGCAGTCCCGTCTGGAAGCTGTGCAGCAGAGACATTCACAGGATCCTGCACCGACACCTCCAACGCAGTTGTTCCCGGAAGCGTTTGGATCGCGATCCGGACATCAGCGCGGACTAGGGAGGATTCTCAGGGGTTTCGGATCCCATGATTTCCCTGGTGAGTTGCCGCAACCACATTATGGACCTCCGGAAGGATCCTCCTCCGGCCCCTCTGCATCCTATTCTGGCCCCTCTGCATCCCAACCTTCCGGCTACCATGTTGACTTGAACCACCCTGGTGATGACTATTTCGACCCCCGCCAGTTATGGGGTGGGAGATCGGCGCATTTTGGACCTCCATCAGGGGATTTTGGTAGCTTCTCGGATATGAGTGGATTTTTTAGTGGGACAGGCTCTGTATCCGGACCAGGTGTGGGTGATGATAATGCCGGTGAGGACGACGACGATTCCGATGATTAGACTTTTTTTGTTTGTACGAAATAGGGACATTTTTATAAATACAGTTTGTTATGTACATTTTTATTATTTGTGTTTGATATGGACTTTTTTATTATTTGTGTACTTTTTGTTTATAATGATGCTGGACTATCTGGTTTGCAAAAATTTAACACCCCAAATTTCGTAGTATTAATATATTATTATAAGAAATATACCAAGTAAAAACATGATAAAGTTATGAAGTAACACCCCAAGTTTCCTTTAATAAAAAAAAAGGAGAAAAAAACGGGTAAAACAAAAACAAATAACTTTATTACAATCCTAATCAGATGAGTCCACTGTTCCCATATAGATGGGAGGAGGTTTAGTTGCATCTATATATCTATTGTAGGCTAACTGGCGGTGTCCGTACAAATCTTTCCATTTGCTCACGGGAGGCCTTACACGATCCTGTACCCAATATGCGATCTCCGGGGCCATCGGGTAGTCACCTTCCAACTGCACCATGATATAGTGACCGTGACCCTGTACTAATGCTATTGATATGGGCTCTGTCCTAGGCATCTCATCAGGACCATAGGTAAATGGGAACGAAGTCCAACTGGCGGCAGTAGATAAACAGTTAATTACTATACCCATCCTGTTGGACAACAACATAGTCCCCATAGTCATGTGCATCCAGTAGGCAGTTGGTCTAAACACCCCTACATAAGACCGCGATAACCCCTCAAAAAAGCTCGCTTCAACCTGTCCCCATCTTGTTAGTTCATCGTAGAATTGTTTGTTATTTTCATACTCGGCCAACATATGTAGTCGGATCCACTCGTAACCTTCGTTTTCATCGTATCCCAATGCAACAGCAAGTGCCCTGAATCCACAGTTGCCATCACCCCTGACATTAATAATCCCCTTGACGTATGGTCTAAATACATTCGGTATGTCGTCAAGGTAACCCTTTATACCCGTCGTCTGCAGTGGGCTAGTGTTAGGTGGTGGTACTGGTAGAGCAGCCAATTGCTGCTCAGCTGATATGGGAGATATTGGTGATGGTGCTGGTGCTGCTGGCATCGGAGGTGATGGTGCTGGTGGCATCGAAGGTTGTGTGGACGTATTGAAAAAATCAAAGTACGATGATGGTGCAGCTGGCATCGTAGTGCTAGGACCTGCAGGAAAATAAGTATCGGCACTGAAGAACTGATCCATTAAGCCTGTTGGTGCTGTTGGTGGCACAGGATAGTACGCGGGTTCGGCTGCGCCGAACAACTGATCTAAGAATGGGGTTTCGGTTGTAGGCTCATTACTCGGCCCTGCTGTTGAATATTGTGACGATCGGATCAAGTCATCAATATATCCACGGGTGTCCTCCCGTAAATCGGTGTCAGGCTCCGCGAAACGTGACTGCGTGGGCACATGCTCACTGTGTCTCGCCGGATGAAAGTCTCTGTAGCATGAGCCTGAGTCTGGTGCGGTATCCGGATTTTTAGGTGTGGTCACGTGCACGGACCTTGACTTTTTCAACTTTGGTGGTGGTGGCATCGGAGGTGATACGTTCAAGTCTGGCATCTGCAATGAATGAATGAATAATTAAGTTAGATGATAGTATTTAACAAGTAATAATTTGCTAGACTATAATAATATACCTTTTTCTTTGACCCAACAGGTCTACCACGTGTTTTCTTTTGGACCTCTGGATCCTTGATTTTGGACCGACCCGGATAGATGAGGTCCTTTATTTTGGACATCAAGCTTTTCCTTTGTTTTATGGGTTGTCGTTCCAAGACAGCAGTAACCTCGCCACAAAAGGCCTCAACAGGCTCGTCATCATCCGAGTCTTTGTTCACATTTCCAGGCAGGCAGGTGGACTGGGTTATATCGAGCCTGCACCAAAATGCATCTATCTCATATTCTTGTACACGCCTTCCTGCAGGAATAAAAATATTACATTAAGTATTTTTAAGTAAAATGGACCATTTGTATCTGAATGAACTGTACTTACGTTCCTGCATGTATGTTAGAAGTCGACAACTACATGGCAAGCCACAACTAGCCCATACCGTACACCCGCACTTTGACACGTCCCCTTTTACTGTATTTTTCAATCGATCAATTTCGTCAACCATAATTTGCAAGGCTACATGGGAGGCTTTACCGAGCAAATCCTTTAAACAGGGATAGTTGTGTTTATTTTGATTGTACTGCCTGCAATGTTCCAGTGACCCCTTTATTTCGGTGTATTGCCCGCTGACAACAGAGTTAACACATTCAACGATTCTGTGGAACGTAAGCCGCTTTTGATGCATAACTGACTTCAGCAAAGAATGCTCGCTTTCAACCCTGTTGGTAGTGTAGTTACGATAGTTGCGGTGTTGGTCGACCCAACATGACACAAATAACTCCTTGTACGAGGCAAGCCACTGTATTTGTAGATACTTATAAAGATCTGCAGGAAAATAAAAAGTGATTTAGCTACATGGTTACATCGTAAGCGTTATCATAAAAACAGTATGGGGACGGGATGTATATACTTGGTTTATCTGCCAAGAATACTTTTAGCCGCTGCTCATTCTCTGCGTATTCCTTAACCGTGATTGAGTTTACGAGTTGATCCCACCGGTGTCTAAACAAACCATAATCTTTTTTTGACCTAAACGATGGGTTGGCATGTAACTCAATATTCCTCCAAATGTGTATTCTACACAGTATCAGCTTCATTTCCGGCATCACATCCTTAACCGCTTTCATGAGGGCCAGATCCCGATCAGTGAGTGCCACACGCACGACGAGGCCTTCTTCGAGCGTCGACCTCAAGCACTGTAACACCCATGTGTATGTCGCATGTTGCTCATTTTCAATAAGTGCGTGCGCAATGCTGAATGTCTTGCCAGTTGGAGTGACACCCACAATCTCAACAAGCGGCATGTTGTAAACGTTGGTTTTATACGTGGCGTCTATTTCAATGATCCAAGGAAATGCACGCCATATGTCAAGTGATGTAGGATGTACGAAAAAGAGATTGGTCAAACATCCGGTTTTGCTATCCGTCGTGTACTGATACGTGTACTGATGGTCAGATAGTAATTGGAGCATGATCTGCAACGGGTAAACAACCAAAGTATAAGGAATTCGTATTTTTTAAAAAAAATAAACATATAGTTATATGATCCACATGCAGGTATGTTTCTTATTTCACCTGCATTCGAGTTTCCCCTCGTTGTTGGGCGTGCTTTAGCCGGTGTTGCCGCAGGTAGTTAGAAATGTCTTGTGAACGGGTCAAGATACCGGGAAATGCATCCTTCAATTGGTCCCTTATGCTATTTGGCCCTAAACCTAGCAACGCCTTTTCGTCCACAAATTCTTTTTGAACATCGGTTAGTCGTCTTGCGTACGCAATACCTTCCAAATTACAAGCTGATGGATGGTTATGTCGGTGATCTATAACTTCAACCCACCAACTATGGTCCTTTGTCAGACGGCCTACCAATTTGAATGGACAGTCAATTTTGGTACTCCCTTTGGGTGCCCCGGTTGACCGCTTATCTTTTTTTCCACCACGGTTGCAAATAAGGACCACCTTTTTAACTTCTCCGCCTTTTGTGACATTTGATCTTCGTGTTACTAACACATAACCAAGCTCCTTTGCCGTTCTTTGAGCCCAGTCTACCAAATCTATGTGTGTGTCAAACACCTGAAATATTTTATACACTTTTTCTTAATACACTTTTTATGCACTTTTTTATAATACATTTTTTTTTAATACACTATTTTATATACTTTTTTATAATCCACTTTCTTATACACTTTTTTATAATACACTTTTTATACACTTTTTTATAATACACTTTTTTGTACACCTTTTTTTTAACAATCTTTTAATAGCTTTTGTTAATCTACATTTTTACGTACATTTTTTAATATGTTTTTATAAACAATTTTTTATCCGTAGTTTTAATAATTAGTTTTCTTACATACTTTTATAGCAATATTTTATACACTTTTTCTTAATACACTTTTTATGCACTTTTTTATAATACATTTTTTTTAATACACTATTTTATATACTTTTTTATAATCCACTTTCTTATACACTTTTTTATAATACACTTTTTATACACTTTTTATAATACACTTTTTTGTACACCTTTTTTTTAACAATCTTTTAATAGCTTTTGTTAATCTACATTTTTACGTACATTTTTTAATATGTTTTTATAAACAATTTTTTATCCGTAGTTTTAATAATTAGTTTTCTTACATACTTTTATAGCAATATTTTATACACTTTTTCTTAATACACTTTTTATGCACTTTTTTATAATACATTTTTTTTTAATACACTATTTTATATACTTTTTTATAATCCACTTTCTTATACACTTTTTTATAATACACTTTTTATACACTTTTTTATAATACACTTTTTTGTACACCTTTTTTTTAACAATCTTTTAATAGCTTTTGTTAATCTACATTTTTACGTACATTTTTTAATATGTTTTTATAAACAATTTTTTATCCGTAGTTTTAATAATTAGTTTTCTTACATACTTTTATAGCAATATTTTATACACTTTTTCTTAATACACTTTTTATGCACTTTTTTATAATACATTTTTTTTTAATACACTATTTTATATACTTTTTTATAATCCACTTTCTTATACACTTTTTTATAATACACTTTTTATACACTTTTTTATAATACACTTTTTTGTACACCTTTTTTTTAACAATCTTTTAATAGCTTTTGTTAATCTACATTTTTACGTACATTTTTTAATATGTTTTTATAAACAATTTTTTATCCGTAGTTTTAATAATTAGTTTTCTTA